>NC_135233.1:1079999471-1080645860 GCF_051348905.1 Ranitomeya variabilis
GCTGCTGCCTGTCAAACTAAATGATATCGCTAGCCAGGACGCTGCAACGTCACGGATCGCTAGCGATATCGTTTAGTGTGAAGGTACCTTTAAAACAGAGGAAATATATTCAGACAAACAATACCACAACAAATATAAAAAATATAAAGTGCTCAAATCTCACCAGTTCACGTGAATAAACAATGGTTCTGTGTTACTCCTTTGATGTCCAGAGCATGCCGTCCATAATCATAGGAGAAAGGAGGGGTATAAGTCACTAGTCGCACCCCGCGTGAGTCTCCCGTACTGATAAGGACAGTTCCCAAGTATGGTCCTGTCCTATAGAATGTCCCTTAATTCTCTCCTGATGTGTTTCATCCACCAGTTACAGTGGACTCATCAGGGGAGTGTAAACATGTACTGATAAATAACTATGAGTGGCGCTATACAGCACAAGGCAGTTTGCCTGCCGCAGGTACAACAATCACCACAAAAGATTGTAATTGATATAAAATGAATTTAAAATAGATGATTACATAAAAATGTATCCATCAGTATCTGCGCTGGTATAACTGTCTTTTGACACAAGTCTCCTGCAATGGTAGAGAATGAAAAGTAGTATGCACCAAAAAAGCTATATTAGCATGCTTATAAGTCCAATATAAAACAAACAGACCAGCAATTAAGCCTAGTCAGAAAAGAATGCTCAGTTCTTACCCTTAACCCACAAGGGAAAAGCTGACGATCTTGAGTGAAGATCCGTTGCCAGAAAAAGTCCTCCAGAAGCCGCTACACTGTCCGGGTGGGTGACTGGGCTGTAGACCCCCGTAGACAGCACGGCAATCTACCGGAGACAAACAAGAACCCCCTCAGTGCGGGTAGTGCGATTGGTGCCTGCGCAGGACCTGTGAGCCGTAGTACGCAATGTGACCACGCACGTGACGAGGGGTGAGGGTACGGATGGCGATATGGACCAAAAGAATCAACAACGCGTTTCGGAGACGTCTGTCTCCTTCCTCTGGTATGGTCCATACCTCCCAGTAACGATCCTTATATAGACGCCAGCCGTACCATTAGTTATTGGAACCCAAAAAGTTCTATCCCGCAGTTCAAACCATTAGGAACAATAGTATCTAAGGTAAAAATCCATTTAGTTTCTAATCTTGACATGGATTTTATGAAATTTCCTCCTCTCCAATGCGGATGTATCCTTTCAATTCCCACAATCTTCATGCTTTTTGCCTTTCCCTCATGTTGTTCAATAAAATGCTTCGAAAGCGGGTGACCCAAGAATTTACTATCAATATTACGAATATGTTCATTTATTCGAACCAACAAGGGTCTTTTTGTGCGCCCAACATACATTTTATTACAGGGGCATGTGATGGTATAAATAACCCCTGTAGATGAACACGTTATAAATTCTTCAATCCTCAGTTCGGTGTTGCCAATCTTCATTTGTTTATGTGTTTGAGTTTTTTTACACATATTACATTTTTTACAAGGAAAAAAACCTTTTAAAACATTTTGTGAGAGGGTAGTTTGAATAGATGCTGGTTTGTTTTGCACTGTGGGAGCAATATATGTGCCTAAATTACGGCTTTTCCTATAAATAAAACGAGGTACCTCCGTAATACTGCCCCCCAAGATTTTATCTTTTTTTAATAAATACCAGTGTTTTCTCACTATTCTCTGCAATATGTTTGAATTTGCATTAAACTGGGCAATTATTGGGATACACTCCAGATTATTATTTTTTAATTTAGGAGTAGGGTTTATCAATTCCTGACGTGGTTTCAAAAGGGCTGCTTCCCTAGATTCCTTCAACATATCTATGCTATACCCTTTTTCCAGACATTTAGTGGTTAGGGCCTCCGCTTCAACCTCAAAATCCTGTGACTTCGAACAGTTCCTATTTAATCGCATATATTGGCTTTTTGGAATATTTAAAAGCCATTGTGGGAGGTGGCAGCTGTTTAAAGGGATAAAACTATTGGTGTCTGTTGGTTTGTTAAAGGTTCGAGTTTGGATGGTACCCTTCTCAATAAAAATAGTTATATCTAAAAAATTGATTTGATGTGCACTAATATTATTAGTAAAATTTAAAAAGAATTCATTTTTATTTAAATTAATTAAAAACCGGTTCAGGGCCTCTTGGCCTCCTGACCAAATAAAAATCACATCGTCAATAAAACGTTGCCAGAGGACCAGGTCCGCGCGCAGCCCGCCCCCCTGCCGGTACACGAAGGTTTCCTCCCACCTCCCGACGTACAGGTTAGCGTAACTGGGCGCGAACCTAGTCCCCATAGCGGTACCCCACTGCTGGGAGTAATAATTATCCTGGTACATAAAATAATTGTGGGTTAGAATAAAATGCATACATTCACCTAAAAAATCGATTTGTTCATCTGGAATAGTTGAATATTTATTTAAAAAATATTTTGCAGCATCACAGCCCTTGCCATGGTCAATCACTGTGTACAGGGAAGCAATATCTAATGTGCCGAGAATATAATAGTCTTCCCATTTGATTGTTTCCAGGCATTTTAAAATATGGGCACTGTCCTTCAAATATGCAGGTAAATGTGGTACCACTTTCTGAAGGTGGCAATCCACTAATTTAGATAGATTAGCTGTCAAGCATTGGATACCTGATACTATGGGCCTCCCAGGTGGGTAATTTCTATTTTTATGTATCTTAGGTAGATAGTAAAATACCGCCAACCTGGGATGCCCATGGTTGATAAACTCAAATTCCTGCTGGTTTATGTATCCCAAATCTAGACCTCTGGTGGTCAGGGATTTCATTTCTCTCATGTATTCGTTGGTGGGGTCATTTTTTATTTTTTTATATGTACGAGAATCACTTAGAAGAAGTATTGATTCCCTATGATATGTGTCATTATCTAAAATCACAATCCCCCCCCCCCCTTATCTGCTGGACGGATCACGAGATCCTTCTTCTTTTGTAATACTATTAAAGCATTCCTTTCTCTACGTGTCAAATTGTATTTAAATTTCTGACATCTCTTCTCATTAACTTTGCGTAGATCTTCTATTACGTTAGTTTGAAAGGTCTCCATCTGTTCAGAATATTCGTTACATGGATGAAAATGAGATTTGTTCCTAAGATTAGTATGCACATAGGTTTTATTGGATATACGCGTCGCTTAATGTGAAGGTACGTAAAGTTCTGAACTTTGTTGAACGACCAGCGATATCACAGCAGGATCCTGATCGCTGCTGCCTGTCAAACTAAACGATATCGCTAGCCAGCACGCTGCAACGTCACGGATCGCTAGCGATATCGTTTAGTGTGAAGGTACCTTTAAAACAGAGGAAATATATTCAGACAAACAATACCACAACAAATATAAAAACTATAAAGTGCTCAAATCTCACCAGTTCACGTGAATAAACACTCGCAAGTGTTTGTTGGAGATATAGGATCAGGCACCGACTCCCGTGAGACCCACCCACCCTCTTGGTGCCTGATCCTATATCTCCAACAAACACTTGCGAGTGCATGGCGTGAGCATGTCCATTATGTGTCCAAATTGAATGCTGAGGAGAATGATTTATTTGCCTGCCTACTAGCAAACCGGACCCATGTCTCTTTTTCCCCCCTTATTGTCTTGGGTGTAACATTTCAAATTTTTGTGGTTTTAAATGTTTTTATACAATGTGTGGTGTGTGGTTAACGGATATCAATAAAATGTTGTGATTTTATATGTTGATCCCTGCGTATGTGCATGTCTCTTTCCCTCTCCTTTTTGCATTGTCATGTGCATGATAGCGCGACAAATACTGCCTCTCAGCGGCATAAAATCATTACTACCGGTCAGAGAGCAGCAGCTCCAACACTTTCAAATGACAGCGTAAGCCTGCAGCTGTGAGGTTTACCCACAGTCACAAGTGTTGGCTGATGGGACTGCTACTCTCATCAGCCTACGTCTGCTGCCGCTTTTAACAGCGAGAGCAGGCAGCTACTTATGGGAGTTTCCATAACCCAGCGCCTGTGATATAAATAATTAAATAAAAAAATGGCATGGGTTCCACTATATTTTTGACAACCAGCCAGGCAAAACTGACAGCTGCAGGCTGCAATCTTCAGCTGTCAGCTTGAGCAAGTCTGGTTATCAAGAATAGAGGGGTCACAACATCTGTTTTTAAAAATTATTTACATAAATGATGAAAAAAATGGCAAAGGGCCATGGATATTGTCCGGGATTAAACATGCGAGAAATACAGCAGAGTCTCGCATGTAAATACCCAACATTGATGCCGTCACTCAGGAGCGGAGCGTGCGGCTGCATATCTTGCTATGCGCCACACGCTCCGCTCCTGAGTGACGGCGGCAATGCCGGGTATTAACATGCGAGACTTGGCTGTATTTCTCGCATGTGTAAGCCCACCGGCATCAGGGGCTTATCTACAGCATTCTGAAATGCTGTAGATAAGCCCCCGATGTATCCTGAAAGATGAGAAAAAGAGGTTAGATTATACTCACCCGGGGCGGTCCCGCTGCGGTCCGGTCCGATGGGCATTGCAGTCCGGTCTGGGGCCTCCCATCTTCTTACAATGACGTCCTCTTCTTGTCTTCACCCTGTGGCTTCGGCGCAGGCATACTTTGTCTGCCCTGTTGAGGACAGCACAAAGTACTGCAGTGTGCAGGCGCCGGGAAAGGTCAGAAAGACCAGCATCTGCGCTCTGCACTACTTTGCTCTGCCCTCAACAGGGCAGACAAAATACGTCTGCGGTGTGAAGACAAGAAGAGGATGTCATTGAAAGAACATGGGAGGCCCCGGACCGCGACGCCCACCGCAGCGGGACCGCCCCTGGGTGAGTATAATCTAACCTCTTTTTCTCATTTTTATCTTATGTGCAGAATTGTTGTGAAATTGGATTCTGGGCTCCCCCGGTGGCCACTTGTGGAATTGAACTTGTGTTCATCATCCCCTCTGTTCACCTGCTCCTATCAGGATGTGGGAGTCGCTATATAACCTTGCTCCTCTGTCAGTTTCTTGCCGGTCAACAATGTAATCAGAAGCCTCTGTGCATGTCCTGCTACTAGACAACTCCCAGCTAAGTTGGACTTTTGTCCTTGTGTGTTTTTGCATTTTGTTCCTGTTCACAGCTGCTGTTTCGTTACTGTGTCGGGAAAGCTCTAGTGATCGGAAATTGCCACTCTGGTGTTATGAGTTAATGCTAGAGTCTTAAAGTAATTTCTGGATGGTGTTTTGATAGGGTTTTCTGCTGACCATGAAAGTGCCCTTTCTGTCTTCCTGCTATCTAGTAAGCGGACCTCGATTTTGCTAAACCTAATTTCATACTACGTTTGTCATTTCATCTAAAATCACCGCCAATATATGTGGGGGCCTCTGTCTGCCTTTTGGGAAAATTTCTCTAGAGGTGAGCCAGGACTGTCTTTTCCTCTGCTAGGATTAGGTAGTTCTCCGGCTGGCGCTGGGCATCTAGGGATAAAATAACGTAGGCATGCTACCCGGCCACTTCTAGTTGTGCGGCAGGTTTAGTTCATGGTCAGTATAGTTTCCATCTTCCAAGAGCTAGTTCTCATATATGCTGGGCTATGTTCTCTCGCCATTGAGAATCATGACAGTTTGACCGGCCCAAAAAGGGTTAAATTACTGCTGAGAAAGGAGAGAAAAAAGAAGTCTGCTACAATTTTTTTTTTTTTTTTTCCTCTAGTTCTGAGTGTGCTCTTAATTGAATCACTTGCTAGTCTGCCTATACTGCAGCCTTCCTCTCTTTCTCTCCTTCTAATCCTTGAATGGCTCTGTGTTCACCTGTTTGAAATGGATCTTCAGAGTGTGGCTGCAGGTTTGAATAATCTCGCCACAAAGGTACAAAATTTGCAAGATTTTGTTGTTCATGCACCTATGTCTGAGCCTAGAATTCCTTTGCCTGAATTCTTCTCGGGGAATAGATCTCACTTTCAAAATTTTAAAAATAATTGCAAATTGTTTTTGTCCCTGAAGTCTCGCTCTGCCGGAGACCCTGCACAGCAGGTCAGGATTGTAATTTCCTTGCTCCGGGGCGACCCTCAAGACTGGGCTTTTGCATTGGCACCAGGGGATCCTGCGTTGCTCAATGTGGATGCGTTTTTTCTGGCCTTGGGGTTGCTTTATGAGGAACCTCATTTAGAGCTTCAGGCGGAAAAGGCCTTGATGTCCTTGTCTCAGGGGCAAGATGAAGCTGAAATATACTGCCAAAAATTCCGCAAATGGTCTGTGCTTACTCAGTGGAATGAGTGCGCCCTGGCAGCGATTTTCAGAGAAGGTCTCTCTGATGCCATTAAGGATGTTATGGTGGGGTTCCCTGTGCCTGCGAGTCTGAATGAGTCCATGACGATGGCTATTCAGATCGATAGGCGTCTGCGGGAGCGCAAACCTGTGCACCATTTGGCGGTGTCTACTGAGAAAACGCCAGAAAATATGCAATGTGATAGAATTCTGTCCAGAAGCGAGCGGCAGAATTTTAGACGAAAAAATGGGTTGTGCTTCTATTGTGGTGATTCAACTCATGTTATATCAGCATGCTTTAAGCGTACTAAGAAGCCTGACAAGTCTGTTTCAATTAGCACTTTACAGTCTAAGTTTATTCTATCTGTGACCCTGATTTGTTCTTTGTCATCTATTACCGCGGACGCCTATGTCGACTCTGGCGCTGCTTTGAGTCTTATGGATTGGTCCTTTGCCAAACGCTGTGGGTATGATTTGGAGCCATTGGAGGCTCCGATACCTCTGAAAGGGATTGACTCCACCCCATTGGCTAGTAATAAACCACAATACTGGACACAAGTGACTATGCATGTTAATCCGGATCACCAGGAGGTTATTCGCTTTCTGGTGCTGTATAATCTACATGATGTTTTGGTGCTGGGATTGCCATGGCTGCAATCTCATAACCCAGTCCTCGACTGGAGAGCTATGTCTGTGTTAAGCTGGGGATGTAAAGGAACTCATGGGGACATACCTTTGGTTTCCATTTCATCATCTATTCCCTCTGAGATTCCTGAATTCTTGTCCGACTTTCGTGATGTTTTTGAAGAACCCAAGGTTGGTTCACTACCTCCGCACCGGGAGTGCGATTGTGCCATAGACTTGATTCCGGGTAGTAAATACCCTAAGGGTCGTTTATTTAATCTATCTGTGCCTGAACACGCTGCTATGCGAGAATATATAAAGGAGTCCTTGGAAAAGGGACATATTCGTCCTTCGTCATCTCCCTTAGGAGCCGGTTTTTTCTTTGTGTCTAAGAAAGACGGCTCTTTGAGGCCGTGTATTGATTATCGACTTTTGAATAAAATCACGGTTAAATATCAATATCCGTTACCACTGCTTACTGATTTGTTTGCTCGTATAAAGGGGGCCAAGTGGTTCTCTAAGATTGATCTCCGTGGGGCGTATAATTTGGTGCGAATCAAGCAGGGGGATGAGTGGAAAACCGCATTTAATACGCCCGAGGGCCATTTTGAGTATTTGGTGATGCCTTTTGGTCTTTCAAATGCCCCTTCAGTCTTCCAGTCCTTTATGCATGACATTTTCCGCGATTATTTGGATAAATTTATGATTGTGTATCTGGATGATATTCTGATTTTTTCGGATGACTGGGACTCTCATGTCCAGCAGGTCAGGAGGGTTTTTCAGGTTTTGCGGTCTAATTCCTTGTGTGTGAAGGGTTCTAAGTGTGTTTTTGGGGTTCAAAAGATTTCCTTCTTGGGATACATTTTTTCCCCCTCTTCCATCGAGATGGATCCTGTCAAGGTTCAGGCTATTGGTGATTGGACGCAACCCTCTTCTCTTAAGAGTCTTCAGAAATTTTTGGGCTTTGCTAACTTTTATCGTCGATTTATTGCTGGTTTTTCTGATGTTGTGAAACCATTGACTGATTTGACTAAGAAGGGTGCTGATGTTGCTGATTGGTCCCCTGATGCTGTGGAGGCCTTTCGGGAGCTCAAGCGCCGCTTTTCTTCCGCCCCAGTGTTGCGTCAGCCTGATGTTGCTCTTCCTTTTCAGGTTGAGGTCGACGCTTCTGAAATCGGAGCTGGGGCGGTGTTGTCGCAGAGAAGTTCCGACTGCTCCGTGATGAGACCTTGTGCTTTTTTTTCCCGTAAATTTTCGCCCGCCGAGCGGAATTATGATATTGGGAATCGGGAGCTTTTGGCCATGAAGTGGGCTTTTGAGGAGTGGCGTCACTGGCTTGAGGGGGCCAGACATCAGGTGGTGGTATTGACTGACCACAAAAATTTAATTTACCTTGAGTCTGCCAGGCGCCTGAATCCTAGACAGGCGCGCTGGTCGTTGTTTTTCTCTCGGTTTAATTTTGTGGTGTCGTACCTACCGGGTTCTAAGAATGTTAAGGCGGATGCCCTTTCTAGGAGTTTTGAGCCTGACTCCCCTGGTAATTCTGAGCCCACAGGTATCCTTAAAGATGGAGTGATATTGTCTGCCGTTTCTCCAGACCTGCGGCGGGCCTTGCAGGAGTTTCAGGCGGATAGACCTGATCGTTGCCCACCTGGTAGACTGTTTGTTCCTGATGATTGGACCAGTAGAGTCATCTCTGAGGTTCATTCTTCTGCGTTGGCAGGTCATCCTGGAATCTTTGGTACCAGGGATTTGGTGGCAAGGTCCTTCTGGTGGCCTTCCCTGTCACGAGATGTGCGAGGCTTTGTGCAGTCTTGTGACGTTTGTGCTCGGGCCAAGCCTTGTTGTTCTCGGGCTAGTGGATTGTTGTTACCCTTGCCTATCCCGAAGAGGCCTTGGACGCACATCTCGATGGATTTTATTTCGGATCTGCCTGTTTCTCAGAAGATGTCTGTCATCTGGGTGGTGTGTGACCGTTTCTCTAAGATGGTCCATCTGGTTCCCTTGCCTAAGTTGCCTTCTTCTTCCGAGTTGGTTCCTCTGTTTTTTCAAAATGTTGTTCGTTTGCATGGTATTCCTGAGAATATCGTTTCTGACAGAGGGACCCAATTCGTGTCTAGATTTTGGCGGGCATTCTGTGCTAGGATGGGCATAGATTTGTCTTTTTCGTCTGCTTTCCATCCTCAGACTAATGGCCAGACCGAGCGGACTAATCAGACCTTGGAGACATATTTGAGGTGTTTTGTGTCTGCGGATCAGGATGATTGGGTTGCTTTTTTGCCTTTGGCGGAGTTCGCCCTCAATAATCGGGCCAGCTCTGCCACCTTGGTGTCCCCGTTTTTCTGTAATTCGGGGTTTCATCCTCGATTTTCCTCCGGTCAAGTGGAATCTTCGGATTGTCCTGGAGTGGATGCTGTGGTGGAGAGGTTGCATCAGATTTGGGGGCAGGTGGTGGACAATTTGAAGTTGTCCCAGGAGAAGACTCAGCTTTTTGCCAACCGCCGTCGTCGTGTTGGTCCTCGGCTTTGTGTTGGGGACTTGGTGTGGTTGTCTTCTCGTTTTGTCCCTATGAGGGTTTCTTCTCCTAAGTTTAAGCCTCGGTTCATCGGCCCGTACAAGATATTGGAGATTCTTAACCCTGTGTCCTTCCGTTTGGACCTCCCTGCATCCTTTTCGATTCATAATGTTTTTCATCGGTCATTGTTGCGCAGGTATGAGGTACCGGTTGTGCCTTCCGTTGAGCCTCCTGCTCCGGTGTTGGTTGAGGGTGAGTTGGAGTACATTGTGGAAAAGATCTTAGACTCTCGTGTTTCCAGACGGAAACTCCAGTATCTGGTCAAATGGAAGGGATACGGTCAGGAGGATAATTCTTGGGTCACTGCCTCTGATGTTCATGCCTCCGATCTTGTCCGTGCCTTTCATAGGGCTCATCCTGATCGCCCTGGTGGTTCTGGTGAGGGTTCGGTGCCCCCTCCTTGAGGGGGGGGTACTGTTGTGAAATTGGATTCTGGGCTCCCCCGGTGGCCACTTGTGGAATTGAACTTGTGTTCATCATCCCCTCTGTTCACCTGCTCCTATCAGGATGTGGGAGTCGCTATATAACCTTGCTCCTCTGTCAGTTTCTTGCCGGTCAACAATGTAATCAGAAGCCTCTGTGCATGTCCTGCTACTAGACAACTCCCAGCTAAGTTGGACTTTTGTCCTTGTGTGTTTTTGCATTTTGTTCCTGTTCACAGCTGCTGTTTCGTTACTGTGTCGGGAAAGCTCTAGTGATCGGAAATTGCCACTCTGGTGTTATGAGTTAATGCTAGAGTCTTAAAGTAATTTCTGGATGGTGTTTTGATAGGGTTTTCTGCTGACCATGAAAGTGCCCTTTCTGTCTTCCTGCTATCTAGTAAGCGGACCTCGATTTTGCTAAACCTAATTTCATACTACGTTTGTCATTTCATCTAAAATCACCGCCAATATATGTGGGGGCCTCTGTCTGCCTTTTGGGAAAATTTCTCTAGAGGTGAGCCAGGACTGTCTTTTCCTCTGCTAGGATTAGGTAGTTCTCCGGCTGGCGCTGGGCATCTAGGGATAAAATAACGTAGGCATGCTACCCGGCCACTTCTAGTTGTGCGGCAGGTTTAGTTCATGGTCAGTATAGTTTCCATCTTCCAAGAGCTAGTTCTCATATATGCTGGGCTATGTTCTCTCGCCATTGAGAATCATGACACAGAATGCTGTACATAAGCCCCTGATGCCGGTGGGCTTAGCTTATCTATGATTTTGGGGGTGACAGGTTCCCTTTGAGCAAACGGATTCCCTGGTGCTGGTCAGTTCCTTGGCCATTGACGGGAGCTAAGTGAATTTCTTTACCTTCCAGGAGTCCTGGCTCAGTTTGACTAGCTGTGCCGTAGAGATGTCAACTGTGTGCCACATGGATGACATCTTGCCAAGCCAGCAAATCAAATGCCGGTAACCTAGAAGCCAAAGGCACTTTCACACAGCTCCTGTCCACAGCCAGAGAATATAGACGATGACGTCCTCTTCTTGTCTTCATGCCGCTGCTCCGGCGCAGCCGTACTTTGTCTGCCCTGTTGAGGGCAGAGCAAAGTACTGCAGTGTGCAGGCGCCGGGCCTCTCTGACCTTTCCTGGTGCCTGTGCACTGCAGTACTTTGCTCTGCCCTCAACAGGGAGATAAAGTACGCCTGCGCCGGAGCAGCAGCGTGAAGACAAGAAGAGGACGTTATCATAACAAGATGGGAGGCCCCGGACCGGACTGTGACGCCCATCGGAACGGACCACAGCGGGTCCGCACCTGGGTGAGTATATTCTAACCTCTTTTTCTCATCTTTCAGGATACATCGGGGGCTTATCTACAGCATTACAGAATGCTGTAGATAAGCCCCTGATGCCGGTAGGCTTAGCTCACCTTCGATTTTGGTGGTGACAGGTTCCCTTTAAGGTGTTTGGCAATGTTCTATTACATATCTCCCGGGCACTAGAAGAGGAAACCTAAAAACAAAAAAATAATGTAATAGTTGCTATAAGACCTTCGCTCATCAATAGTTGTGATTAGTGTTGAGCATTCCGATGCTGCAAGTATCGGGTATCGGCCGATACTTGCTGTATCGGAATTTCCGATACCGAGATCCGATATTTTTGTGATATCGGGTATCGGTATCGAAACAACATTAATGTAAAAATGTGTAAAAGAAAGAATTAAAATAAAAAATATCGCTATACTCACCTGTCCGACGCAGCCTGGACCTCAGCGAAGGAACCGGCAGCGTTGTTTGTTTAAAATTCGCGCTTTTACTTGGTTACGTGAATTCCCGGCTTGTGATTGGTCAGGGCGGCCATGTTGCCGGGACGCGGACCAATCACAGCAAGCCGTGACGAAATTACGTCACGGCTTGCTGTGATTGGTCCGCGTCCCGGCAACATGGCCGCCATTAACCAATCACAAGCCGTGACGTCACGGGAGGCTGGACTTGCGCGTTTTTTTAAAAAGCGCGCGTGTCCAGCCTCCAGTGACGTCCCGGCTTATGATTGGTCACGGCGCCATGTTGCCGGGACGCGGACCAATCACAGCAAGCCGTGACGAAATTACGTCATGGCTTGCTGTGATTGGTCCGCGTCCCGGCAACATGGCCGCCATTAACCAATCACAAGCCGTGACGTCACGGGAGGCTGGACTTGCGCACTTTTTAAAAAACGCGCGTGTCCAGCCTCCAGTGACGTCCCGGCTTGTGATTGGTCAGGGCGGCCATGTTGCCGGGACGCGGACCAATCACAGCAAGCCGTGACGAAATTACGTCACGGCTTGCTGTGATTGGTCCGCGTCCCGGCAACATGGACGCCATTAACCAATCACAAGCCGTGACGTCACTGGAGGCTGGACACGCGCGTTTTTTAAAAAGTGCGCAAGTCCAGCCTCCAGTGACGTCCCGGCTTGTGATTGGTCCGCGTCCCGGCAACATGGCCGCCCTGACCAATTACAAGCCGGGAATTCACGTAACCAAGTAAAAGCGCGAATTTTAAACAAACAACGCTGCCGGTTCCCTCGCTGAGGTCCCGGCTGCGTCGGACAGGTGAGTATAGCGATATTTTTTATTTTAATTGTTTCTTTTACACATTTATATGGTTCCCAGGGCCTGAAGGAGAGTTTCCTCTCCTTCAGACCCTGGGAACCATCAGGAATACCGTCCGATACTTGAGTCCCATTGACTTGTATTGGTATCGGGTATCGGTATCGGATTGGATCCGATACTTTGCCGGTATCGGCCGATACTTTCCGATACCGATACTTTCAAGTATCGGACGGTATCGCTCAACACTAGTTGTGATCCATTGCTGTAACCATCACAGTGTTTCAAAAAAAATCGTGCAAGTTTCACCAGCCTTTGATGAGTGAGTAACATTTGAAATTTTCACATATGAAACAAATAAATAAAGTACAAAACTTGTTCAATTCCCTGCAATGGCATCAAAGTGACATCAGTGATTTTTCATGGACCAATAAGCTTGATTGGGTAATTTTGATCTGAGGCTCGGGTCAAAAACGGACCACTGACATGTGAACATCCACATAAACTAAATTGGGTTCATGTTCTATCCAAGAAAAACAGATGTTTGAATGAAGATGAAGTGCCAGTGATTGATGAGCTCCGTTCATGTGGTCTGTACATCTGGCTACGGTCTATGTCTTCTGCTATATAAGAACCATCTGACTCATAAATTACCGGTGTACATGTATATAGATAGATCTAGGTTTGTATAGATATTGTTGCTATTCATTCTCCTTTGCTAGTGTTGGAAGGTATTTTGTTGGTTTGTGACATCATGTATGTAGCTGATGGAAAACCAAGAGGAAAGTGGGTTGGAATACCTTCCATCTTTGTGGGAACAGTTTAAGGAAGCCCCTACTCTATTCCCATTGACTGTGCCCAGTACAGAACGTCCATACAGATATAGTTGGTGGAAGTTTGGTGGAAGAACATGATCAGCGCACAGAGTCCAGACCTCTACTCCATCCAACACCTAGAATGGAGATGGTGAGCCCGGAAACTTCACAACATCAGGGTCTGACCTCACAAATGATCAAGGGTCAAAAATTCCCACAGATGCCTTCAAAATCTTGTAGAAAGCAAGTTATGATAGACCAATTGAATTACCGGCTTTTCACAGATATCGCGCTGAATGAAATATAAATACAGAATATATATATATGTGTCTCAATGACACATATATGTATATATATATATATGTATATATGTTTTACCGAACGTTTGAGCACATAAATCCATTAGATGTCGGTTTTGCAAGCCTGCGAGAAAATCTCGCAGTACGGATGCCATACGGATTACATACGGAGGATGCCATGCGCAAAATACGCTGACACACCCTGACTACGGATCACTATTTTGGGAACATTTCTCCGTATTACGGCTGTAAAAAACTGAGCGTATTGTCTTACGCTGAGTGTGACTCCAGCCTAAAGTCTGTCTTTCCTTGCCTTCTGAGCTTTGCACTGTGCCTGAAAAATATTTCCTGATTACATGTAGAGCATTGGCGCACTCAGGAAAAAATGGACCTCAGTTTGTTGCAAAAAAAAAAATTCCTATCAGCCCTTAGAAAAATTAAAATCTTAGGGATAAAACAACATTTTAGTGGTAAAAAAGTACCGTAATTTATTCTTTCTTCACAGCTTAGTAGTATAAAAATCTGTGAGGCACATGTGGTGTCAATATGATCACTGCACTCCTAGATTAAGTCATTGAGGAATGTAGTTTGTAAAATGAATTCACATTTGGGGGGTTTCTGTTGTTCTGACCCTTCAGGGGCTCTGCCAATGTGACATGGCACCCTCATACCATTCCAGCAAAATCGGAACTCTAATATGGCGCCTCTTCCCTTCTGAGCTTTGAACTGTGCCTCAATAGTAGTATACCCTCACATATGGGGTATCGGCGCACTCAGGAGAAATTGCACTACAAATTGTATGGTGCAATTTCTTCTGTTACCCTCATGAAAATGCAAAATTTGGAGCAAAAGAGGTAAAAAATAACAAGCAACAAATATTCCTCACCTTTCCGCAGAGATGCTTTTAATCTATTAGTTCCACAATGGGTTCAGCTATTCTACATCTAGATGGCAGGCTGCATGGTGCCACCATTCTGCCTGTCATCCAGCTGAGAAACTGAGCACCATGTGCTCGGTGTCTGTGAACTGCTATTCCCTGTCTGAGGGCACCGCAAGCGTGAGCAAATTCTCCAGCTCCTGGTGCCGTCTGACAGGTCCTGCAAGTTTACAGCCAATGAACTCATTTCACCTATGTGACGTCAGCGCCGTGGAAAAATTTCCCATACAATACATAGGTGAAGTGAGTACCATTACTAACCTTGGGGCATGATGTTACCAGACAATACAAAGGTGACATCAACCCCCCAACTATTACCCCATTTGCCACCGCCACAGGGCAACTGGGAAGAGCTACGCTAAATGCCAGAATTGGCACATCTTAGAGATGCGCCTTTTCTGGTGCAGCTGAGAGCTGATGCTTTTAGCTAGTAAGGAGCAGTATCCATGGCCCCTTCCTAGGCTATTAATTCAGCCTGCAGCTGTCTGCGTAGACTTTGCTGGTTATTAATTATGGGGGGGGGGGACCCACATAATTTTTTTTGTCACCTATTTTAATATCCAGTAAAGGCTAAGTATACAGTTGTGAGCTGATATTAATAGTCTGGGAAGCTCCATGGGTATTATCCCCTTCCCAGGCTATAAACATATGCCTCCAGCCATTGGCTTTCCCCGCTGGTTATGAAAATTGTGTGGGAGCCCACAACATTTACATCCAAAAAATAAACTTTAATTAATTAAATGTATGTACAGTAATTTGCACACACTGTACTAATTGTACTTGTCACTGACATCTATATATCTGCCTGATCTATTTGTATTTACTGTATGTAATCCATCTCTTCCATCTCTTCCATCATGTCAGCTCCTGCAGTGATTCTATAGAACACAGCAGATGAATTACCGGCTTTTCTGCTATCTATCTATGCAATCTAAATGTGTGTGTGTGTGTGTATGTATATATATATATATATATATATATATATATATATATATACAGTATATGTGGGTGTGTCAGTGACATCTATATATCTATGTATTCTGTATATATATATATATATATATATATATATATATATATATATATATATATATATATATTCTATCTATTCTATTCTAACTTGTGATTATACTGTATGCAGCAGATTAATTGCCGGCTATAATTATTTATAATATTAATTATAATTATATCTATCTATCTATCTATCTATCTATCTATCTATCTATCTATCTATTATCTATCTAACTATCCCATATCTATCTATCTATCCCATATCTATCTATCTATCTATCTATCTATCTATCTATCCCATATCTATCTATCTACCGTATATACTCGAGTATAAGCCGAGATTTTCAGCCCAAATTTTTGGGCTGAAAGTGCCCCCTCGGCTTATACTCGAGTCATGATCGGTGGTGGGGTCGGCGGGTGAGCACCGTCATATACTCACCTGCTTCCGGGGCTCCTGGCGCTCCCCCTGCACGTCCCACGGTCTCCGGGTGCAGCAGCCTCTTCCCCTGAGCGGTCACGTGGGACCGCTCATTAGAGAAATGAATAGGCTGCTCCACCCCCCATAGGGGCGGAGCCGCCTATTCATTTCTCTAATGAAGCGGTGCCGGTGACCGCTGACAGAGAAAGAGGCTGCGGCACCGAAGACAGGCAGGGGGAAGGAGCGGGACGCCGGGAGCAGGTAAGTATCGGATATTCACCTGTCCTCGTTCCACACGCCGGGCGTCGGCGCCATCTTCCCGGCGTCTCTCTGCACTGACTGCAGGCAGAGGGCGCGATGACGCATATAGTGTGCGCGCCGCCCTCTGCCTGATCAGTCAGTGCGGAGAGACGCCGGGAAGATGGCGCCGAGGAGCTGCAAGCAAGACAGGTGAGTATGTGTTTTTGTTTTTTTTATTGCAGCGGCAGCAGCAGCACATATTTATGTGGAGCATCTATGGGGCAATGGTGCAGAGCAGTATATGGCAGAGCTATGGGGCAACGGTGCAGAGTACTATATGGCACAGCTATGGGGCAATGGTGCAGAGCACTATATGGCACAGCTATGGGGCAATGGTGCAGAGCACTATATGGCACAGCTATGGGGCAACAGTGCAGAGCACTATATGGCACAGCTATGGGGCAACAGTGCAGAGCACTATATGGCACAGCTATGGGGCAATGGTGCAGAGCACTATATGGCACAGCTATGGGGCAATGGTGCAGAGCACTATATGGCACAGCTATGGGGCAACAGTGCAGAGCACTATATGGCACAGCTATGGGGCAACAGTGCAGAGCACTATATGGCACAGCTATGGGGCAATGGTGCAGAGCACTATATGGCACAGCTATGGGGCAACGGTGCAGAGCACTATATGGCAGAGCTATGGGGCAACGGTGCAGAGCACTATATGGCACAGCTATGGGGCAATGGTGCAGAGCATATATATATATGGCACAGCTATCTATGGGGCAACGGTGCAGAGCATTGTATATATGGCACAGCTTTATGTGGAGTATCTATGGGGCAACGGTGCAGAGCATTGTATATATGGCACAGCTTTATGTGGAGTATCTATGGGGCCATAATGAACGGTGCAGAGCATTATATATGGCACAGCTTTATGTGGAGCATCTATGGGGCCATAATGAATGGTATGGAGTATCTATTTCTAATTTTGAAATTCACCGGTACCTGCTGCATTTTCCACCCTAGGCTTATATTCGAGTCAATAAGTTTTCCCAGTTTTTTGTGGCAAAATTAGGGGGGTCGGCTTATACTCGGGTCGGCTTATACTCGAGTATATATCTATCTATCTATCTATCTATCTATCTATCTATTATCTATCTATCTACTGTATGTTGCTGTTTGTAAAAGCTCATGTTAAACTCGCATTGCAATCAGATGTCATTCGGATGCTAGGTGTGAGAATTCGGATTGTACTCGCATGACACTGGCATTACACTTGTGCGACTCTCGGCAGGGAGACTCGGAGCGATTTTTCATATGTTAAGTGTGACTCCAGCCTTAAACTAAGGCTACGTTCACACGATCCGTTTTTTGCTGCGGATCCGTAGCGGAATTGCAGCTACGGATCCGCAGCCGTTTTCCATGCAGGGTACAGTACAATGTTACCCTATGGAAAACAAAACCCGCTGTGCCGACGATCCTTTTTTTCGCTGGAAAATCCGCGCGGATTTGCCAACGGAAAAAAGAAGTACCATGTCAATTCTTTCAGCGGATTCCGCTGCGGGTTTCCAACAGCACCAATAGGAAACTGCAGTTGGAAACCCGCAGTGGAATCCGCAGAAGAAAAAGGACACAAATCCGCCGAGAGAAGCACCGCCGTTTTCCACTGCGGATTTCCCCGAAAAAGGACCGGAAAAATCCGCAGTGAAAAACGGATCGTGTGAACGTAGCCTAACACTTGTAAAATTTGGCCTGGTCATGAAGATGAAAACAGGCCTGGGGATGAAGGGGTTTATTAACGCCAAACCTAACAAAACACACACAACATTGTGATAGATTTTGCCCAAAGATAATGAGCGAAAAACAATAGATTGGAACTTAGATGCTCCATTGTTGATAAACGAGCCCTTTGGGTCTTACTTGGTGCGGCGTCCAGGGTCCGGCAGATACTTTTCCAGATGCAGTCTCCGGTCTTCTCTCCTCACATGGTGAAACCGCTGCTTTTAATTAAACCCTTGGAGAATAATTAAACCAGGCGATTACAACACATGTAGATATTAAAAGCTTGGAAAACCTACTTTACCCCACAATAATAAATTCGAAAGGAAATCTACCGGTGATAAGAGAAATATTTCATAATGATTTTGAGCAGTTTAACCCTTTATGTGCTCAGCAAACATCTCAATTTTTATTTGCTACATTCTAGACATCTAAAAGTTTTTTTTACTATTGGTTTATTTCTTTCTATTGAGGTGCAGGGAGGTTTATTTTTCTTACCATTCAGTATTCAAATTGAAAAAAGAAGTGCACGCAACATGATAAGTATTTTCTGCTAGAAACGACAATGCTTATTTTCATACCTTTATAAAGTCAAAATAAAAAAAAAATTGGAGAATGTTTACATTTTTTTCTTTTACATTTTATTAATATTGATTTTTTTCTTTACATTAATTTATTTTTGTAAATGCATTGGAATATTGCTGAATATAAACAATGGCTGTACATTGCATTTACTACATATACTGTGTATGGAAAATAATCCCTAAAATGGAATTTATATTTTTCCTTTTAATCTTCATCATGCCATCATGCTCCGCCTCTCAGACCCATCAGTGACTAGAATTCTGTCACTTTATTGTGCCTTTAACCCCTTAATCCCATATGACGTACTATCCCGTCAAGGTGGGGTGGGCCTTAATTCCCACTGATGGGATAGTACGTCATATGCAATCGGCCGCACTCACGGGGTGAGCGAGGCCGGGTGTCAGCTGACTATCGCAGCTGACATCCAGCACTATGTGCCAGGAGTGGTCACGGACCACCCCCGGCACATTAACCCCCGGCACACTGCGATCAAACATGATTGCAGCATTCTGGTGGTATAGGGAAGCATCGCGCAGGGAGGGGGCTCCCTGCGGGCTTCCCTGAGACCCTCGGAGCAACGCGATGTGATCGCATTGCTCCGAGCGTCTCTTACCTCCTCTCCCTGCAGTCCCCGGATCCAAAATGGCCGAGGGGCTGCTTCCGGGTCCTGCAGGGAGGTGGCTTACCAGCGCCTGCTTACAGCAAGCACTGGTAAGCCTACAGCGCTGTAAGTCAGATGGCTGATCTGACAGAGTGCTGTGCAAACTGTCAGATCAGCGAACTGTGATGTCCCCCCCGGGACAAAGTAAAAAAGTAAAAAAAAATTTCCACATGTGTTAAAAAAAAAAAATCCTAAGTAAAAAGAAAAAAATATATATTATTCCCATAAATACATTTCTTTATCTAAATAAAAAAAAACAATAAAAGTACACATATTTAGTATCGCCACGTCCGTAACGACCCAACCTATAAAACATTCCCACTAGTTAACCCCTTCAGTGAACACCGTAAAAAAAATTAAAAAAACGAGGCAGAAAACAACGCTTTATTATCATACCGCCGAACAAAAAGTGGAATAACACGAGATCAAAAAGACAGATATAAATAACTATGGTACCGCTGAAAACGTCATCTTGTCCCGCAAAAAAGGAGCTGCCATACAGCATCATCAGCAAAAAAATAAAAAAGTTATGGTTTTCAGAATAAAGTGATGCCAAAATAATAATTTTTTCTATAAAATAGTTTTTATCGTATAAAAGCGCCAAAACATAAAAAAAGATATAAATGAGGTATCGCTGTAATCATACTGACCCAAAGAGTAAAACTGCTTTGTTAATTTTACCAAACGTGGCACGGTATAAATGCCCCCCCAAAAAAAGAAATTCATGAATAGCTGGTTTTTGGTCATTCTGCCTCACAAAAATCGGAATAAAAAGCGATCAAAAAATGTCACGTGACCGAAAATGTTACCAATAAAAACGTCAACTCTTCCCACAAAAAACAAGACCTTACATGACTCTGTGGACCAAAATATGGAAAAATTATAGATCTCAAAATGTGGAGATGCAAAAACTTTTTTGCTATAAAAAGTGTTTTGTAGTGTGTGACAGCTGCCAATCACAAAAATCTGCTATAAAAAACTCTATAAAAGTAAATCAACCCCCCCTTCATCACCCTCTTAGGTATGGAAAAATAATAAAATTAAAAAAATGTATTTATTTCCATTTCCCCATTAGGATTAGGGCAAGGGTTTGGGCTAGGGTTAGGGTTAGGGCTAGGGTTATGGCTAGGGCTAGGGTTAGGGCTAGGGTTAGGGCTAGGGTTAGGGTTGGGACTAGGGTTGGAGCTAAAGTTAGGGTTAGGGTTGGGGCTAAATTTAGGGTTAGGGTTGGGGCTAAAGTTAAAGTTAGGGTTGGGGCTAAAGATAGGGTTGGAGCTAAAGTTAGGGTTAGGGTTTAGATTAAATTTACGGTTGGGATTAGGGTTGGGATTAGAGTTAGGGGTGTGTCAGGGTTAGGGGTGTTGTTAGGGTTACCATTGGGATTAGTGTTAGGAGTGTGTTTGGATTAGGGTTTCAGTTAGAATTGGGGAGTTTGCACTGTTTAGGCACATCAGGGGCTCTCCAAATTCGACATGGCGTCCGATCTCAATTCCAGCCAATTCTGTGTTGAAAAAGTAAAACACTGCTCCTTCCCTTCCGAGCTCTCCTGTGCGCCCGAACAGGGGTTTACCCCAACATATGGGGTATCAGCATACTAGGGACAAATTGGACAACAACTTTTGGTGTCCAAGTTCTCTTGCTACCCTTGGGAAAATAAAAATTTGGGGGGCTAAAAATCATTTTTGTGGGAAATTTTTTATTTTTATTTTCATGGCTCTGCGTTTTAAACTGTAGTGAAACACTTGGGGGTTCAAAGTTTTCACAACACATCCAGATAAGTTCCTTGGGAGGTCTAGTTTCCAATATGGGGTCACTTTTGGGGGTTTCTACTGTTTGGGTACATCAAGGGCTCTGCAAATGCAACGTGACGCCTGCAGACCAATCCATCTAAGTCTGCATTCCAAATTGAGCTCCTTCGCTTCCTAGCTCTGCCATGCGCCCGAACAGTGGTTCCCCCCCACATATGGGGTATCAGCGTACTCAGGACAAATTGTACAACAACTTTTGGGGTCCAATTTCTGCTGTTACCCTTGGGAAAATACAAAACTGGGGGCTAAAAATAATTTTTGTGGAAAAAAAATAATTTTTTATTTTCACGGCTCTGCGTTATAAACTGTAGTGAAACACTTGGGGTTTCAAAGTTCTCACAACACATCCAGATAAGTTCCTTGGGAGGTCTAGTTTCCAATATGGGGTCACTTGTGGTGTGGTTTTTACTGTTTGGGTACATCAGGGGCTCTGCAAATGCAACGTGACGCCTGCTACCAATCCATCTAAGTCTGTATTCCAAATGGCACTCCTTCACTTCCGAGCTCTGCCATGCGCCCAAACGGTGGTTACCCCCACATATGGGGTATCAGTGTACTCAGGACAAATTGGAGAACAACTTTTGGGGTCCAATTTATCCTGTTACCCTTGTGAAAATACAAAACTGGGGGCTAAAAAAATCTATTTTGTGAAAATAAAAGGAATTTTTATTTTCACGGCTCGGCGTTATAAACTGTAGTGAAACACTTAGGGGTTCAAAGCTCTCAAAACACAACTAGATAAGTTCCTTAGGGTGTCACTTGTGGGGGGGTTTAATGTTTAGGCACATCAGGGGCTCTCCAAACTCGACATATTCAAAATCATCTCCATTTTATTTCCCATGAATACTAACATCAGATTGATGTACTTCAATCAAGTGTCCCTAGAAGGGGTGTTGTACTAGGTCTGCACAAACTTAAATTTAGCTATGTCCAAATACGGCTAATGATAATCTAATAAATGTCTTACCAAAATAGAATTAACCTGCACATAAAATGGTGGCAAAGTAAGGGTGTGTGATATACAGGCAATGGGCAGAGCAGTGCCTTGTCATACATCCGGGTATTGACTAGCGCATTGCAGAGTTACATAAAGTTATTATGTGGCTCAGGGCATTGCGTAGGGACCGCATACAGGAGCGCAGGTGCATTGGACATGTCCATGCTCCAGGGAAAGCGTGTTATACAGCGGATGGAGTATTGGGTCAGCTGATGCGGCCCAATGAGCTCACATCCGGTCAGATGGTCGGCCTCGCGCGGCACACAGACCGGATGCCGGTATGCAAGGCACCTGATAAAAAGTCAGCGTACATATTATTCACCACTCGCATGGATGGCAGCATCGGCTGGACGGTCATGAGAAGACAACCCCAACAATATCCCCTGAGGAGTGTAAAACGAAATGCGTCGGGACAGTAGGGGAGGACGTCCACCTCCACTAGTGGAACTGAATACTGTAATATAACATGGTTCGAGGTGGGTGAGATTGTTCTGTATTTATTTATACCAGCCACATTTATGGATTCTTTTACATGCTAAACAAGGTTTATGAACAGTCTCAGGTGGACTGAATACAGTGCAGTATTGAATTCATCTACTAACCCCAGGTTGCATTGTATATATATGTATGGTTTTGGTTGCACTGGGGCTAATATCTTGTAGTGGTGCTATAAGTTACCGTACCCAGTGGGTTAAGAAAAGTGGCTATCCACACCTATGTTGTGAGGTATAGGTTGACTGTCTTGAAGAAGACACGAGGGTTAGAGAAAGAAATCTATTGAGTATGTTATCTATCAGAAATTGAGTACTATACCACTATTGGTTTCTAGTAAAGGATCGATAGCGCAATCCACAAATTTATGTGTATGTTTGTCTGTATTATGCACCTTGCACTTTCGTGTGAATTTTGTTTTTAGAATATTAAGTAAAGGTTATATTTTATCCTACACGTTCTTGTATTGATACTAAATTTGGGATTATACCATCAGCTGAAGTATTATGTGGGAAATGTTACCTATTAAGTATTTTGTGTGACATATCTCTGTGATTTAAGGGCATAAAAATTCAAAGTTGGAAAATTGCGAAATTTTCAAAATTTTCGCCAAATTTCCGTTTTTTTTCACAAATAAACGCAAGTTATATCAAAGAAATTTTATGACTATCATGAAGTAAAATATGTCACGAGAAAACAATGTCAAAATCACCAAGATCCGTTGAAGCGTTCCAGAGTTATAACCTCATAAAAGGACAGTGGTCAGAATTGTAAAAATCGGCCCGGTCATTAATGCGCAAACCACCCTCGGGGCTTAAGGGGTTAAATATAATAACATTCAACAGGTGGTCCAACATACAGTCATTTTCCTCTTAAATACTTTTCTATTTAGTGCCATTATCTAAATTAATTTCTAATATACTTGACTTAAAAATTCTCTCTCCTCCCCTAACTACACTATCTAACTGCTTTTCTTTTTATTTCCATACTTTCTTTATAATTATGCTTCATTTGAGAATTCCAGTGCATGCTGGGATACTTAAACAAAGTATCATCAAGGAACAGAGTCAGCGGTCACTGCCTCAGTCTCTCTCCCCTCCCTCAAATGAAGTGTCACTAGTGATTTTGGTTCCAGGAGCTGGGATAGTGCCTATGCGATATGCGCTATGAGATGTGCACAATGACAGTGCTCTCTCATTCTGTTACAGACTCAGATCATCAGAAATGTGCCAGACAGGAGTGCACTGTTAGTGTGTCTTCTAAGACTATCTAGCATGCTGAGACCAGTGACGTTTCTTGAATCAGTGAAGCTATTTTCTGCATGCCGTGTAGCCTTAGAAAACACACTAACAGTGCCCTTTAGTGTCGGCTCATTACTGCTGATTTGAGCCAGCAACAAAGAGCGCACTGTCACTGTGCACATCTCACAATACACATCATGCATGGACTAACATATCCCCTTATATGAGCATCACTGATGATACTTTTGTCAGTGACCACAGCCTCTGCCCCTGATGTCACTTCATTTGAGTATCCCATCATGCGCTGGAATTCTCTAATGAAGCATCAACAAAAAAAGGAAGTAGGAAAACAAAAGAAAAGCAATTAGATAGAGTAGTTAGGGAATGTAGTGAATGTTTAATTTAAGTAAAATAGAAAATTGCTTAGAACATGGAATTAAATAGATAGGAATTTAGGTGGAAAATTAGTTAGAATGTCGGACCACACCTTTAAACTTTGTGGTCATTAGAAGGAAAATTTGGAAACCGCTATTTGCTTTCTGTAAACATTATGACTGCTCCACCTTTCCTCTACACAAAGCTGTTATTAATTAATGTCTTATCATGGCAACTTTCACCTTTTGCCTGTGTATTTGTGCACAGATTTGATCTGCTCTGCAGCAAAATTGTACATATACGTAATTTATATGAATTTCTTATAATCATCCTGAAAATAAAGACACATCATTTACATATTAAATTGGTTTGTGCTTTCAATGCCTTAAGGTCCATTTACACTGTAAGATTATTGTGAACGGGTGTTACTAGGAACATGAGTTTCACCATAATCTTTCATTCTAAAGTTGCTGACGGTCACCTGAAGACTGAGTTATGTGCTTGTTCTCCGCATGATACAGACAATAAAAATCAATGTTCTTGGCGTTCCCATTTAAACAGGAATTGCGGTGCCAAGAACAATGGCATTGTGTGAGCACTGACTGATCTATCAGTGTGCATCGTTACTTTGGGGTCTGCCTGTGTAAAAATGCTACTAGTTATCACCGATCAGCCATTTAATTCCACAAATTGGGTGGTGTAATCGCAAGGTTAGGTCTCATTCAGAAACATGTTTTTTGTTGCTTTTATTTACAAATAGAACACACTTTCCTTATAGTCTATGTGGCTGATCACAAGTCTGGATCATTTTGAGGAAAGAGTGTCAAGGAGTCATGTCTAGTGTTGAGCATTCCGATACCGCAAGTATCGGCCGATCCGATACTTGCCGCATATCGGATACCGGAATCGGAAGTTCCCAGGATTCAAACTGCATGAATTCAGCCAATGAGGAATGATTCTGAGTGTGGGCACATCCTGTTCAGCATGGTGGGCATGTAACTACTGGCAAGGCTGTGATTGGCTGCTGAAATGATGTCATGATGCAGTTTAAAAGTCGCTGGCGCCATTTTGCGCTCACTCTGCTGTGAATTCAGTTAGTGACAGGACGCTGTGTGCTGACTGAGGGCCAGTTGAGATAGCGATTTGCTTCTTTGTTCTTTTCAAAGGCTAATTTACCAACCGCTGTGTTCACCTACTAATCACCTTGCTTTTGCCTTGCAGCGCTGTTTTCACAGCGATCTGCAAGGTCTGTGTGTGTGTGTGTGTGTGTGTGCAGCCCACTCTCTAGTCTGTGTGCAGCCATAGGCCATAGCTGGTTGTATTCAGTTCAGGGAGGGTGGTTCACTGCCTCATACTGTTCTATTTTCTTTTTTTTTTTTTCAAGTAGTGCAGGCTGCTGCACATTTTTTCTAATAATTCCTATTAGTGACTTTCCACCCGTATCCAGGTAAATTGTGGAAAAACACTAGATAGGATAACGTAGAGGAGTGTTTTTGGGCCTTGCAGAGCCGTTTACGGCTGTCTACACGGTCTCCGTGTGACTGCAGCTCTCCCTGTTGTCAGTTCAGCCCCCACAAAATAAATAAATAATAAAGTTCACCAAACACACCACTTTACAGTTGTGTTGGCCACATTAGCTCATATTAAAGTCTAGTCCACACTTTAGAAAATTAGTGCTTCTTATACCTGTTAAGAGCTGTTCAGGAATAAGCACACAAAGCCGTTAATACTTTTCTGCTTATCTTTATCAGTCAACCAAGATGAGGAAGGCAGGGAGTAAGGCACATGGGCGTGGGCGCGGAGCATGGAGAGGACGTGGGGATTCTGTGCCTGCTGCGGGCACCGGTGACTCATCATCACCCAGTTTCAGCAGGGAACAGTCCTTCATGCGCAGCTTTGTCGTAGAGCGCCGTACACCGCTGCTGCTTGAAGACCAAATTGGAGTCGTTGTCGGATGGATGGCAGCTAACGCATCGAATTCAATTAGTGCCACATCCTCTCAGACACAGAGCACTGGAGAGCACCCATCTGTCTCTTCACCACCTGCCAAATTGCCCAGGCAGACAGAGAGCCCAGGACAGGAGCCGTCTCTACTTCTATTCTCTGAATCTCTTGGCTTGGAAACAGGGGGCCAGCCAAACAGCATTGGAGAAATGGAAGAAGAGGCAGTGTGCAGTGATGCCCAACAGATTTTTCTCTCTGAGTCTGAAGAGGCGGGTGGGCCAGTGCCTCCGGTCACCACACCGCAGAACGCATCCGCTGATTACACTCAGGTGCCACTTTCTGGTGCGTGCTCTGCTGCTGAGACTACCCAGGAGGAGCAGTTGGTGGCAGAGGGTAGTGTAGATGATGAGGTCCTTGACCCATCGTGGCGTGAGGGACAGGAAGGTGGTGGGAGCAACTCTGAGGAAGAGATTCCCCGAACGGGCCAAAGAGGGAGAGGGAGGGGGAAGACTGCGGATCCTGTAGCCTCCACTTTGGCACCCATTAGGAGCATGTCTCTTCCAACAGCCAAAAAGGGCGCTCCTAAGACTTGCAGTGCCTGGTCCTTTTTTGACACAGTTGCAGATGACATTTGCTATGTCAAATGCAAGGTGTGTCATCACAAAGTCAAAAGAGGGAGAAATGTCAGCAACCTCAATACCTCCAACATGTGGAAACATGTGCGGACCAGACACGCGGCGGAGTTAAAGAAACACACTGAAGAGCTAGGCCAACCAACAGCGGCAGCTACCACCACTTCAGCTCGTGTTGCCTCTTCCTCCAGCTCACACGCAGCTGGTTCGGCTTCCTCCCAGGATCGCCGTGGAAGAACCTCTGGCACTGTTGTCCAGAGACCCACTGTAATTCCACCCGCAGCACCACGTTCCCAGTCATCCTCACACTCCCAGCCCAGTCTACAGCCATCGGTAGTACAGTACAGGCGTGGGAGAAAAGGCAAACCACCCACAAGCACAGGCTCTGACTGCAGGCATTGCCAAACTTCTGTCACTGGAAATGCTGTCATTCAGGCTGGTGGAGACTGACAGCTTCCGTGACTTGATGTCATTGGCAGTCCCACAGTACAATGTGCCCAGCTGCTTTTATTTCAGCAGGCAAGCCGTCCCTGCCCTGCACAAGCATGTGGAGGGACACATAAAACACGCGCTACTGAACGCCGTCAGTAGCAAGGTTCACCTCACCACCGATGTGTGGACCAGTCAACATGGACAGGGGCGATACCTTTCCCTCACTGCCCATTGGGTTAATGTTGTTGAGCTGGGTACAGATCGTGCGAGTGGCGCAGGACGTGTCCTGCCCACTCCAACGATTGCAGGAATCCAGTCTGTATGCATTGACTCCTCCTCTTACACAAGTTCCTCAGAATCATCGCTGCAGGAGCCGTCACAGTCCACCTCCACATGGATCCGTGATGAACGTGTACCTGTTACGACCGACATGAGCACAGCCGTGGCCAAACGTCAACAGGCCGTGTTGAAATTAATTTCTTTCGGGAATCGAAGCCACACAGCGCAGGAGCTCTGGAATGCCATCAAGCAGGAGAGCGATGTGTGGTTTGTGGCAGCGAATCTCCAGCCAGGCATGGTAGTGTGTGATAATGGCCGAAATCTGGTGGCAGCTCTGGGCCTCGGCAACCTCACTCACATCCCATGTCTGGCACATGTGCTCAATTTTGTCGTGCAGAGTTTTTTGAGGGACTATCCGGATCTTGATGCACTGCTGCACAAGGTCCGCCTAGAGTGTGCTCACTTGCGGCGTTCCAGCACGGCAAAATCGCGCATTGCGGCTCTGCAGTGCCGATTCCACCTTCCGGAACATCGCATCATATGTGACCTACCTACCAGGTGGAATTCCACGTTACATATGTTGGAGCGGTTGTGTGAGCAGCAGCAAGTAGTAATGGAGTACCAGCTGCATCAGGCGCAAAGAAGTCGCAATCCGCGCCGTTCAGACTTCACAACCACAGAGTGGGCCACTATGAAGGACGTCTGCCAGGTTTTGTGTCCCTTCGATTATTCCACGCGGATGGCGAGTGCAGATGATGCACTAGTCAGCATGACTGTCCCCCTTATCTGCCTGCTTGAAAAATCACTGCAAGCGCTAAGGGATGATGTTGTGGAAGAGGTGGAGGATGAGGATTCACCATTTCCATCATCTTCTGGACAGTCAGCGCCACGTGGTTCCTCACAAACGCGTAGGCAGGGGACACTTTGTGAGGAGGATGAGGAGGAGTCAATGGAGGAGGAAGACATCCGTCCAGAGGAGGGAGTTACACAATTGTCCAGTAGTCAGTGTGTACAGTGAGGGTGGGGTGATGACGAGCGGGCAGAGATCACGCCTCAAGCAGTGGACAGCATTTCTTGGCCAGTTGGCAGTCTGCAGCACATGGTGGATTACATGCTGCAGTGCCTGAGAAACGACTGCCGCATCGCCCACATTCTCAACATGTCTGGTTATTAAGTGTTCACCCTCCTCGATCCTCGCTACCGGGACAACGTAGAAAGCTTCATCACACCGTTGAACCGGGAGCGAAAAATGCGGGAGTACCAAGACACACTGGTGAATTCCATCATCTTCTCCAGTCCAACTGAGAGAAGTGCTGCTAGTGCATTACAAAGCAGCTCAGTGCATCCAGGCAGTGGAGGAGGCTCTGCACAAAGAGGGAGCAGAAGCAGTGCCTCTGCCCAAGGCAAGACCAGTATGGCCCAACTGTGGCAGAGTTTTGTTTGCCCGCCACAAAAGTCTACACCATCACAGACGGCTCCAGTCAGCAGGAGGCAACGGTTCCGTCAGATGGTGACAGACTACATGTCTTGCCCTCTTGCTGTACTCCTAGACGGCTCTTCGTCTTTCAAGTTTTGGGTCTGAAAGCTGGATACATGGCCAGAGCTAAGCCAGTATGCATTGGAGGTGCTGGCTTGCCCTGCGGCTAGTGTATTATCGGAACACGTCTTTAGTGCTGCAGGTGGTGTACTAACTGACAGTCGCATGCGACTATCCTCCGATAATGTTGACCGGCTTACTTTCCTGAAAATGAACCAGGCCTGGATCTCGCAGGAATTTTCGACTCCTCTTCCTGATTAAATAATTAGGTGACTGTCTACAGTATCCAGGTCTCCTGTTGTGTTCATCTTTCTACCACCTGAACTTTAATTCCTGGGCTCCAACACCGCCAGTTGAGGCTCAGAAGTGCCGTCTGCACAGTCAAAACATACGACCCAGTGTTATTGGTTGTCAGTAACGTCAGCTGATCCCCAACTGTGTAGCCGGCAATGTTTCCTGCGACCGCCACGCTGACACAACAACTGAAATGTAAGGGAACCTGTCCCCCCCCCAGGCATTTGTTACTGAAAGACCCACCTTGTGCAGCAGTAATGCTGCACAAGGAAAAGGTAGCTATTTTTGTTTAGCTCCTTGCACACGCAGAACTTAACACTTATAAAATGTGTCCACTGATACGGTAAAACCGTCCCGGAGGTGGGACTTTCCTTCGTAATGTGACGCAGCACAGCCGTCATTCTTACCCCCGTGCGCCGGCTCCTCAGCATTGTTTGATTCTGTCCCGAAGCCTGCGCTGTTATGTTATCCCTTGGCCAGGCACACTTAGCGCTGCCCCTCTTCTGACATCATTTGGTGTCAGGCTGACTGCGCCTGTGCGTCCGTGCTGGCCGAGATCCCGCCTCACAGTGCCTTCTGATTTAATCACACTGCGGGCCTGGGATCCATGGGCATGCGCAGTGCATATCTTCACCTCCGCCTCTCACTCATCTCCCTTCGCCTTCTTCAGACTGTGCGCCGTCAGCTGATCCCTAATAGCATGCCACGGCCGTGACACCGCACAGTCTGAAGAAGCTGGAGGGAGAGGAGTGAGAGGCGAGGATATGCACTGTGCATGGCCACGAATACCAGGCCCGCGGTGGGATTGCATTAGACGACACTGCGAGGCGGGCTCTCAGCCAGCGCGGCCGCACAGGCGCAGCCAGACTGACACCAAATGATGTCAGAAGATGGGCAGCGCTAAGTGTGCCTGGCCAAGGGATAACATAACAGCGCAGGCTCCGGGACGGAATCAAACAACGCTGAGGAGCCGGGGCACGGCGCCAAGGGGGTAGGAATGACGGCAGTGCTGCGTCATATTACGAAGGAAAGTCCCACCTCCGGGACGGTCTCACGGCATCAGGGGACACATTTTATAAGTGTTTAGTTCTGTGTTTGCAAGGAGCATAATGAAAAGAGCCACCTTTTTCTTTTGCATCCTTTGTGCTGCACAAAGCTCTTTCAGCTACAAATGCCTTGGGGGGGGTGTTATGATCCTGGTGGTTAGGAAAAACTTGCACTGACCTGATGGGTAAACCAGATATATAGGACAAGCTCTGGGGACGTGGGAACTTTACTGACCGCAAACCTGATCCTATCACACACACTATAGGCAGACGTGGAGCGTACCTAACTCTCCCTAGACGCCTCTTCACAGACTGAGAGCTAGCTACCCCTAGAGAGAAACAAAAGCCTCACTTGCCTCAGAGAAATTTCCCCAAAGTAAAGTCAGCCCCCCACAAATAATGACGGTGAGTTAAGAGGAAAATACAAACATAGGAATGAAAACAGGTTTTAGCAAAAGAGGCCCACTAGTACTAAATAGTATGAAGATAGCAAGGGAACTGTGCAGTCAGTATAAAATACTACAAAAATATCCACGCAGAGAATACAAAAAGACCCTCACACCGACTGACGATGTCAGGGAGCAACTCTGCTCCCCAGAGCTTTCAGCTAGCAAGAAAATAGCATATAAGCAAGCTGGACTGAACTTATCATATACTGAGAAACATTTTCCAAAAGCAATGAGCAAAAATGAACTAGAATGAACTTAGCTTCTCCAGTAGGAGACAGGTCATACGAGAAGTCCCAGAGAGATCTGAACCAATACTGAATACAACGACAGCTGGCAACAAGTAAAGTTCTAGGTGGAGTTAAATAGGCAACCAGCACAGCAGAAAACGAGGCAGCTGGGGGCCCAGCTAAAGACCAGCAGTATCACACAAAGCCACCAGAGGGAGCCCACGAACAGAACTCAACCAAGTACCACTCATGACCACAGGAGGGAGCCCGAGAACGGAATTCACAACAGTACCCCCCCTTGAGGAGGGGTCACCGAACCCTCACCAGAGCCCCCAGGCTGATCAGGATGAGGCAAATGAAAGGCACGAACCAAATCGGCAGCATGGACATCAGAGGCAACAACCCAGGAATTATCCTCCTGGCCATAACCCTTCCATTTAACCAAGTACTGAAGCTTCCGTCTCGAAATACGAGAATCCAAGATCTTCTCCACCACATACTCCAATTCTCCCTCGACCAACACCGGAGCAGGAGGATCAACAGAGGGAACCACAGGAACCACATACCTCCGCAACAATGACCTATGAAACACATTATGGATGGCAAAAGATGCTGGGAGGTCCAAATGAAATGACACAGGATAGAGGATTTCAGAAATCTTATAAGGACCGATGAAACGAGGCTTAAACTTGGGAGAGGAAACCTTCATAGGAACATAACGAGAAGACAACCAAACCAAATCCCCCACACGAACTCGGGGACCCACACAGCGACGGCGGTTAGCAAAGCGCTGAGCCTTCTCCTGTGACAGCGCCAAATTGTCCACTATGTGTTTCCAAATCTGCTGCAACCTGTCCACCACAGAATCCACACCAGGACAGTAAGAAGGCTCAACCTGCCCTGAGGAAAAACGAGGATGAAAACCCAAATTACAAAAAAAAGGCGAAACTAAAGTAGCCGAACTAGCCCGATTATTAAGGCCGAACTCAGCCAATGGCAAAAAAGTAACCCAACCATCCTGATCAGCAGAAACAAAACATCTCAGATAAGTTTCTAAGGTCTGATTAGTTTGTTCGGTTTGGCCATTTGTCTGAGGATGGAAGGCCAAAGAAAAAGACAAATCAATGCCCATCTTAGCACAAAAGGACCGCCAAAATCTGGACACAAACTGGGACCCTCTGTCAGACACAATGTTCTCCGGAATACCATGCAAACGAACCACACTCTGAAAGAACAGCGGAACCAAATCAGAGGAAGAAGGCAACTTAGGCAAGGGCACCAAATGGACCATCTTAGAAAAACTATCACAAACCACTCAGATGACAGACATTCTCTGAGAGACCGGAAGATCCGAAATAAAATCCATGGAAATATGCGTCCAGGGCCTCTTTGGGACAGGCAAGGGCAAAAGCAATCCACTGGCACGAGAACAGCAAGGCTTGGCCCGAGCACAAATCCCACAGGACTGCATAAACGAACGCACATCTCGCGACAAGGAAGGCCACCAAAAGGACCTAGCCACCAAATCTCGTATGGTACCTTGTTTACGACAAGATGACGTTAACAGAGATACCATATTTATTTGCATTCATCTTATTCATCGCGTTTCGTTCTGTGGTATAATGATAAAGCATCATTTTTATTTTTTTTTTACTTATTTTTTTACAGTGTTCACTAAAGGAGTTAACTAGTGGGACAGTATTATAGGTCGCTCTGGACGTGGCGTTACCAAATACGTATACTTTTTTCACAAAAATATTTATTTATAGGTACAATATATTTCTTGTTTTATTATTTTGTGATTTTTAAAAATATTTTTACAATTTTATTTTCACTTGCAATTAAAAAAATGGTCAGATCATACAGCTCCATCTGCGGAACAATAAAAAAGTTATAGCTCCCAGAATAAAAAGACGCAAAAGTAATTATGTGTTTCTATAAAATATTTCTTATTGTGTAAAAGCGCCAAAACATAAAAAGAATATAAATGAGATATCGCTGTAATCGTACTGACCCGAAGAATAAAGCAGCCTTACCAATTTTACAACACGCAAAGTAACATAAAAGAAATTAAAAATAAAACTATTTGTGAAATGTTGGTTTTTGTTTATTCTGCCTCCCAAAAAGTGGAATAGAAAGCGATCAGAGAATGTCATGTGCCCAAAAATGGTACCAATAAAAATGTCAAGCTATCACATGACTCTGTCGACAGAAATATGGAAAAATTATAGCTCTCAGAGCATGGTGATGTAAAACTAGTTTTCGCAATAAAAAGCGTTTTTTAGTGTGTGACAGCTGCCAAACATAAAAACCCACTATAAATCTGGTATCACTGGAGAATGAGTCCGACAAGAAGCTGTGGAGAAGTCCAGTGCCCTTTTGGGCGATCTTCCTCTTCAAAGCTGAATATTTATTTTTCCTTAGGTCAACAGGTGGAATGGCGCCATTTCTCCCTCTTATAACCTCTTTATACCAAACCCATATAGCATAGGGCACTTTTATATTAACCCCTAAGGGCCCAACCAACTCCATCACAGTACTAGGCCCATTCCTTATTCAGTTCAGGACCCTCTAAGACAGGTGATCAGGAATCCTTCATGTCGGTGTGAATTGTGTAATCGAGAATTCATCGTAGCAAGACTTCACGCACTAGCGCAGAGACAACTGAGATAGAGCCTAAAGAGGAGAAAACTGATCAAAAATGCAGGATACAAGTCATATGATTCCCAAAACAGTGGTATTACCCAAAAGACACCTAAAATTACATGTATGCTTCAAACATAAGATTATGCCTTGTAGGTCATAATGAGGACAAGTGGAAACCGCTATTTGCTTTCCATGTAAACAAAGTCTGAGTGCTTCACCTTTCCTCTACCCAAAGCGGTTATGACCTCACTGATATCTCGAGTGATCTTTCCTCTAGTAGATAATCCTCGCTCACCTTTAATATGTCAATTTGTACATTATTACTCCATTTGCTTTACACCTACCAACTTCATCACAGAGACCTCACCCTCTTCTCTGTGCCAGACATTCCCATTTATTTCTGCTGAGGTGTCACTTTTTATGTTGTAAAAGAAAGAAAGAAAAAAAAAAACTATTCTACAGCACAGAAAAAAGTAGAATAAAAAATTTAAAATTATATATTTTTTCTTTAGATTGTTAATAATTAGTATAACATTTATAGCTGTGACCATTGATGCGAATAGTCAACTTCAGGCAGAATTTTGCAGGTCAACACAAATTCAAACAAGCTGCGATTCATGAGGATCTGAAAAAACTGCACCATTTCATACCTTGCTGACAGTGGCCTAATGACGTCAGGTACGGCCAGGGGGGCTTAGTATAGTACCCTGCAGTTATCACATCACGTGGTATGCGTAGTACAACCAATCAGGGCGGCTATCATAAGGATTATAAAAGACAAAAGCCGACCAAGAAGTGTCATTTTAGGATTTCACTAGGCAGCCACCTTCTGGAATTTTGGTTGGTTGGTGGTTGTTTTTAGAGATAAGCGAACTTGTTCAGAGAATATTTGCCAATCTCAAATTCGGCACGAAAGTAGCACATTCGGATTCATGTTCGGTTTCAAGAGCATTTTTCCTCAAAGTCACAGATCAGTAAACGATCGCGTTTCCACTAAAACTTTTGTTTTGACTTTGTCTGTGATACAATATATTATAAATCTGCTACCAAGATTTTGAAACTGTTTATAAATTGTAGTAGCAGACTGCAATGTTGGGTATGTCGGCTGTACCACCCGTAAATTAAGACAGAGGATTAGTGAACATTAACCCTTCTAATGTTTCTAAGCATTTTCTAAAGGAACATAGTGAGAATTGTTATTTTTTAAATTCTTTGGTTTAGAAAGAGTTAAACTTTCTGACAGAGAAGGTGATCGCAAGAGAGCCTTGCTGAGTCATGAAGCTTTTTGGATTTTAATGTTGAACACCTCTTCCCCTGCAGGTTAAAATAAAAGAGCTGAGTTGATCCTACATTATTAGTATGAGCATAATATAATCATGATCGTTATTTTTCCATTTGTTTTTAGATATATGATTTTATCATATGTGTGCTTTCTTATTTCTATCCACATTACAGGTGCTGCACCTATTAATTAGATTAATGAGACGTGTGTAGAGATGTGGTTACCTCGAGAGAGTTTTCTATATTTTGTTTGAGTTATACTTTTGAAATCAGGTTATGATTAAGAAACATCACTTCAAAATGCTTAATAAATTTCTTTCGGGACTGTTTCCTCGGATGTTATACAGGTGCTTCTCTGTGAACAGCCGGCTTCTTTAGCAATGACCTTTCGTGGCTTACCCTCCTTGTGGAGTGTGTCAATGACTGTCTTCTGGACACCTGTCAAGTCAGCAGTCTTCCCCATGATTGTGGAGCAGACTGAAACAGACTAAGGGACCTTTTTAAATGTTTAGGAAGCCTTTGCAGGTTTTTTTGTTAAATATTCTAATTTACTGAGATAATTACTTTCGGATTTTCATTGGCTGTAAGCCATAATCCTCAACATAATCAGAAATAAACACTTGAAATAGATCACTCTGTTTGTAGTGACTCTATATAATATATGAGTTTTACTTTTTGTATTGAGGAACCAAAATAAATTAACTTTTTGATGATATTCTAGTTTAGTGAGAAGCACTTGTACCATTGCAACTGTTCCAATTTTTTATTCCCAGCCATCTCAGATGGCACAAACCTCAATTTCATACAGTGCTATCGGTAGAAAAATGTAAGGAAAATAACACAGATAGTAGAGTGAAAGTAAATGCAGGCTTGCTTGTCTGGGATTCCTACTTCTACAGGCAATGCACATGAAGGAGACCCAACTTGAATTCTCCACATTGCAAAAAAATTATTGTCACACACCACAAAGGTGGCACAAACTGCAATAGCGCAAGATCAACACATGACTCTAAAATGATACTATAACCTAGTCTGTCCAGTCTGTGACTTTGATGTAAATGTCATTAGAGATCCATGACTTGTTCATTTTAATGAAAGTAAGGTGGAATACGCTATCAGGGGACAGACGGATGTGCTTAGCCATCAGAACGCCACCAGCAGCACTGAAGAAGACACATTCTGAAAGATGCTCACTGCCAGGCATGACAAAAATCCAAGGCATAACAGGTGAGCTCAGGCCACCCTTTCATTTTTGAAAACTAAAATGCAAAAGAGTCCAAATTCACCCTGATGGCATTGGTATTGAGCTTGAAATACTCCTGCACAAACGTCTCCAGTCGTTCACAACATGTTGGACTTGTACTTAGTGTTGAGCATTCCGATACCGCCGATATTTGCTGTATCGGAATTCCAATACCGAGTTCCGATATTTTTGTGATGTCGGAAATCGGAATCGGAAGTTCCCAGTGTATGGTTCCCAGGTACACTACTTGTACTCTGTTCTGTTGGTGCACGGGCTGATCTAAAAAATGTGTGAAATGACTCAGAAATTGCTTATGCCACTTACTCTGCTGCTGCTAATGTTTTTGTGGTGACATCTTGACACTCCCGGGGTTGAAAGTCTCTAACTGTGTTGCCAACTGTGTGCCACACTGCTGTCTTAGGGAAAACCACAATTAGGGTTGTCTACAAGCTTGCTTCTATAATCGAGCATGCACGTGTCCCTTTCCGGGGGGAAGTATCTGGCCAAATGTACTCATGTACCGTGGGTCTAACAGAGTGGCAACCCAGTAGTCAGCACTATTTATAACTCTAAGAATCGATGTGAATATTTTTCTGCCCAATGATGACAGAAGTATTCTAGGAGTGATACCTTTATTGGCTAACCAGAAAATAATGTGTTTGAAAGCTTTCAGAGCACAGTGGCTCCTTCTTCAGGCAAGATTACAAAAAAAAAGGGAGAGTGAAAGAAGAGTATGAAGAGTGAAAGGAGGTTATAGTGAGCATTATTTATTCAAAAGAGCTCTTTTAAGTGCTGAAGATTGTGAAGAGATTACTTGTTTGTTAGGTGGGGATTTAATAAGGGAGAGATTTAATAGCAGGAAGAGTGAAAGGTAAGCACATGAGTGATCTCATCATTGCAAGTGTTATGGAAATTTGGTTTGGATAAATCTATCCCTGTGTGTGCTGCGGCCGTTCCCAATAAGACTGAGTATTTTGAGCGCTCATCAATAATGGACTGTGCACCATTGTGACAGAAAAACATTCCATCAATACTGATGATTTATTGTACATACATAGTTTTATAATTGCATATAGAAAGGAGGTGGTTAGGGATGGTTAGTTAATTACCATATTGTCTAGCTCCTCTGTTTTTAGTTATCTAAATATATATGGAATATTGCGATTAATGCACATATGAATGCTGATTAAGCAACTAAAGTGTAGCTCCCTTCATCTAGGACAAAGTTGAGACATCTGATCATCACTTAATACATCTGGTGTTGTTCTGCTTTTGCCTGGAAAACCCCATACAATCTGTCTGGCTTATATCAGTTTATGTCAGCCATTTTAAGCCATTGACTATAATGTATATATTAGCTGTGAGTATATATGAGTATACATGCAAGTGAAATCTACATGATATATATATTTCCATCACACAGGTACCTGCTGCTGATATCTGCTATTTTCCACAGTGTTGTATAGTAGTTAGTATTAGGAACAAACTATGGGATTAGGATGAAATATGGAGGGTTTCATCCACTACTATTGGTTTTCCTTTTCCTGGGGCGGTTCTCATGTGAGCCAGTTTCTTTGTAGGGCTTGATGGTTTTTGCCACTGCACTTGGGGACACTTTCAAAGTTTTCCCAATTTTTTGGACTGACTGACCTTCAGTTCTTAAAGTAATGATGGCCACTCGTTTTTCTTTACTTAGCTGCTTTTTTCTTGCCATAATACAAATTCTAACAGTCTATTCAGTAGGACTATCAGCTGTGTATCCACCAGAGTTCTGCACAACACAACTGATGGGCCCAACCCCATTTATAAGGCAAGAAATCCCACTTATTAAACCTGACAGGGCACACCTGTGAAGTGAAAACCATTCCCAGTGACTACCTCTTGAAGCTCATCAAGAGAATGCCAAGAGTGTGCAAAGCAGTCATCAAAGCAAAAGGTGGCTACTTTGAAGAACCTAGAATATAAGACATAATTTCAGTTGTTTCACACTTTTTTGTTAAGTATATAATTCCACATGTGTTAATTCATTGTTTGTTTTTTTATACCTTCAGTGTGAATGTATAATTTTCATAGTCATGAAAATACAGGAAAATCTTTAAATGAGAAGGTGTGTCCAAACTTTTGGTCTGTACTGTAGTAACATCCATTATAAAATCAAACTGCTAAATAATATTCCTCATATATTGCATAAACACCTAATATTTTTCCATCAGTTTTGCAACTGGCCCAAAACCTCTTGAGCTATGGAAGCGTCACTATTTACCATTAATTTCCATGAGTCTGCTATTGACGTGTCTAATAAAGCCAATAAAAAAAAATTCCTCAAAAATATATATTTGCTTAAAAAATAGCATATCTTTATCTAGGAGTTGTGCGACAGGCGCAATCCAGGTAGAGCATGCGTGAAAATTTAGCAGGGCCAATAATCTTCCTTACTCAGCATTTTGAGTTTATCTAAAAAACTATCATGATTTTCTATAGGTTTAAAAAATAGCATATCTTTATCTAGAAGTTGGGTGACTGACACAATCTGGGTAGAGATAATCTTATATGACAATTTAGCAGTGGCAATAATCTTCATTACTCCGCTGTTGAAGTGTGTCGGCAAAGGGAATTGATAGGGAGTACAAGTGTCACCATTGTACAATGTACCAGGTGTACACAAAGAGCAAAACATTATTCATGTGGGGTATACAGTACATATGTGGCACCCCTGAGGGTCCAGTCACAACAGAGCTACTGCACCTCAGCCAACTCTCTGGTAAGGAGGGGACACTGCCATTGTTGCACTGCATGATGTGTGAAAAATGGAGGAGATGAATTATCGTGGGCAGAGCTTAAGAAAGGGCATGAGAGTTGTACCCGCTTTCTGTAAGGACCTGAATGTGGATAAAACTTGTCTGTCAGAGGGACGGATCTGCCTCCTGATATGGATGGTGGAAAGGAGAGAAAGGACCGCCCATGAAAGAGAGCGCAGGATGAAAAGCGTGAGGGAAAGCATGGGACCAGCATGGAGGAACACTATCCAGTGGATGTAATGGCGAACAGAGGTCCAGAGCCGCGGGAGCATACAGAGGGAGAATTGGAATCCCCCAACCAGTGAGATGAAGTCCTGGACCAGCTGCAAGCGGTGGATCCGGAGCTCCTCGGTGTTAAGGTAGAGGAGCTGACACGCCAGCTTCTGCGGTCACAGTTGGCCGCGGTGACAGCATGGAAGAAGGTGCTGCTGAAAAGAGTGATAGCACAAAAGAAAACCTTGCAACCAGCATCCTCGACCCCAGCAGCGGCAGAGGAGGAGACTGGCACCGGAGGAGCAGGTATGAACATTGCCATGGTAGCAGAGGAGAACCTGATGGGACCTTTAAGACCCCTGCTGACCCAAGAACCTGGCCAGGTAGTGATGTATGTAACCTGGGACCAGATAGCAGACCTAGGGTTACGCTGGTAGATCCGCTGTTACCTGAACCCTGCCCTGGGGGGTGCAAGGTAAAGGAGAGGCAATCCTCTGGAAGCACCCGGAGACAGACATGATGGGGTTTCAGGAGGAAGCCCAAGCAGGGGCCAACCATGTGGAGATCACTAGTGGGGAGGAATTCAGCCAGCAGCATGTGCTGAAGCTAGAAGCGGAGGGGCAGGAGCGCCGGGCTAAGTGGGAGCCCATGGAGAAGTGCAACATGCAGGCCAAGGCCCAGACCCATAAAGTTTATGGTCTCTTTCAACCTGAAGAAGGGTTGGGGCTTCATCAAGGAAACTGGAGATCCCTCAGAACTTTTGTGAACCGTCGGGATGTGGAGTCACATCTCTTAAAGAGACACCTGTACCTTAATTTATACCCAGGAGATCAGGTGACATTCACCCGGCATAGAGGTGAAAGGGATGGTGTGCCCTCGATGTAAAAAGATGCAAGGAAGAGCACGCTGATTCAGCTGTAGCAGCCAAAACAGTGGTGCAAATGCAGGCAATGCAGACCCCAGTTGCTGGACTAGCCCCATTAGAGTCACTCGTTGTGACATCTGGAAAAAACGATCCCCAGCCAGGAGGTTGCAGACCTAAGGATCTTCCCTGGAAGAGGAAATAAAGAAAGTTAATAAGATGACAGAAAGACAATGTTAATAGTTGGTTAATCTGGTTATGTGTGTTCAGTAAAGTTTTGTTAACTTAAAGACATGGTGATCATGAACAGAGAGTGATCTGAGCTTCATTGTAAATAGTTAGCACTTAAAGTGCTCCTTATATAAGAAAAGTGCCTCTCATAAAGGGAAGTTGAGTTAATGTTTCATCTGTTACCTGTTGAGATACATTTCATAAAATTCTTTGTATGTTTCTCACCTATTTTGCTTTTTTCCAGCCCAGGGACGTGCTGTGTTTAACAGGGGGGTATGTGGTGCCCCTGATGATCCAGTCACCCCAGAGATAATGCACCTCAGCCAGAGGTGTGTTGCCCCAACTCTCTGGTAAGAAGGGGACACTGCACAGAACCATAACACTTGCACCCATCACTAGACCTCCCCAGGCCAGGGAGGGATTAGGTAGAAGGTGTGGGTGGAGAAAGTGAACAAGGGGAGGAGAGAGTGAGGAAGTCATGAGTCTGTAAGGAGAAGTGGAGAAGAGCAGACGTGTGGGTCTGAGGCTCCCGACAGTCTGAAGAGAGAGAGAGAGAGGGAAGAGAAGCTCCCAGAAGGAACAAAGAGGTCCTAGGGGCACGGGAAGTTTGGAAACCACCCGTGGGGCCCGCATCCACTCTGACCATCACCAGGTGGAGGGACAAGGTTGCAGTAGGGGAACCGGCCCCTGATCTAGTAGACGAACTACATACAAGTCCCTGATAGGAACCAGGAGGTTGTGGTGTCTGCTAGTGTGACAGCCACATGCACATCTAGCTCACTGAAAAGGGAGTCACAGAGGGTCAAGGGGACAGTGAGGACGTCACCCGACAGGACCCATGACTACCGCCTTGGGACACTGGGTGTGGAGCGCAGGGCAGGAGAGGTGAGAGCCAGCTCAGTGAGTCGGCCAGGAAGGGCACAAATGAAAGGGGCTCTGGACAAGTGCCCCAAACTACTGGAGAGTTTGCTGTACCACTCAACTGGAGGACACAGCACCCGGCTGGATACTGGACTCGAACTGTGAGTAAAATGTAAAGACTGCATCTTGCTGTGTCCTCTATCTTTATTGCGCCATTCACCCTGCACTACATCATCACCAACTTTAACATCTTTAGTGCCCTGGCACTTAGCCCTACCTGTGGAGAGCTGTAACAACTATGCTGCATCACCATCAGCCCCAGCGGTCTCTTTAAGCAGCATCGGCTATTCCTAGCCGAGTACCACAGGTGGCATCATGAACAATTCCCCTATCCCCTACAAACATCCCATCATCCATTTTCCTTTTATTGTGTGCCCAGGGCCATGGACCGGGTCACCGCTGCCATGACCACCCCTTTATGAACCGTCCAACCCTGTTCTGAGTACCCCGCGGCCCTAGCGGGTGTTGCACATACATGACCACTAAGTTCTTGTTGAAGAAGCAGGAGGAGGAGTAGGTGGTTTAATGAACAAAATGGTCTTGGATGGTAAGGGATGGATGTTAAGACAATTGTTAATCTGTAATATATTTTATTGTCTGCACAAGTCCCTTCTAAAATGTAAAGTGCTGCGGAATATGTTGGCGCTATAGAAATGAAATTATTATTATTTATTATTAAAGGTTGAATTATAGTGTGTGGGCAGGTCACAATTCTGTCATTAATGAGGCATATTAAAGCACTGCTGCAGCAAAGCTAGTCAGCCGAAAGCCTGAGATGACTTTCAGGAATGTGCACTGACACACCGTAACTTGACAAGTAGGTCCGGCAAGTCGGGGTATATTTTTAAAAAATGCTGTTCAACCAAGTTTAGCAAGTGGGCCATGCATGGAATGTGTTTACCAGATTGCTGAGCTTTAAAGCCACCACCAAGTTACACACATTATAGCACACAACCAGACCTGATTGGAGTTTCAGTGGGGAGAGACTCTGATTGGTCTGATCTTTCATCACCTTCAACAGCTTGGCTGCACTGTGAGCTTTATCATCTAAACAGATGAGCTTCAGGAGAGTGTGCTGGTGCTTCACCAAGGCAGTGCTGCAGACCTCCCAGCTGGGGAGTGATGGGGAAGCTACTTTCGGTGAGGTGGAAGAGGAGGCAGAGAGACAGGAACCTAAATACAAGGAGACTGAAACCCTGATGGAAGTCGGGACCATTATTCTTGGTATGGGTAGGATGTGTGATGTCCCAGCCTCTGACTTTGTCCCAGACTCCATCAGGTTCAGCCAGTGTTCCATAAGGGAAATGTAGCATCCCTATCCACAAGAACTGTCTGTGGTAAAGTAGACCTTCCACGTGACTGAGTTGGCCAGAGCACGTCTGATATTGTGTAACACGTGCTTATGTAACGCATTGACGGTACACTGGCAGAAATAGTGTCAAATGGGAATCAAGTACCGAGGGGCTGACACCACCAAGAGGTTGCAGAAAAACTCAGTTCCCACAAGTCAAAACAGAAACATTTCCAGGACTACCCATCTGGCTATGTGGCTATTAAGCGTTTTGGCCTGTGGGTGGATATTTCCTCTTTCTGTTAAATATCTGGGGCAAGTACAAGTGAACGCTGAACTGGGATAATGAACTGAACGTGGTTGCTGACTGTTGTGTCTGTGCAACTGCAGGATGTGGGCAGGAGGCATCAGTGCCTGCTTCATGAACAGCAGATTTGGAAGGCCGTAACGCAGGGGAAGGTGCAGAGGTTTTACCATCAAAGACTTTGCACCCAGGCGTTCCAACCACCTTCTGGAGTACTTGGCTGCTATGTGATTTTGCATGCTTGTGGTGCTCAGGTTTGTGGTGTTCTTGCCTCTTCTTAGCTTGGTTTATCAGATGATGCTGATCACAGTTGTTTTGTCTGAAATAATTTAATAAAAAACTGCCATACAGGGGGGACTTGTCTGAATAAATTCAGTGGGTCTGAATAAATCCTGCACATTTACTAAGAAAATCGAGTGCTGCCTTCTCTTTTGAATTCTATCATCTATCTATCTATTATCTATATATCTACCTATCTATCTATTATCTATCATCTATCTATCTATTATCTATCTATCTATGATCTATCTATCTATTTATCTCACAGACACAGTATATGGTAAAAGTATGCCACAAATCCCACAGGACTACACAAAAGTAATTGAGGCTAATGAGAGAAGCTCTGCAGGGGGAAGAAGGGTCTTAGTCCTCGATCGCACGAGCGTATAACACGGCTGAGTGCTATGTGATGTTATATTGGAGAACACTCGGCACAGTGTTATACTATGGGGCAGCGAAGATCTGTGAATTTTTCTACTGACCGAATTCATCTGTGGAAAAATTATGTGCAGCACACTGCGAGTGGCTCTGGAATTCGAATTACACGGACCCCTCGAAATCTATGGATGCGTGTGAAACATCAGGCTGCATTCAGCTGTCATCTGAGTGCAGTCCGACATCCACGGCCTCAGACAGTGGAGAAGATGAAGAAATTAAGTTCCCTGTCTTCTCAATGTGCTCCGATTATCTCATGCAAGAGAATCAGATGACACTCAGATGAGAGTTTGAGCTGAGTGTCAGTAGCATAATTGAGTAGATTCTCTCACACGAGAGAATCATCACTTGTGTGACCCCGGCCTTACACTTTTTTCAGCTGGACAATTATTTTATATACCTTAATTACCGTATTTTCCGGCATATAAGACGACTGGGCGTATAAGACGACCCCCCAACTTTTCCAGTTAAAATATAAAATCTTCTTAAAAGTCGGGGGTCTTCTTATACGCCGTATGTCATCTTATAGGGCCGGTGAATATGTGCCTTTTGGCGTGGGGAGTGGTCCTGATGACTAAGACAGGGGGCGTCTCACAGTAAAGCGTGAGTGGAGTATATCCCCCTATTACCTCAATGCAGCAGCGTGGGGGTCTCTGTGCTGGGAGCGGCAGCTCCTCTTCGTGCCGTGGGTGCTCTGTGCCGTGGGTGCTCTGTGCCATGGGTGCTCTGTGACGTGGGTGCTGTGGGGCGGCGGCGGTGCATCTTCTTGCAGCGTCGGGGCTTCTCCGGCATCTATTCTCCTCCAGGCCCGGAGGCAGTCCGGCAGCCCCATTGCTCTGATGCGGTGGCCTCCGGGAAAATGGCCGCTGCTCAGATTCAGATCTCGTCTCCCGAGATCTCGGGAGACGAGATCTGAATCTGAGCAGCGGCCATTTTCCCGGAGGCTGCGATGCGGTGGCCTCCGGGAAAATGGCCGCTGGGGGCGGCGCATGCTCAGACTCAGATCTCGTCTCCCGAGACCTCGGGAGACGAGATCTGAATCTGAGCAGTGGCCATTTTCCCGGAGGCCACCGCATCAAAGCAATGGGGCTGGCGGTGCCTCCGGGCCTGGAGGAGATGCCGGAGAAGCCCCGACGCTGCAAGAAGATGCGCCGCCGCCGCCCCACAGCACCCACGGCACGAAGATCCGCCGCCCCACAGCACAGAGCACCCACAGCACAAAGAGGAGCTGCTGCTCCCAGCACAGAGACCCCCACGCTGCCGCAATGAGGTAATAGGGGGATATACTCCACTCACACTTTACTGTGAGATGCCCCCTGTTTTATTCATCGGGACCACTCCCCCCCACCCACCATATGCACATTTTATCTGTACCCGGCGTATAAGACGACCTCCGACTTTTAAGAAGATTTTGAGGGGTTAAAAAGTCGTCTTATATGCCGTAAAATACGGTATTCCTAATGTTCCCCAAAAATGTATAATATAAGTATCCTTCTTCCCAAACCCACTGACCTAAGCAGGGCTGCCATCACGGCATTACTGTCCTTACTGAATGGGGCCCGATGAGCAGATGGGGCCCGCACTGGGCCCCCTCTCCTCTGCTCAGCAGGCCCCAGCTAAAGGCTCCTGCCAGCTCAGCAACTGATCGTGTGTCCTCAGACATACAGGCAGTTAAAATTTGTTGCTGTGCGGGAGATTGCTACCGCACGGCAACAGTTAACATCCGCCAGCCAATCGCAGGCTGGCAGCTGACGTCAGCATGCACTTAGCCGGCATATGATATCACAGTCATACGCCGGATCGAAGGTCCGGGCCTCAGATGCATCGAGTGGAGGACACTGTTGGATCTCAGCCAGGTATGGAGAAACTTTTTTACTTTTTTGTAAAGCCGCGGTATGGGGCATATTATACACTATGGGGGTGAATTATACCGCTATGGGACAGCATAGTACCGCTATGGGGCTGCATTATATTATGGGGTGCATTATACTACTATGGGGCTGCATTATACCACTATGGGGCTGCATTATACTACTATATATGACTATGGGATGCATTATACTATTATGGATGACTATGGGGGTAATATGGAAAGACATGGGGCAGTATGGAGTTGTGAGGGATTTTATTACTGTAGGGACTAATTAAAGGATATTATTTTTGGGGATACTGTCTTCAGTGTGAGGGAGGAGAGCTCCTGTTATTGTGCAAGGTGACATGGTCGCTTTTTTCTTCATATGGCGTAGTATAGAGGTTGGGGAAAAATTGGGGAATGTGCACTAGATAACTGTGTTATTTTCTGCAGAGACGAGTCCTGGCTAGAAGAAGTGATGGCTGTCTGAACTGGATAAAGAAGAAAAGCAAAGATGAAGGACTTCAGCTAGAGACATCACCGGTGAGTCAGTGTGTTACCTGTACACTTACTCTTTACACTGTATACAGAGCTCCTGTGTATAATGTCACGGGTGATCACTGTATTACCTGCACACTATATACAGTGTTTGTGTGTATAATGTCACTGGTGATCCCTGTATTACCTGTACATTGACACTATATACAGAGCTCCTGTGTATAATGTCACTGGTGATCACTGTATTACCTGTACACTATACACTATATACAGAGCTCCTGTGTATAATGTCACCCATGATCACTGTATTACTTAGTACACAGACATTGTATACTAAGTACAGTTCTCCTGTGTATAATAGCATTAGTATTGTTTTTTATATTAATGATCAGTATTGTAGTATTCGGTCACTATGTGGTGGTAATATGTGATCTGGTCACTGTTTGGTGGTATTCGTTCCTTGTATGTGATATCATTCGGTAACTATTTGGTGGTAAAATGTAGTCTGGTCAATGGCATGATGGTATTTGTTCCTTGTATGTGGTATTATTGTTCACCATGTGGTGTTAACTGTTATGACCCCAATGGCAGAGGGTCTCAGAAATAATTACTAAGTCTGCAAACACAAAAAACCAGCTCATAGGGCAGTGGTAACTGAGCTGACCATATATCTAATCCTAGCACCACAAATAGCAGCAGCCGGGGAACGTGCCTACGTTGGTTCTAGACGTCTCGTGCCAGCCGGAGAACTAACTAACCCTAGAAGGGAAAAGAAAGACCTTTCTTGCCTCCAGAGAAAATACCCCAAAAGTTGGATACAAGCCCCCAACAAATAATAACGGTGAGGTAAGAGGAAAAGACAAACGAAAGAATGAGCTAGGTATTTAGCAAAGAGAGGCCCACTAGCTAATAGCAGAATATAGTAAGATGACTTATATGGTCAGCAAAAACCCTATCAAAATATCCACACTGGATATTCAAGAACCCCCGAACCGTCTAACGGCCCGGGGGGAGAACACCAGCCCCCTAGAGCTTCCAGCATGGTCAGGAATCACATTTAGTACAAGCTGGACAAAAATGAGAGCAAGCAAATAACCAAAAAACAAAGAAGCAGGACTTAGCTTAATTTTGCACGAACCCGGACCAGCAGACAGGAGCAAACAGAAAGGATCTGATTACAACGATGCCAGGCACTGGACTAAGGATCCAGGAAGCTTATATAGCAACTCCCCTGGACTAACGACCCAGGTGGGTGCCAAACTGAGGAAAGACAATCCCAGAGTCATATCACTAGTAACCACAAGAGGGAGCCAAAAAGTCTAATTCACAACAGTTAACGTGTAATTCGGTCATTGTACGGTGGTATTTGTCCCTTGTATGTGGCATTATTGGTATTTTTAAACATAGAAAAATAAATAAAAATATACCTAAAATTGTATTGGATATGTTAAGAAATGTTTAATAAGTTACAGTAGAGTAGAGCCTGGCCAAGAGAGTCTATCTTGTCGTGGTGGCGGATTAAAAAATCTTTTGGCCAAAACAAAAGCTGCTGGCTATACTGTATATGTGATCTGGTTATGGGAACTGTTAATGTGTGATTGGTGAGGACATGGTGCAGAAGTTGGTTTTTGCAAGAGAGGGTGGTGGGACTTTGTAAGATTCGAGGGGTAGAGGCGGGGCTAGGGTGGAGCCTGGGCGGAGTTTAAAGGGGCCCCGAAAATTTTGCCAGTATGGGGCCCCAAAATTCCTAGTGGCAGCCCTGGACAAAGCACCCTTGGTCTGTTAATTAGCTGAGTGCAGGGGGCTCTGGAACAGTTGAACGAGTTCTTCCTCTGGTCAAGCCACTACCTCTTCCTGCCTGTTTTTGTGCTATGGATAAATCCCTGTCTGCACTGCTGTGCTCGCTAGGCGTGCCACTGTGCCAGGTTGGATCAGTGGCCTCATCATCGACCACATCATCTTCCATTTCATCAATCTGATTCTACTTCTGAGTTGCAATTTTAGGCTGACCTGATGGTGACTGTGCATCATGATTATCGTCCACCTCAGCAGACGTGAATTGATCTTCCCTAACATGGCTTTCTTCTGGCCATGGGTGCTCAAATGTTTGGGCTTCAAAGCACTCAACCTTCCCATAAAACTCTTTAATTGTGCACGGTGAGAGGCCTGACAAATTACAAGGAAATGTAAACAGTTCCTCAGAGTGGCCAGCGTTGGGGTCATATGTCTCCTGGGACTTTTGATGGTGAGAGGAAAGAGGACCAGGTTGAAGATTCAGAAGCCCAGCTTCTTGGCTACTGAGACTGAACAGTGTGGAAGACTTTGTGATGCTGCTTGTCAGCACACTGGACCCTTTGTCTGCCATCCAACTCACAACATCCTCATAATTGTCTGGGTTCGTCAGTGGTGTAGCTCGCTGACCACATTTTGACAGGAACCAAGAACTAGATACTGTCACCTTCTGATCTGTAACACGGCCTTGGCGGGCAGCACCACATTCATGTCCCTTAACGTCACCCTTTTCTCATATTGAATGCTTTATACTTAGAAAAAAAAAATCTGGCTTTATTCTTAACCAGTATCCTCACAGAGGTGTTATGCACAAATTCAATATATCTAGCAATGTGTGGCAATTAATTTTTAAGATGTCACTTTTATTGCACATTGCAACAGCAGACTCACGAATGTCACGGATCCCTACTCACTAATTTGTCAGGTGTCCGCTCTCAGCACATGACTTGGGGTTGTGCCTGCAAGGGTTATCTATCTCCCCTCTCTCAATCCAGCATTTAACCTCTGTCATATGCTGTAATGGGAGCGTAAATCACACACCTACCCAGACCACACACCCCGCTCATACACGCTGCCATCACTCACAGAATACACGGGCGATGAGTCCCGAAAATATTAGTACTAATATTGTCTATCACTCATACGGCTCACACACCTTAGGCTATGAATTCTTTTAGAACATTCAAGGTTCAACTTGTTAAAGTTTTATACTTTAATATGAAAAAGGTTCAGTGCTTACAATAAGAAAAGGTATAAAAATGATAATAAAAAGACATACAACTTATGCAAAACAGTATAAAAATAAACAGGAGAAACATACAGAAATTATCTAACTGGTAGTTGCTTTCTGCTCCCTGAGGGTAGGACAAATGTAGATTGGATCACACCAGCTTCTCAGGCTGCCCCCATTATGTGAACACAATTCTCTGTATACAGCCTTAATTTAGAGCTTGGTTTGGAGGTCAGGTTTCTAGACCAGCCCCTCAGGTTAATATCAAAACTGCTTGGTTTTTGTTTGGATCACGGATGCGCCCCCAATGAATATATTATTTTCTCTTGAGATCCTTTGTGTAACAGCTTTCCCAGAGATACTATCAGGCCGTAATTAACATCTCTCTTCCAAGACCTAGGAGGTGCCAAAATGTTACCTTTCTTATTGGCTTCCCGCAGGACTCCCTGGTGAGACTGGGGACCAAGTCTACTTGTCCCAGGAAAACACATATTAACACCTGGGAGAGACATGCAGCTTTTCATGACAGATGCTACATTATTGCAAGTGACACAATAAATCTATACAATGTCCACTGCACACACACACATATACAGTGCCTACAAGTAGTATTCAACCCCCTGCAGATTTAGCAGGTTTACACATTTGGAATTAACTTGGCATTGTGACATTTGGACTGTAGATCAGCCTGGAAGTGTGAAATGCACTGCAGCAAAAAAGAATGTTATTTCTTTGTTTATATTTTTTTAAAATTGGGAAACGTTTTTTCAGAGGGTCATTTATTATTCAACCCCTCAACCCACTAGAATTCTGTTTGGTTCCCCTAAAGTATTAAGAAGTAGTTCAGGCACAAAGAACAATGAGCTTCACATGTTTGGATTAATTATCTCTTTTTCCAGCCTTTTCTGACTATTTAAGACCCTCCCCAAACTTGTGAACAGCACTCAAACATGGTCAACATGGGAAAGACAAAGAAGCATTCCAAGGCCATCAGAGACAAGATCGTGGAGGGTCACAAGGCTGGCAAGGGGTACAAAACCCTTTCCAAGGAGTTGGGCCTACCTGTCTCCACTGTTGGGAGCATCATCCGGAAGTGGAAGGCTTATGGAACTACTGTTAGCCTTCCACGGCCTGGACAGCCTTTGAAAGTTTCCTCCAGTGCCGAGGCCAGGCTTGTCCGAAGAGTCAAGGCTAACCCAAGGACAACAAGGAAGGAGCTCCGGGAAGATCTCATGGCAGTGGGGACATTGGTTTCAGTCAATACCATAAGTAACGTACTCCACCGCAATGGTTTCCGTTCCAGACGAGCCCATAAGGTACCTTTACTTTCAAAGCGTCATGTCAAGGCTCGTCTACAGTTTGCTCATGATCACTTGGAGGACTCTGAGACTGACTGGTTCAAGGTTCTCTGGTCTGATGAGACCAAGATCGAGATCTTTGGTGCCAACCACACACGTGACGTTTGGAGACTGGATGGCACTGCATACGACCCCAAGAATACCATCCCTACAGTCAAGCATGGTGGTGGCAGCATCATGCTGTGGGGCTGTTTCTCAGCCAAGGGGCCTGGCCATCTGGTCCGCATCCATGGGAAGATTGATAGCACGGCCTACCTGGAGATTTTGGCCAAGAACCTCCGCTCCTCCATCAAGGATCTTAAGATGGGTCGTCATTTCATCTTCCAACAAGACAACGACCCAAAGCACACAGCCAAGAAAACCAAGGCCTGGTTCAAGGGGCAAAAAATCAAGGTGTTGCAGTGGCCTAGTCAGTCTCCTGACCTTAACCCAATTGAAAACTTGTGGAAGGAGCTCAAGATTAAAGTCCACATGAGACACCCAAAGAACCTAGATAACTTGGAGAAGATCTGCATGGAGGAGTGGGCCAAGATAACTCCAGAGACCTGTGCCGGCCTATAATATTAAATAATATATTAATAAATATTAAACGTAGGGGTTGAATAATAATTGACCCACACTTTTATGTTTAAAATGTATAAAAATTTAACTGAGCAACAAAACTTTTTGGTTTGTAAGATTTATGCATCTGTTAATAAATCCTGCTCTTGTTTGAAGTTTGAAGGCTCTAACTTATTTGCATCTTATTAAACCTGCTAAATCTGCAGGGGGTTGAATACTACTTTTAGGCACTGTATATATATATATATATATATATATATATATATATATATATATATATAATAGAAAAAATTGGAACAGCACAAATCCTTTACTTATCTTCGGGTGCAAGGCCCAGGCAACCCGTCCCTTGGTTGCTTTCAGTCCGTATAAGTCACAAAAATAGGCAGCACTCCATATTCTTAAGGTAATCTGCAGGTCTTTATTGAGCCCACATCTCGTGCAACGTTTCAGCTCTCAACTGAGCCTTTCTCAAGGCTTGAGAAAGGCTCAGTTGAGAGCTGAAACGTTGCACGAGATGTGGGCTCAATAAAGACCTGCAGATTACCTTAAGAATATGGAGTGCTGCCTATTTTTGTGACTTATATATATATATATATATATATATATATATATATATATATATATATACACGCACCGGCCACTTTATTAGGTACTCCTGTCCAACTTCTTGTTAACACTTAATTTCTAATCAGCCAATCACATGGCGGCAACTCAGTGCATTTAGGCATGTAGACATGGTCAAGACAATCTCCTGCAGTTCAAACCGAGCATCAGTATGGGGAAGAAAGGTGATTTGAGTGCCTTTGAACGTGGCATGGTTGTTGGTGCCAGAAGGGCTGGTCTGAGTATTTCAGAAACTGCTGATCTACTGGGATTTTCACGCACAACCATCTCTAGGGTTTACAGAGAATGGTCCGAAAAAGAAAAAAAATCCAGTGAGCGGCAGTTCTGTGGGCGGAAATGCCTTGTTGATGCCAGAGGTCAGAGGAGAATGGGCAGACTGGTTCGAGCTGATAGAAAGGCAACAGTGACTCAAATCGCCACCCGTTACAACCAAGGTAGGCCTAAGAGCATCTCTGAACGCACAGTGCGTCGAACTTTGAGGCAGATGGGCTACAGCAGCAGAAGACCACACCGGGTACCACTCCTTTCAGCTAAGAACAGGAAACTGAGGCTACAATTTGTACAAGCTCATCGAAATTGGACAGTAGAAGATTGGAAAAACGTTGCTTGGTCTGATGAGTCTCGATTTCTGCTGCGACATTCGGATGGTAGGGTCAGAATTTGACGTAAACAACATGAAAGCATGGATCCATCCTGCCTTGTATGGAGCATCTTTGGGATGTGCAGCCGACAAATCTGCGGCAACTGTGTGATGCCATCATGTCAATATGGACCAAAATCTCTGAGGAATGCTTCCAGCACCTTGATGAATCTATGCCACGAAGAATTGATGCAGTTCTGAAGGCAAAAGGGGGTCCAACCCGTTACTAGCATGGTGTACCTAATAAAGTGGCCGGTGAGTGTATATATATATATATATATATATATGTATACACACACCGTATATATACACACACACACATATTTCTTAACCACAGCGGTGTTGTCTACAAATTCAATATATCTAGCACTGTGTTGCAGTTTTTTTTTTAAGATATCACCTTTATTGCACACTGCAACAGCAGACTAACGAACATTACAGATAGATAATCATGTCTGCGTATCTTGGCAGGCTCTGTGCCAGTCAAACAACAGCTAGATAAAGATGTGTTATTTATTAAACCAATAGAAAATTATGACTTTTTTATATACCTCTTGTAATAAATGCAAAGTGCATTGTGATGTCCTCATCACAGCGTCTTTCAACGCATATGATACCGACCCCTTGGGTTAAAGGGAACCTGTCACCCCCAAAATCGATGGTAAGCTAAGCCCACCAGCATCAGGAGCTTATCTACAGCATTCTGGAATGCTGTAGATAAGCCCCTGATGTATACTGAAAGATGAGAAAAAGAGATTAGATTATACTCACCTGGGCGGACGGTCTGATCCGATGGGTGTCGCGGTCCGGTCCAGGGCCTCCCATCTTCATAGGATGACGTCCTCTTCTGGGCTTCACGCTTCGGCTCCGGCGCAGATGTACTTTGTCTGCCCTGTTGAGGGAAGAGCAAAGTACTGCAGTGCGCAGGTGCCGGGAAAGGTCAGAGAGGCCCGGCGCTTGTGCACTGTAGTACTTTGCTCTGCCCTCAACAGGGCAGACAAAGTACACCTGCGCCGGAGCTGCAGCATGAAGACAAGAAGAGGACGTCATCTGATGAAGATGGGAGGCCCCGGACCGGACCGCGATGCCCATTGGACCGGACCGCCCGCCCAGGTGAGTATAATCTAACCTCTTTTTCTCATTTTTCAGGATACATTTGGGGCTTATCTACAGCATTACAGAATGCTCTAGTTAAGCTCCTGATGCCGATGGGCTTAGCTCACCTTCGATTTTGGGGGTGACAGGTTCCCTTTAAGCATATATCTGGTACCCTGATGTTGATATTTGGTTATGCACTTGGACATTTTGGTACATGAATGCATTAATATGCTTCACACAATTCTTCAGGTTTCAGCCTTACACAGAATAATAATATGAGTAATGAAACATGCTCTATATCTATTTGCTGCTAGTTCTTAAACCTTACCCACACATCCCTTTATAAAGGGAAATTTACCATAATATCTGTTTGCATAAGCCATATACTGCTCAAATACGCAGCACCTCAGTAGGTAGGCAGAATGCCTGGGTACAAAATCTGTGTCTGCAGGCAAAAATTTGGGTCCTTACAAAAAAATGCTGTTGTCTTGGGCAGTTTCTGTAAGGAAATTTTAAGCACGTCTAAGAGACAGACCTCTTCAGGCCGCAGCCTTATACATATTGGAACATAGACATTGCCACGCTAAGGCCTTTACCTGAGCTCTGTAGCATGGCCTGTCACCTGAGTAATACACTCCACAGAGCTCAACACTCTCTGGGACATAGCCTGTAATTACTCCATTGTTGCTCAAAACCATGCCACAGATACATTCTGCCTGGTTGGGTAGTTTCCATAAGAAGTGCGTAGGCTTGTGCAGATTGGACAATGGCACTCCTGTCTCTTTCCATTGAGGAGGCTGCTTCCAAGTAAAATGAGCCATGTACATGTTCCTGACATGGGTTTCAGGCCTGACAGATTGACCACAACACAGGCTGAATTTGGTGTCTGCTAGAATGCAATTTCCTGACATTGATCACACAGCTCTCCCAACTCCTGCATTATATTCACCTTACAGAGGCTTCACCTGCTATGGTTCTATTGGGATCCTGTGGCAAAAATGAACTGTGGACCTTACAAAACACAGGTTTCACAGCACCTGGTGGTGCTCTGAAAAATAAGAGTGATGGCCACATAATGACATGGTTGTTGGTGGTGGCAGGCAAAGTCCAAAATTCATATGGGCATGTTTGACATGGCATTGTAAAGGGATGGGGAATATGTATTCCCCTATCTTGCTAACTATTTGGCATGAGGGAGGGACCTCTCAAATGTAGGAGTGAGAGCTCTCCCAAATGTATGATACAGGACCACCTGAGGGACCTTACTAAACCCAGGATTCACAACACCTGTTGGCACTCTTCAAATTGTAAGTGAGAGCTGCATAATGACATTGGGGGGGACATGGTGGTAGTGCCAGGCAAAGTCCATAATTCATATGGGCACATTTGAAATGGTATTGTAAAGGGATGAGCAATATGTATTCCACTATTTGGAATGAATGAGGGACCTCCAAAATGTAGGAGAGAGAGCCCTCACAATTATTAAAGGAAAAACTAATGTCAAAACACTTCATGTGAACATATGCTAAATGGGAGGCGCAATTTTTTGTGGGGTGTTTATGTAACGTTAAATACATGTAATTATGAAGTAAAAAATGTTTCTTAACATTTATCCCTTTAAAAAAAAAATTTGGTTTGGTAGGTCTTTTTAAAAATAAGTAAAACCCGCGCAATAGTCTGACAACATTATTCCCAGATACCATATGTGAGTCAGAAAGGCATGCAGGCATCCTCTCCATGCTGTTCCCATTTAGTTTTAGATCTTTCCCATCCATTTCAGCTTTTTTCTCAGGTCCCCGACCTGTTTGTTGGGTCAAGCAGAAAAATACTTGGCTTTCCTATTGACTTGCATTGGATTCCTTTTTCGTTACGAATAAATGGATATTAGCAATTATTCGGTAATTATTCCGAAATCAGAATATTTCACTATTTGATCAGCACCACTAAATACATATATAAATAAAAAGAAGAAATACATTATACTCACCTATCACCAAATCCCTGATGCTCTTGCCTCCTATAAAAATGTAAAATAAAAAAATAACATATAGTCACCTTAAAGCCCAATCCCAATACCCATGTCTCCTATAAAAATATAAAAAATAATAATGCACCATATACTTTCCTGTTCGCCGTAGTCACACGGCGACCTCACACATAGAACAAACTAAGAACCTCATGTTCAGCTATATATATTTTGCCCAGCGGCATTAGATCAATGTATGATTTTTGGAGGTGCTGTCCATTCTCTTTTTCAGCATACTACATGATCTGTCTTTTTTTTCCTTTGGATTTGCCCTCTTCCCATTTAGCACAGCTGATTTTAATTAGCAGGAGACTGCAAAGTAAGGGGTCTAGCCTGTCTGCTCTCACTGATGAGCTTGAGGAAGGTGAGCTTTAATGCTCCTTTCATTTGGTGTTGGTGCTATGTGACGGCCTTTGTTGTGGTTTTGTGCTGGTGGGGCGGCGCGATCTGGAATCATGGGGGATTCAGTCTTGCAGCATGGTTGCTGTGAGGCACCAGGTCGTCTGCCCTGCCAGTGCATTGCTGCTGTGGTCGTGGTAAGTGCACAGCTCCGCTTCATTAGGGCGATAGGGACCCATCACGAGGTGTGACGTGGCAGTGGGCTTCATACAGTCTGATCAGAATGTTAAACTAAGAACTTCATGCTCAGTTATATATATTTTTGCCTAGCGGCATTAGATCAATGAATGATTTTTGGAGGTGCTGTCGATTCTCTTTTTCAGCATATCACGTATAGAACAGTCACATTGGGAGATGGGACTGCACTAACCGGCCACCGGTGATATGCTGACAGGAGCATCATCGCTCCCACCTTAGCGCTGAGCTGCTCTGAGAGAGGTCACAAGGGTTCATCAGCTGATGAACTCTGGTAAACTTTCTCACTGCAGCTCAGTGCTGTACACTGCAAGAGGGATAACCTCATGTGTCAGTGTGTAGCTATCCAGCTGTCTTTGAGAAAAGCCACATTAGTTTGATCTGTGACCAAGTTTTGCCGACTTTGAAGATAAATGCTCAGGAAACCGAACATGAATCCTAATGTGCTATGTTTGTGCCGTATTTGAGATTGACGAACATTTTCTGAACAAGTTTGCTCATCTCTATCCATGATTGATGCCATCGTGTGACACTACTGCCTCTTCCTCTGTACTAAGTGATTGTCAATCCTTGTCCAAAACACCGGTGCAGATGCCTCTTCCCCTGCACTAATCCTTACATATTCTGACTTATCATCATCAGGCATTTCCAATTCCTTGTCCCAGCCCAGTGACCAGCTGTCCCTACCCCAGGTCTTGGAATGAAAAGAAAATTTCCAGCCATCCACCCACAGGAACACCCATGCCCATGCCAACACACTTTCTGGAATTGTCTGCTTAACGACCCACATGTAGGCAAATGCTTTTGGCCAGAAGAGCTACATTTCCCTGAAAGCACACTTGGTGAACATTGTGGAGACTGGTGCCAAATCACACCCTGGCATGACATATGTGCTCCCGACATTGAGGATTGCTGGCTTCTTCTTTTATTCTTCTCCACCCCTTACACAAATTCCTACACCCTCTCCTGCTCCTACTCATCCTCTATCTCCAATTTAGTATCTCAGAGCATGTCGTCCACATCAATCAGAAGCTAGAAGCACTGCAAAGCGGCAACAGGCTCAGTGGAAACTTATTTGTATTGGAGACAAACCACACACCATGGCAGAGTTACTTGAAGGAATAACACACCAGACAGATCTATAGATTTTGCTGCTGAACCTCCAATCAGGCATGGTCGTGTCATGGGCATAACCTGGTGGTGGCTGTAAAGCTTGGCAATCCCACACACCTACCATGCTTGGCATGTGCTTAACTTGGTAGTTCAGCAGTTTCTGATGAGTGGGCATGGATGGCTGACATTTATGCAATTTTTCAAGACTTTGAGGACTCCTCGATGGCGCCATAGTCAGCGCAACTATCTGTGCCTACTTAACCAGTTGTGGGTCACAATTAAACATGAAGCTTTGCATGCAAAGCAACTGGGGATGGAGGAAGATATAACACAGAGCATTTGTATCCAGTGCAGCCTCATCTCATCTGCTCAGCATGGATTGGAAATCAATGAGGAAGTGGACACTGATTAAGAGGAAGAGGAGAAACAGGAGCTGTTGGCAAACACAACAGAGGCTAGCAGCTGCACAACCTTTGTCTCATCTCTCCTGTGTTGATGACCTGAGGATGGGAATGAGGAGGAAGAGAGGGAGGAGGAGCACGAGATGGAGAGTCATCATCATGGTGGAGACGGAATATTTTTCTTTTTTTATGAATTGAATGACTCATCCAGTACAGTTTGTTGCATTATGGTGGTAGGTAAAATTTACAAAAGCATACAAAAATATTTCAGGATCAGATATTTTAGGGTATTACATGCTTTCTGGCATATGTTGGTTGTATATAACAATGGAAAAAAGCATTTAAACATTTTGCTGGATTACATTCATCAACCATACAGTATTACGTGTTCTTGGGTAAATTTTGTTGCTATATAAGCATCAAAAAATTGTTCAAAATTTTATTGGTGTTATATTGCTCAATCTTAGACTATTCCATGGTCTGAAGTATATTTCACAGGTATATAAACTTCCCAAAACTTGTTTATAAAATTTATCGGTGTCATACTGCTCACCCATAGGGTATTACATCTACTTGGCTCATTTAGTTGCTATAAAAGCCTCAAAAAACTTGTTCAAAATTTATCAGTATTACATTGCTCATCCATAGGGTATTACATATTCTTGGATAGATTTCATTGGCATATAATCATCAAAAACAAAAAACTTGTTAAAAAATGTATTGGTATTATATTGTTCACCTATAAACTATTCCATGGCCTGGAGTATATTTCCTTGTTATAGGAGTACCAATACATGACAATTTGAACAAAATGTGAATGTGCCCTCCTTTATGTCTAATACAGGGTGTATCTGAGTCACTTACTTTTGGCAGTTCTTCCTTCCATCATAAATCAAACTAAAATTTCCTATTTTTTAATAAATAAAAAAATTTTGGTTTATTTAAATTATATTTTTTTTTATATCCTTTTTCAATTTTGCCTTGTATATACAAGTCATTATACAGGATAAAATGGTTATTAACAATTTTTTCCTGCAAAATCCACTTTCTCGTCAGTATGGAATGTGTTATTGTCACATCTTATAGTGGAGTAAAAGTGTAACCCCATTGTTCTCAGAAGCAATCTGGGAGTCAGAGGATGCTTCCAGGGGGTTTCCCCATGCTGTTCTCTTTCCGTTCGTCTTCCAGAAAAAAGCTCTACTCTCCCATTGACTCCCTTTATACTTGTTAACCACAACAAGCATGTCAATGTTAGAAATTGCTTGGATCGAGCAACGAGCACCCAAGCATTTTAGAGATTTCTCATCCCTATTAAATAGCCAGGATTTAAACTTTCTCTCATCCTGATTGTTATGTAGGGCTTGTGGCCGCTAGTAACAGCTTTATCACCACAGGGACTGCCGGCTAAGCAGCACAGTGACTCATTGGTTAGCATCTTGCCTTTCAGAGCTAGAGTCATGGGTTCTAATCCTTCCAAGAACATCATCTGCAAGAAGTTTACGTGGGTTTCTTTTGAATTCTTATTTTTTTTCCAAAGACACATTAATAAGAAATTTAGTTTGTGAGCCCTACTGGGACAGCAGTGCTGATATATGTAAAGTGCTGCAGAATTAATAAGCAAATAAAATAAATAAAATAGGTGCCCATGGGAGCACATGAATGTGCCTGTAATAATCTTTATAGCAGTCTGGAGGACCATACTTTGCTTCTTCAGTATTAGCCATTAGCTTTTATTATAAAAAAAAATACAGATCATTTCATAAATTTTACTGTTCACAGTTCCTAACAATTATTTACATATATTATATTAATATTATTTATTATATGTTTATTTTGGACATTAACAATGTATTTTTTTCATGCTCATTTCATGGCATTCAACCCAAAACCTGCAGCCTGCGCATTCAATGCAGTTAATTCTCTGCAGTGTATATTGCAGATCCTAAACATGAACCATAAGGGCATCCAAAATGTAACCAATAATGTAAACATAGACTGATTTTATACCTTTGTATGCAAATTAGAGCTCAGTACCAGAAAACTTTGCTGTTTTTTAGATGGACATAGTCAGCCACTTTCAAGCCTGAAAGTCATGGACTTTGATATTAATGATCTAGCCATAGAGTAAGTCTTCACTATCAGATAAGTGGAGGTGCAACACCTAGAACCCCTCAAAATAAAGATTATTATTATCTGCGTGCTGTTGTAAAATACATAGTGCATGGAGCTAAAACACTATAGTGACATACACTGTTTACTGGCCATACTAAGGTACCTCAGCTAATATGTACAGGGGCTTCTCACAAAATTAGAAAATCATCAAAATGTAATTTATTACAGTTCTTCAATACAAACAGTGAAAGTGATATTATATAGAGTCACTACAAACAGTGATCTATTTCACATGTTTATTTCCGTTAATGTTCATGATTGTGGCTTACAGTCCTAGGCCCCCTCCTCTTCTCTTTGTATACGGCCCCTATTGGACAAACAATCAGTACATTTGGTTTCCAGTACCAACTCTAAGCTGACGACACCCAATTATACACTTCTCCTGTTATCACGCCAACCTTTTTAGAAAACACCAGTGATTGTCTTACCGCTGTCTCTAACATCATGTCCTCCCTCTATCTGAAACTGAACTTGTCAAAAACTGAACTCCTCATGTTCTCTCCCTCTACTAACATACCTTTGCCTGACATTTCCATCTCCATGTGTGGTTCCACTATTACTCCAAAGCAACATGCCCGCTGCCTTGGGGTCATCCTTGATTCCGAGCTTTCATTCACCCCCCACATCTGATCACTGGCTCGCTCTTCTTATCTGCATCTCAAAAACATTTCTAGGTTTCACCCTTTTCTTACTTTCGACTCTGCAAAAACTCTTACTGTTTCTCTTATTCATTCTCGTCTGGACTATTGTAACTCTCTACTAATCGGCCTCCCTCTTACCAAACTCTCCCCGCTCCAATCTGTCCTGAATGCTGCAGCCAGGATCATATTCCTCACCAATCGTTACACCGATGCCTCTACCTTGTGACAGTCATTATATTGGCTACCCATCAACTCCAGAATCCAGTACAAAACTACTACCCTCATCCACAAAGCACTCCATGGCTCAGCACCACCCTACATCTCCTCTCTGGTCTCAGTCTACCACCCTACCCATGCCCTCCGCTCCGCTAATGACCTCAGGTTAGCATCCTCAATAATCAGAACCTCCCACCATGGGGTTAAGGTCAGGAGAGTTTGCTGCCAATCAAGCCCAGTGATACTGTTGTTTGTAAACCAGGTATTGGTACTTTTGGCAGTGAGGACAGGGGCCAAGTCCTGCTGGAGAATGAAATTTCCTTCTCCAAAAAGCTTGTCAGCAGAGGAAAGCATGAAGTGCTCTAAAATTTCCTGGTAGATGGCTGCGCTGACTTAGGTCTTGATAAATCACAGTGAACCTACACCAGCTGATTACATGGCTCCCCAAACCATCACTGATTTTGGATACTTCACACTAGACCTCCAGCAGCTTGGATTGTGGCCTCTCCACTCTTCCTCCAGACTCTGGGACCTTGATTTCCAAATGAAATGCAAAATTTACTTTCATCTGAAAACAACACCTTGGACCACTGGCCACAGTCCGGTTCTTTTTCTCCTTGTCCCAGGTAAGACGCTTCAGGCGTTGTCTATTGGCCATGAGTGGCTTGAAACAAGGAATGAGACACTTGTAGCCCATGTCCTGGATACGTCTGTGTGTGGCGGCTCTTGAAGCAATGACGCCAGCAGCAGTCCACTCCTTGTGACTCTCCCCAAACTTCTGAATGGATTTTTCTTAACAATCCTATCAAGGCGGCGGTTATCCCGGTTACTTGTGCACCTTTCTCTACCACACTTTTTCCTTCCACTCAACGTTCCAATAATATACTTGGATACAGCACTCTGAACAGCCGGCTTCTTTACCAATGACCTTTTGTGGCTTACCCTCCTTGTGTAGTGTGTCAATAACTGCCTTCTGGACATCTGTAAGGTCAGCAGTCTTCCCCATGATTGCGGAGCTACTGAAACAGACTAAGGGACCTTTATAAATGCTTAGGAGCCTTTGCAGGTGTTTTTTGTTAATTATTCTAATTTACTGAGATAATGACTTTTGGGTTTTCATTGGCTGTAAGCCGTAATCATCAACTTTAACAGAAATAAACACTTGAAATAGATCACTCTGTTTATAATGACTCTATATAATATATGAGTTTCACTTTTTTTTTTTTTAGAACTGAAATAAATTAACTTTTTGATGATATTATAATTTTGTGAGAAGTGCCTGTATGTGCAGTACTTGCAATTGGCCTCTACCCAGTGAACAGCACTGTGCTATTCTTCCTCTGTATATTGTGCTCATTGGGCCAGTGCAGGGGTTGCAAACAGTCATTTATAAAGGTACCAGCTGACCCCCACTAATCTGATATTGATGACCTTTCTTAAGGATAAACCATCAATAGATGCACTGGCAGAGGGCACTTTGTGGAGAACCTTTTTCAATAATAGCTATTATTTTTATAAGAATTTTCATGTGATTAATTATACAGTCTTATATATATTTCCATTAGGATCTTAGTGCTTATAGTAAAGTTTTAAGAATGTAACCAATGCCCGAGTGATTCATGAATAGCTAACGATAGGAAAGATTTCTTAAGAAGTTAGAGCTTGCAGTAAGGCAAGCTTCCTTATACGCCTGCACTAGTTTCGACAACAGACATGTTAGAAAATAACCAGCTTCCATTGTTTTCTGCTGGTATTTGCTATAAAAACAGTTGCAAATTTACAGTAGACAGATACCCTACTGCCATCTTCACATAGGTGATTTGTGGTTGTCTCGTTGCATGCAAGAAATAAACCTTGCTGCAAACGCAGATGTTTCCAGTCTATGACTGGTTAATAGAAACTCCCCTGACAATGACATAGAACAGGTCTATGTCAATAGTGATTGAAAGTCTAGCCTATCTGCGAGATATGGCACAGATCTCAAAAGGTTTGGGTGAGTTTGTAGACCCCAGTGCAGGGGTGAGGTCCAGTTTGGCTCCAGGTATGGGCTGGAAAGTGAAATTTTGTAATAATGTTGTAAAGAACAAGAACAGCTCCATCTTAGCCAAGGTTTCTCCAGCACAGCTTCGTTTACCTGGGGACAAGAACAGAAAATATAATTAGAAGATGGTAGATTATTTGAGATCCCAACTGGACGGAAATAAGATTTTAGAAACATTTGGATAAAGATTTGGATCTGTTGTGATTGACAATCGAAATGGGAAGTTAAACAGCTTAACTCATATCATTAACGTGACTCTGATAGTATATTTCCTATAGTAGAGCTGTCCACAACACCCGACTCACACCTACATGATCTCTGTCCAACCCTCTTCTGACAATTTCTAAGATGGCGCCCCAGATGCACTGATGAATTGAAACCCTAGATTAAAAAATATTCCTACAGTACTTGCTTACCATGTATTGGTTTCTCGGTGACCAATGATGGCCATAATAGTTCAGCCTCTCTTCTCCTTTTCTCCCTCCTTTGTTTCCTTTACCGTTTAGGTATCACATATAGTACATCTCCTACAATGTGCTCCCTAGAGTCACTACATCCACATTGTGGGTTATTGCTACCTAAGTTTGATAATGTTAAGGATCTGGTCAATCTCTTGACTCATGAGATTGTACTTGCTGAATCCTTACCCTTCTAAATAAAAATTTTTGAAATAACGAAACACACATTTAGTATCACTGCGTCTGTAGTAGTCTAATCTGTCAAAATAACAAAAATAATTGACCCAATTGGTAAATGTCATGAAAAAAAAATCCAAAAAACTAATTGCATTTTTATTTTGCCACCACCACCTGAATAAAAGTGCAATAGGAAGTGATCAAAAAATCCTATCCCCATAAAATGGTATCAATAATAGTGTCAGTTTGCCGTGCCAAAACAAGCCCTCGCCTACTGTACCTCTATTAGCAGAAAATCGAAAACATTATGGGTCAAGAAAAATGGTGACACAAGCTAGAAATGATACAAATTTGGTAAAGCCTTAATTGTGTTTACCTGGAAAAAAAATGTATTGACAAGTAATTTTTTTATAACAGTGAATGCCGTACAAGAAAAAAAATAATTGCGTCTTTTTTTTCTTTTGAACAATATCACCTCACTTGGATTTTTTCTGGTTTTAAAGTGCATTGATTGGTAAAAATAACTGTCATTCAAAACTAAATATCGTCTCACGATAAACAAGCCACGTTTTTCCATACGCTTTTGGCTGTGGGGATGGAAAAGTAAAAAAAAAGTAATAGCTTTTGAAAAAAACAGAAGAAAAAACGAAAGCACAAAATCTGAAAATCACCTGGTCAGCTAGAGGTTAAAGAATATAATTTAATAAATTGTAAAATTGCCTGTTGAATAAGAAATGTACAGGGTAATGTAGGTCATCTAGGCTTACCTGACACCCCCGTTCACTAACAATTGCTACGCTACATTGTTATACACTGATTTTTGTAAATCATTCTACCCAGATAATATCTTCTTTTAAACATTATTCTAGCTGTAGAAATAGGGAAAAAACACGTCATGGTGAAATCGAAAAATTACAAAATGTGTGCTGGAAAAAAAAGAAGCAAATAGTTAACGCAGTGTTAAAATCATACTGCAAAGGTGAAGAGTTCTAACAGCTGTGCACAAGTCTAATGAGACTGGGTCATCTAGACTTTTATGAAATAATCCCCCCTGAGAAATTCCAGGACAGTCTGTAAAAATAAGGCACTTTCTTGACCTGTACATAAAAAAAAAAAATTAAAGACGACCATGAGAAACTTATACAGAATATTTTGACTGTAGTTATCAATTTACGGTGGATGCAGCTGAGGTCTTCATATCGGAATTATGGGCGGTAGACATCACTTATTGTTAGGGCTGGCGGAATGCACCGAGTAAATATAGAGATGTTATTTGGTGCGTTCGCAGCCCGGGGTCCACCGTGCAGGAAAAGAACCTGCTGCTGGCAAACAGCGGCACTATATGGCGGTAGAAGCGATCTATGTTGCTTCACAGAGTCGCTATAAGGCCGGGGACACACTTAACGTATAAAAATACGGTCCATTTTTCACGGACGAGAATCGCACAAATGTTTCAAAAACAGTGATCCGTGTGCAGTGCGAGTATGCGATTTCCTCGCATCAAATGATCCGTGTGACATCCGTACGGCGAGATTTTCTCGCAGGCTTGCAAAACCGACATCTAATGGATTTATGTGCTCAGATGTTCGGTAAAACATATATACAGTATATATATATATATATATATATATATATATATATATATATATATATATATATGTCATTGAGACACATATATATATATTCTGTATTTATACTTCATTCAGTGCGATATCTGTGAAAAGCCGGTAATTCAATTGCCGGCTTTTCATTTCTCCTGCACAAACCCGACAGGATATGAGACATGGTTTACATACAGTAAACAATCTCATATCCCCCTTTTTTTTTGCATATTCCACACTACTAATGTTAGTAGTGTGGATGTGCAAAATGTGGGCGCTGTAGCTGCTCAAATAAAGGGTTAAATGGCGGAAAAAATTGGCGTGGGCAATTTTCTCCGCCAGAATGGTAAAGCCAGTGACTGAGGGCAGATATTAATAGCCAGGAGAGGGTCCATGGTTATTGGCCCCCCCGTGGCTAAAAACATCTGCCCCCAGCCACCCCAGAAAAGGCACATCTGGAAGATGCGCCTATTCCGGCACTTGGCCACTCTCTTCCCACTCCCGTGGAGCGGTGGGATATGGGATAATGAAGGGTTAATGCCACCTTGCTATTGTAAGGTGACATTAAGCCAGATTAATAATGGAGAGGCGTCAATTATGACACCTATCCATTATTAATCCAATTGTTTGAAAGGGTTAAAAAACACACACACACGATTAAAAAGGATTTTAATGAAATAAACACACCGGTTGTTTTAGTATTTTATTGTTCTCTCAATCCATTTGCAAACCCTCGCTTGGCAAAATAATAAACGCACAAGATACATACCCTCAGATGAACTGTCACGTCCCACGAGGTAATCCATCTGAAGGGGTTAATTATTTTACAGGCAGGAGCTGCGCTAATGCACTCGCTCGTGTCTGTAATCTCCGGGGAATGAAAGAAATCTGAGTGATCTGTACTTACATTGAGTTGCGGTGAGGCGCCCTCTGGTGGATGAACTCATATGAACTCGAGCGTGGGAACTTTTCCAAGGCTGCAGTTCATGAGAACATCCACCAGAGGGCGTCTCACCACAACTCAATGTAAGTACAGATCACTCAGATTTCCTTCATTACCCGGGGATTACAACCACGAGCGAGTGCATTAGTGCAGCTCATGGCTGTAAAATAATTAACCCCTTCAGATGGATTACCGCGTGGGACGTGACGGTTCACCTGAGGGTATGTATCTTGTGCGTTTATTATTTTGCCAAGCGAGGGTTTGCAAATGGATTGGGAGAACAATAAAATATTTTAAAAACCGCTGTGTTTATTTCATTAAAATACTTTTAAATAATGTGTGTGTGTGTGTGTTTTATTAACCATTTCGTACTATTGTATTAATAATGGATAGGTGTCATAATTGACGCCTCTCCATTATTAATCTGGCTTAATGTCACCTTACAATAGCAAGGTGGCATTAAAGGGAACCTGTCACCACGTTTTTGGAAGATGGGATAAAAATAGCGTTAAATAGGGGCAGAGGTTGGCATTACATTAGTGTGTGTGTTATGCGTTTATTACCCACCTAAGTTGCCGAAATAACTTTGCAAAGTCTCCGTTTTCGCCTGTCAATCAGGCTGGTCAGGTCACATGGGCGTGGTGTCTTCACCCAGATTTGGCGTAGTTTTCCGTTGGTGGCGTAGTGGTGTGCGCATGCCCAAAGTCCGGAATCCTCTTCCAGGGGATTTAAAATAGCGCGGTGTTCGTTATTGCATTGGTGATCGGTGGGCGCGGCCATCTTCCTTTGGCCGCGCGTGCGCAGAAGCGGCGCTCTGCTGGCCGCGGCTTCAGGAAAATGGCCGCGGGATGCCGCGCGTGCGCAGATGGATATCGCGGCGGCCATTTTCCTGAAGCCGCGGCCAGCAGAGCGCCGCTTCTGCGCACGCGCGGCCAAAGGAAGATGGCCGCGCCCACCGATCACCAATGCAATAACGAACACCGCGCTATTTTAAATCCCCTGGAAGAGGATTCCGGACTTTGGGCATGCGCACACCACTACGCCACCAACGGAAAACTACGCCAAATCTGGGGGAAGACAACGCCCATGCGACCTGACCAGCCTGATTGACAGGCGAAAACGGAGACTTTGCAAAGTTATTTCGGCAACTTAGGTGGGTAATAAACGCATAACACACACACTAATGTAACGCCCACCTCTGCCCCTATTTAACGCTATTTTTATCCCATCTTCCAAAAACGTGGTGACAGGTTCCCTTTAACCCTTCATTATCCCATATCCCACCGCTACACGGGAGTGGGAAGAGAGTGGCCAAGTGCCAGAATAGGCGCATCTTCCAGATGTGCCTTTTCTGGGGTGGCTGGGGGCAGATGTTTTTAGCCAAGGGGGGCCAATAACCATGGACCCTCTCCTGGCTATTAATATCTGCCCTCAGTCACTGGCTTTACCATTCTGGCGGAGAAAATTGCGCGGGAGCCCACGCCAATTTTTTCCGCCATTTAACCCTTTATTTGAGCAGCTACAGCGGCCAAATTTTGCACATCCACACTACTAACATTAGTAGTGTGGAATATGCAAAAAAAAAGGGGATATGAGATGGTTTACTGTATGAAAACCATGTCTCATATCCTGTCGGGTTTGTGCAGGAGAAATGAAAAGCCGGCAATTGAATTACCGGCTTTTCAATAGAACACCGCTGCGTATTTCTCGCAATGCACATGCATGGTCCGTGTGTAATCCGATTTTTTCTCGCACCCATAGACTTGCATTGGCGAGTCTCGGCCGAGATATGCTGACAATCTGTTGTGAACTGTGTTTCTGGGCTCCCTCTGGTGGTCACTAACGGTATTGTGTTAGGCATGTCTTGTTGCAGGCCTGAGCTCCAGCTGTGTCGTTAAGCAGCGGGTGTTCCCTATTTAAGTCTCCTCTGGACTCAGTCTCTTACCTGGCATCGTTGTATCCAGACCTATTTGGTCTCCTCCGGATTCCTTTCAGTCTGTCTCATGCAAGAAAAGCTAAGTCCGTTTTGAATAATTTGGATCGTTTGCATTTTTCTGTGTTTTTGTCCAGCTTGCTTATATTTGATTTTCTGGCTCGCTGGAAGCTCTAAGGGTGCTGATGTTCTCCCCCCGCACCGTCAGTCGGTGTGGGGGTTCTTGAATGTTCAGCGTGGATGTTTTTGTAGGGTTTTCTGCTGATCAGGACGACTGGGTTACCTTTTTGCCACTGGCCGAGTTTGCCCTTAATAATCGGGCTAGTTCTGCCACTTTGGTTTCACCCTTTTTCTGCAACTCTGGTTTTCATCCTCGTTTCTCCTCGGGCCAGGTTGAACCTTCTGACTGTCCTGGGGTTGATTCTGTGGTGGCTAGGTTGCAGCGGATTTGGAACCATGTGGTGGACAATTTGAGATTGTCACAAGACAAGGCCCAGCGTTTTGCCAACCGCCGCCGCGGTGTGGGTCCCCGACTTTGTGTTGGGGATTTGGTTTGGTTGTCTTCTCGGCATGTTCCTTTGAAAGTCTCCTCTCCTAAGTTCAAGCCTCGCTTTAACGGTCCTTATAAGATTTTGGAAATCCTTAACCCGGTGTCTTTTTGCTTGGACCTCCCAGCGTCATTTGCTATTCATAATGTGTTCCATAGGTCCTTGTTGCGGTGGTACGTGGTGCCTATGGTTCCTGCTGTTGAGCCTCCTGCCCCGGTTTTGGTTGAGGGCGAGTTGGAGTACGTGGTGGAGAAGATTCTGGATTCTCGTATCTCTAGACGGAAGCTCCAGTATTTAGTTAAGTGGAAAGGCTATGGTCAGGAGGATAATTCCTGGGTTGTCGCCTCTGATGTTCATGCGGCTGATTTGGTTCATGCCTTTCATGCTGCTCATCCTGATCGCCCTGGGGGTCTTGGTGAGGGTTCGGTGACCCCTCCTCAAGGGGGGGGTACTGTTGTGAACTGTGTTTCTGGGCTCCCTCTGGTGGTCACTAACGGTATTGTGTTAGGCATGTCTTGTTGCAGGCCTGAGCTCCATCTGTGTCGTTAAGCAGCGGGTGTTCCCTATTTAAGTCTCCTCTGGACTCAGTCTCTTGCCTGGCATCGTTGTATCCAGACCTATTTGGTCTCCTCCGGATTCCTTTCAGTCTGTCTCATGCAAGAAAAGCTAAGTCTGTTTTGAACAATTTGGATCATTTGCATTTTTCAGTGTTTTTGTCCAGCTTGCTTATATTTGATTTTCTGGCTCGCTGGAAGCTCTAAGGGTGCTGATGTTCTCCCCCCGCACCGTCAGTCGGTGTGGGGGTTCTTGAATGTTCAGCGTGGATGTTTTTGTAGGGTTTTCTGCTGACCGCATAGTCCACTATCCATTTTCTGCCTATCTAGACTAGTGGGCCTCACTTTGCTGAAATCTAGTTCATCTCTACGTTTGTGTTTTCTTCTTGCCTCACCGTTATTATTTGTTGGGGGCTTTCTATATCTTTGGGGTTCAATTTCTCTGGAGGCAAGTGAGGTCTTATTTTCCCTCTAGGGGTAGACAGTTCTCCGGCTGGCTCGAGACGTCTAGAACCAACGTAGGCACGTTCACCGGCTGCTTCTAGTTGTTTGTGTTAGGATCAGGTATGCGGTTAGCCCAGTTTCCACCTCCCTAGAGCAGTATTTATTTTGTTGCTATCTTGCCGGAATATCAGAGATCCTCTGCCATTGGGATCATAACACAATCGCAGCATGCTGCGAGTTCCCTCGGATCCGAAAAACGGTAGAGAAAATATCGGATGATGGGAGCTGGACCATAGATTAACATTGGGCCGAGTGCTATGCGATTTTTTATCGCATAGCACTCGTCCGTATTACGGTCTAGTGTGACCCCGGCCTAAAGAAAGGACTGTGTCCTGTTAAACACCACAGGAATACACAGTAACTGTTGAGCAGATAGCAGCTTGTGGTCACGCAGTCAAGGAGGCAAAACACACAATCTCCTCACCGGAGGTGCCGGTATTCTAAGTGGCTTATTTCAGCCGGGTCCCTGAATCCACACAAGCGTGACCACATTGGCGCAATACTCATAACATGCATTGATACTACCGTGCGGCCATGCGAGCCTTATATAGCTGCAGCAAGTACAAGACCTTCCTAAAAGGACCAATGAGAGGCTGCCACAGAGCCTGAGCACCTTCAGGACCTTCCTGGAGAACCAATGGGCTTTGCTGCAGTATCCAAGCATGTGATCCTCGATCTCCAATGAGAGATCTTACCCTGGGCATGCTCAGAAGGAGAAAAGTAGGACTTAGTCCCAAAAGCATCTGCTCACCGTTGCCCAGCACTGGCTTCAATGGCAGAAGCTGGAAAAGCAGCAGTAACCCTTTGCACAGAGTCAGACTGAGCGAGACGCTGGGACCGACATCTCTGCTGAGCAGGCTCCACTGCGGCAGGAGAAGAATGGGAGACCGCAGCAGAGATGGCCCGAGATTCCCCCTGTGCAGAGGTGGGAACTCGACCCCTAACACCACCCCCCCTGGACCTCGCTACGCCCGAAGGCAGCAATGAGCTGCGGAGCCTGAATGTGCTCAGCAGGCTCCCGGGACCTGTCCTCAGGAACATAACCCTTCCAGTCCACCAAATAAAAATTTTTGTCACGTACCACTTGCACCCCAAAATAGCGTTCACCTCGTAATCGTCTGTAGACGAACCCGATGTCCCGGCAGATGACTCGGAAAACCGAGACATGTATACGGGTTTCAAGAGGGACACATGAAAGGTGTCGGTGATACCCGGGCGTGGTGGAAGGGCTAAACGGTAGACCACAGGGTTAACCTGTTCGAGGACCTTGAAAGGGCCCAAGTAGCGAGGTGCAAACTTAGTGGACTCAACTCGCAGCCTGATGTTATGGGCGGAGAGCCACACCAAGTCGCCAGGAGCAAAGGTTGGAGCGGGGCACCGATGTGCATCGGCGGAGGACCTCATTCTCTCCTTGAAGGCCCGAATGGCATCCTGAGTGTGGTCCCAAATATCCCATGCCTCCACAGCCCAGTCTGCCACCCTGGAGTCAGCGGAGGACACGGGCATAGGCACAGGTACCCGCGGATGCTAAGCATAGTTAAGGAGGAATGGGGTTAGTCCAGTGGAGTCGGCTATGGCGTTGTTCAGCGCAAACTCCGCCCACGGTAGCAGGGAAGCCCAGTCATCCTGCCTGGCTGAGACAAAATGTCGCAGATATGTGACCAAGGTCTGGTTGTCCCTCTCTACCTAGCCATTCCTCTCGGGATGATATGTGTTGTGATTTTGCTTTTTGCTCCCTCTAGTGGTTACTAGTTTTTTTGACTCTGGTTTTTCTGTCATTCCTTTTATCCGCACCTGGGTCGTTAGTTAGGGGTGTTGCTATATAAGCTCCCTGGACCTTCAGTTCAATGCCTGGCAACGTAGTTATCAGAGCTAGTCTGCTGTGCTCTTGTCTACTGATCCTGGTTCCAGTTATATCAGCTAAGTCTGCCTTTTGCTTTTTGCTATTTGTTTTGGTTTTGTATTTTTGTCCAGCTTGTTCCTAATCTATATCCTGACCTTTGCAGGAAGCTCTAGGGGGCTGGTGTTCTCCCCCCGGACCGTTAGACGGTTCGGGGGTTCTTGAATTTCCAGTGTGGATTTTGATAGGGTTTTTGTTGACCATATAAGTTACCTTTCTTTATTCTGCTATCAGTAAGCGGGCCTCTCTGTGCTAAACCTGGTTCATTTCTGTGTTTGTCATTTCCTCTTACCTCACCGTCATTATTTGTGGGGGGCTTCTATCCAGCTTTGGGGTTCCCTTCTCTGGAGGCAAGAAAGGTCTTTGTTTTCCTCTACTAGGGGTAGCTAGATTCTCCGGCTGGCGCGTGTCATCTAGAATCAACGTAGGAATGATCCCCGGCTACTTCTAGTGTTTGCGTTAGGAGTAGATATATGGTCAACCCAGTTACCACTGCCCTATGAGCTGGATTTTTGTATTCTGCAGACTTCCACGTTCCTCTGAGACCCTCGCCATTGGGGTCATAACAGATATGTGGAACAGAGATTCAACTCAATGCTGAGAAGACGACAAAGCTCTCTCCAGAACCGAGACGCAAACTGGGGACCCCGGTCACTGACAATTTTGTCCGGCATACCGTGTAGGCAGAAGAGGTGTTTTATGAACAACGCTGCCAAGGCCCGTGCAGAAGGTAGCCGTGGAAGCAGCACCAAATAAACCATTTTAGAAAAATGATCGGTGATAACCCAAATGATGGTACAGCCACGAGACTTGGGCAAACCCACCACAAAGTCCATCCCGACCATCTCCCAGGGCCTGTCTGCCACTGGCAAGGGATAGAGTAACCCAGCTGGCCGTTGTCGAGGAGACTTATTTTTGGCGCAGGAGACACACACCCGAATATAATCTCCGACATCACAGACCATATGTGGCCACCAGTACGTCCTCGCCAGCAGCTCAGATATCCTCTTTGTCCCAAAGTGTCCACCCACCCTGGATGTATGAGCCCAAGAGAGAACCCCCGGTCGCAAATTAATGGGTGCAAAAGTCTTGCCCGGAGGCACAGACTCCAGCAAAACCAGAGCTACGGTTCTCAAGCTCTCAGAAGGGACAATAAGCCGAGGCTCCCCTTCCTCCTCCTCAGATGACAACGGAGCGAGAGAGGGAGTCAGCACAAATGTTCTTCCCCCCAGCGAGATAATGGAGGTTGAAGTGGAACCGGGAGAAGAACAAGGACCATCTGGCCTGACGAGAATTTAGCCACTGGGCTGTTTGTAAATAAACCAAATTTTTGTGGTCCGTGAAGACCTGGAAGGGAAAGCGAGCCCCCTCCAAAAGATGTCTCCACTCCGAGAAGGCTAACTTCATTGCTAGCAACTCCCTGTCCACGATGGAATAATTCCTCTCCGCTGGTGTGAAGGTCTTGGAGAAGAAGAAGCAAGGATGCTTCTGACCTTGAGCATCCTTTTGGAAGAGGACTGCTCCTGCACCAACGGATGAGGCATCCACCTTCATTATAAACGGCTTATTAACATCGGGACGATGTAGGATCGGAGCGCTAGCAAAATGAGACTTAATAGAAGAAAAAGCCTTGGAGACCTCTTCAGACCATAATTTGGGATTTGCTCCCTTCTTGGTGAGGGCTACCAAGGGAGCTACCAAAGTTGAGAAGTGGGGAATGAACTGACGATAGTAATTTATGAACCCCATAAAGCGCTGCACCGCTTTAAGAGAATGGGGTTCTCCTGCTCAAACATACACTTATCCAACTTTGCATAGAGGGAGTTTGCCCATAAGAGGTCGAAGACTCTGCCAACATCTCTCCGCTGGGAGTCAATATCTGGAGAGAAGATGAGAATATCATCCAAATAGACTACGACTGAGGTGGAGAGCATATCCCGGAAGATATCGTTGACAAAGTCTTGGAAAACGGCTGGGGCATTACAGAGCCCGAAGGGCATCACCAGATACTCATAGTGCCCATCCCTGATATTAAACGCCATCTTCCATTCGTCCCCCTCACGGATGCGAATCAGGTTATAAGCCCTCCGCAGATCTAATTTGGTAAATACCCTTGCTCCCCGTAGCCTATCAAAGAGCTCAGAAATCAGGGGCAACAGGTATTTATTCTTAATGGTGATGGCGTTAAGACCCCTGTAATCTATGCAAGGATGTAATTCTCCGTTCTTCTTCTGCACGAAGAAGAACCCCGCCACCGCAGGTGACACTGACTTCCTAATGAACCCTCTTGCCAAATTCTCCTGGATGTATTGGGACATAGCCTCCATTTACGGGAGAGAGAGGGGATAGACCCATCCCCAAGGAGGTTCTGCTCTAGGCAAGAGATCAATAGGACAGTCATAGGGACGGTGAGGCGGAATGGTCTCCGCAGCCTTTTTGGAGAAGATGTCTGCATAGGACCAATAGCACTTGGGAAGGGAAGAGAGATCTGCGGGTATCTCAGTAGAGGAAACCTGAACACACTCCCTCACACATCTGCCCTTACATGAATCACTCCAACCCAATATCCTCCCAGAGGTCCACTTAATATGTGGGGAGTGGAAATGGAGCCAGGGTATTCCCAGCAGAATCTCGTCCATTCCCTCAGGAAGAACAAGAAGGGAAATAATCTCCTGGTGGGAAGGGGACATAGATAACGTGAAAGGGACAGTCTGGTGTGTGATTTGAGAGGGAAGTGTCGACCCATTCACCACTCTAACAGTCACCGGTTTGGCGAGCATCACCAGAGGTATTGCATGGCGCAGAGCAAAAGTAGAGGACATGAAATTCCCCTCTGCTCCAGAGTCCACACAAAGCTCGACTGTTAGAGAGGATGAGCCTAACTTGATTGTCCTTTTGAAGGACAGCTTGGAGGAAAACGTCGCTGTGTCTAGTGAACCTCCTCCTATGGTTACTAGACACGATCGTTTACCCGATCGCCGTGGACATTTATTTGCATAATGTCCTTGTTGTTGGCAATTTCTACAAACAACGGGTACTTGAGCGGTCCGAGACTTAGGTCCCACTCGAGAAACCTTCATGGCCTCATGGGAGTCGGACGCCTGAATGGAAGATTCTAGAAGTCTGGCAAAGGTGGGAGCCAGCCGAAACCTCTGCCTACACTGGGTCTGCTCTAACCTCCGCTCGTTAAAATGGAGGTCGATGCGGGTAGATACAGCAATGAGCTCCTCCAGTGTGGCGGGAATCTCCCTGGTGGCCAAGGCGTCCTTCACATGGTCTGCCAGTCCTTTCCAGAACACCGGAATAAGGACTTTATCCAGCCACTCAAACTCAGACACCAGAGTCCAGAATTGGATGGCTTACTGGCTGACCATGGCCGAACCCTGTGCTATTGCCAACAATTGGTGCCCGGTATCGTGGGTGACACGAGGTCCCAAAAATACCTGTTTCAGAGCGTTCAGGAAGAGAGGAGCACTCTGCACCACATGATCATTATGCTCCCATAGCGGCGTTGCCCTCTCCAACGCCCTGCCCGACAAAAGGGATAAAATAAAATCCACTTTCGCCCATTCCGTAGGAAAACATGCAGCCAGGAGCTCAAGATGTGTGGAGCACTGACTCACAAATCCCTGACATAGCTTACTGTCACCAGCAAACTTGTCTGGAAGCGGGAGACAGGATAAAGTCGGAGCAGGGGTGGCAGAGGACAAACTAGCTGCAGCTACACTGGCAGCCTGAGCAGCGACTGTGGTAACATCCACAGCTGAGGTTGTGCGCTCTAGAGCCGCCAACCTACCCTCCAGCTGCTGGATGTACCACTGTAGATGCTGATTGTCCGCCATTTACCAGCCAGACCCCAGCGCTAGTATACTGTTAGGGCTGGCGGAACGCACCGAGTAAATATAGAGATGTTATTTGGTGCATTCGCAGCCCAGGGTCCAACGTGCAGGAAAAGAACCTGCTGCTGGCAAACGGCGGCACTATATGGCGGTAGAAGCGATCTCTGTTGCTTCACAGAGTCACTATAAAGAAAGGACTGTGTCCTGTTAAACTCCACAGGAATACACAGTAACTGCTGAGCAGATAGCAGCTTGTGGTCACGCAGTCAAGGAGGCAAACATACAATCTCCTCACCGGAGGAGCCGGTATTCTAGGTGGCTTATTTCAGCCGGGGCCCTGAAACCATATACACAATCTCCTCCCAGGAGGTGCCGGTATTCTAAGTGGCTTATTTCAGCCGGGTCCCTGAATCCACACAAGCGTGACCACATTGGCGCAAAACTCATAACATGCATTGATACTAGCGCATGGCCGTGCGGCCATGCGAACCTTATATAACTGCAGCAAGTACAAGACCTTCCTAGAAGGACCAATGAGAGGCTGACACAGATCCTGAGCACCTTCAGGACCTTCCTGGAGAACCAATGGGCTTTTCTGCAGTATCCAAGCATGTGACCCTTGATCTCCAATGAGAGATCTTACCCTGGGCATGCTCAGAAGGAGAAAAGCAGGACTTAGTCCCAAAAGCGTCTGCTCGCCGTTGCCCAGCATTCGCTTCAATGGCAGAAGCTGGAAAAGCAGCAGTAACCCTTTGCACAGAGTCAGACTGAGCGAGATGCTGGGACCGACGTCTCCGCTGAGCAGGCTCCACTGCGGCAGGAGAAGAATGGGAGACCGCAGCGGATGATGGCCCAAGATTCCCCCTGTGCAGAGGCGGGAACTCGACCCCTAACACTTATCATAATCATTTCTTATGGTATTCCAGTGTGTCTGTAAAAAATAGTGTCTGTCCGTGATTTTTTTAAAAGTGGTTAAAAAAAATTTAAAAATAAGTTGGTGACCCCGCCCCCGAGGTCTCATTCCAGTTTTTAAAAAATGAAAAAAGCACCAATTTCTATGAGTGGTGCAGGATCAGATTTTCATCAGAGTTTAGCTAGTGTGCTCTAATCAGTTTGTTTTAATCACATAATGTAATAGGGCTGTTATGACCCCAATGGCAGAGGGTCTCAGAAATAATTACTAAGTCTGCAAACACAAAAAACCAGCTCATAGGGCAGTGGTAACTGAGCTGACCATATATCTACTCCTAGCACCACAAAAAGCAGCAGCCGGGGAACGTGCCTACGTTGGTTCTAGACGTCTCGCGCCAGCCGGAGAACTAACTACCCCTAGAAGGGAAAAGAAAGACCTTTCTTGCCTCCAGAGAAAAGACCCCAAAAGTTGGATACAAGCCCCCAACAAATAATAACGGTGAGGTAAGAGGAAAAGACAAACGTAAGAATGAGCTAGGTATTTAGCAAAGAGAGGCCCACTAGCTAATAGCAGAATATAGTAAGATGACTTATATGGTCAGCAAAAACCCTATCAAAATATCCACGCTGGATATTCAAGAACCCCTGAACCGTCTAACGGCCCGGGGGGAGAACACCAGCCTTCTAGAGCTTCCAGCAAGGTCAGGAATCACATTTAGTACAAGCTGGACAAAAATGAGAGCAAGCAAATAACCAAAAAACAAAGAAGCAGGACTTAGCTTAATTTTGCACGAACCCGGACCAGCAGACAGGAGCAAACAGAAAGGATCTGATTACAACGATGCCAGGCACTGGACTAAGGATCCAGGAAGCTTATATAGCAACTCCCCTGGACTAACGACCCAGGTGGGTGCCAAACTGAGGAAAGACAATCCCAGAGTCATATCACTAGTAACCACAAGAGGGAGCCAAAAAGTCTAATTCACAACATAGGGCTAATGGAAAAGAGAATTATCTGGGTAGAAAGGCAAAATGAGCAATTGTAAGAAGTAGGGTTGAGCGAAACGGATCGTTCATTTTCATAAGTCGCCGACTTTTGGCAAAGTCGGCGTCTCATGAAACCGAGCCGATCCCAGCGTTGCATCGGCCATGCGGTACGCGACTTTCGCGCCAAAGTCGCGTTTCGATGACGCTAATAGCGCCATTTCTCAGCCAATGAAGGTGGACGCAGAGTGTGGGCAGCGTGATGACATAGATCTCAGTCCCCACCATCTTAGAGAAGGGCATTGCAGCGATTGGCTTGCTTTCTGCCACGTCACAGGGGCTATAAACGGGCGTTCCCGCCGACCGCCATCTTACTGCTGCTGATGTGAGCGTAGGGAGAGGTTGCTGCCGCTTCTTCAGAAGCAGGGATAGTGATAGGCAGGGTACATAAAGCTGCAAACCGCTTGTGCTGCAGCGATTTCCACTGTCCAACACCACCTTTTGTTTGCAGGGACAGTGGAAGCTACATTTTTTTTTCCTCAGCGCTGTCGCTCATTGGGCTGCCCTAGAAGGCTCCCTGACCCTGATAGCTGCGTTGCTGTGCCTGTGTGTACGCCGCTGTGCAAACCAACTGCTTTTTTCAAAGCACAAATCCTGTATTTCCTTCCTTTCTGCACAGCTATCTTGTGTGTTTGTCCACACTTTAGTGTGCAGCAGTCCTTTTTATAGCTGCCTGCCATACTTTTCTGAGATAACTGCAGGGAGATAAATATTGGCAAGTCTGCCTCCATGCCATTGCTGTGGGTGGCATCTCTCTCTCATTGTGTGGCACCGAAAAAAACACTGTGTGATACTTGGCCTTTTTTTTTTTGGCTAAATTCTCCCTTTTCAAAAAAAATAAAAATTAGTGGGAAATAAATAGAGGCAAGTCTGCCTCCGTGCCATTGCTGTGGGTGGCATCTCTCTCTCATTGTGTGCCACCGAAAACCACTGTGTAATACTTGGCCATTTTTTTTTTTTATATAAATTCTCCCTTTTCTAAAAAAAAAATTAGTGGGAGATAAATATTGGCAAGTCTGCCTCCGTGCCATTGCTGTGGGTGGCATCTCTCTCTCATTGTGTGGCACCGAAAAAACCACTGTGTGATACTTGGCCTTTTTTTTTTTTTTTTTTTATATATAAATTCTCCCTTTTCAAAAAAAAAATTAGTGGGAGATAAATATTGGCAAGTCTGCCTCCGTGCCATTGCTGTGGGTGGCATCTCTCTCTCATTGTGTGCCACCGAAAAGCACTGTGTAATACTGGGCCTTTTTTTTTGGGGGGGGGGGTAAATTCTCCCTTTTCAAAAAAAAATAGTTAGTGGGAGATAAATATTGGAAAGTTTGCCTCCGTGCCAGTCCTGTGTGTGCCATCTGTCTCTCATTGTGTGCCACCGAAAAGCACTGTGTAATACTGGGCCTTTTTTTTTGGGGGGGGGGGGTAAATTCTCCCTTTTAAAAAAAAAATAGTTAGTGGGAGATAAATATTGTCAAGTTTGCCTCCGTGCCAGTCCTGTGTGTGCCATCTGTCTCTCATTGTGTGCCACCGAAAAGCACTGTGTAATACTGGGCCTTTTTTGGGGGGGTAAATTCTCCCTTTTAAAAAAAAAATAGTTAGTGGGAGATAAATATTGGCAAGTTTGCCTCTGTGCCAGTCCTGTGTGTGCCATCTGTCTCTCATTGTGTGCCATCGAAAAGCACTGTGTAATACTGGGCTTTTTTTGGGGGGGGTAAATTCTCCCTTTTCAAAAAAAAATAGTTAGTGGGAGATAAATATTGGCAAGTTTGCCTCCATGCCAGCCCTGTGTGTGCCATCTGTCTCTCATTGTGTGCCACCGAAAAGCACTGTGTAATACTGGGCCTTTTTTTGGGGGGGGGGGGTAAATTCTCCCTTTTCAAAAAAAAAATAGTTAGTGGGAGATAAATATTGCCAAGTCTGCTTGAGTGCTGCTCCTGTGTGTGCCATCTGTCTCTAATTATTGGGGCACAGAAAACCTAGTGTGTAACATTGGGCCTGATTTTCCTTTCAGTGTCAGGCACCTATAAAGGTATATATAAATCCTACAGAAGTTTGCGTTCAACTTATAAGTTGTTTTACAGTAACAAATAGCGTTACTTTGGTTACGTTTTGCAAACAATGAGGAAGTCTAGTGGAAGAGGTCGTGGCCGTGGGCGGTCATTGTCAGCTGGTAATGATGGTAGTGGTGGTGGAGCATCAGGTGGTCGTGGGAAAAGCAGTACAGCACCTAAGTCTCGAGTTGTTGAGCCAAAAACGTCATCTGCCTACACAAGGCCTCGAACGCTCTCTTTTCTGGGAGTAGGAAAACCACTTTTGAAGCCGGAGCAGGAGGAACAAGTATTGGCTTTCATTGCTCACTCTGCCTCTAGCTCTTTTGCCTCCTCCTCGGAAAGTGCAAAATGTCAGAGCAGTGCATCATTAGTGGATGCTCCCGGTCAGGAACAAGTCGCTTCCTTGTGTCCTTCACCCAGAACAACAGTGAAGGATGCGTCAGTCGACACAACAGGTTACTCCATGGAGCTCTTTACACATACCGTTCCTGGGTTAGACAGTGAAACAGTTAACAGGCCATGCCCATTATAAGTTGAATCGGACATGGAGTGCACAGATGCACAGCCACAGCCAGATTACTATGCTGTTCCTTTGACTCAGACCAGAACATTGCCCTCGCAGTGTACTGAGGCAGAATCAAACCCAGCGGAGACTATGGTGCCCCGTGACGAACGCTATACCACCGGCTTACACGGTGACGCAGACGAAGTTGCACATGACATAGAAGAGGAGGTCATAGATGACCCAGTTGTTGACCCCGATTGGCAGCCATTGGGGGAACAGGGTGCAGGTGGCTGTAGTTCAGAAGCGGAGGAGGAGGAGCCGCAGCAGGCATCAACATCACAACAGGTTCCATCTGCCAGGCCCGTATCTGGCCAAAAACGCGTGGCAAAACCAAACCAGTTGGAGGACAGCGTGGCCATCCGGTTAAAGAAGCTCAGTCTGCAATGCCTGAAAAGGTATCCGATAATAGAAAGAGTGCAGTCTGGCTTTTTTTTAAACAATATCCAAATGATCAGCGCAAAGTCATCTGTCAAAAATGTTCAACTATCTTAAGCAGAGGTCAGAATCTTAAAAGTCTAAATACAAGTTGCATGCATAGACATTTATCCACCATGCATTTGCAAGCCTGGACTAACTACCAAACGTCCCTAAAGGCTGCAGCACCCTCGGCCAATGAAGCTAGTCAGCAACGCTACATCCCTTCCCTCCCTGTAAGCCGACCATTTCCCACACCACCTGCAGTATCTGTGCAGCTTTCGTCGCCAGGCCAAAGCAGTCAGGGAATCACCAGGTTAGTAGTAGGAAACACTGCATGTAGGGCACCGGCAAGAATACCATCTCCAACCCTCTCTCAGTCACCCATGTCCACCGGCACCACCGCTAGTTCCACGATCTCCAGCTCTCCAGTCCAGCTCACCCTACATGAGACTCTTGTTAGGAAAAGGAAGTAATCATCCTCGCATCCGCATACACAGGGTTTGAACGCCCACATTGCTAGACTAATCTCATTAGAGATGATGCCCTACCGGTTAGTTGAAAGCGAAGCTTTCAAAGCGCTGATGGACTACGCTGTACCACGCTACGAGCTAACCAGTCGGCACTTCTTTTCTAGAAAAGCCATCCCAGCCCTCCAACAGCATGTTAAAGACCGCATCGTCCATGCACTCAGGCAGTCTGTGACTACAAAGATGCACCTGACAACAGATGCATGGACCAGTAGGCTGTTGTGAACTGTATTTCTGGGCTCCCTCTTGTGGTCACTAATGGTATTGTATGAGTCATGTATTTCTGCAGGCCTGGGTTTCAGCTGTTTCATTAAGCTGTGGGTGTTCCCTATTTAGTCCTCCTTAGGACTCAGTCTCTTGCCTGGTATCGATGTATTCAGTCCAATTTGGTCTCCTCCTGATTCCTTGCCATTTGTCTCATGCAAGAAAAGCTAAGTCCTGTTGCTTACTTTGGATCATTTGCATTATCAGTGTTTTTGTCCAGCTTGCTCAAAATGTGATTTTCTAGCTCGCTGGAAGCTCTAGGGTGCTGATATTCTCCCCTCATACCGTCAGTCGGTGCGGGGGTTCTTGAATATTCAGCGTGGATGTTTTTGCAGGGTTTTCTGCTGACCGCATAGTTCTCTTTCTATTTTCTGCCTATCTAGATTAGTGGGCCTCACTTTGCTGAATCTAGTTCATCTCTATGTTTGTGTTTTCCTCTTGCCTCACTGTTATTATTTGTTGGGGGCTTTCTATATCTTTGGGGTTAATTTCTCTTGGAGGCAAGTGAGGTCTTATTTTCCCTCTAGGGGTAGTCAGTTCTCCGGCTGGCTCGAGACGTCTAGAAACAACGTAGGCACGTTCACCGGCTACTTCTAGTTGTGTGTTAGGATCAGGTATGCGGTTAGCCCAGTTTCCACCTCCCTAGAGCAGTTCCTATGTTTTTGCTGACTTAGCCGGAATACCAGAGATCCTCCACCACTAGGATCATAACAGTAGGCATGGCCAGGGACTTTACGTGTCCATCATGGAACACTGGGTGAATGTGGTGGATGCAGGGTCCACAGGGGACAGCAATATTGGGACAGTTCTGCCTAGCCCACGGTCAAGGAAAGAGTTGGCTGTAGGCGTTCGCCCCCCCTCCTCCTCTTCCTCCTCCTCATGCAGAAGCAAGAGCTCGTCCACAGACCGCAGTCGCACATCCACTCCATCCGCAGCTGCCACTGTTGCACACCAGGTGTGCCATTATGGGACAGCTAGTGGCAAGCGTCAGCAGGCTGTATTGGCAATGAAGTGTTTGGGCGACAACAGACACACCGCGGAAGTTCTGTCCGAGTTCTTGCAGAATGAAACTCAGTCATGGCTGGGCACTGTACATCTTGAGGCAGGCAAGGTAGTGAGTGATAACGGAAGGAATTTCATGGCTGCCATAGCCCTTTCCCAACTGAAACACATTCCTTGCCTGGCTCACACCTTAAACCTGGTGGTGCAGTGCTTCCTGAAAAGTTACCCGGGGTGCTCCTCAAAGTGCGCAGACTTTGCTCGCATATCCGCCGTTCGCCCGTACACTCCAGCCGTATGCAGAACTATCAGCGGTCTTTGAACCTTCCCCAGCATCGCCTAATCATTGACGTTGCAACAAGGTGGAACTCCACACTGCACATGCTTCAGAGACTGTGCGAACAGAGGCGTGCTGTTATGTTTTTGTGGGAGGATACACATACACGGGCAGGCAGTTGGATGGCAGACATGGAGTTGTCAGGTGTGCAGTGGTCGAAGCTACAAGACCTGTGTCAAGTCCTTCAGTGTTTTGAGGAATGCACACGGCTGGTTAGTGCAGACAACACCATAATAAGCATGAGCATCCCCCTAATGCGTCTGCTGATGCAAAGTTTGACGCACATAAAGGAGCAGGCATCTGCAGCCGAGGAAGAGGAAAGCCGTGATGACAGTCAGCCATTGTCTGGTCAGGGCCGTGTAGAGGACGCGGTAGCAGGCGAAGAGGAGGAGGACGAGGAGGATGATGGGGATGAGTACTTTTTGAATGAGGAAGCTTCTCCTGGGCCAACAGAAATTAGTGGTGTTGCAAGGCCGGGTTCTGTTTTTTTAAGGGAGACAAGTGACGCAGATTTGCCTGTAACTGCCCCTCCAACCAGCACAACCGCAGATTTGACAACTGGAACTTTGGCCCACATGGCGGATTATGCCTTACGTATCCTCAAAAGGGACACACGCATTATTAAAATGATGAGCGATGATGATTACTGGTTGGCCTGCATCCTTGACCCTCGCTATAAAGGCAAATTGCAAAATATTATGCCACATGAGAACCTCGAACAAATATTAGCAACCAAACAAGCTACTCTTGTAGACCGTTTGATTCAGGCATTCCCAGCACACAGCGCCGGTGATGGTTCTCAGTCTCACACAAGCTGCAGGGGGCTACATGGCAGAGGTGTTAGAGGTGCACAGATCAGAAGTGGCGTTGGACAGAGGGGTTTTCTGACCAGATTGTGGAGTGATTTCGCAATGACCGCAGACAGGACAGGTACTGCAGCATCCCTTCAAAGTGACAGGAGACAACATTTATCCAGTATGGTTACTAACTATTTTTCAGCCCTTATCGATGTTCTCCCTCAAGCGTCATTACCATTTGATTACTGGGCATCCAAATTAGACACCTGGCCTGAATTGGCAGTATATGCATTGCAGGAGCTTGCTTGCCCAGCAGCTAGTGTGCTATCAGAAAGAGTATTCAGTGCTGCTGGTTCAATATTAACCGAAAAAAGGACTCGTCTGGCTACCCAAAATGTGGATGATCTCTCCTTCATTAAAATGAACCACTCCTGGATTTCAAATTATTTTGCCCCACCTTTCCCGGCTGACACCTAGCTTTCCTATAAAAAGTGCTTGCTTGTGGACTGGTCTTACTGAGTGTTCCAATCTGTTAATTTGCAGCAGCTGTTTGTCCAGCATACGACATGTTTACACCTCCCGCAATGTGAAAACTCCCCCCACGGGGCCGTGGTCTCGCCAGTTGGCGCAAGCACCCATTACAGTGCTGTTTGTCTGAAGAGGTGGGTGTGCCCGCTTTTGGTCGACGGCACTGCCACTGGGTCCCTCATAGTACAATGTAGTGTCTCTGGCGGTGGTGGTGCGCACCCAATGTCAGACACACCGTTGTAACATGAGGGGCCCTGGGGCGGTACCGCCGGCCACAAGAGAGTTCCCCCCCAGCTCAAACTGTGCTCTACCACATGCAAAATTATCTCGCACAGCTCCACCAATGTTTAGTCTATTCGTTGACATCATTCAATGTCTGGCACTGACAATACCAATTTGTAGACATCTATGATGCTACTTAAAGTAGTCTGGGTCAGTGTCCTATATTGGCACCATTAAATATTTACTGCCAAATTACTATGTCAGAAACTCAGCAGATGAGCCCACCCCTGTACCTAAGTATGCCACCCTTTTTATTTTTTTTGTTTGTTTTGCGAGACATTAACATCTATTTATATTTTGAGAGTACTGGGTCAGACACTCCTTGCAATACTCCTCCACTGACCACAATGCTGCCTGCCTGTGTATCCATGTAACCGATGTAAAACTGCCATGAGCCTATTGTTTGTTATTTTAGGCCTTTGATAGCCTGTCTGCGGCCCCTACTTGCATTACTCCACTGACCACAATGCTGCCTGGCCTGCCTGTGTATCCATGTAACCGATGTAAAACTGCCATGAGCCTATTGTTTGTTATTTTAGGCCTTTGATAGCCTGTCTGCGGCCCCTACTTGCATTACTCCACTGACCACAATGCTGCCTGGCCTGCCTGTGTATCCATGTAACCGATGTAAAACTGCCATGAGCCTATTGTTTGTTATTTTAGGCCTTTGATAGCCTGTCTGCGGCCCCTACTTGCATTACTCCTCCACTGACCACAATGCTGCCTGGCCTGCCTGTGTATCCATGTAACCGATGTAAAACTGCCATGAGCCTATTGTTTGTTATTTTAGGCCTTTGATAGCCTGTCTGCGGCCCCTACTTGCATTACTCCTCCACTGACCACAATGCTGCCTGCCTGTGTATACATGTAACTGATGTAAAACTGCCATGAGCCTATTGTTTGTTATTTTAGACCTTTCATAGCCTGTCTGCGGCCCCTACTTGCATTACTCCTCCACTGACCACAATGCTGCCTGGCCTGCCTGTGTATCCATGTAACCGATGTAAAACTGCCATGAGCCTATTGTTTGTTATTTTAGGCCTTTGATAGCCTGTCTGCGGCCCCTACTTGCATTACTCCTCCACTGACCACAATGCTGCCTGGCCTGCCTGTGTATCCATGTAACCGATGTAAAACTGCCATGAGCCTATTGTTTGTTATTTTAGGCCTTTGATAGCCTGTCTGCGGTCCCTACTTGCATTACTCCTCCACTTACCACACCACTGCTGCCCGTTTACCCCTGGAACCTGTTTTACAGTGCATAGAGCCTATTTTTTTATTTTATTTAATATTAATAAAGCCATGATGGACTACGCTGTACCACGCTATGGGCTACCCAGTTGACAATTATTTTGTGAGAAAAGCCATCCCACCCCTCCACCAGCATGTAAAAGACCGCATTGTCCATGCACTATGTCAATCTGTGAGTCCAAAGGTACACCTGACAACAGACACATGGACCTGTAGGCATGGTCACGGAAGGTTACGTGTCCTTTGTGGCGCAATGGGTTAATGTATTGGATGCATGGTCCACACAGGGGACAGCCTGGTAAGTCTGTCTGCAGTCCCTAATTCAAGTTGTCCTCAAATGAATAAATCTGAGCTTCAACCTTCTGGCTCTCATTAAGTGCTGTTTTTTTAAAAAAAATTGGTGTTTAGGGCCTACTAACGGTGTCTGCCCCTGCCTGGTGTTTGTCCTCAACTGAATAAAGCTGAGCTTCAACCTTCTGGCTCTCATTAAGTGCTGTTTTTTTAAAAAAAATTGGTGTTTAGGGCCTACTAACGGTGTCTGCCCCTCCCTGGTGTTTGCCCTCAACTGAATACAGCTGAGCTTCAACCTTCTGGCTTTCGGCCTATAGTATCAGATATTAAACTGCATTTGGCCTTCAACTTTGGTTACGGCCTACTAACGGTGTCTGCCCCTCCCTGGTGTTGCCCTCAACTGAATACAGCTGAGCTTCAACCTTCTGGCTCTCATTAAGTGCTGTGTTTTTAAAAATTGGTGGTTAGGGCCTACTAACGGTGTCTGCCCCTCCATGTTGTTTGTCCTCAACTGAATAAAGCTGAGCTTCTACCTTCTGGCTTTTGGCCTACAGTAGCAGATATTAAACTGCATTTGGCCTACTAGTGTGGTTGGGCCCTTAAAACAGTGTCTGCTGCTCTTGGGTTTGCTACTCCACTGAACAAAGCAATGCCGCCTGTTTAGTCCTGTTACCAATTTTGAACTGCATTTAGCCTACTTTATTCTTTGGCCCTATATCTGTTTCCTCCTCATCCTGCCCATTGCCCAGCCACTGCTAGATGAGTCTGCTGGTACATTGACCTAGCCCACTACATTCCCCTTGCACTCTACACAGCCAGAATCTGACCCTGCTGAAAGTAAGGTTCCCCTTCCCGCATGTTATACCACCTTACACAGGGACAAAGAGGAAGGTGCAGATGAAAGTGCAGGTTCCTTCATCAGGTGGGGGGGGGCATACTCATTGGCAACGTCACTGGCACAGGGCCCCTCAGAGTACGCAAAAGTGTCGCTGCTGGTGGGAGGCGCCCCCGACATGCAAACACACCGCTGTACTTTGAGGGGCCCTGTGCCAGTGCCAATGCGAACGAGTGGGCCCCCCCTGCTTGCTCAGGATCACAGCACTTGCAACGTTGAAATACTTACCTCTCCCTACTCCACTGCCGTGACGTAGTCCACATTTCCTGGGCCCACTAAAGCCTTGAACCTGCCCTACCCCCCACAACTTTTGCCAAATGACCCCCAATTTCCTATGCCCAACTATTATTATAAAGTTAATTAAGATTGACAAGCTTCAGAAACAAGAATGGATGTTTTTGGCATTAAAATGGGCACTGTAGGTGTTTTCCTGGCCTCCACTCACTGCCGACTATGGTTCCCCATTGACTTGCATTGGGTTTCGTGTTTCGGTCGATCCCCGACTTTTACCGATAATCGGCCGACTGCACTCGACTCGACTCTGGACAAAGTCGGGTTTCACAAAACCCGACTCGATCTTAAAAAAATGAAAGTCGCTCAACCCTAGTAAGAAGATAGTGCCATTCAATATGATGACTCCAATGCATTAAGAGGATAAAAATTTTGATGGGAGCAGGAGGGCTTCTTTAAGAAAGAGACAATCATTATAAATGTTACCTATTGAGAAGGGGATGAAGGCCTCATTTTTCTTGAAATTTCCATTAGAGTCCAGAAAGTGTTCTGGATAAAAGTCATCTGGTTTCTCAAAATAAACTTTATCTCGGAGTATGGAGTGGAGCAGTGGGAAAACAACTGTGCCCTGTGGGGAAAAGAATCAGGTATACATGATAAAAGTTTGCCCTAGCCCTGCCCTTAGCTAAGCCTCTGTTTAGAGAAGTGTTACATGTTTCCAATCTTCAAAAGCCACCAACAGGTCATGTTTTCAGAATGTCTTTAGTATTGCCCAGGCAAAAATAGTAAGAAATTCCTAAAAATATGATCTGTTGGTGACTCTTGAGGACTGGCTTTGGGGAACAGTGGCTTTAAGGAATCTTGGATGAAGTGGATCTCTGCTTCCTACCTTCGGGAAAAAATACCCTCTGAATGTGACATCTTCAGAGGTTGCATGTGGGACACTATTAGGAGCAATGTCCCCAAACCGCTGAATCTCATGAACGACGGCATCTGTATATGGCATTTCTTTCCGATGCTCCATTTGAGGTTGGGCCGATCCGATCACTCGCTCAATTTCACTATGAACTTTCTCTACCAAGGAAGGAATAAGATGTCACATACTTATGTCCATAAAGCTGGGCATCAACAAATAAATCTCAACGTTAACTTATGAGATGGTATCAGCACAGGAAAATAAAGTGTAAAAAAATGCTGTCATCAGAAAATAAAATATTATCATTTTTTTTTTTAAATTTGTCCACTTATGAAAAGTAAGCAATGAAAATATTGCAGACTGTGGTTTTAAAAATAACATTTTACATCTTAAATATATTATTTTATGGCTGTAAACGAGCTAATACATTTGTTAGAAATTTAATTTGTGTTCATTTTTTAAGGATTCAAAGAAGTTACAACCCTTTTTGCATGAATGCCCTTAAATGGCTTCTGATAGTTTACACGCTGCAAAAAATTGAATCACATCACATGGAATAGCACAGCCAATAAGGAGGGACTATTACAGTTTGTATAAAAGCAGAGGCAGGGAATGTAGCAGCCATTTTGAGGTGAATCTGAGTATTAAGATAATGTCACAGCTTACAACTTAGTGATAGGGAGAAGAAATCGTATAGCACTAAAGAAATTGTAAAAAATAGCGTATGACAGCACATCATTGAAGATAATTAGCATGTGAATAAAAGAGAATAGTGACATACAATTTTCATGGCAATTGGAGGCTTTGTGCGACTTCCAGTTGCCCATGAATTGATTTGATGTAAATCAAATTTCATGGGAAAATCCAGCAAAGTTAGCAACTCGAATTTCAAAATATTCTCTCATTTCTATCCACAAAAAAAATAAATAAATAAAGCCACAAAATTAAAAATGGGGGGGGGGGAGAAATTAAATATTTTATGTGCAAGTTCATATTTATTTCTCATAGTGTCCCTGGAAATCCTGGATAAAGATTGTACTGTGTTTTCTAAATGTTTTTCTTACTTTGAATTTCGGGGTATTTTATCATCAGCAGAAGTCCCCATCTCAGGGTGGTTGACGTGGTCTCCATTCCAGCAGCAAACAGGTTTCCTACGAGTGCTGTTAGGTTTTTATTGTGGAAATACTCGGTGGATTCAGGTTTACCCTGAACAGCAGAAAATAACAAATACCCCATTAATTATAGACCATGTTAGTCTTTCAAAAGATTGAAGAACATACAAAAGTTGCTGATATTTTTTTCAAAAAGCAGCAACAAATTCTGTCCATAATTGTTTTTGGTGCTGCAGATTAGCCCCGTTTAATTGTATGGAGCGAAGTTGCAATACCAAACAATATCCATCAACATGTCTTGTCTTTCTGGTCTACCTTCCTGTGATTACCAGTGGAAACGGCACCCTTAGGAGGAACTCCTGGCCAAATTTCCAGCTACACATTCCCAGCATGGTAAGCTCATTCGTCCCTCTCCCTCTCCCTGCATCTCACCATGTTTCTACTACACTTTTTCTCTGATAGTTAATTTTTTTACTCATTCAGAAGTGGAAAAAACATGAAGCCCTTCTGTTCTCGGTGGAAAAAAAACGGGACCATAATAGTTGTCCGTTTGGATCTACAGTAATTTCTGTGTATAGCTCTGAAATAAGTTCAGATGTGTCCTTCCTGACCTATTCTTCTGATGTGTATCTGAGCTGTATATCTAATCCTCACATGTGTGATGTTGACTGTTGTACTGAGTGATTACTCTGATCTGAGAACTGCAGCCTCAATAATATGACTGCTCTGATCTCTGAAAAGAAATGTTAGTATCTGTTTCTGGGATCAGCTATCTCAAGTACACAGCTTTCGCAGAAACAAATACAACTAACAAATACGTTACTGTGATCTGAGCATAGCAGTCATGTCATTACAATTCTCATATCACAGCATTTATGTTGCGTGCTCAGCAGGTAAGGGCACCAGAGCTGTAGTGATTTCATCAAGTGACATGTACTCCATCACTGGATGAACTCACCACATCGGTACTGGTGTCTGTATCTGATAAGTAATGACCAGTAATTACGGTGATCTGAGTGCTTCAGCCGCAATGGCATGACTGATTCACACAGATCGCAATAATTACTGGTGAGCACTCCTCAGGTGTGGGCACCAGGGCTACGGTGATGACTTCATCCAGCAGTTAGTACATTTCACTGGATGAAATCACTGCTGCAACCTTCGTTCTGGATCTGGTAAATGATCACTGCTGATTACTGTAATCTGAGCACTGCAATGACATGACGGTTCCACTCAGATCACAGTCATTACTGGTGACAGAGGGAAATTGAGGGTATGTCCAGATAACAGCTGAGGCAGCCAAATCTTAGGAGATAGGGTTGGACACCAAACACAGTCACCTTGTGCTATTGCATTTGTAAGTGTTGTTCTCTGACACTTGCACACCAGTAAATAAAAATACTTAATTTATATTTATACACATGTTAACAAACTTGTCAAAACACTAAAAAAATTCTGATACTCTGCAGGTAGATGATTTTGTGACCTTTATATCAATATTTAACCAGCAAGTGTTTGTTATTTGAGTTGAAGTCTGAGGGTTTTGCTAGAATTCCACTACATTGTGTCTAAAGTGTTTCTTGAGAAATTCTAGGCTACGATAAAATTCACCCTTGATATAATGCATTGTACCTCTTCTTGCTTGGCCAGGAAGGCATCAATAAGGTTCCTCTGGTCATTTACATCCAATTCTTTCTTCTGTTTTGTAAATGTCGCTGTTATGAATTTTTGAAACTCCACCATATTTCCAAAAATTGTTCTGTGAGGTCCGGGGAGCAAACCCATCAATGTCGGGAAACTGTTATACAACTAAATAAATATAAAAGTAATACTGAATGTTGTCATGGAAGGCGCCAAATGGATTCATTTGTTAAATACAACCGGGAAAGGCGCTGTCCAACTTGCAAAAATTATTGAGGCTCTCAGTACCATACAGATGTCATCTACGTATAAATGAGTACTCCAATGAACACATAGCACATAAGAGGTGATCATCGTATGATTGCTGTGGTCCAACTTTATGCACTTCTTTCCTTTGATGATTGGATATTCTAGTCGTCAAGCCGTCGAGATCAAGCATTTACCACCTATCCTGTGGAATGTATTTAGTTCTCAAAATCTTTTAGATCAACGAGAATTTAAAAAAATCCAAATTGCCCATGTGTACGTTGGAACATTTATTTTTATCAAAACTGTTACTAGAAAAAAAATAACAGTTTAAAATATGAAATAAAAAGTTCAGACTTACCCGGATCCACGGGCTCCCCAGGAGTCTCATATTTTCATTAATTAAGCCAATAAGTTTTAAGATGGTGGGATCTTCGTACTCAAATCTATGGCTGAGTAGTATGGCCACAATTATATTGGCAACGGCCGCATTTATACTGGTCAAGTTATCAAATGGCTTTCCTGAAAAAGTAGATAATATGTAAATTAAAAAAAAAAACTTTTTTTTATCTTTTAAAAAACTATATAGTATATGTATGAGTTACGCGTACATCTAATATATAAAGCCGAATGTGTGAATGTAATTTTGCCCCTATCTACATAATGGGGAAAAAAATTAAAGGAAAAGTGTTGGAGGCAAATTAACAGCTGCCAGATGTGAACAAAGGATGACAATGAGAGCGATGGCGCCAAAGAGTATATACTGTACAGTTGCTAAGGTGGGGCGCCGACATGGGATAATCACCACACCACCACGGGGATATGAACACACACACAAAATGCACCACACACTACCATGTGCTCGAACATATACCACCCTCAGCGCACATTTCACCACACATACACCAACCTCGCCACATAAAAGTCGAAACACAAAAGTCGTCGCTCAAAACTTGCCACGCGCAAAACTCTCCACATGCAAAACTCGGCACACGTGCAAAACTCACCTCATGGAAAACTCGCCACACGCAAAACTTGCACACGCGGAAAAATTGCCACATGCACAAAAGTTGCAACACATGCAAAAGTTGCCTCACACAAAACTTGCACATACTCAAAAGGCACCACACATAAAACTTGCCACGCGCAAAACTTGCTGCACACAACTTGCTACACTAACCTGTCACATGCAACTCGACACACAAAAAGTTGCTACACGCATGTCACACACAAAACTCATCTCACAAAAGTCGCTACATGCATGTCGCCACACGCAACTCAACACACACAACTTGACACACGAAACTCGCCCTAAAACGCACACAAGTCTGGTATTATCCTTCAAAAATAAAAATCTGATTAATAAGCAGACAAACTACAAGAGCAACAAATGTACCATATAGGAATACGGCAGCTGTCAGTCACATGACCAGTCTATTATGTGTATGTGTGAGCTAATATATACTGCCAGGGGGTGGGCTTACTGTTGGCTGGGGATTTATCAGGCTGCCAATATAGCTTACAAATACTGAGGTAAAAATACTGACAAAATAACGTGTGAACGAGGTCTAATACAGGAGGAGATGACATACAGATATATACTATATACAGGAGGGGATGACACACAGGTATATACTATTTACAGGGGAGATGACACACAGGTATATACTATATACAGGAGGAGATGACACACAGATATATACTATATACAGGAGGAGATGACATACAGGTATATACTATATACAAGAGGAGATGACACACAGGTATATACTATATACAGGAGCAGATTACCTACAGGTATATAGTATATACAGGAGGAGATGACATACAGGTATATGCTATGTATAGGAGGAGATGACATACAGGTATATACTATATACAGGAGGAGATGACACACAGATATATACTATATATAGGTGAGATGACACAGGTATATACTATATATAGGAGGAGATGACATACAGGTTTATACTATATACAGGGGAGATGACACACAGCAGGTATATATAGTATATACAGGGGAGATGACATACAGGTATATACTATATACAGGAGATGACATACAGGTGTATACTATATATAAGGGAGATGACAAACATGTATATACTGAGGTGAAAATGAGAGGTGTGAGGTGAAAATGAAAAGGTATGAGTGCAAAATGGCAGGAGTGAGGGAAAATAGTGGAGTGATCAGAAAATGACAGATGTGAGGTCGAAATGACAAGTGTTAGGGGGGAATGAGAGGAGTGAGGGGGAAATAAGAGGAGTGAGGGGGAAAATGAGAGGTGTGAGGAAGAAAATGAGAGATGTGAGGGGGAAAATGAAAGATGTGATGGGGAAAATGAGAGGCGTGATGGGAAAATAAGAGAAGTGAGGTGCTATAACTAACCACAGATATTTACTATGCCCAGGCAATGCCGGGCTCTTCAGCTAGTGTACAATATAATTTCGGTAATAACTAGATATGGACAAATCTTTTGGAAGATCAGATTTGTCCAATTGATTTTGGATTCTCTCTTCGGACCCCTTGTTCTAATTTCACAGGTTGTCTGGTTATGCTATGACCTTATTACTTGATTTACATTCTAGTCCTCCTATAAACACAGGCCTGCTGTTCGGGATGTTGCAGACCTGTACTATCTTGAACCAGTCATCTATAGAGGAATATTGGAAGGGACTTCTAGTCTCAAGTTCAAACCGTTAGGGTCAGGAATGATTACTGTGATTTTGTTGGCTGTATCATATTGGGATCATTCAATAATGATCTGTGAATGAGCTCTAATAGTGAGCTATACAACTTCATGATCCATTATCTTCTCTGGTCCCAGGTGTGACAACTGAATTCTTTGCTCTTTGAAGGAAATTATTTCTCAGCCAATTATTGACTATGGTGGGTCAACCAGTGATTATCAGTTAACTTCTGTGTTTTTGCGAGGGACCAGGAAGTAAATATTAGCAGAAACCCAGGATCAAAAGTGGAGGATAGTTCATGAAGAGAGAATAACACAAACACTAGGTCATCTAATTCTGGTGGAGGTGGAGTAGAACAACGCTATGAACCATAAAAAAAATTTAATTATGTTAAACGAAAAACAAAGGCTTAAACTTTAGCAGTCTATTCTTTTAGGCCCAGCAGCTTCCTGTTATCTCTATGATTGCTGCATATATTATTGCTATTTTTCTTCCATCATTACACATATTCCTAGAAATGAGACTCTCACCATCATAGGATTTCAGCTTCTGCACTAAACATTCGGCCTCCTCGATGATCTTGTCTTCTATGGTTTTCTTCCCCATTCCATAATCTCGTAGTGTGGAAAGAGTAAATCTTCTCATCACTTTCCAATTCTCTCCATTGGAAAATACAACACCTAAACACAAAGGATACATGTTTTATCTATCCATAAAACATGGGACATAAAGATTTAATGTACAGACAAGCCCTTAAAGGGAATCTGTCAGTAGACTACACCATTCTATGTTAAGTCATAGAAAATGTCATAAAATTATACCTTGATATCTGAAATCCATGTTTTTCTTAATATTTAAAATGAGCTGTTAAGAAACATGGGCCAAACATATATCTCCCTGAGAATCTGCCTACAGAGCTTATTTTAAATTAAAGGCGGCGTTACCAGTATGAGGTATGTAATGATTGACAGTCTGCTCTTCTGATCTACATGACTCATACTGGTAACTCCCACATTCATTTAAATTAAGCTTTGGAGGCAGGTTCTAAGGGAGATCTATGTCCGGCCCACAGACCTTAACAGCTCACTTACATATTATTAAAAATGTGAATATCTCAGGAATAAGACATTTAATAACAGATATTAATATATCATTTGATTCAAATTTATTTGCCCTGCATGCCCAAATTTACAGCTTAGGAGGGTTAATCCTATGGACAGATTCCCTTTAATTTAAAATAGAATCCTTAGTGATGAAATGATCGTGAGAAACTCCTCTGCTCAACAGTTTGGTCACCTGTTATTCCTAAAGGAAGCTGCCACTGACTATTCAAAGAGCTATCCATACACAAAAATGCACACATAAACTAGGTCCTTAGCAACAGTAACATTTTATTCTACATCATAGAGAGCGGTCCTCAGCGAACTCTTCCCTCTATTACATGCAGTGTTATGGGTTTCTCTTCGAGTTGAGTCAAGAGATTATTTTAGCTATTATTGAGAATTTTTTTAAAAGACGCTTGCCCCATTTCATCAAAGTAATTACACCAGAAACCTTTCATTAAATACCTTGAAAAGTCAAAAAAAATTTGCACAGTGGTGAGTTGCACAAAAACATAGCAACTTTATTGCATTTTGAAACCAGTTTTATGCTTCTTTGCAAAAATAGGTGAAGCTGGGGAGGAACTGTAAGGGGGTGCTGGGGTCAAGTCAAGCCTTGCATGCATTAGTAGTGAAACGGATACGTTTTAGTGTAATTTGGATTATTATGCGATGACATATGTGTAATGTATAGTTGTGTCATTTTATAAGACTAGGGATACAGTTAGGAAACTATAGCATAAGTGAAGGACTTAGAATAATAGGAATAGAATTATTATTAAGGCAATATTAAGGCAATATTAATAATTAAGGTAATATTAAGGCAATATAATATTATATAAGGCAATATTGCCTTGCGCTGGCGTGTACTCCGGAGGACAGAGAATGAACTTCAATCCAATATTGCGGCCAGCATGCAGCCAGTGGGTAAGGAAAGGGTGAATCAAACACCTGAAAACCCCGCCCATATGACCCAAAACTGGTCCCGCCAAATTCAGGTGACAGGTTCCCTTTAAGAGCAGAGACATCAGGCAGGATGGATAACAAACCAGGTCGTTAAAGGCAATAGTAGAGAAGAATGCATGTCTGCTATCAGAGATGGATGAGTGGTAGGTGGAGCTGCCTAATATAGGACCTGCTAACACAGGATAGGCCGGAGAAGCTAATCTCTGCAGGACACAGCAGGGTTAAATTCCTGCACAGACCAGCCATGCACAATAAGGCCAGATGGATACCACATGCAAGTGCAGCAGTGCTGAGGAGTGCAAGATGAAACTAACTGAAACAAACTGCCTTCCACGATGAGAAACCACATGGTGAGTGGTGTGTCATTGAAAAAACATGCAAGTTGACGTCCTGACAAGGTAATTACAATTAACTCTTTTTTTTTGTAGGGCTGGTATATTAGCATTAGATGTAAAACATAAAATCTGCTTACCGTTGTTATTTAATAATTTGGTAATTACAGGAGCACGGGGGCGGTCAGAAAACACATCGGCATGGTTGACGAGAGCATCCTTAACAGCTTCATAACCACAAAGGACAACTATTTTTCTCATGCCAATCTGGACACTGAAGACCGGACCGTACGTCTTAGAAAGCTGTGGACACAATGTACGTCATCATTTTGTAAAGTCACTTGAAGAGGAAGGGTCATCTCTACTCCGGACATGCACATTTTCACTAAATGAATGGGACTTAATAGATGGTGGGGATAACCCTCAGATGAGAAAATTGACATAAGAAAATGTATGTGGGGTGTAAATTATAGAGTAAATATTTGCCTGCTCATAGCTGCTATCATTTTTGAGTTGTGCTGATTCGGCTGGCCAAGATGCAATAGATCAAGCCTCTGATTAAATTTGGCACGATTTAACAAATACACTAATGGTTAAAACTAGAGATTAGCTAACACGAACTGTAAAGTAGGGGGATCATATTGGACGCTTGGTGTCTGCGGCTGAATACCAAACATGGAATTCCATTTTAGGGTTTGGATGCATAAAAATCAAGACTCAGGCCAATCAACCAATGAGGCCACTGATTTTTGTGCCATGTCTGTCCTTTTCAAATGGTCACAAAAATGCAATCATCCACATTTTTTGTGTACCCCTCAAAAAGGTGGACAATGCCAAGAATGGAGTCAGACAGAACACACAAGTGACTAAAACTGGTTTATTAAAGTCACTGGCCATGTTGGTAGTTATGTCTTAATTCCATTTTTCAGTGCTTCAGATGGAAGCTCTGATGTAGTGACTTGTGGCAAAAACAGGACGTTGAACTGGCCTAACTCAACTCAACATCTACCATGATGGTATGTGCATAGAAATTTTTTTTAGGGATTCAAAAACAACAAATTTTCTAGTGGAAACTGCTTCATGAAATGCTCCTTCTCTGGGCATGTGTACAGAGCGTCACAAAATTGCCACAAAATAATTAGCATAATGCACAGCAATGTCAAAATGACTTTGCTGTGTACATGTTCAGGCTTTTGCTATGTCTTTTAACAGCTTCAAATTTCAAAACAGTGATGAGGCTAAAAAAAAATAACATTCTCACTCTTCCAGGGGTTTCCTCTTTGAAGTCACTCGAAAGATATAGTTTACATTATTGAAACAAATTGGAGTTGCTGCAATAATGACTGCAAAACCACCATCGGAGCCACTTCAGGAAAAAGACCGATGGCTTTTTCCTGAAACTGCTTGACCTGGGAAAACCTCAGTGGATCTGCTGTTGTCTTGCGAATGTTGTATGCTCATGCCATTTGAGGAGTTTTTGGAGGACTCTTTCTTTTCCTGAAGTGGTTAAGAAGAGTTTTTTAATGTTTTTGCCAAGGTTCTATTCTGCAACACATTTTGATTGGACAGTGCCTTGATTGGAAAGGAATCCATGACCCGAAAAAAAAACATAAATGTAGAAATGTTTGCAAATTTATTAAAAAAGAAAAACTGAAATATCACATGGTTGTAAGTATTGCAAAAATTACTACATTTATGTTTTTTTTTTCAGTCAAGATGTTGTGCAGATTGTACATTAATGAGAAACAAATAAACTTTTTTTGAATTTACCAAATGGCTGCAATGAAACAAAGAGTGAAAAATGTAAAGGGGTCTGAATGCTTTCCGTACCCACTGTATGTCATTTTTATGGGGGGTCCCCTATTTTAATAGCCAGTGAAGGCTAAGTATACAGCTGTGAGCTTAATAGTCTGGGAAGCTCCATCCCAGGTGGGTCACAAAGAGTCTCATTTCTACTCATCCTATATTGATTCCCTATTCTACAGATAGTAAATTACAGTCTGTACAGACTGTGAATTTTATGAAGCTCAGCTGACCTAATAGCTTCATCATAGCTTTTAATGGAACTTGGCTTTCTGTCTATTTGATGTCCATAAATGTGTCGGATAAGAACAAATATCTATGTTTAATCTGGCCCCTAGGGGTGGTAAAATTTGACAATTGCTCTTGTTCCAGAAATGGCCGTGCACCTCCTTACCTCCATGAAAGTTTTATATGGTTTTGACATGTCCATCATGAGAACATTCCCAAGGATCGGTAAAGGTTTTGGTCCAGGTGGGAAATTTTTGTAATTTTCTTGTTTTTGGTTCTTAAAAGCAACTGCCAAAAATAAGATGACAACGATGGCGAGGAGAACAGTGACCAGGTCCATGGTGCTTGTCAAATCTAGAAAAGGAGAACAGGAACTGAGTAATGCTTGTGTTCATATATTTAGAGGGGCTGTTTCATTATATAAAAAAGTAACTTTGCAATTTAATTCATAGCGTAAAGAAAATCATTTTTTCCCTCAAGAATTGAGAACTTTTTAAAATCTATAGTTCTGCTGTTAATCTACGTTACCCGACCATCTGTGCAGGATATCAGCGTGATCGATTTTCTAGGAATCAAGCATCCAACCCGCAGCGGCCAGATGTTACAGCATAGTGGATGGGATTTCAAGAAATCCCATCTCCACTATGCGTGCACTGACGCCTCCGGCTTCCCTGCAGAGACACACATGCGGTGCGTCTTTCCAGACTGCAGCATGTCTATTTTGCTTGTGTTGACGCTCCATCTCCACAAGATAAATGTCACCTGTACAACGTATTGGGCGCGGTGACTCAGCACGGTTCAATGAACACATGCGAAATCACCGGCGTTCAAAAGCCGGCAGCGCTTTGGACGGAGCTGACATGTGATGTTTCCAAAGTGCTGCTGATTACTGACCTTTGGAACATACCCTAAAACATGACAATACACCCCACAACTACTGCATTTCCTAATCATACATGCCTCAGCTGCTGCAGAACATCTTAATACATACCTGAGCTCAGGGGTGTTTATAGACAACAGAGAAGGCCAGTGGCAGAACACTGCATGGACATCATTGTAAAGCACTATTCCACCTGCGTTGGAGGCGGATGTGGACCCCCTAACCAGCTGCACTTAATACACACCTCAACTGCTGCAAAATACACCTCAGCTACTGCAGAACTTCATAATACACCTCAGCTGCTTCACAACCACATAAAACACCTCAGCTGCTGCAGAACATCATAATAAAACTCAGCTGCTGCAGATCCTCATAATACACCTCAGCTGCTGCAGAACCTCATAAACATCTCAGCTGCTGAAGAACATCATAATACACACCTCAGCTGCTGCAGAACCTCATAAAACACCTCAGCTGCTGCAGAACCTCATAATACACACCTCAGCTTTTGCAGAACCTCATAACCCCAGCTGCTGGATGCATTCACTAAAGTGTTTTGCCTGACATAACAGACGCGTCGGGCAGGTTTCTGTGACGTCTCGGATACTGTGCATTGACCCTGTGTCATGGAGACAAGGCATATTTAATATTATAAAAGTTTCAGAACCTGGTGTCTTACTTTGTGCAGCAGGAGAGTCCAGCAGATAGGATCCCCGATCCCCGATCTTGACTCAAAAACATCTCAGGCACTTAAACTCCTGGAAAATATTTAAGCCACAAGTAAATTGTTAACCCCTGCAGAACCTCCACCCTCAACAACCTCCAGGAAACACAGGAAATGTGTCAGTGACTTACAGAAACATTTCACGCCCTTCTTGTGCAGATTAACTCTTTAGGAGCATAGCAATAACTAATGAAATAGAATGTATATATAATATACCTTATTATTCATTATATTTCATTAATTATAACTTTGTCTTGCTTTTGCTATGTGAGTGTCTTCGGCGTGCTCGAATACTATGTTCGACTCCCCGCGGCTGCATGTAGACAGTCACAACACATGCAGGGATCGCCTGTTTTTTAGGCATGTGTTGCAGCTGTCTAATAGCCCTGAGACATGCAGATGCGGGGTCTCGAATATATTATTTGAGCACGCCGAAGACAATGGGTTAGCACCCGAGTACGTTTAGATAACACCTAACCTGAGCACATTCGCTCATCACTAATCGCAACCAAAATGTTTGAACATCACTTAAAGGGAACCTGTCACCCTCAAAATCAAAAGGTGAGCTAAGCCCACCGGCATCAGGGGCTTATCTACAGCATTCTGTAATGCTGTAGATAAGCCCCCGATGTATCCTGAAAGATAAGAAAAAGAGGTTAGATTATACTCACCCGGGGCGGTCCCGCTGCCGTCCGATCCGATGGGCGTTGCGGTCCAGTCTGGGGCCTCCCATCTTCCTATGATGACGTCCTCTTCTTGTCTTCACCCTGCGGCTCCGGCGCAGGCATATTTTGTCTGCCCTGTTGAGGGCAGCGCAAAATACTGCAGTGCGCAGGCGCCGGGAAAGGTCAGAAAGACCAGCGTCTGCGCACTGCACTACTTTGCTCTGCCCTCAAGGGCAGACAAAGTACGTCTTTTGGTGTGAAGACAAGAAGAGGACGTCATTGAAAGAAGATGGGAGGCCCCGGACTGCGACACCCACCGCAGCGGGACCACACCTGGGTGAGTATAATCTAACCTCTTTTTCTCATTTTTCAGGATACATCAGGGGCTTATCTACAGCATTCCAGAATGCTGTAGATAAGCCCCTGATGCCGGTGGGCTTAGCTCACCTTCGATTTTGGGGGTGACAGGTTCCCTTTAAGCAAACGTATTCCCTGGTGCTGGTCAGTTCCTTGGCCGTTGAAGGGAGCTAAGTGAATTTCTTTACCTTCCAGGAATCCTGGCTCAGTTTGACTAGCTGTGCCGTAGAGATGTCAACTGTGTGCCACATGGATGACATCTTGCCATGCCAGCAAATCAAATGCCGGTAACCTAGAAGCCAATGGCACTTTCACACAGCTCCTGTTCACAGCCAGAGAATACAGACGATGACTGACGTCCTCTTCTTGTCTTCACGCTGCTGCTCCGGCGCAGCCGTACTTTTTCTCCCTGTTGAGGGCAGAGAAAAGTACTGCAGTGCGCAGGCGCCGGGCTTCTCTGACCTTTCCCGATGCCTGTGCACTGCAGTACTTTGCTCTGCCCTCAACAGGGAGAAAAAGTACGCCTGCGCCAGAGCAGCAGCGTGAAGACAAGAGGACGTTATCATAACAAGATGGGAGGCCCCGGACCGGACCAAGGAGCCCATCAGAACGGACCACAGCGGGTCCGCACCTGGGTGAGTATATACTAACCTCTTTTTCTCTTCTTTCAGGATACATCGTGGGCTTATCTACAGCATTACAGAATGCTTAGCTCACCTTCGATTTTGGTGGTGACAGGTTCCCTTTAAGGTGTTTGGCAATGTTCTAATACATATCTCCCGGGCACTAGAAGAGGAAACCTAAAAACGAAAAAATAATGTAATAGTTGCTATAAGACCTTATCTAATCACATTCGCTCATCATTAATAGTTCTTCTGATCCATTGCTGTAACCATCATAGTGTTTCACAAAAATAGTGCAAGTTTCACCAGCCTTTGATGAGTGAGTAATTTTCACATATGAAAACATGTGAAATTTTCACATATGAAACAAATAAATAAAGTACAAAACTTGTTCTATTCCCTGCAATGGCATCAATGTGACATCAGTAGTGTTGAGCGATACCTTCCGATATCGGAAAGTATCGGTATTGGAAAGTATCGGCCGATACCGTCAAAGTATCGGATCTAATCCGATACCGATACCCGATCCCAATGCAAGTCAATGGGACGAAAATATCGGAATTAAAATAAACCCTTTATAAACTTGTAGGTTCATTCTACATGAAGGAAAACAACTAAGAATAATGTAGGATGTATTGGGGGAGGTGGAGGAGACATTAAAGGCACAGAGGTTTAGCCCAATCTAATAGAATAGCAGGATTTTGTTTTGTTTTTTATGACATTCGGCGTTAGAAAGATTTTGACTATGTTAATTTTTTTTTTATTTTGTCAGATATTGATGTTTCACTACTTCCACGCCCTTCACCTTCTTTTTTACTTCTCCCACACTTTCTTCTTCATTATCCTCATCATCAGCTTCTTTGACATCAACTTCTTCACCTTATTCATCTTCTTCTTCATCTTCTACCTATTATTTTTTTTGTTACATTGTTCATATTCTTTTTATTTTACTATTATCTTCTTCATATTGTACTTCTTCATCATATTCTTATTTGTGACAGACATTCCCGTAGTTGTTATCTATAAAAGTTTGAAGATTACACCTTCCGTTCTGCCTGTCACAAAACAGTTACATTTGTCCGCGTTCAGTTTGGCCTGCAGCATCAGGCTTTATCCAGGGGCACCACGAGGAGGAACGGACTCACCCCCATACACTGCTTAGTCTTCTTCTGCTTATAATTTAGATAATATCTTTTGCTCTGATATTTAGAGTTATGCTTAATGTTCTTCTGCTCTTTGTTCTGCAGCCTCTTGTTCTTCTGCTTCTCGGTCTTCCAGGTCGTCGTCGTCTCCAGGGTCGTCGTCTCCGGGGTCGTCGTCATCGGGGTGGTCTTCAGGGTCATCGTCTCCAGGGTCGTCGTCATCACGGTGGTTGTCGTCTCTGGTGTCGTCGTCATCTTAGGGGTGGTCTTCCGGGTCATCGTGTTTAGTCTCTTGAACTTGGAAATGTAGCAGAAGGTACAAGAAGGCTGAGAAAATGGCGAGAAACAGCTGATGGAACTGGAACTCGGATGGCTACCCGAAGGTCCAAGAGCCAATGGAACTACCGAGGACCAGCTGACGTTACTGGAACCCGGTTACTAAGCAGGAGGTACCCGTGCCTGAAAGCACTACCAAGGACCACCTGATGTTGGTGGAACTCGGATACCCAGAGGGAGGCACCTAAGGCAAAGGCTCTGCCCGAAACCAGCTGACGGTACTGGAACCAGGATGGGGAGCAGAAGGTACAAGAGCAAAAGACACTGCCGAGAACCAGCTGACGGTGCTGGAACCTGGATGGGTAGCCGAAGGTCCAAGAGCCAATGGAACTACCGAGGACCAGCTGACGTTACTGGAACCCGGTTACTAAGCCGGAGGTACCCGTGCCTGAAAGCACTACCAAGGACCACCTGACGTTGGTGGAACTCGGATACCCAGAGGGAGGCACCTAAGCCAAAGGCTCTGCCCGGAACCAGCTGACGGTACTGGAACCAGGATGGGGAGCAGAAGGTACAAGAGCAAAAGACACTGCCGAGAAACAGCTGACGGTACTGGAACCCGGATGGGTAGCCGAAGGTCCAAGAGCCAATGGAACGACCGAGGACCAGCTGACGTTACTGGAACCCGGTTACTAAGCAGGAGGTACCCGTGCCTAAAAGCACTACCAAGGACCACCTGACGTTGGTGGAACTCGGATACCCAGAGGAAGGCACCTAAGCCAAAGGCTCTGCCCGGAACCAGCTGACGGTGCTGGAACCAGGATGGGGACCTATTCAAGCTTGTCTTCCTAGAGCCCCAACTAGCAGTGTTGGAGCAAAGGGTCAGCAGGAGGAGGAGAGGGAGCAGAGTGTAGGCCGAAGCCTGCACTGGCGGCAGCTTTGGGTCTGTTGTGTCTGCGTGGCAGTTGCAGGACACGTTGCCGGCTGCACAGCAGGGGAACAGCTGGCGGTGCTGAACCCCACTGACACATTGGCTGGTGTTTTTCTCTGTGCAGCTAGCAGTACCGGGCCCCAACTGGCGGTGTTGGAGCCCAGGCTCTGCAGGGGGAGCAGAGTGTAGGCCGAAGCCTAATTGAACCAATTTCAAAGGTAACCTTTAACCCCCCCTCAGGTGTTACAAAGTAGAAGAGCCACAGCTTATGCAGCAGTAGTGCTGCACAAGTCAAAGGTTGCTCTTTTAATTTTTCTCCTTGCACACGCTGAATGAAACACGTATAACATTTAGCCCTTTATACAGTCAAACTGTGTTGGAGGCGCGAGTTCCCTTCGTAATGAGACGCAGCACAGATGTCAAGAATCCCACCTTGGTGCTGGGTGCAGCCTCCTGAGCGTTGTTATTTGCTGTACAGGAGTCTGCGCTGTCGTGTTATCCCCTGGCCTAGCGCTGTTAGCGCTGCCCATCTTCTGACATCATTTAATGTCGGCCGGTGCGGTTCGCGATGACCATGAATCCCAGCCCCGCAGTGTCTTAACATTGTTAAAACACTGCGGGGCTGGGATTCATGGCCTGGCGCAGCACATATGTTCGCCTCTCACACTCGGGTCCTTACACCCGCTTCAGACTGTGCGGCGTCAGCTGATCCCTTATCGCATGCCACGGCCATGAAGCCGCACAGTCTGAAGAAGGTGGAAGGAGATGAGGGACAGGCGAACTGATGCACTGCTCATGCCCATCAATCACACCCTCACAGTCCCAATAAATAAGACACCGAGGGGCGTTGTGTGGGTCAGGGCGGCCGCAGAGGCGCAGGCAGCCAAACAATGATGCCAGAAGACGGGCAGCGCTACCAAGGGGGTTGCAGCGTGTCATTACAAAGGAAAGTCACACCTCCGGGACGGTTAAATGGTCACACAGAGGACACATTTTAGACGTGTTTTCAGTTCCACATGTGCGAGGAGAATAAGTTAATGAGCCACCTTGCACACATGCAGCATTACCGCTGTACAAGGTGGCTGTAAAACGTACAAACGCCTGGGGAGGGGGGACAGGTTCCCTTCAATTTCAGTTCTTGTGTCTGCGTGGCTTTTGCAGGACACGATGCCGGCTACACAGCAGGGGAACAGCTGGCGGTGCTGAACCCCACTGACACATTGGCTGGTGTTTTTCTCTGTGCAGCTAGCAGTACCGGGCCCCAACTGGCGGTGTTAGAGCCCAGGGTCAGCAGGAGGAGGAGAGGGAGCAGAGTGTAGGCCGAAGCCTGCACTGGCGGCAGCTTTGGGTCTGTTGTGTCTGCGTGGCAGTTGCAGGACACGTTGCCGGCTGCACAGCAGGGGAACAGCTGGCGGTGCTGAACCCCACTGACACATTGGCTGGTGTTTTTCTCTGTGCAGCTAGCAGTACCGGGCCCCAACTGGCGGTGTTGGAGCCCAGGCTCTGCAGGGGGAGCAGAGTGTAGGCCGAAGCCTAATTTAACCAATTTCAAAGGTAACCTTTAACCCCCCCTCAGGTGTTACAAAGTAGAAGAGCCACAGCTTATGCAGCAGTAGTGCTGCACAAGTCAAAGGTTGCTCTTTTAATTTTTCTCCTTGCACACGCTGAATGAAACACGTATAACATTTAGCCCTTCATACAGTCAAACTGTGTTGGAGGCGCGAGTTCCCTTCGTAATGAGACGCAGCACAGATGTCAAGAATCCCACCTTGGTGCTGGGTGCAGCCTCCTGAGCATTGTTATTTGCTGTACAGGAGTCTGCGCTGTCGTGTTATCCCCTGGCCTAGCGCTGTTAGCGCTGCCCATCTTCTGACATCATTTAATGTCGGCCGGTGCGGTTCGCGATGACCATGAATCCCAGCCCCGCAGTGTCTTAACATTGTTAAAACACTGCGGGGCTGGGATTCATGGCCTGGCGCAGCACATATGTTCGCCTCTCACACTCGGGTCCTTACACCCGCTTCAGACTGTGCGGCGTCAGCTGATCCCTTATCGCATGCCACGGCCATGAAGCCGCACAGTCTGAAGAAGGCAGAAGGAGATGAGGGACAGGCGAACTGATGCACTGCTCATGCCCATCAATCACACCCTCGCAGTCCCAATAAATAAGACACCGAGGGGCGTTGTGTGGGTCAGGGCGGCCGCAGAGGCGCAGGCAGCCAAACAATGATGCCAGAAGACGGGCAGCGCTACCAAGGGGATTGCAGCGTGTCATTACAAAGGAAAGTCACACCTCCGGGACGGTTAAATGGTCACACAGAGGACACATTTTAGACGTGTTTTCAGTTCCACATGTGCGAGGAGAATACGTTTATGAGCCACCTTGCACACATGCAGCATTACCGCTGTACAAGGTGGCTGTAAAACGTACAAACGCCTGGGGGAGGGGGGACAGGTTCCCTTCAATTTCAGTTCTTGTGTCTGCGTGGCTTTTGCAGGACACGATGCTGGCTACACAGCAGGGGAACAGCTGGCGGTGCTGAACCCCACTGACACATTGGCTGGTGTTTTTCTCTGTGCAGCTAGCAGTACCGGGCCCCAACTGGCGGTGTTAGAGCCCAGGGTCAGCAGGAGGAGGAGAGGGAGCAGAGTGTAGGCCGAAGCCTGCACTGGCGGCAGCTTTGGGTCTGTTGTGTCTGCGTGGCAGTTGCAGGACACGTTGCCGGCTGCACAGCAGGGGAACAGCTGGCGGTGCTGAACCCCACTGACACATTGGCTGGTGTTTTTCTCTGTGCAGCTAGCAGTACCGGGCCCCAACTGGCGGTGTTGGAGCCCGGGCTCTGCAGGGGGAGCAGAGTGTAGGCCGAAGCCTAATTGAACCAATTTCAAAGGTAACCTTTAACCCCCCCTCAGGTGTTACAAAGTAGAAGAGCCACAGCTTATGCAGCAGTAGTGCTGCACAAGTCAAAGGTTGCTCTTTTAATTTTTCTCCTTGCACACGCTGAATGAAACACGTATAACATTTAGCCCTTTATACAGTCAAACTGTGTTGGAGGCGCGAGTTCCCTTCGTAATGAGACGCAGCACAGATGTCAAGAATCCCACTTTGGTGCTGGGTGCAGCCTCCTGAGCGTTGTTATTTGCTGTACAGGAGTCTGCGCTGTCGTGTTATCCCCTGGCCTAGCGCTGTTAGCGCTGCCCATCTTCTGACATCATTTAATGTCGGCCGGTGCGGTTCGCGATGACCATGAATCCCAGCCCCGCAGTGTCTTAACATTGTTAAAACACTGCGGGGCTGGGATTCATGGCCTGGCGCAGCACATATGTTCGCCTCTCACACTCGGGTCCTTACACCCGCTTCAGACTGTGCGGCGTCAGCTGATCCCTTATCGCATGCCACGGCCATGAAGCCGCACAGTCTGAAGAAGGCGGAAGGAGATGAGGGACAGGCGAACTGATGCACTGCTCATGCCCATCAATCACACCCTCGCAGTCCCAATAAATAAGACACCGAGGGGCGTTGTGTGGGTCAGGGCGGCCGCAGAGGCGCAGGCAGCCAAACAATGATGCCAGAAGACGGGCAGCGCTACCAAGGGGGTAGCAGCATGTCATTACAAAGGAAAGTCACACCTCCGGGACGGTTAAATGGTCACACAGAGGACACATTTTAGACGTGTTTTCAGTTCCACATGTGCGAGGAGAATACGTTTATGAGCCACCTTGCACACATGCAGCATTACCGCTGTACAAGGTGGCTGTAAAACGTACAAACGCCTGGGGGAGGGGGGACGGGTTCCCTTCAATTTCAGTTCTTGTGTCTGCGTGGCTTTTGCAGGACACGATGCCGGCTACACAGCAGGGGAACAGCTGGCGGTGCTGAACCCCACTGGCACATTGTTGGTGTTTTTCTCTGTGCAGCTAGCAGTACCGGGCCCCAACTGGCGGTGTTAGAGCCCAGGGTCAGCAGGAGGAGGAGAGGGAGCAGAGTGTAGGCCGAAGCCTAATTGAACCAATTTCAAAGGTAACCTTTAACCCCCCCTCAGGGGTTACAAACTCGAAGAGCCACAGCTTATGCAGCAGTAATGCTGCACAAGGTAAAGGTTGCTCTTTTAATTTTGCTCCTTGCACACGCTGAAAGGAACACGTATAACATTTTGGCCCTTACACAGTCAAACTGATTTTGAGGCGTGAGTTCCCTTCGTAAAGAGACGCAGTACAGCTGGCAAAAATGCCACCTTGGTGCTTTGCGCGGCCTCCTGAGCATCGTTATTTGTTGCACAGGAGTCTGCGCTTTTGTGTTATCCCTTGGCCTTGCGCTGTTAGCGCTGCCCATCCTCTGACATAATGTTATGTCGGCTGTTGCGGTTTGCGATGACCATGAATCCCAGCCCCCCAGTGTCTTAACATTGTTAAAACACTGCGGGGCTGGGATTCATGGCCTGGCGCAGTACATATGTTCGCCTCTCGCTTGGGTTCTTACACCCGCTTCAGACTATGCGGCGTCAGCTGATCCCTTATCGCATGCCACGGCCATGAAGACGCACAGTCCGAAGAAGGCGGAAGGAGATGAGGGACAGGCGAAGAAATGCACCGTTCATGCCCATCAATCACACCCTCGCAGTCCAAATAAATAAGACACCGAGGGGCGTTGTGTGGGGCAAGGCGGCTGCAGAGGCGCAGGCAGCCAAACAATGATGCCAGAAGACGGGCAGCGCTACCAAGGAGCTTGTTGCGTGTCAATACAAAGGAAAATCACACCTGAGGGACGTTTTAATGGTCGCAGAGGACTCATTTTAGACGTGTTCAGTTCAACCTGGGCAAGGAGAATAAGTTTCTGAGCCACCTTGCACACATGCAGCATTACTGCTGTACAAGGTGGCTGTAAAACATACAAATGCCTGGGGGAGGGGGACAGGTTCCCTTCAATTTCAGTTCTTGTGTCTGCGTGGCTGCTGCAGGACACGCTGCCGGCTGCACAGCAGGGGAACAGCTGGCGGTGCTGAACCCCACTAACACATTGGCGAGGTGTTTGGCTCTGTGCAGCCAGCACATCTGGGCCCCAACTGGCGGTGTTAGAGCCCAGGGTCAGCAGGAGGAGGAGAGGGATTAGAGTGTAGGCCGAAGCCTGCACTGGAGCAAGTTGAAAGGGAAACTTTAACCCCCCCCCCCAAGCGTTTGTAGCTGAAAGAGCCATCGTGTACAGCAGTAATGCTGGAAAAGGTAAACTTAGCTCTTTTAATTATGGTCCTTGCACATGCTGAACCTAACACTTATGAAAAGTGTCCCCTCCTACCGTGATACCGTCCGGTTGGTGGAACTTTCCTTTGTGATGTGACGCAGCACAGCCGTCATTCTTACCCCCTTGGCGCCGTGCGCCGCCTCCTCAGCGTTGTTTGAATCAGTCCCGGAGCCTGCGCTGTTAGGTTAGCCCTTGGCCATGCACACATTTTGCGCTGCCCGTCTTCTGACATCATTTGGTGTCAGACTGGCTGCGCCTGTGCGGCTGAGCTGGCTGAGATCCCGCCTCGCAGTGTCGTCTAATGTAATCCCACCGCGGGCCTGGGATCCGTGGCCATGCGCAGTGCATATCCTCACCTCTCACTCCCCTCCCTACGGCTTCTTCAGACTGTGCGGTGTCACGGCCGTGGCATGCTATTAGGGACCAGCTGACACCGCACAGTCTGAAGAAGCCGTAGGGAGATGAGTGAGAGGTGGAGGTTCAGATATGCACTGCGCATGTCCATGGATCTCAGGCCCCCAGTGGGATTAAATCAGAAGACAGTACGAGGCGGGATCTCGTCCAGCGCGGCCGCACAGGTGCAGCCAGCCTGACACCAAATGATGTCAGAAGACGGGCAGCGCAAAATGTGTGCATGGCCAAGGGCTAACCTAACAGCGCAGGCTCCGGGACTGATTCAAACAACGCTGAGGAGGCGGCGCACGGCGCCAAGGGGGTAAGAATGACGGCTGTGCTGCGTCACATCACAAAGGAAAGTTCCACCTACCGGACGGTATCACGGTAGGAGGGGACACATTTCATAAGTGTTAGGTTCAGCATGTGCAAGGACCACCACGAAAAGAGGCACTTTTTCCCTTTGCATCATTACTGCTGCACAAGGTGGCTCCTTCAGTAACAAAAGCCTGGGGGGGGGACAGGTTCCCTTAAATTTAACTTGTTGTGCCTGCGTGGCGGTCGCAGTACACGTTGCCGTATACACAGCAGGGGAACAGCTGGCGGTGCTGAACCCCACTAAAACATTGGCGAGGTGTTTGGCTCTGTGCGGACAGCACTTCTGGACAGCAACTAGTGGTGTTGGAGCCCAGGGACAGGAGGAGGAGGAGGAGGTGGAGGAGATAGGAGGGATTGCCACACACACAGCAGGGGAACAGCTGACGTTACTGAACCCCAATAACAGAGGAGGGACTGTTGGGACTGTGCGGACAGCACTTCTGGATGGCAACTAGCGGTGTTGGAGCCCAGGGACAGGAGGAGGAGGAGGAGGTGGAGGAGATAGGAGGGATTGCCACACACACAGCAGGGGAACAGCTGACGTTACTGAACCCCAATAACAGAGGAGGGACTGTTGGGACTGTGCGTACAGCACTACCAGGCAACAACTAGCGGTGTTGGAGCCCAGGGACAGGAGGAGGAGGAGGAGGAGGTGGAGGAGATAGGAGGGATTGCCACACACACAGCAGGGGAACAGCTGACGTTACTGAACCCCAATAACAGAGGAGGGACTGTTGGGACTGTGCGGACAGCACTTCTGGACGGCAACTAGCGGTGTTGGAGCCCAGGGACAGGAGGAGGAGGAGGAGGTGGAGGAGATAGGAGGGATTGCCACACACACAGCAGGGGAACAGCTGACGTTACTGAACCCCAATAACAGAGGAGGGACTGTTGGGACTGTGCGTACAGCACTACCAGGCAACAACTAACGGTGTTGGAGCCCAGGGACAGGAGGAGGGGGTGGAGGAGATAGGAGGCATTGCCACACACACAGCAGGGGAACAGCTGACGTTACTGAACCCCAATAACAGAGGAGGGACTGTTGGGACTGTGCGGACAGCACTTCTGGACGGCAACTAGCGGTGTTGGAGCCCAGGGACAGGAGGAGGAGGAGGAGGTGGAGGAGATAGGAGGGATTGCCACACACACACAGCTGGGGAACAGCTGACGTTACTGAACCCCAATAACAGAGGAGGGACTGTTGGGACTGTGCGGACAGCACTTCTGGACGGCAACTAGCGGTGTTGGAGCCCAGGGACAGGAGGAGGAGGAGGAGGTGGAGGAGATAGGAGGGATTGCCACACACACAGCAGGGGAACAGCTGACGTTACTGAACCCCAATAACAGAGGAGGGACTGTTGGGACTGTGCGTACAGCACTACCAGGCAACAACTAGTGTTGAGGGAGGATTTAAAGTGATCCTTCACGGTTAACCCAGTGATTTCCAAATTAATATATAAGGTGTTGCCGGCAACTGAAAATGACCAGACGGAGACGTGTGTCTCTGTATGGGGGATCGAGCAGATCTCTAGCCCCCGTTTATTCTGCATGACTTTATCATAGTCATAGAAATTACACTTCAACCAATCAGCATAAGAACACGCTCACGGTTCTTAGCCTATAAGAATGCAGGAACAATCTGTGCGTCAAAGTTTTGTAGAACAATACACCCTCAGTCTCATGTTCTACCGAGGTTGCAACAATCAAGGTCTCATCAAAGTCTCATAACAGCTGTAACCTTTAGCCTACTAACAAAATTTATATCAAAACAACAAAATGGAGTCGAAAAGCACGAAATGGAGATTCTTTCTTAATTTCTTCCTTCACATTCCCCCCTAGATAAATTTTGTTAATTAATGTCCAGCATCAGAGGTACTATCCCAAGCTATAAGCTCGAGGGATACTGGTCTTCACATGACTGGTGCCATGTTACCAGCCATGGCTGTTGCGGCGTACCCGTCCCCCCTGTATACTAGAATTTACGAATAACAATTATTGATAACAGTAGTGGGGATCTTTTGAAGATAGCCATGCGCTTGGCTTCAACATCTTCATCAGATAACTTTATAAAATCGGTGTAGAGAAGAGCAGAGATAGCAACGCTTTTGGTTTCATCACTAGTTATCCTAGTGCAGCATTTCCTAATACACACAGAAATACACCAAAAAAACAAGTTTTAGTATTACATACATGACAAAGATAAAGGTGAATACTGGCAGCCATTTTAAATACAGTTATATCTGCAAGCATAGGAAAAAGTTATTGTTTCACAGTATAAGAGTATAGCAGTACAAAAAGTATATAAGAAAATATATTTTCACCTTGACAATCCCCCCTAAATACTAAGTTTTTCCCTTAAGAAAGATCCTTCGAGACTGTCCATGTGATGGGAAAAGGGGAGGTGGATTTCTTCATCCAGACACCTCAGAAACTCTCCCCTAGCGAGAGGCCTCCAGGCAGCTGAACCCTTCACTAACCTCACATGGAGTTCTCCCACTGTCCCTAAACTAAATCTCTTAACATCATTTGAGAATGGGGGGTTTTGTTTACTCTCTTGAGGGGGATACACTTAGGGATCTCCCCTGGATCAGTACCATCGTACTCTGGTGGGTCTACTTCTTGATTGAGGAAGGTGCCAGTCGGAGTTGCTTTCACTAACTACCTAGGCCTGCCTAGGTGCACTTATACGTCCATCATATTATCATTATTTGTTTGTAAAATGAGAGAGGTTGGTTCTCAGGGTCAGCCAATTGTTTTTGCATAGCTAGTCAGAGGGCCTCCAGGGATAATACTCCTGTATCTGTCTTACCCTACCTGATGTGGTTGGTTCTCTGGTGGTGGGGGCGACATGACATGCTGGTCTACAGCTTCTTCCCAAAAGGATTACTGTCAGCCTACTCCCAAAAGTTAGTGTCTCCAGTATCCACCAACCACAATCCTGTGTCAGCTTATGTCACTGCATGTGATCTTGTCTGAACAGGATTCAGTGTAATTCTCTTAGGTCGGGTTGCAGCACGAGTCATACAAGTGTTAGGGCCCAAATCCTCAACTATACCCTAAAAGGCATCACAGCTATAATTAACAAATCTTTGTTCACTGTAATATATACATATATATATTTGATCCATTCAACATTTTTATTAATCTGCAACTGTGGGATTATAGAAGCAAAGCCAGCATAAATCTGGTTCTGGGCTTTAAACTGGTCAGGCACCCCCCTTGGCACCCCAATAGCATCAATATATACTAGTGGATCTTCTTCATAACTCATGTGGAGCTGATCGAGACTTCTCCTCTTTCTGGTAGGTTCATCAGGTATCTTTGGATCCCAAAAATAAAATCTTGAACTGCATGGCTAGTTTAACAAGGGTGCATTGACCTATCCAGGCATTATGCAACCTAGGACGGAGCTTACCATCTCCACATAACCAATAAATGTCGTACATATATTCTGTATGTTTGATTAGCAAATCAGTATCTAGAGAACTGCTCCCTTTGTAGAAACCTGTCTCGAAGATCCCTACTAGTGTACCTGTGGTGTCGTGGGAATTATAGCAGGTGTAATTGTCAGCTAATACGGTTACTTCTCCTGGGACCTTTAGTTTAGGTTCCTCATGAATTAGTGGGACATAATCTGGGCAATCAGTGGACTTCAAACCTTTCAACAAGTTCATGACACAGGCAGTGGTGTTGTCATCAGGAAAAAGCAATGCATGTGTGTATAGGTGTGTATTCGCAGCAGCACAAGCAATACATCCTACAGAGATATTCTGGACTCTTACATTGTATCTCACCCATTCTAACCATAGATTTTTCCATGGGGCTGTTTGTGTTTCTATGGAGAAAACCTCTTGCCAACTGAGACCTGGAATGGGGATCACTTCATTAACTACATTTTGCAAACGCTCACCTGGGCCTGTTTTAGGTGTACTGGTAACAGGGGCTTTGGTTGGTCTGAAACTAATATCCTGGAGCTGTATATGGCCTAAATTCCCATGGTATCCACTACTAAATACATAATTATAATGCCTTCCCAGTACAAATGTCTGCAGGTCAGCAGATTGGGGACTTTCGAGATTTAGGAGGAGGGGGTGACAACTTTTACCCCATTTACAGCCCCTAAGTGGTTGCAGAAGGGCTGTTAGATGCATTCTCTCACGAAGACTCCTACCCGTCCCATCCTTGGGAACATGGCTTCACTAGATTTATATCCCCAATCATCTCCCGTATTCCAAGCAGCATCTGACCAATAATAACAGTTATTGTTGTCATTTCTGGTAACACATATAAAACTGGATGATCTCCTCTACCACCCGTTCAGTCTCGGGGCACTTGACTACATCACAGAAATCAAATTGCCAGATATTCGCCGGGGCTGTCAGGTTTACCCAGAGAATAGTGGGACCAGAATTCTTATTTTTACAATAGGGACCAAAGAGGTAGGGGCGAGGATAGCCCTCAGTTCCAGGATCAAAAACAACAGTCTCTTTTACAGTGTGAGGCATGGATCCAGGTGCTCTTTCCTTCAAGGTGTGAGGTCCTTCAAATCTCGGCTGGAGACAATCTCTGCGCACAAACTTTTTCACATACACCAGGTCTCCTGGCACAAAGGGATGGTGTCCAGGAACCTTGTCTGGGTCTGGAAGAGAACTGAAGACAGTTAAATGCACTTTGGCAAGGTGTCCATGTAAGGCCTGCACATAGCTAGTCAAGTCCTGGTACTTGAGCTGCAACTGTTGTGGAAAGAAACATTCAAGATTGGGGCTCCTGCCAAACAGAATCTCATACGTGACAGTCCTGTCTTCCTGTTTGGGGTATATCTTACTGAAAACAAAGCTAGAGGGAGGCATTCTGTCCATGGTTTACCAGTCTCTGCCATTGCCTTCTGGATTTTAAGCTTAAAAATTCCATTTAGTCTCTCCACTCTTCCACTGTTCTGTGGATGGAGTATGCAATGCTTGACTTACCCCCAGTGCTGCCATTACCTCTGACATGATCTCTCCAGTAAAATGGGAGCCCCGATCGCTTTCAATGACTTCAGGAACTCCATACCTGCATATGATCTCAGCCATCAGTTTCTTCACCGTTGTCTTAGCCGTAGCTTTGGCAACTGGGTAGGCTTCTGGCCAACCTGAAAATAAATCAATGCAGACCAACACATACTCATACGTCCCTACCCTGGGTAACTGAATATAATCAATCTGCAGTCTCTGGAATTGGTTAAAGGGCCGGGGAGTGTGTTTGGATGGGGTTTTCACTGTCCTACTCTGATTATGTGTGGCACATATCATGCAGCTCTGTACCTGGCTTTCTGCGCAGGTGGAAAACCCGGGGGCAATCCATTGTTTCTGTAGGGTGTCACACATGGCCGTCTTCGAGTGGTGCACATTCCCGTGCAGAACCTGTGCCATCATTGGGTACAGTACCTGTGGTAGGCAGACCTTTTCACCCCTCCCCCATAGTCCAGTGACGGTATCAGAGCAAGCCCCTATCTTTTGCCACCTATTTTTCTCCTCCTTACTTGCCTGTTCTTGTAACCGGGCTAAGATGTCTTTCAACACAAGTGGAGATGGTGGGGTGTCTAGGTGATGTACTCTAGAGGCTACAGGAGTGCTTGCTGCTTTCTTGGCAGCCTGGTCTGCCAGTGCGTTACCCTTTTGTCCGTCCATCAGTGCCTTTGGTATGTGCCTTTACCTTTATAATGCCTGCTTGGGTGGGAAACTGTAGTGCATTCATAAGTTGCTGGACTGCCTCAGCATGTTTAATGGGGTGGCCATTTGCTGTCAGGAAAGCCCTGGCTCTCCAGATAGGCCCATAATCGTGTGCAATGCCAAAGGCATACCTGGAATCAGTGTAGATATTTACAGTCTTACCTTCTGCTAGTTTGTACGTTTCTATGAACTCTGCTTCTTATGCAGACATATGAGCTGGCATTGACTCTGCCTTGATTACCTCATGTTCTGAGACCACAGCATATCTGGTACAGAAGCGTCCTTGGTCATCTTGGTGACGGGATCCTTCTACAAAAAGCTCAAAATCAGCATTAGAATAGGCACACTAGAGACCAGCCGTTTCCTGAGACATCAATTCTAGACAATCATATAGTTTGGAAACCTAATCTTGTTCCTCTGGATCCATTCTAGAAAGAAAGAGTGTCCTTTTTCATGTCACCTACTCCCCCCCCTTTGGATCCATAGGAACTAGGAGAAGAGCAGCGGGGTTTAGGACAGTGCACCTTTTTTTAAAATCACATTAGTAGGCATGAGAATAGCACACTGAAGTCGCAGCTGTCTAGCCATGGACATGTGGCCAGGTTGTACTTGGTTAAGGATACTATATACATCGTGTGGGGTGGCCATAGCCTCTCCTGGTTGCAAGGGGCCATAAGTGGCAAGGTAGGCCTGACACTCTTGGGCTATGACTGGCCCCCCTTTGGCATAACTGTCCACGTCAATTGTCATCCCTGATAAATGAATGCAAACAGAACTGGCAATCTGGGTGTAATGGAATGCTGAAGAAGACATTGGCAAGATCGATAACTATGAACCAAGCGGCATCCTGAGATATCTGGGACAAAAGAGTATGTGGCTTAGGCACCACCGGAGTTTCTGGAACAGTAACTGCATTAAATGCCTGTAGATCTTGTACCAGCCGGTACGCAGGGGGTTGGCCGGGTGGGGTCTTTTTCTTGACGGGAAACAAGGGTGTGTTACATGGGGAAACACAGGGTATCAGGGCACCATTATCAAATAACATTTGTATTTGCCCCTTGAGACACTGCTCCTGATCATATTTCAAAGGGTATTGATGGACTTTAGAAAAAGGGGCACCAGGTTTGAGAAACACTTTTACTGGTTCTACAGGCATTATTTGGGGAGAATCTGGGTCTATCAGGACCATCATAACCGTAGGAAGGGCAAGTAGGATACACATCTCTTTATATTCATTTGCATAGGAGTTATATAACGCAAGGACCATCTGACCATCATCTTGGAATTATATCCTGGAGCAGAACTGTAATAATAAATCTGCCCCCAGTAAATTTACCGAACATATAGAAGAGATTACGAACTGAGCAGTAACTTCAGGGAAAGGTCCCACAGGGATAGGTTTTATAAGAGTATATTTATTGGGTCTGTCATCTACTCTAATTAAAACAAGCTCTTGATCTGAGAATTTGCATGGTGGGGCTGGGGAGAGAGATTCCCAGACAGGGTTAAAAGGGATATTTTAGCATGAGACTGGATTTGTGTAAGGTGGGAGGGCTGGAGCTGATAAGAAACGCTGCTGTCCTTGCAGCTGTGAAAGGAGGGCTGTATTTGGAGCGGGGAATTGCTGTCAGCGTTTAGCAAGGGAAAGGTGGGGGCTACAACTCCGGGTCTTCTTGCTTCACAATTGTAACAGACCTCTCTACACTGAGAATTAGTAACTCCGCATACATCACAGATCCACGCAGCCGGATCACAGGATGGAGGCGCACTAAGTTCTGACAACCCAACATATATATTGGTGCCTTGGGATTGAGGGGCACAACCAGATTTCACTTTCAATTTACAATATTTCACAGATCTACCAGCGCGTACAACACTAAGAAAACACAGAGAGACTCAAGAGCGCAGCCCCTCCCTACCAGAAACACGGAGATAGGAAGAATCAAAGCATTCCACAGCACAGAAGAAAGCCATAACGCAGCTGTATAACTCCCCCCGCCCATCGGATATTTTAGAGACAAACGCAGAACCGGAAATACAGCAGTTCTCAGACTTAATTAATTTCTACAAAATCTTCATCGCACAATTCACATACCAGATTGAGAATATTTTCCCTGCATTCCTGACAGATTTCTTTTCCCTTCTTTGGGCTAACAATATCAAATTTTTATCACACAATTCAAAGTCTTCTTCTTCCACGGACTGATTCTCCTTTAGAGTTAAATACCCCTACTTAGTCGTGCATAGATACCAGAGCGGCCGCTTAGTCTATTCCACTGGGGTTTTTACCTGTCCCCCGCTGGGACAACCCAAAATCGCGGTACTCCGTGAAAGGAGGAGGGCGTCTCAGACTTAACCCTCCGGACACCCCTGGAAATATTTAAATCAATATATTCCTGAGTTATGCATCCTACCCATCTTCGATCACCTCACCGCGCAAATCGCGGTACTCAGTGAAAGGAGGAGGGCGTCTCAGACTTAACCCCTCCGGACGCCCCTGGACATACACATATCTTGTGATCTGAAATTGCCACTCTGATGTTATGAGTTAATACTAGAGTCTTAAAGTAATTTCAGGATGGTGTTTTGATAGGGTTTTCAGCTGACCATGAAAGTGTCCTTTCTGTCTTCCTGCTATCTAGTAAGCGGACCTCAATTTTGCTAAACCTATTTTCATACTACGTTTGTCATTTCATCTAAAATCACCGCCAATATTTGTGGGGGCCTCTGTCTGCCTTTCGGGGAAATTTCTCTAGAGGTGAGCCAGGACTATATTTTCCTCTGCCAGGATTAGTTAGTCCTCCGGCCGGCGCTGGGCGTCTAGGGATAAAACGCAGGCTACGCTACCCGGCTACTGTTAGTTGTGCGGCAGGTTTAGTTCATGGTCAGTTTAGTTTCCATCCTTCCAAGAGCTAGTTCTTATGTTTGCTGGGCTATGTTCTCTTGCCATTGAGAACCATAACAGTTTGACCGGCCACAAAGGGTTAAATTAATTGACAGAGAAAGGAGAGAAAAGAGAAGTCTGCTGAAGTTTTTTTTTTTTTTCCTTCAGTTCTGAGTGTGCTTGTAATTGAATCTCTTGCAAGTCTGCCTATATTGCAGCCTTTCTCTCTCTCTCTCCTTCTAATCCTGGAATGGCTCTGTGTTCACCTGTTTAAAATGGATATTCAGAGTTTAGCTGCAGGTTTGAATAATCTCACCACGAAAGTTCAAAATTTACAAGATTTTGTTGTTCATGTTCCTATATCTGAACCTAGAATTCCTTTGCCTGAATTTTTCTCGGGGAATAGATCTTGCTTTCAAAATTTCAAAAATAATTGCAAGTTGTTTTTGTCCCTGAAATCTCGCTCTGCTGGAGATCCTGCTCAGCAGGTCAGGATTGTGATTTCCTTGCTCCGGGGCGACCCTCAGGATTGGGCTTTTGCATTGGCTCCAGGGGATCCTGCGTTGCTCAATGTGGATGCGTTTTTTCTGGCCTTGGGGTTGCTTTATGAGGAACCTCAGTTAGAACTTCAGGCAGAAAAGGCCTTGATGTCCCTATCTCAGGGGCAAGACGAAGCTGAAATATACTGCCAGAAATTCCGTAAATGGGCTGTGCTTACTCAGTGGAATGAGTGCGCCCTGGCGGCGAATTTCAGAGAGGGTCTCTCTGATGCCATTAAGGATGTTATGGTGGGGTTCCCTGTGCCTGCGGGTCTGAATGAGTCCATGACAATGGCTATCCAGATCGATAGGCGTCTGCGGGAGCGCAAACCTGTGCACCATTTGGCGGTGTCTACTGAGAAGACGCCAGAGAATATGCAATGTGATAGAATTCTGTCCAGAAGTGAACGGCAGAATTTTAGACGAAAAAATGGGTTGTGCTTCTATTGCGGTGATTCAACTCATGTTATATCAGCATGCTCTAAGCGTACTAAGAAGCTTGATAATTCTGTTTCAATTGGCACTTTACAGTCTAAGTTTATTCTATCTGTGACCCTGATTTGTTCTTTATCATCTATTACCGCGGATGCCTATGTCGACTCTGGCGCCGCTTTGAGTCTTATGGATTGGTCCTTTGCCAAACGCTGTGGGTATGATTTGGAGCCTCTTGAAACTCCTATACCCCTGAAGGGGATTGACTCCACCCCATTGGCTAGCAATAAACCACAATACTGGACACAAGTATCTATGCGGATTAATCCGGATCACCAGGAGATTATTCGCTTTCTTGTGCTGTATAACCTACATGATGTGTTGGTGCTTGGATTGCCATGGCTGCAATCTCATAACCCAGTCCTTGACTGGAAAGCTATGTCTGTGTTAAGCTGGGGATGTAAGGGGACGCATGGGGACGTACCTGTGGTTTCCATTTCATCATCTATTCCCTCTGAGATTCCTGAATTCTTGACTGAATATCGTGACGTTTTTGAAGAACCTAAGCTTGGTTCATTACCTCCGCACCGGGAGTGTGATTGTGCCATAGATTTGATTCCGGGTAGTAAATACCCTAAGGGTCGTTTATTTAATCTGTCTGTGCCTGAACATGCAGCTATGCGAGAATATATAAAGGAGTCCTTGGAAAAGGGACATATTCGTCCTTCGTCATCTCCCTTAGGAGCCGGTTTTTTCTTTGTGGCTAAGAAAGATGGCTCTTTGAGGCCGTGCATTGATTATCGGCTTTTGAATAAAATCACGGTTAAATATCAATATCCGTTGCCACTGCTGACTGATTTGTTTGCTCGCATAAAGGGGGCCAAGTGGTTCTCTAAGATAGATCTCCGTGGGGCGTATAATTTGGTGCGAATTAAGCAGGGGGATGAGTGGAAAACCGCATTTAATACGCCCGAGGGCCACTTTGAGTATTTGGTGATGCCTTTTGGTCTTTCAAATGCCCCTTCAGTCTTTCAGTCCTTTATGCATGACATTTTCCGTGATTATTTGGATAAATTTATGATTGTGTATCTGGATGATATTTTGATTTTTTCGGATGACTGGGACTCTCATGTCCAGCAGGTCAGGAGGGTTTTTCAGGTTTTGCGGTCTAATTCCTTGTGTGTGAAGGGTTCTAAGTGCGTTTTTGGGGTTCAAAAGATTTCCTTTTTGGGATATATTTTTTCCCCCTCTTCCATCGAGATGGATCCTGTCAAGGTCCAGGCTATTTGTGATTGGACGCAACCCTCTTCTCTTAAGAGTCTTCAGAAATTTTTGGGCTTTGCTAACTTTTATCGTCGATTTATTGCTGGTTTTTCTGATGTTGTTAAACCATTGACTGATTTGACTAAGAAGGGTGCTGATGTTGCTGATTGGTCCCCTGCTGCTGTGGAGGCCTTTCGGGAGCTTAAGCGCCGCTTTTCTTCCGCCCCTGTGTTGCGTCAGCCTGATGTTGCTCTTCCTTTTCAGGTTGAGGTCGACGCTTCTGAAATCGGAGCTGGGGCATTTTTGTCGCAGAGAAGTTCCGATTGCTCCGTGATGAGACCTTGTGCTTTTTTCTCGCGTAAATTTTCGCCCGCCGAGCGGAATTATGATGTTGGGAATCGGGAGCTTTTGGCCATGAAGTGGGCTTTTGAGGAGTGGCGTCATTGGCTTGAGGGGGCTAGACATCAGGTGGTGGTATTGACTGACCACAAAAATCTAATTTATCTTGAGTCCGCCAGACGCCTGAATCCTAGACAGGCGCGCTGGTCGTTGTTTTTCTCTCGGTTTAATTTTGTGGTGTCCTACCTGCCGGGTTCTAAGAATGTTAAGGCGGATGCCCTTTCTAGGAGTTTTGAGCCTGACTCCCCTGGTAATTCTGAACCTACAGGTATCCTTAAGGATGGAGTGATATTGTCTGCCGTTTCTCCAGACCTGCGGCGGGCCTTGCAGGAGTTTCAGGCGGATAGACCTGATCGTTGCCCACCTGGTAGACTGTTTGTTCCTGATGATTGGACCAGTAAAGTCATTTCTGAGGTTCATTCTTCTGCGTTGGCAGGTCATCCTGGAATCTTTGGTACCAGGGATTTGGTGGCAAGGTCCTTCTGGTGGCCTTCCCTGTCTCGAGATGTGCGAGGCTTCGTGCAGTCTTGTGACGTTTGTGCTCGGGCCAAGCCTTGTTGTTCTCGGGCTAGTGGATTGTTGTTGCCCTTGCCTATCCCGAAGAGGCCCTGGACGCACATCTCGATGGATTTTATTTCGGATCTTCCTGTTTCTCAGAAGATGTCTGTCATCTGGGTGGTGTGTGATCGTTTCTCTAAGATGGTCCATTTGGTTCCCCTGCCTAAGTTGCCTTCTTCTTCCGAGTTGGTTCCTCTGTTTTTTCAAAATGTGGTCCGTTTGCATGGTATTCCGGAGAATATCGTTTCTGACAGAGGTACCCAATTCGTGTCTAGATTTTGGCGAGCATTCTGTGCTAGGATGGGCATAGATTTGTCTTTCTCGTCTGCTTTCCATCCTCAGACTAATGGCCAGACCGAGCGGACGAATCAGACCTTGGAGACATATTTGAGGTGTTTTGTGTCTGCAGATCAGGATGATTGGGTTGCTTTTTTGCCTTTAGCGGAGTTTGCCCTCAATAATCGGGCCAGCTCTGCCACCTTGGTGTCTCCCTTTTTCTGTAATTCGGGGTTTCATCCTCGATTTTCTTCTGGTCAGGTGGAATCTTCGGATTGTCCTGGAGTGGATGCTGTGGTGGAGAGGTTGCATCAGATTTGGGGGCAGGTAGTGGACAATTTGAAGTTGTCCCAGGAGAAGACTCAGCTTTTTGCCAACCGCCGGCGTCGGGTTGGTCCTCGGCTTTGTGTTGGGGACTTGGTGTGGTTGTCTTCTCGTTTTGTCCCTATGAGGGTTTCTTCTCCCAAGTTTAAGCCTCGGTTCATCGGCCCGTACAAGATATTGGAGATTCTTAACCCTGTGTCCTTCCGTTTGGACCTCCCTGCATCTTTTTCTATTCATAATGTTTTTCATCGGTCATTATTGCGCAGGTATGAGGTACCGGTTGTGCCTTCCGTTGAGCCTCCTGCTCCGGTGTTGGTTGAGGGTGAGTTGGAGTACGTTGTGGAAAAAATCTTGGACTCCCGTGTTTCCAGACGGAAACTCCAGTATCTGGTCAAATGGAAGGGATACGGTCAGGAGGATAATTCTTGGGTGACTGCCTCTGATGTTCATGCCTCTGATTTGGTCCGTGCCTTTCATAGGGCTCATCCTGATCGCCCTGGTGGTTCTGGTGAGGGTTCGGTGCCCCCTCCTTGAGGGGGGGGTACTGTTGTGAAATTGGATTTTGGGCTCCCCCGGTGGCCACTGGTGGAATTGAACTGGTGTGCATCATCCTCTCTGTTCACCTGTTTCCATCAGGATGTGGGAGTCGCTATTTAGCCTTGCTCCTCTGTCACTTCCATGCCGGTCAACATTGTAATCAGAAGCCTTTCTGTGCATGTTCCTGCTTCTAGACTACTCCCAGCTAAGTTGTACTTTAGTCCTTGTTTGTTTTTGCATTTTGTTCCAGTTCACAGCTGTAGTTCGTTTCTGTGTCTGGAAAGCTCTTGTGATCTGAAATTGCCACTCTGATGTTATGAGTTAATACTAGAGTCTTAAAGTAATTTCAGGATGGTGTTTTGATAGGGTTTTCAGCTGACCATGAAAGTGTCCTTTCTGTCTTCCTGCTATCTAGTAAGCGGACCTCAATTTTGCTAAACCTATTTTCATACTACGTTTGTCATTTCATCTAAAATCACCGCCAATATTTGTGGGGGCCTCTGTCTGCCTTTCGGGGAAATTTCTCTAGAGGTGAGCCAGGACTATATTTTCCTCTGCCAGGATTAGTTAGTCCTCCGGCCGGCGCTGGGCGTCTAGGGATAAAACGCAGGCTACGCTACCCGGCTACTGTTAGTTGTGCGGCAGGTTTAGTTCATGGTCAGTTTAGTTTCCATCCTTCCAAGAGCTAGTTCTTATGTTTGCTGGGCTATGTTCTCTTGCCATTGAGAACCATAACACACATATATATCTATGTATTCCTGAGTTACGCATCCTACCCAATCTTCGATCACCTCACCGCGCCTGATTCTAACAGTGATCAGGAATTCAGGGTATTTTGACTGTAAAGAGAATTACATCACTGGTTAATCCGGGGTGTCCGTCCCTTATGAGGTACGGTTCGAGCACTGGGCTTCCAACGGAACTACACCTCTATATGATTCCACCCAAGAATCATCCCACTCCGGGGACAAACCTCAGATCCTCTTTGCAGCAACAAACACAGGAAAACCACACCAAACGGTTAGTCTGAACAGTATAACTGCCAACTTACCGTGGTTGTTGTGGGGGATGATCAGTCCCAATTTTCCAGTGCCTGCATCCGGTCCGAGGGTCCTTTGTCTTGTTGTCCTCCGGGGGGCAGAAGCGTTCCTGCTTGGATCCCGGGTTTCGGCACCAACTGTTGAGGGAGGATTTAAAGTGATCCTTCACGGTTAACCCAGTGATTTCCAAATTAATATATAAGGTGTTGCCGGCAACTGAAAATGACCAGACGGAGACGTGTGTCTCTGTATGGGGGATCGAGCAGATCTCTAGCCCCCGTTTATTCTGCATGACTTTATCATAGTCATAGAAATTACACTTCAACCAATCAGCATAAGAACACGCTCACGGTTCTTAGCCTATAAGAATGCAGGAACAATCTGTGCGTCAAAGTTTTGTAGAACAATACACCCTCAGTCTCATGTTCTACCGAGGTTGCAACAATCAAGGTCTCATCAAAATCTCATAACAGCTGTAACCTTTAGCCTACTAACAAAATTTATATCAAAACAACAAAATGGAGTCGAAAAGCACAAAATGGAGATTCTTTCTTAATTTCTTCCTTCACACTAGCGGTGTTGGAGCCCAGGGACAGGAGGAGGTGGAGGAGATAGGAGGGATTGCCACACACAGCTGGGGAACAGCTGACGTTACTGAACCCCAATAACAGAGGAGGGACTTTTGGGACTGTGCGGACAGCACTTCTGGATGGCAACTAGCGGTGTTGGAGCCCAGGGACAGGAGGAGGAGGAGGAGGTGGAGGAGATAGGAGGGATTGCCACACACACAGCTGGGGAACAGCTGACGTTACTGAACCCCAATAACAGAGGAGGGACTGTTGGGACTGTGCGTACAGCACTACCAGGCAACAACTAGTGGTGTTGGAGCCCAGGGACAGGAGGAGGAGGAGGAGGTGGAGGAGATAGGAGGGATTGCCACACACACAGCAGGGGAACAGCTGACGTTACTGAACCCCAATAACAGAGGAGGGACTGTTGGGACTGTGCGGACAGCACTTCTGGATGGCAACTAGCGGTGTTGGAGCCCAGGGACAGGAGGAGGAGGAGGAGGTGGAGGAGATAGGAGGGATTGCCACACACACAGCTGGGGAACAGCTGACGTTACTGAACCCCAATAACAGAGGAGGGATTGTTGACTGTGCGTACAGCACTACCAGGCAACAACTAGTGGTGTTGGAGCCCAGGGACAGCAGGAGAAGCATAGGAACACAATGTAGGCCGAAGCCTGATTGGAGAAAGTCGAAAGGGAACCTTTAACCCCCCCCAAGGCGTTTGTAGCTGAAAGAGCCAACTTGTGCAGCAAAAAAGATGCAAAAGGAAAAGGTGGCTCTTTTCATGATGCTCCTTGCAAACACAGAACTAAACACTTATAAAATGTGTCCCCTGAAACCGTGAGACCGTCCCGGAGGTGGGACTTTCCTTCATAATATGACGCAGCACAGCTGTCATTCCTACCTCCTTGGCGCCGTTCCCCGGCTCCTCAGCGTTGTTTGATTCCGTCCCGGAGCATGCGCTGTTATGTTATCCCTTGGCCAGGCACACTTAGCGCTGCCCATCTTCTGACATCATTTGGTGTCAGGCTGGCTGCGCCTGTGCGGCCGCGCTGGCCGAGAGCCCGCCTCGCAGTGTCGTCTAATGTAATCCCACCGCGGGCCTGGGATCCGTGGCCATGCGCAGTGCATATCCTCGCCTCTCACTCCCCTCCCTACGGCTTCTTAAGACTGTGCGGTGTCACGGCCGTGGCATGCTATTAGGGACCAGCTGACACCGCACAGTCTGAAGAAGCCGTAGGGAGATGAGTGAGAGGTGGAGGTTCAGATATGCACTGCGCATGTCCATGGATCTCAGGCCCCCAGTGGGATTAAATCAGAAGACACTGCGAGGCGGGCTCTCGGCCAGCGCGGCCGCACAGGCGCAGCCATCCTGACACCAAATGATGTCAGAAGATGGGCAGCGCTAAGTGTGCCTGGCCAAGGGATAACATAACAGCGCAGGCTCCGGGACGGAATCAAACAACGCTGAGGAGCCGTGGCACGACGCCAAGGGGGTAGGAATGACGGCTGTGCTGCGTCATACTACGAAGGAAAGTCCCACCTCCGGGACGGTTTTACGGTATCAGTGGACACATTTTATAAGTGTTAAGTTCTGCGTGTGCAAGGAGCTAAACAAAAATAGCTACCTTTTCCTTGTGCAGCATTACTGCTGCACAAGGTGGCTCTTTCAGTAACAAACGCCTTTGGGGGGGGGGGACAGGTTCCCTTACATTTCAGTTGTGTCAGCGTGGCGGTCGCAGGACACATTGCCGGCTACCCAGCTGGGGATCAGCTGACGTTACTGAAACCCAATAACACTGGGTCGTATGTTTTGACTGTGCAGACGGCACTTCTGAGCCTCAACTGGCGGTGTTGGAGAACAGGAATTAAAGTTCAGGTGGTAGAAAGATGAACGCAACAGGAGACCTGGATACTGTAGACAGTCACCTAATTATTTAATCAGGAAGAGGAGTGGCAAATTCCTGCGAGATCCAGGCCTTGTTCATTTTCAGGAAAGTAAGCCAGTCAACGTTATCGGAGGATAGTCGCATGCGACGGTCAGTTAGTACACCACCTGCAGCACTAAAGACACGTTCCGATAATACACTGGCCGCAGGGCAAGACAGCACCTCCAATGCATACTGGCTTAGCTCTGGCCATGTATCCAGCTTTGAGACCCAAAACTTGAAAGGTGAAGAGCCGTCTGGGAGTACAGCAAGAGGGCAAGACATGTAGTCTGTCACCATCTGACGGAACCGTTGCCTCCTGCTGACTGGAGCCGTCTGTGATGGTGTAGACTTTTGTGGCGGGCACAGAAAACTGTGCCACAGTTGGGCCATACTGGTCTTGCCTTGGGCAGAGGCACTGCTTCTGCTCCCTCTTTGGGCAGAGCCTCCACCACTGCCTGGACGCACTGAGCTGCTTTGGAATGCACTAGCAGCACTTCTCTCAGTTGGAATGGAGAAGATGATGGAATTCACCAGTGTGTCTTGGTACTCCCACATTTTTCGCTCCCGGTTCAACGGTGTGATGAGGCTTTCTACATTGTCCCGGTAGCGAGGATCGAGGAGGGTGAACACCCAATAATCAGACATGTTGAGAATGTGGGCGATGCGGCGGTCGTTTCTCAGGCACTGCAGCATGTAATCCACCATGTGCTGCAGACTGCCAACTGCCCAAGAAACGCTGTCCCCTGCTGGAGGCGTGATCTCTGCCCGCTCATCATCACCCCACCCTCTCTGTACACACTGAGTACTGGACAATTGTGTAACTCCCTCCTCTGGACGGATGTCTTCCTCCTCCATTGACTCCTCCTCATCCTCCTCACAAACTGTCCCCTGCCTACGCGTTTGTGAGGAACCACATGGCGCTGACTGTCCAGAAGATGATGGAAATGCTGAATCCTCATCCTCCACCTCTTCCACAACATCATCCCTTAGCGCTTGCAGTGATTTTTCAAGCAGGCAGATAAGGGGGACAGTCATGCTGACTAGTGCATCATCTGCACTCGCCATCCGCGTGGAATAATCAAAGGGATGCAAAACCTGGCAGACGTCATTCATAGTGGCCCACTCTGTGGTTGTGAAGTCTGTACGGCGCTGAGTGCGACTTCTTTGCGCCTGAAGCAGCTGGTACTCCATTACAGCTTGCTGCTGCTCACACAACCGCTCCAACATATGTAACGTGGAATTCCACCTGGTAGGTAGGTCACATATGATGCGATGTTCCGGCATGCGGTGTCTGCGCTGCAGAGCCGCAATGCGCGCTTTTGCCGTGCTGGAACGCCGCAAGTGAGCACACTCTAGGCGGACCTTGTGCAGCAGTGCATCAAGATCCGGATAGTCCCTCAAAAAACTCTGCACGACCAAATTGAGCACATGTGCCAGACATGGGATGTGAGTGAGGTTGCCGAGGCCCAGAGCTGCCACCAGATTTCGGCCATTATCACACACTACCATGCCTGGCTGGAGATTCGCTGGCACAAACCACACATCGCTCTCCTGCTTGATGGCATTCCAGAGCTCCTGCGCTGTGTGGCTTCGATTCCCCAAATAAATTAATTTCAAGACGGCCTGTTGACGTTTGGCCACGGCTGTGCTCATGTCGGTCGTAACAGGTACACGTTCATCACGGGTCCATGTGGAGGTGGACTGTGACGGCTCCTGCAGCGATGATTCTGAGGAACTGGTGTAAGAGGAGGAGTCAATGCGTACAGAATGGATTCCTGCAATCCTTGGAGTGGGCAGGACACGTCCTGCGCCACTCGCACGGTCTGTACCCGGCTCAACGACATTAACCCAATGGGCAGTGAGGGAAAGGTATCGCCCCTGTCCATGTTGACTGGTTCACGCATCGGTGGTGAGGTGGACCTTGCTACTGACGGCGTTCAGTAGCACGTGTTTTATGTGTCCCTCCACATGCTTGTGCAGGGCAGGGACGGCTTGCCTGCTGAAGTAAAAGCGGCTGGGCACATTGTACTGTGGGACTGCCAATGACATCAAGTCACGGAAGCTGTCAGTCTCCACCAGCCTGAATGACAGCATTTCCAGTGACAGAAGTTTGGCAATGCCTGCAGTCAGAGCCTGTGCTCGTGGGTGGTTTGACGAGAAAGGCCGCCTTTTCTCCCATGCCTGTACTACCGATGGCTGTAGACTGGGCTGGGAGTGTGTGGATGACTGGGAAAGTGGTGCTGCGGGTGGAATTACAGCGGGTCTCTGGACAACAGGGCCAGAGGTTCTTCCACGGCGATCCTGGGAGGAAGCCGAACCAGCTGCGTGTGAGCTGGAGGAAGAGGCAACACGAGCTGAAGAGGTGGTAGCTGCCGCTGTTGGTTGGCCTAGCTCTTCAGTGTGTTTTTCTAACTCCGCCGGGTGCCTGGTGCGCACATGTTTCCACATGTTGGAGGTATTGAGGTTGCTGACATTTCGACCTCTTTTGACTTTGTGATGACACACCTTGCATTTGACATAGCAAATGTCATCTGCAACTGTGTCAAAAAAGGACCAGGCACTGCAAGTCTTGGGAGCGCCCTTTTTGGCTTTTGGAAGAGACATGCTCCTAACGGGTGCCAAAGCGGAGGCTGCAGGATCCGCAGTCTTCCCCCTCCCTCTCCCTCTTTGGGCCGTACAGGGAATCTCTTCCTCAGAGCTGCTCCCACCACCTTCCTGTCCCTCACGCCAAGATGGGTCAAGGACCTCATCATCTACACTACCCTCTGCCCCCAACTGCTCCTCCTGGGTAGTCTCAGCAGCAGAGCACGCACCAGTAAGTGGCACCTGAGTGTCATCATCAGCTGATGCGGCCTGCGATGTGGTGACCAGAGCCACTGGCCCACCCGCCTCTTCAGAGGAAGAGAGAAAAAGCTGTTGGGCATCACTGTACCCTGCCTCTTCTTCCATTTCTCCAATGCTGCTTGGCTGGCCCCCTGTTTCCAAGCCAAGAGATTCAGAGAACAGAAGTAGAGACGGCTCCTGTCCTGGGCTCTCTGTCTGCCTGGGCAATTTGGCAGGTGGTGAAGAGACAGATGGCTGCTCTCCAGTGCTCTGTGTCTGAGAGGATGTGGCACTAATTGAGGTTGATGCATTAGCTGCCATCCATCCGACAACGGCTTCAATTTGTTCTTCACGCAGCAGCGGTGTACGGCGCTCTGCGACAAAGCTGCGCATGAATGACTGTTCCCTGGTGAAAATGGGTGCTGATGAGTCACCGGTGCCCGCAGCAGGCACAGAATCCCCACGTCCCCTCCCTGCTCCACGCCCACGCCCACGTGCCTTACTCACTGCCTTCTTCATTTTGGTTGACTGATAAAGATAAGCAGAAAAGTACTAACGGATTTGTGTGCTTATTCCTGAACAACTCCTCCTAACAGGTATAAGAAACACTAATTTTCTAAAGTGTGGACTAGACTTTAATATGAGCTAATGTGGCCTACACAAATGTAAAGTGGTGTCACTGGTGTGTTTGGTGAACTTTATTATTTATTTATTTTTTGGGGGCTGAACTGACAACAGATAGAGATGCAGTCACACGGAGACCGTGCAGACAGCCGTAAACGGCGCTGCAAGGCCCAAAAACCCTCCTCTACGTTATCCTATGTAGTGTTTTTCCACAAGTTAGCTGGAGACGGGTGGAAAGACACTAATAGGAATTTTTTGAAAAAATGTGCAGCAGCCTGCACTACTTAAAACAAAATGAAAATTGATTTTGCGGTATGACGCAGTGAAGAACCCTGAGCTGGAGACAACCAGGCTATAGCTGCTCACAGACTACAGGGCGAGCTGCAGTCACACGGAGACCGTGCAGACAGCCGTAAACGGCGCTGCAAGGCCCAAAAACCCTCCTCTACGTTATCCTATGTAGTGTTTTTCCACAAATTAGCTGGAGACGGGTGGAAAGACACTAATAGGAATTTTTTGAAAAAATGTGCAGCAGCCTGCACTACTTAAAACAAAATGAAAATTGATTTTGCGGTATGACGCAGTGAAGAACCCTGAGCTGGAGACAACCAGGCTATGGCTGCTCACAGACTACAGGGCGAGCTGCAGTCACACGGAGACCGTGCAGACAGCCGTAAACGGCGCTGCAAGGCCCAAAAACCCTCCTCTACATTATCCTATGTAGTGTTTTTCCACAAATTAGCTGGAGACGGGTGGAAAGACACTAATAGGATTTTTTTGAAAAAATTAGCAGCAGACTACACTACTTGGAAAAAAAAAAAAAAAGAACAGTATGAGGCAATGAACCACCCTCCCTGAACTGAATACAACCAGCTATGGATGGCCTATGTGGCTGCACTCAGACTAGAGAGTGGGCTGCACTCACACACAGACCTTGCAGATCGCTGTCATGCTGTCATTGCAGTCATGCTGACTAGTGCATCATCTGCACTCGCCATCCGCGTGGAATAATCAAAGGGACGCAAAACCTGGCAGACGTCATTCATAGTGGCCCACTCTGTGGTTGTGAAGTCTGTACGGCGCTGAGTGCGACTTCTTTGCGCCTGATACAGCTGGTACTCCATTACAGCTTGCTGCTGCTCACACAACCGCTCCAACATATGTAACGTGGAATTCCACCTGGTAGGTAGGTCACATATGATGCGATGTTCCGGCAGGTGGTGTCGGCGCTGCAGAGCCGCAATGCGCGCTTTTGCCGTGCTGGAACGCCGCAAGTGAGCACACTCTAGGCGGACCTTGTGCAGCAGCGCATCAAGATCCAGATAGTCCCTCAAAAAACTCTGCACGACCAAATTGAGCACATGTGCCAGACATGGGATGTGAGTGAGGTTGCCGAGGCCCAGAGCTGCCACCAGATTTCGGCCATTATCACACACTACCATGCCTGTTTGGAGATTCGCTGGCACAAACCACACATCGCTCTCCTGCTTGATGGCATTCCAGAGCTCCTGCGCTGTGTGGCTTCGATTCCCCAAAGAGATTAATTTCAAGACGGCCTGTTGACGTTTGGCCACGGCTGTGCTCATGTCGGTCGTAACAGGTAAACGTTCATCACGGGTCCATGTGGAGGTGGACTGTGACGGCTCCTGCAGCGATGATTCTGAGGAACTGGTGTAAGAGGAGGAGTCAATGCGTACAGAATGGATTCCTGCAATCCTTGGTGTGGGCAGGACACGTCCTGCGCCACTCGCACGATCTGTACCCGGCTCAATGACATTAACCCAATGGGCAGTGAGGGAAAGGTATCGCCCCTGTCCATGTTGACTGGTCCACGCATCGGTGGTGAGGTGGACCTTGCTACTGACGGCGTTCAGTGGCACGTGTTTTATGTGTCCCTCCACATGCTTGTGCAGGGCAGGGACGGCTTGCCTGCTGAAGTAAAAGCGGCTGGGCACATTGTACTGGGGGACTGCCAATGACATCAAGTCACGGAAGCTGTCAGTCTCCACCAGCCTGAATGACAGCATTTCCAGTGACAGAAGTTTGGCAATGCCTGCAGTCAGAGCCTGTGCTCGTGGGTGGTTTGACGAGAAAGGCCGCCTTTTCTCCCATGCCTGTACTACCGATGGCTGTAGACTGGGCTGGGAGTGTGTGGATGACTGGGAAAGTGGTGCTGCGGGTGGAATTACAGCGGGTCTCTGGACAACAGGGCCAGAGGTTCTTCCACGGCGATCCTGGGAGGAAGCCGAACCAGCTGCGTGTGAGCTGGAGGAAGAGGCAACACGAGCTGAAGAGGTGGTAGCTGCCGCTGTTGTTTGGCCTAGCTCTTCAGTGTGTTTTTGTAACTCCGCAAAATGCCTGTTGCGCACATGTTTCCACATGTTGGAGGTATTGAGGTTGCTGACATTTCTCCCTCTTTTGACTTTGTGATGACACACCTTGCATTTGACATAGCAAATGTCATCTGCAACTGTGTCAAAAAAGGACCAGGCACTGCAAGTCTTGGGAGCGCCCCTTTTGGCTTTTGGAAGAGACATGCTCCTAACGGGTGCCAAAGCGGAGGCTGCAGGATCCGCAGTCTTCCCCCTCCCTCTCCCTCTTTGGGCCATACGGGGAATCTCTTCCTCAGAGCTGCTCCCACCACCTTCCTGTCCCTCACGCCAAGATGGGTCAAGGACCTCATCATCTACACTACCCTCTGCCCCCAACTGCTCCTCCTGGGTAGTCTCAGCAGCAGAGCACGCACCAGTAAGTGGCACCTGAGTGTCATCATCAGCGGATGCGGCCTGCGATGTAGTGACCGGAGGCACTGGCCCACCCGCCTCTTCAGAGGAAGAGAGAAAAAGCTGTTGGGCATCACTGCACCCTGCCTCTTCTTCCATTTCTCCAATGCTGCTTGGCTGGCCCCCTGTTTCCAAGCCAAGAGATGATTCAGAGAACAGAAGTAGAGACGGCTCCTGTCCTGGGATCTCTGTCTGCCTGGGCAATTTTGCAGGTGGTGAAGAGACAGATGGCTGCTCTCCAGTGCTCTGTGTCTGAGAGGATGTGGCACTAATTGAAGTTGATGCATTAGCTGCCATCCATCCCACAACGGCTTCAATTTGGTCTTCACGCAGCAGCGGTGTACGACGCTCTGCGACAAAGCTGCGCATGAACGACTGTTCCCTTGTGAAAGTGGGTGCTGATGAGTCACCGGTGCCCGCAGCAGGCACAGAATCCCCACGTCCTCTCCCTGCTCCGCGCCCACGCTCACGCCCACGTGCCTTACTCACTGCCTTCTTCATCGTGGTTGACAGATAAAGATAAGCAGAAAAGTACTAACGGCTTTGTGTGCTTATTCCTGAACAACTCCTAACAGGTATAAGAAACACTAATTTGCTAAAGTGTGGACTAGACTTTAATATGAGCTAATGTGGCCTACACAAATGTAAAGTGGTGTCACTGGTGTGTTTGGTGAACTTTATTATTTATTTATTTTTTGGGGGCTGAACTGACAACAGAGAGAGCTGCAAGCAAAATATGAAGGTGGCTGACAGCACTCACTCATTCGGGCGCTCGTTCCATATCCAGGGAACCCTCCTGGGTAAAGCTTCAGATTCTCACAGAAGAACAGCGCACCACCGGGTGTAATAATCCAAAGAAATCTTTATTCAGCCATAAAGCATCAAAGCGACGTTTCGACCATATGTTGGTCTTTGCTTGAAAAAGACCAACATATGGTCGAAACGTCGCTTTGATGCTTTATGGCTGAATAAAGATTTCTTTGGATTATTACACCCGGTGGTGCGCTGTTCTTCTGTGAGAATCTGAAACAGAGAGAGCTGCAGTCACACGGAGACCGTGCAGACAGCCGTAAACGGCGCTGCAAGGCCCAAAAACCCTCCTCTACTTTATCCTATGTAGTGTTTTTCCACAAATTAGCTGGAGACGGGTGGAAAGACACTAATAGGAATTTTTGGAAAAAATGTGCAGCAGCCTGCACTACTTCAAAAAAAAAAAAAAAAAGGACAGTATGAGGCAATGAACCACCCTCCCTGAACTGAATACAACCAGCTATGGATGGCCTATGTGGCGGCACTCAGACTAGAGAGTGGGCTGCACTCACACACACACACACACAGACCTTGCAGATCGCTGTGAAAACAGCGCTACAAGGCAAAAGCAAGGTGAATAGTAGGTGAACACAGCGGTTGCTAAATTAGCCTTTGGAAAGCACAAAGAAGCAAATCGCTATCTCTAAACTGGCCCTCAGTCAGCAAACAGCGTCCTGTCACTAACTGAATTCACAGCAGAGTGAGCGCAAAATGGCGCCAGCGACTTTTAAACTGCATCATGACATCATTTCAGCAGCCAATCACAGCCATGCCAGTAGTTTCATGCCCTCCATGCTGAACAGGATGTGCCCACACTTGGAATCATTCTCATTGGATGAATTTGTGCAGTTTGAATCTGTGAACTTCCGATTCCGGTATCCGATACGCGGCAAGTATCGGAATCCCGGTATCGGAATTCCGATACCGCAAGTATCGGCCGATACCCGATACTTGCGGTATCGGAATGCTCAACACTAGACATCAGTGATTTTTCATGGACCCATAAGCTTGTTTGGGTAATTTTGATCTGAGGCTCTGGTCAAAAAACGGACCACTGACATGTGAACATCCACATAATCTAAATTGGGTTCATGTTCTATCCAAGAAAAACAGATGTTTGAATGAAGATGAAGTGCCAGTGATTGATGAGCTCCGTTCATGTGGTCTGTACGTCTGGCTACGGTCTATGTCTTCTGCTATATAAGAACCATCTGACTCATAAATTACCAGTGTACATGTATATAGATAGATCTAGGTTTGTATAGATATTGTTGCTATTTATTCTCCTTTGCTAATGTTGGAAGGTATTTTGTTGGTTTGTGACATAATGTATGTAGCTGATGGAAAACCAAGAGGAAAGTGGGTTGGAATACCTTCCTTCTTTTTGGGAACAGTTTAAGGAAGCCCCTACTCTATTCCCCTTGACTGTGCCCAGTACACAATGTCCATACAGATATACCATATTTTCCGGCGTATAAGACGACTTTTTAACCCCTAAAAATTGTCCCAAAAGTCAGGAGTCGTCTTATACGCCGGGTACGGAAAACTCTCCTTCAGGCCCTGGGATCCATATTAACCCTTGTCAGGCTGCATAATTTTACAACCTTAACAGGCTGCATAGGTACAATTGTACCTTCACATATACCTCCACTGTGGGAAGACTTTACTTGGTTTCAGAAACTAAAGTTCATTCAGCTACAAATGTTATGCTGATATCTATTGTTCAGTGTTGTTACTGGTCACTTATGTTGCTGTCAATTAAGTTAATTCAAACTGGGAGTGGCTTCTACTTGTCTTCCTGCCTCCCTCCTCTCATTAGCCATTTTGCTGTTCATCTCATTGCTGTGAGCACACATTTCTAGGCTTGTGAAGTCTTCAATTTCTTGGAAACGAAGGTAGGAAAGTCTCACAGCATCTAACAGCCAGTTATACCTTTATTCTCATTATGTGGGGACAGAACAGTCAAATTGTCTTTCAGCCTGGACTTGGCTTACATATATTTTGTATGAAACTTATCACTATAGGTATAATTTTTATACGAAAAATGGATAATAATTAGTATCTACATATTGTTTTACAATGTTTTATTTATATTCAGCACAAAATACGAAGCCAAAATTCATCTAGCAAGTCATCATGAGTGATAGTAATGCTGGATCTAGTTTCCGCCATAATCCAAGAAAACGTGTTTGCAGGTTAGTATAATTTTGTGAAAAGCCAATAATGTAGTATTTCGGAAAATTATTTATTTTACATTTTTTCATATTTACAGATTTACGTCTGACGAAATAATGCGAATGCTAGAAGAATCTGATTCTGAGCATGAGGATGAACCATATGTTGCATCTGATGATGAAAACTATGTACCACAAGTGGATGTTACTGAAGAAGATTCAGACATTGAACAAGAAATGGTCATAGAGCATGAAAATGAATACGAATCAGACGAAAGTGTTGAGGATGATTCTGTGCCTCAAAGTGCAGGCGACATTTGGACTGCTAAGGATGAAACTCAATGGTGCAGTAATCCACTGCCAAATGCACAAACAAAATCTCGTAATGTCCTACGACAAAGAGGTGGCCCTGCAGCAATCAGCAACCTATATACAGCAAAAGAGCTATTCAAGTCCATCATGACTCCCGAGATGTGTGACATCATATTACGGGAAACGAATCGAAAGGCCAAGAGAGTTTGTGATGCTTACAACAACGAACTGGTACAACGTTTTCCTGATTCTTCCAAACGGCCACCACAAAAAACATTCAAGCAATTTACTGAAACTGAACTTCATGCATTTTTGGGCATACTGATTGCTGCTGGTGTGCACAGAGCCAACAAAGAGAATCTGGAGGAAATGTGGAATGTTGCTGCTCTGCCTCTTATACGTGCAGCCATGTCTCGTGACCGCTTCAAGATGATACTCAGATTTATCAGGTTTGACAACGAAAATACACGTGCAGAACGTGTGCAAACAGATAAAGCTGCACCAATACGGGACATCTGGACAATGCTGAACAGTAATCTGGAGAGAGCCTACAAGCCATATCATTGTATCACCGTCGACGAGCAATTATTTCCATTTAGAGGTCATACTAAATTTACCCAGTATATACCTTCAAAACCAGCTAAATATGGCATAAAGATTTTCTGGGCTTGTGACTCATCAAATGCCTACCCTTTACAAGGTCAGCTCTACACTGGGAAACCAACTGATGGTCCTCGACAAGTAAACATTGGAGAACGAACAGTATTGGACCTAGTGAGCTCGTATAAAGGCTCTGGAAGAAATGTCACCACCGATAACTTCTTTACAACCATGGAACTAGCTAAGGTATTGAACTCCTGGAACATGACACTAGTTGGTACAGTGAGAAAAAACAAAAGGTTCCTACCTAACAACATGCAGCCTGCCAAAGAAAGGCCTGTAAACTCGACAAATTTTGCCTACAATCATGATGCAACAGTCTGTTCATATGTACCAAAGAAGAACAAATCAGTCGTGCTTCTATCATCTATGCACATGACGGGAGAAGTTGAAGAGACACTAGCAGCCAAGCCAGAGATAATAAAATACTACAACATAACAAAAGGTGGCGTTGATGTTATGGATAAAATGTTGGGAGAGTACACTGTGAAACGACGAACATCACGTTGGACTTTGGCATTTTTCTACAATATGATTGATGTCAGTGGGTTAGCATCCTACATCATCTACAGAGAACACAATCCAAGCTTCAGGGCAAAGGATCAACGAAGAAAGTTCCTGAAAGATCTCGCAAATCAGCTGTGTATGATTGCAATTGAAGATCGTAGTACAAACAAAATGATAAGAAACCATTTTCTTCGAGGTGCAGTAGAAATGGTGCTTGGACGATGCATTGTGGTAGCATCGCAGCCAGCAGCTGGCCCCAACATACCTCATGGTAGTCGTGGACCCTCCCCTGTTGTTGGTAGTTGCTATGTCTGCAGAGACCTGAGGCGAAAACAACGCAAGACTAGAAAGTCTTGTGTGGTTTGTGTGAAACCCATTTGCGATGAACACTCTGTAGCAAAGCCAACATGCATTACTTGCAAAGAAAATCAATAAAAAAAAGTTTCTTACATTTTCTTTTATAATGTAAATGAACAGTTTTTTACTTGTTTATAATAGTTAAATAGCATTATCATTAAAAAAAAATTTATGCTTTTTCCCTTGCATTATCTTCATTCAAAATATATGAGGTACATTTGTACCTATGCAGCTTGTTATGGATGCAAAAAGATCTCGACCCCTTATCTCGGAAGCGGGTGGAGATATTTTATTGAAATTTGGCCAATATATTCTGGACCAAAAATGTAGAGATGTCACGAAATTTCAGCCCTCTACGTCTTTTCAAAAAAAAGTTATTGCAATTTTAAAACGGAATAGTTACAATTGTACCTATTCAGCCGGATAAGGGTTAATGTACAAAATAAAGAATAAAAATAAAAAATATGGATATACTCACCCTCCAAGAAGCCTGGCTGTCACCGCTGCAAGCGTCTGCCTCCTTTCCTAAGAATTGCAGAGCGTGAAAGACCTTCGATGACGTCACGGTCAGGTGACCGGTCACATGAGCGGTCACAGACCAATCACAAGACAGTGACGTCATCGAAGGTCCTTCACGCTCTGCAATTCTTAGGAACGGAGGCAGACGCTTGCAGCGGTGACAGCCAGGCTTCTCGGAGGGGTGAGTATATCCATATTTTTTATTTTTATTCTTTATTTTTTCCATGAATATGGATCCCAGGGCCTGAAGGAGAGTCTCCTCTCCTTCAGACCCTGGGAACCACACACCATATAAGATGACTGGGCGTATAAGATGACCCCCGTCTTATACAGCAGGCATATCCCAAATTCCATATTTTATATGGAAAAGTTGGGGGTCGTCTTATACGCCCAGTCGTCTTATACACCAGAAAATACGAGTGGGTGGAAGAACATAATCAGCGCACAGAGTCCAGACCTCTACTCCATCCAACACCTAGAATGGAGATGGTGAGCCCGGAATCTTCACAACATCAGGGTCTGACCTCACAAATGATCAAGGGTCAAAAATTCCCACAGATGCCTTCAAAATCTTGTAGAAAGCAAGTTATGATAGACGTCATATTAATGCCTTTTATTGGCAGGTGTAGTTTCAGTCCAAGTGCGATACATAGGACAAAACATGAGATCACACTCGGACCAATGTTACTCTAAGGCACTGTGCACATGCCCATTTTTTCCCTTGGATAGAGTAGGTCTATGGCAAGGAAATCACAGTATGCCAGAGTTTGAGCTGATATTCTGTTTGCAGTCCGCCACGCAAGTCATTGATTGCAGGGAAACCATTAGACTGCACTGGGATGATATCTGATTTCCACTCACTGACAGAATGGAGAAGTTGGAAAAAAAAAATTCAAACTATGATCACACTTTGAGCAAAATCTAATTTGCGTAATCAACCCGATTCTCTCAGATGAGAGAATATACGGCCATGCATAGCTGCCCTCAGAGTTAAGCTCTTCTGGCATCTTCTCCGGTTTAGTCTTCCTTTCTCTCTGGGTCTTCATACACATCACTGCCAAGTGTGCCTCATACATTCACGTGGGCACTACACATTCATGTGGGGCCCAGCCAGTGCTGGAACTATACTGGAAGACCAGAGCAAATGGATGAAATAATGGAGAAGATCGAAGAGGAGAGGTAACGGACACCTTGGTTGGCACTGGGTTAGGAGGAGTTTAAGGGTAGACAGGCCTGACGTGGTATCGCCTACACGATAATGGTCTATATGTCCATAATGGAAGACATTACATAATGATAATGTATGTACCGTTACAAGACATGTTAAGTGAAGAGCGTGAGCTGTCTAAACGGAAAGGAGGGGTGGGTAAGGGGGGGGGTTAATGTTGGTAAAATATGGTAAATACATGTATTAATGGCAAATGTTTTATTGAAATGTTATGCCTAATAAAAAACTATTTGAGTTAAAAAAAGAGGAGAGGTAACGTCAGGACAGGTATTGGGAGGGCTGAATAAAGATGAGTGTAAGAGGGATTTTGTTTTCTTAAACCCTTCCTGACACTCACATTCCAGCAAAATAGAGGATGGCTGACAATATGAATGTTTGTGTTTGTAGTCATTACAATTACAGGGTGACATCGCTAGTTGCTTTCCATGTAAACATAGTCTTAATGCTTCACCTTTCCTCCACCTAAAGCTTTGATGACCTCACAGATATCTCGTGTGTCACCTTTCCTCTAGCAGATAATCCTGGCTCACCTTTTACCTGACTATTTGTATTACTCAATCCAGTCTGCATCTGCCAACCTGATCACACAGATTTTCACCCTCGTCTCCTGCTGTCACTTGGCAAGCACATTGCATGTCTCGGGCCATATTTTACCTCTGGAGCATGCACTATTTTATTATAAGCACCATTGACTCCAGAAATTCTGACTAACTGCCAAGAAGCAAATTGTTGTGAATGCCAACTACCCAAAATGTTGCCTTGTATTGTTTTAGGCTTTAAACTCCTAATATTGGATGCATTTGAGGCCATAAAGTGTTTTTCCAGCACAAAAAAAGTTTTTTATTTGAATTAAAAATGGAAATTAACAAAATTTACTAATAAGGATAAGAGATTCCATTCAATGCAATTTTTACCCAAAAATTTGAAATCTCCTGAATTACTTTTTTTGGGATTCAGTTTGTGCAAATTTATTGTGGCAAAATTCCCACCTACCATCCTATACTTCTCATATCATCATATCTCCTGCCACGAGTTTCACTCAGGGCCATGCACCACTGGCCAGCCCTCAAATGACATGTCATAGGTTCATCATGGCACTACTCGCGTCACTTGAGGGTTAGTTAATGGGGCTCCTCACCGAGAGAGGATCGTAGGATAAGACATGTGGACTGGTAAGCAGCAATGTGAGTATTTTTTTAAATCACTGGAGCAGAGGAAATCCTATCAGTCAAAAGGTAGTATACAGCAAAGATAGATAATAGTAGGAGGTTAAGACCCAAATTTTAATATAGATGACTAAAAACAGAGGAAATATATTCAGACAAACAATACCACAACAAATATAAAAAATATTAAGTGCTCAAATCTCACCAGTTCACGTGAATAAACAATGGTTCTGTGTTACTCCTTTGATGTCCAGAGCATGCTGTCCATAATCATAGGAGAAAGGAGGGGTATAAGTCACTAGTCGCACCCCGCGTGACTCTCCCGTACTGATAAGGACAGTTCCCAAGTATGGTCCTGTCCTATAGAATGTCCCTTAATTCTCTTCTGACGTGTTTTATTCACTAGTTACAGTGGACTCATCAGGGGAGTGTAAGTACGGTATGTATTAAGGATTATTAGAAAGTTCAAAAACTAGAACCATAATATAATCATGGGGACAAAAGTATTTAAGAGTTGCCCAGGTAGAAGGGGACTCTATCGCACAGTGGTGTAAGACTATCAAGATACTAGCAAAGGCCTTATTAGTAAAACCATAGTTTTAAGTATGAATACTTCACCAATATTCTGATTTCAGACTCTAAGTCTTAGTTAGGGAAACTTTGTAGGAGATGACTATTGTTAACGACAAGTTGTGGCAGGGTAATTTTTTTTTGTTGATTTCTATTATTGTTGTGTATGATGCATTTGATACATATTCTTAATTGTGTAATGTGAAGAATTTAAAATATATATATTAAAGGTAAGTAATAAGTGTTAGCACTGGAAAAAAAAACAGAATCTGAGCAACATATCAGGAGTAGTGATTGGCCACACTGGACCCAAACATCCAGTGGTTTGCCCGACAGTTAAAAAAGTTCTGTTCGGGTACCAGAACCATTCCCAAACCCAATTCACATTCATGGGGTGCCTGAACATACAGTGTTCACCCGCTGTCATGTGCATGATGCAAAAACTGGAAATAGCGGGCACCATCAAGCATAATAAATCATGTGTTCAACCTGCAGCATGCCAAAACATATAGACAATGCAAAAAAGGAGTGTGAAAGAGACATGCACATACGCAGGGATCAACATGTAAAATCACAAAATGTTATTGATATCCGTTAACGACACACCACACATTGTATAAAAACATTTAAAACCACAAAAATTACAAATGTTACACCCAAGACAATAAGGGGGGAAAAAGAGACATGGGTCCGGTTTGCCAGCAGGCAGGCAAATAAATCATTTTCCTCAGCATTCAATTTGGACACATAATGGACATGCTCACGCCATGCACTCGCAAGTGTTTGTTGGAGATATAGGATCAGGCACCGACTCCCGTGCGAACCACCCACCCACCCTCTTGGTGCCTGATCCTATATGTGCACTGTTGTGAATTTTCGTTCTCAAACTCCCTCCTGTGGTCATGAATGGTACTTCGGCGAGTTCTGTCCGTGGACTCCCTCTGGTGGCTGTGAGTGAAGCTGCTGGTTCTTGAGATTCCTTCCTCAGCTGCCCTCGTCTATGGCTAGGCTGGCTTCTCTATTTAACTCCACTCAGATCGTTACTTCATGCCAGCTGTCAATGTCTTAGTACTGGTTCAGATCTCTCTTGGATCTTTCTGTTGACCTGTCTACTCCAGTAGAAGCTAAGTCCCTGCTAGTTCATTTGTTGTTCATTGTGTACTGAATATATTTCTTAGTACTTGCTAAGTTCTAGTCCAGCTTGCTATCATGATATTGCCTTGCTAGCTGGAAGCTCTGGGGTGCAGAGTGGCACCTCCGCACCGTGAGTCGGTGCGGGAGTCTTTTTGCACACTCTGCGTTGTTTTTTATAGTTTTTTGTGCTGACCGCAAAGATTCCTTTCTATCCTCTGTCTGTTTAGTGAAGACTGGCCTCCTTTGCTAAAACCTGTTTCATTCCTGTGTTTATGACTTTCCTCTTAACTCACAGTCAATATTTGTGGGGGGCTGCCTTTTCCTTTGGGGAATTTCTCTGAGGCAAGGTGAGGCTTTATTTCCTATCTTTAGGGGTAGTTAGCTCTTAGGCTGTGAAGAGGCGTCTAGGCAGAGTTAGGTACGCTCCACGGCTATTTCTAGTGTGTGTGATAGGATTAGGGTTTGCGGTCAGCAGAGCTCCCACTTCCCAGAGATTGTCCTGTCCTATAGTTTAACCATCAGGTCATTTCGTGTGCTCCTAACCACCAGGTCCATACCAGTACAGCTGGCCAGCAAAGTGTTAATGCATCTTAATAGAGGGATAAGAGAAGATCTGAGACCATTTTTTTTTCTCTGCAGTGTGTTTTGTCTTTCTTTTTCCCTTAACCTCTGGGTGGTTCAGGACTCAGGTGTAGATATGGACATTCAAGGTCTGTCCTCTTGTGTGGATCAACTCACTGCAAGGGTACAAAGCATTCAAGATTATGTAGTTCAGAATCCGATGTTAGAGCCTAGAATTCCAATTCCTGATTTGTTTTCTGGGGATAGATCTAAGTTTCTGAATTTCAAAAATAATTGTAGACTGTTTCTTGCTTTGAAACCCCGCTCCTCTGGTGACCCCATTCAGCAAGTAAAAATCATTATTTCTTTGTTATGTGGCGACCCTCAAGACTGGGCATTCTCCCTTGCGCCAGGAGATCCTGCATTGCGTAATGTAGATGCATTTTTTCTGGCGCTTGGATTGCTTTATGATGAACCGAATTCAGTGGATCAGGCAGATAAAATTTTGCTGGCTTTGTGTCAGGGTCAGGATGAAGTGGAGGTATATTGCCTGAAGTTTAGAAAGTGGTCTGTGCTTACTCAGTGGAATGAGTGTGCCCTGGCAGCAATTTTCAGAAAGGGTCTTTCGGAAGCCCTTAAGGATGTATTGGTGGGGTTCCCCACGCCTGCTGGTCTGAATGAATCAATGTCCTTGGCCATTCAGATCGATCGGCGCTTGCGTGAGCGCAAAGTTGTGCACCATTTGGCGGTATCCTCTGAGCAGAGGCCTGAGCCTATGCAATGTGATAGGACTTTGACCAGAGCTGAACGGCAAGAACACAGATGTCAGAATGGGCTGTGTTTTTACTGTGGTGACTCCACTCATGCTATCTCTGATTGTCCTAAGCGCACTAAGCGGTTCGCTAGGTCTGTCACCATTGGTACTGTACAGCCTAAATTTCTTTTGTCCGTTACTCTGATTTGCTCTTTTTCATCCTACTCTGTTATGGCATTTGTGCATTCAGGTGCTGCCCTGAATTTGATGGACTTGGAGTTTGTAAGGCGCTGGGGTTTTTTCTTGGAGCCCTTGCAGTATCCTATTCCATTAAGGGGAATTGATGCTACGCCTTTGGCCAAGAATAAGCCTCAGTACTGGACTCAGTTGACCATGTACATGGCTCCTGCATATCAGGAGGATATTCGCTTTCTGGTGTTGCATAATCTGCATGATGTGGTCGTGTTGGGTTTGCCATGGCTACAGGTCCATAATCCAGTATTGGATTGGAAATCAATGTCTGTGTCCAGTTGGGGTTGTCAAGGGGTACATGGTGATGTTCCATTGTTGTCAATTTCTTCTTCCACTCCTTCTGAAGTCCCTGAGTTTTTGTCAGATTACCAGGATGTATTTGATGAGCTCAAATCCAGTGCCCTACCTCCTCATAGGGATTGTGATTGTGCTATTAATTTGATTCCTGGTAGTAAGTTTCCTAAGGGCCGAATTTTCAATTTATCTGTGCCAGAACACGCCGCTATGCGGAGTTATATAAAGGAGTCCTTGGAGAAAGGGCATATTCGCCCATCGTCGTCACCGTTGGGACAGGGTTCTTTTTTGTGGCCAAGAAGGATGGTCCTCTGAGACCTTGCATAGATTACCACCTTCTCAATAAAATCACGGTCAAATTTCAGTACCCTTTGCCTCTACTGTCTGATTTGTTTGCTCGGATTAAGGGGGCTAGTTCGTTCTCCAAGATAGATCTTCGAGGGGCGTATAATCTTGTGCGTATTAAACAGGGCGATAAATGGAAAACAGCATTTAATACGCCCGAGGGCCATTTTGAGTACCTGGTGATGCCATTCGGGCTTTCTAATGCTCCATCTGTGTTTCAGTCCTTTATGCATGACATCTTCCGAAAGTATCTGGATAGATTCATGATTGTATATTTGGATGATATTTTGGTCTTTTCGGATGATTGGGAGTCTCATGTGAAGCAGGTCAGAATGGTGTTCCAGGTACTTCGTGCTAATTCCTTGTTTGTGAAGGGGTCTAAATGTCTCTTCGGAGTTCAGAAGGTTTCCTTTTTGGGCTTCATTTTTTCCCCTTCTACTATCGAGATGGATCCTGTTAAAGTTCAGGCCATTTATGATTGGACTCAGCCTACATCTGTGAAGAGCCTTCAGAAATTCCTGGGCTTTGCGAATTTTTACCGTCGCTTCATCGCTAATTTTTCTAGTGTTGTTAAACCGTTGACTGATTTGACCAAGAAAGGTGCGGATGTGGTGAATTGGTCCTCTGCGGCCGTTGAGGCTTTTCAGGAGTTGAAACATCGTTTTTCTTCGGCCCCTGTGTTGTGTCAGCCAGATGTTTCGCTCCCTTTTCAGGTCGAGGTTGATGCTTCTGAGATTGGAGCAGGGGCTGTTTTGTCTCAAAGAAGTTCTGATGGCTCTGTGATGAAGCCATGTGCTTTCTTTTCTAGAAAGTTTTCGCCTGCTGAGCGTAATTATGATGTTGGCAATCGGGAGTTGTTGGCTATGAAGTGGGCATTCGAGGAGTGGCGACATTGGCTTGAAGGAGCCAAGCATCGCGTGGTGGTCTTAACGGATCACAAGAATCTGACTTATCTCGAGTCTGCCATCTCCCCTGATTTGCGGCGGGTGCTGCAGGAGTTTCAGGCTGATAGACCTGACCGTTGTCCAGCGGAGAAACTGACCCTGATAGATGGACTAGTAGAGTTATCTCTGAGGTTCATTGTTCGGTGTTGGCTGGTCATCCTGGGATTTTTGGTACCAGAGATTTGGTGGCTAGATCCTTTTGGTGGCCTTCCTTGTCACGGGATGTGCGTTCTTTTGTGCAGTCCTGTGGGACTTGTGCTCGGGCCAAGCCCTGCTGTTCTCGTGCCAGTGGGTTACTTTTGCCCTTGCCGGTCCCGAAAAGGCCCTGGACGCATGTTTCCATGGATTTTATTTCAGATCGCCCTGTCTCTCAAAGGATGTCGGTCATCTGGGTGGTTTGTGATCGCTTCTCTAAGATGGTCCATTTGGTACCCTTGCCTAAATTGCCTTCCTCCTCTGATTTGGTTCCATTATTTTTCCAGCATGTGGTTCGTTTGCATGGCTTTCCGGAGAACATCGTGTCGGACAGAGGTTCCTAGTTTGTTTCAAGGTTTTGGCGGTCCTTTTGTGCTAAGATGGGCATTGATTTGTCTTTTTCTTCGGCTTTCCATCCTCAGACAAATGGCCAAACCGAACGAACCAATCAGACTTTGGAAACATATCTGAGATGCTTTGTTTCTGCTGATCAGGATGATTGGGTGACCTTCTTGCCATTGGCTGAGTTCGCCCTTAATAATGGGGCCAGTTCGGCTACTTTGGTTTCGCCTTTTTTTTGTAATTCTGGTTTCCATCCTCGTTTTTCTTCAGGGCAGGTTGAGCCTTCGGACTGTCCTGGTGTAGATTCTGTGGTGGACAGGTTGCAGCAAATTTGGACTCACGTAGTGGACAATTTGACATTGTCCCAGGAGAAGGCTCAACGTTTCGCTAACCGCCGTCGCTGTGTTGGTCCCCGACTTCGTGTTGGGGATTTGGTTTGGTTGTCGTCTCATTATGTTCCTATGAAGGTTTCTTCTCCTAAGTTTAAGCCTCGTTTCATTGGTCCTTATAAGATTTCTGAAATTCTCAATCCTGCGTCATTTCGTTTGGCCCTTCCAGCTTCTTTTGCCATCCATAATGTGTTCCATAGGTCGTTGTTGCGGAGATATGTGGCGCCTATGGTTCCCTGCGTTGACCCTCCTGCTCCGGTGTTGGTCGAGGGGGAGTTGGAGTATGTGGTGGAGAAGATTTTAGATTCTCGTATTTTGAGACGGAAACTTCAGTACCTGGTCAAATGGAAGGGCTATGGTCAGGAGGATAATTCTTGGGTTGTTGCCTCTGATGTCCACGCTGCCGATTTAGTTCGTGACTTTCATTTGGCTCATCCTGATCGGCCTGGGGGCTCTGGTGAGCGTTCGTGACCCCTCCTCAAGGGGGGGTACTGTTGTGAATTCCGTTCTCGAACTCCCTCCTGTGGTCATGAATGGTACTTCGGCGAGTTCTGTCCGTGGACTCCCTCTGGTGGCTGTGAGTGGAGCTGCTGGTTCTTGAAATTCCTTCCTCAGCTGCCCTCGTTTATGGCTAGGCTGGCTTCTCTATTTAACTCCACTCAGATCGTTACTTCATGCCAGCTGTCAATGTCTTAGTACTGGTTCAGATCTCTCTTGGATCTTTCTGATGACCTGTCTACTCCAGCAGAAGCTAAGTCCCTGCTAGTTCATTTGTTGTTCATTGTGTACTGAATAAATTTCTTAGTACTTGCTAAGTTCTAGTCCAGCTTGCTATCATGATATTGCCTTGCTAGCTGGAAGCTCTGGGGTGCAGAGTGGCACTTCAGCACCGTGAGTCGGTGCGGGAGTCTTTTTGCACACTCTGCGTGTTTTTTTGTAGTTTTTTGTGCTGACCGCAAAGATTCCCTTCTATCCTCTGTCTGTTTAGTGAACACTGGACTCCTTTGCTAAAACCTGTTTCATTCCTGTGTTTGTGACTTTCCTCTTAACTCACAGTCAATATTTGTGGGGGGCTGCCTTTTCCTTTGGGGAATTTCTCTGAGGCAAGGTGAGGCTTTATTTCCTATCTTTAGGGGTAGTTAGCTCTTAGGCTGTGAAGAGGCGTCTAGGCAGAGTTAGGTACGCTCCACGGCTATTTCTAGTGTGTGTGATAGGATTAGGGTTTGCGGTCAGCAGAGCTCCCACTTCCCAGAGCTTGTCGTGTCCTATAGTTTATCCATCAGGTCATTCCGGGTGCTCCTAACCACCAGGTCCATAACAGTGCATGTCTCTTTCTCTCTCCTTTTTGCATTGTCATGTGCATGATAACGCGACAAATACTGCCTCTCAGCGGCATAAAATCATTACTACCGGTCAGAGAGCAGCAGCTCCAACACTTTCAAATGACAGCGTGAGCCTGCAGCTGTGAGGTTTACCCACAGTCACAAGTGTTGGCTGATGGGACTGCTACTCTCATCAGCCTACGTCTGCTGCCGCTTTTAACAGCGAGAGCAGGCAGCTACTTATGGGAGTTTCCATAACCCAGCGCCTGTGATATAAATAATTAAATAAAAAATGGCATGGGTTCCACTATATTTTTGACAACCAGCCAGGCAAAACTGACAGCTGCAGGCTGCAATCCTCAGCTGTCAGCTTTAGCAAGTCTGGTTATCAAGAATAGAGGGGTCACAACATCTGTTTTTAAAAATTATTTACATAAATGATGAAAAAATGGCAAAGGGCCATGGATACTGTCCGGGATTAAACATGCGAGAAATACAGCAGAGTCCCGCATGTAAATACCCAACATTGATGCCGTCACTCAGGAGCGGAGCGTGCGGCTGCATATCTTGCTATGCGCCACACGCTCCGCTCCTGAGTGACGGCGGCAATGCCGGGTATTAACATGCGAGACTTGGCTGTATTTCTCGCATGTGTAAGCCCACCGGCATCAGGGGCTTATCTACAGCATTCTGAAATGCTGTAGATAAGCCCCCGATGTATCCTGAAAGATGAGAAAAAGAGGTTAGATTATACTCACCCGGGGCGGTCCCGCTGCGGTCTGGTTCGATGGGCATTGCAGTCCGGTCTGGGGCCTCCCATCTTCTTACGATGATGTCCTCTTCTTGTCTTCACCCTGTGGCTTCGGCGCAGGCATACTTTGTCTGCCCTGTTGAGGACAGCACAAAGTACTGCAGTGCGCAGGCGCCGGGAAAGGTCAAAAAGACCAGCATCTGCGCACTGCACTACTTTGCTCTGCCCTCAACAGGGCAGACAAAGTACGTCTGCGGTGTGAAGACAAGAAGAGGATGTCATTGAAAGAACATGGGAGGCCCCGGACCGCGACGCCCACCGCAGCGGGACCGCCCCTGGGTGAGTATAATCTAACCTCTTTTTCTCATTTTTATCTTATGTACAGAATGCTGTACATAAGCCCCTGATGCCGGTGGGCTTAGCTCATCTATGATTTTGGGGGTGACAGGTTCCCTTTGAGCAAACGGATTCCCTGGTGCTGGTCAGTTCCTTGGCCGTTGACAGGAGCTAAGTTACTTTCTTTACCTTCCAGGAGTCCTGGCTCAGTTTGACTAGCTGTGCCGTAGAGATGTCAACTGTGTGCCACATGGATGACATCTTGCCAAGCCAGCAAATCAAATGCCGGTAACCTAGAAGCCAAAGGCACTTTCACACAGCTCCTGTCCACAGCCAGAGAATACAGACGATGACGTCCTCTTCTTGTCTTCACGCTGCTGCTCCGGCGCAGCCGTACTTTGTCTGCCCTGTTGAGGGCAGAGCAAAGTACTGCAGTGTGCAGACACCGGGCCTCTCTGACCTTTCCCGGTGCCTGTGCACTGCAGTACTTTGCTCTGCCCTCAACAGGGAGATAAAGTACGCCTGCGCCAGAGCAGCAGCGTGAAGACAATTAGAGGACGTTATCATAACAAGATGGGAGGCCCCGGACCGGACTGCGACGCCCATCGGAATGGACCACAGCGGGTCCGCACCTGGGTGAGTATATTCTAACCTCTTTTTCTCATCTTTCAGGATACATCGGGGGCTTATCTACAGCATTACAGAATGCTGTAGATAAGCCCCTGATGCCGGTAGGCTTAGCTCACCTTCGATTTTGGTGGTGACAGGTTCCCTTTAAGGTGTTTGGCAATGTTCTAATACATATCTCCCGGGCACTAGAAGAGGAAACCTAAAAACAAAAAAATAATGTAATAGTTGCTATAAGACCTTATCTAATCACATTCGCTCATCAATAGTTGTGATCCATTGCTGTAACCATCACAGTGTTTAAAAAAAATAGTGCCAGTTTCACCAGCCTTTGATGAGTGAGTAACATTTGAAATTTTCACATATGAAACAAATAAATAAAGTACAAAACTTGTTCTATTCCCTGCAATGGCATCAAAGTGACATCAGTGATTTTTCATGGACCCATAAGCTTGTTTGGGTAATTTTGATCTGAGGCTCGGGTCAAAAACGGACCACTGACATGTGAACATCCACATAAACTAAATTGGGTTCATGTTCTATCCAAGAAAAACAGATGTTTGAATGAAGATGAAGTGCCAGTGATTGATGAGCTCCGTTCATGTGGTCTGTACGTCTGGCTACGGTCTATGTCTTCTGCTATATAAGAACCATCTGACTCATAAATTACCAGTGTACATGTATATAGATAGATCTAGGTTTGTATAGATATTGTTGCTATTCATTCTCCTTTGCTAGTGTTGGAAGGTATTTTGTTGGTTTGTGACATCATGTATGTAGCTGATGGAAAACCAAGAGGAAAGTGGGTTGGAATACCTTCCATCTTTGTGGGAACAGTTTAAGGAAGCCCCTACTCTATTCCCATTGACTGTGCCCAGTACAGAACGTCCATACAGATATAGTTGGTGGAAGTTTGGTGGAAGAACATGATCAGCGCACAGAGTCCAGACCTCTACTCCATCCAACACCTAGAATGGAGATGGTGAGCCCGGAAACTTCACAACGTCAGGGTCTGACCTCACAAATGATCAAGGGTCAAAAATTCCCACAGATGCCTTCAAAATCTTGTAGAAAGCAAGTTATGATAGACGTCATATTAATGCCTTTTATTGACAGGTGTAGTTTCAGTCCAAGTGCGATACATAGGACAAAACATGAGATCGCACTCGGACCAATGTTACTCTAAGGCACTGTGCACATGCCCATTTTTTCCCTTGGATAGAGTAGGTCTATGGCAAGGAAATCACAGTATGCCAGAGTTTGAGCTGATATTCTGTTTGCAGTCCGCCACGCAAGTCATTGAGTGCAGGGAAACGATTGGACTGCACTGGGATGATATCTGATTTACACTCACTGACAGAATGGAGAAGTTGGAAAAAAAAATTTCAAACTATGATCACACTTTGAGCAAAATCTAATTTGCGTAATCAACCCGATTCTCTCAGATGAGAGAATATACGGCCATGCATAGCTGCCCTCAGAGTTAAGCTCTTCTGGCATCTTCTCCGGTTTAGTCTTCCTTTCTCTCTGGGTCTTCATACACATCACTGCCAAGTGTGCCTCATACAGTCACGTGGGCACTACACATCCATGTGGGGCCCAGCCAGTGCTGGAACTATACTGGAAGACCAGAGCAAAAGGATGAAATAATGGAGAAGATCGAAGAGGAGAGGTAACGGACGCCTTGGTTGGCACTGGGTTAGGAGGAGGTTAAGGGAAGACAGGCCTGACGTGGTATCGCCTACACGATAATGGTCTATATGTCCATAATGGAAGACATTACATAATGATAATGTATGTACCGTTACAAGACATGTTAAGTGAAGAGCGTGAGCTGTCTAAACGGAAAGGAGGGGTGGGTAAAGGGGGGTTAATGTTGGGAAAATTTGGAAAATACATGCATTAATGGCAAATGTTTTATTGAAATTTTATGCTTAATAAAAAACTATTTGAGTTAAAAAAAGAAGAGGAGAGGTAACGTCAGGACAGGTATTGGGAGGGCTGAAAAAAGGTGAGTGTAAGAAGGATTTTGTTTTCTTAAACCCTTCCTGACACTCACATTCCAGCAAAATGGAGGATGGCTGACAATATGAATGTTTGTGTTTGTAGTCTTTACTATTACAGGGTGACATCGCTATTTGCTTTCCATGTAAACATAGTCTTATTGCTTCACCTTTCCTCCACCTAAAGCTTTGATGACCTCAGATATCTCGTGTGTCACCTTTCCTCTAGCAGATAATCCTGGCTCACCTTTTACCTGACTATTTGTATTACTCAATCCAGTCTGCATCTGCCAACCTGATCACACAGACTTTCACCGTCGTCTCCTGCTGTCACTTGGCAAGCACATTGCATGTTTTGGGCCATATTTTACCCCTGGAGCATGCACCATTTTATTATAAACACCACTTACTCCAGAAATTCTGCTAACAGTCAAGAAGCAAATTGTTGCGAATGCCAACTACCCAAAATGCTGCCTTGTATTGTTTTAGGCTTTAAACTCCTAATATTGGATGCATTTGAGGCCATAAAGGGTTTTTCCAGCACAAAAAGTTTTTTCATTTGAATTAAAAATGGAAATTAACAAGATTTACTAATAAGGATAAGAGATTCCATTCAATGCAATTTTTTACCCAAAAATTTGAAATCTCCTGAATTACTTTTCTGGGATTCAGTTTGTGCAAATTTATTGTGGCAAAATTCCCACCTACCTGTCATGATCTCCATGGCCAGAGAACTAGCATAAGCCTCTATAGGAACAAGCTCTTGGAAGATGTAACTGTACTGACCATGAACTAAACCTACCGCATCATCTAGAAGTAGCCAGGTAGCATGTCCTACTTTTTATCCCTATATGCCCAGCGCCGGCCGGAGAACTAAATAATGCTAGCAGAGGGAAATATAAGACCTGACTCACCTCTAGAGAAATGCCCAAAAGGAGACAGAAGCCCCCCACATATATTGGCGGTGATATGAGATGAAACAACAAACGCAGCAGGAAAATAGTTTTAGCAAATTTGAGGTCCGCTTTCTAGATAGCAGAAGACAGAAAGCATACTTTCATGGTCAGTAGAAAACCCTAACAAAACACATCCAGAAATTACTTTAGGACTCTGGCATTAACTCATAATACCAGAGTGGCAATTCCTGATCAACAAGAGCTTTCCAGACACAGTAACGAAACTGCAGCTGTGAACTGGAACCAAAATACAAAAACAAAACATGGACGAATGTCCAACTTATCTAGTAGATGTCTGGGAGCAGGAACAAGCACAGAGAGGCTTCTGATAACATTGTTGACCGGCAAGCATCTAACAGAGAAGCCAGGTTATATAGCGACACCCAGATCTAATCAGAACAGGTGAACAGGGAAGATGATGTCACAAGTTCAATTCCACCAGTAGCCACCGGGGGAGCCCAGAATCCAAATTCACAACAGTACCCCCCCCTCAAGGAGGGGACACCGAACCCTCACCAGAACCACCAGGGCGATCAGGATGGGCCCTATGAAAGGCACGAACCAGATCAGAGGCATGAACATCAGATGCAGTGACCCAAGAATTATCCTCCTGGCCGTATCCCTTCCACTTGACCAGATACTGGAGTCTCCGTCTGGAAACACGGGAGTCTAGGATTTTTTCCACAACGTACTCCAACTCACCCTCAACCAACACCGGAGCAGGAGGCTCAACGGAAGGCACAACAGGTGCCTCATACCTGCGCAATAACGACCGATGAAAAACGTTATGAATAGAAAAGGATGCAGGGAGGTCCAAACGGAAGGAAACAGGGTTAAGAATCTCCAATATTTTATACGGACCGATGAACCGAGGCTTAAACTTAGGAGATGAGACCCTCATAGGGACAAAACGAGAAGACAACCACACCAAATCTCCAACACAAAGCCGAGGACCAACACGACGGTGACGGTTGGCAAAAAGCTGAGTCTTCTCCTGGGACAACTTAAAATTGTCCATCACCTGCCCCCAGATATGATGCAATCTCTCCACCACCGCATCCACTCCAGGACAATCCGAGGATTCCATCTGACCGGAGGAAAATCGAGGATGGAACCCCGAATTACAGAAAAACGGGGAAACCAAGGTGGCAGAGCTGGCCCGATTATTGAGGGCGAACTCCGCCAATGGCAAAAAAGCAACCCAATCATCCTGGTCAGCAGACACAAAACACCTCAGATATGTCTCCAGGGTCTGATTAGTCCGCTCGGTCTGGCCATTAGTCTGAGGGTGAAAAGCAGACGAAAAAGACAAATCTATGCCCATCCTAGCACAAAATGCCCGCCAAAATCTAGACACAAATTGGGTTCCTCTGTCAGAAACGATATTCTCAGGAATACCATGCAAACGAACAACATTTTGAAAAAACAGGGGCACCAACTCGGAAGAAGAAGGCAATTTGGGCAGGGGAACCAAATGAACCATCTTAGAAAAACGGTCACACACCACCCAGATGACAGACATCTTCTGAGAAACAGGCAGATCTGAAATAAAATCCATCGAGATGTGTGTCCAAGGCCTCTTAGGAATAGGCAAGGGCAACAATAATCCACTAGCCCGAGAACAACAAGGCTTGGCCCGAGCACAAACGTCACAAGACTGCACAAAGCCTCGCACATCTCGTGACAGGGAAGGCCACCAGAAGGATCTTGCCACCAAATCCCTGGTACCAAAAATTCCAGGATGACCTGCCAATGCAGAAGAATGCACCTCAGAGATGACTTTACTGGTCCAATCATCAGGAACAAACAGCCTATCAGGCGGACAACGATCCGGTCTATCCGCCTGAAACTCCTGCAAGGCCCGCCGCAGGTCTGGAGAAACAGCTGACAAGATAACTCCCTCCTTAAGAATACCTGTGGGGTCAGAGTTGCCAGGTGAATCAGGCTCAAAACTCCTAGAAAGGGCATCCGCCTTAACATTCTTAGAACCTGGTAGGTACGATACCACAAAATTAAACCGAGAAAAAAATAATGACCAGCGCGCCTGTCTAGGATTCAGGCGCCTGGCGGTCTCAAGATAAATCAAATTTTTGTGGTCAGTCAATACCACCACCTGATGTCTGGCCCCCTCGAGCCAATGGCGCCACTCCTCAAATGCCCACTTCATGGCCAAAAGCTCCCGATTCCCAACATCATAATTCCGCTCAGCGGGCGAAAATTTACGGGAAAAGAAGGCACAAGGCCTCATCACGGCGCAGTCAGAACTTTTCTGCGACAACACTGCCCCAGCTCCGATCTCAGAAGCGTCGACCTCAACCTGAAAAGGAAGAGTCACATCAGGCTGACGCAACACAGGGGCAGAAGAAAAACGGCGCTTAAGCTCCTGAAAGGCCTCCACAGCATCAGGGGACCAATTAGCAACATCAGCACCCTGTCTAGTCAAATCGGTCAATGGCTTAACGACATCCGAAAAACCAGAAATAAATCGACGATAAAAGTTGGCAAAGCCCAAAAATTTCTGAAGACTTTTAAGAGAAGAGGGCTGCGTCCAATCACAAATAGCTTGAACCTTGACAGGATCCATCTCAATGGAAGAGGGAGAAAAAATATATCCCAAAAAGGAAATTCTCTGAACCCCAAAAACGCACTTAGAACCCTTGACACACAGAGAATTAGACCGCAAAACCTGAAAAACCCTCTTAACTTGCCGGACATGAGAGTCCCAGTCATCCGAAAAAATCAGAATATCATCCAGATACACTATCATAAATTTATCCAAAAAATCGCGGAAAATATCATGCATAAAGGACTGGAAGACTGAAGGGGCATTAGAAAGACCAAAAGGCATCACCAAATACTCAAAGTGGCCCTCGGGCGTATTAAATGCGGTTTTCCACTCATCCCCCTGCCTGATCCGCACCAAATTATACGCCCCACGGAGATCAATCTTAGAGAACCACTTGGCCCCCTTTATGCGAGCAAACAAATCAGTCAGCAACGGCAATGGGTATTGATATTTAACCGTGATTTTATTCAAAAGCCGATAATCAATACATGGTCTCAAAGAGCCGTCTTTTTTTGACACAAAGAAAAAACCGGCTCCTAAGGGAGATGACGATGGACGAATATGTCCCTTTTCCAAGGACTCCTTTATATATTCTCGCATAGCAGTATGTTCAGGCACAGACAGATTAAATAAACGACCCTTTGGGTATTTACTACCCGGAATTAAATCTATAGCACAATCGCACTCACGGTGCGGAGGTAGTGAACCCAGCTTGGGTTCTTCAAAGACGTCACGATAATCAGACAGGAACTCAGGGATTTCAGAGGGAATAGATGATGAAATGGACACCAAAGGTACGTCCCCATGAGTCCCCTTACATCCCCAGCTCAACACAGACATAGCTCTCCAGTCAAGGACTGGGTTGTGAGACTGCAGCCATGGCAATCCCAGCACCAAATCCTCATGTAGATTATACAGCACTAGAAAACGAATAGTCTCCTGGTGATCCGGATTAATACACATAGTCACTTGTGTCCAGTATTGTGGTTTATTATTAGCCAATGGGGTGGAGTCAATCCCCTTCAGAGGAATAAGAGTTTCCAAAGGCTCTAAATCATACCCACAACGATTGGCAAAGGACCAATCCATAAGACTCAAAGCGGCGCCAGAGTCGATATAGGCGTCAGTAGTAATAGATGACAAAGAGCAAATCAGGGTCACAGACAAAATAAATTTAGACTGTAAAGTGCCAATGGAAACGGATTTATCAAGCTTTTTAGTACGCTTAGAGCACGCTGATATAACATGAGTAGAATCCCCACAATAGAAACACAACCCATTTTTCCGTCTAAAATTCTGCCGCTCGCTTCTGGACAGAATTCTATCACACTGCATGCTTTCTGGCGTCTTCTCAGTGGACACCGCCAGATGGTGCACAGGTTTGCGCTCCCGCAGACGCCTATCGATCTGAATGGCCATTGTCATGGACTCATTCAGACCCGCAGGCACAGGGAACCCCACCATAACATCCTTAATGGCATCAGAGAGACCCTCTCTGAAAGTCGCCGCCAGGGCGCACTCATTCCACTGAGTAAGCACAGACCATTTACGGAATCTTTGGCAGTAAATTTCAGCTTCATCTTGCCCCTGCGATAGGGACATCAAAGTTTTTTCTGCCTGAAGTTCCAAATGAGGTTCCTCATACAGCAAGCCCAAGGCCAAAAAAAACGCATCCACATTGCGCAACGCAGGATCCCCTGGTGCCAATGCAAAAGCCCAGTCTTGAGGGTCGCCGCGGAGCAAGGAAATCACAATCCCAACCTGCTGTGCAGAGTCTCCAGCAGAACGAGATTTCAGGGACAAAAATAGCTTACAATTATTTCTAAAATTCTGAAAGCTAGATCTATTCCCTGAGAAGAATTCCGGCAAAGGAATTCTCGGCTCAGATACCGGAGCATGAATAATAAAATCTTGCAAATTTTGTACTTTCGTGGTGAGATTATTCAAACCTGCAGTTACACTCTGAAGATCCATTATTAACAGGTGAACACAAAACCATTCAAAGATTATAAGGAGAGAGAAAAAAAAGAAAGACTGCAGCATAGACAGACTGGCAAGTGATCCAATTAAGAGCACAGAGGAAAAAAAAAAAAAAAAAACTCTCAGCAGACTTCTTATTTCTCTCCTTTCTCAGCCAAGGATTTTAACCCTTTAGTGGGCCGGTCAAACTGTCATGATCTCCATGGCCAGAGAACTAGCATAAGCCTCTATAGGAACAAGCTCTTGGAAGATGTAACTGTACTGACCATGAACTAAACCTACCGCATCATCTAGAAGTAGCCAGGTAGCATGTCCTACTTTTTATCCCTATATGCCCAGCGCCGGCCGGAGAACTAAATAATGCTAGCAGAGGGAAATATAAGACCTGACTCACCTCTAGAGAAATGCCCAAAAGGAGACAGAAGCCCCCCACATATATTGGCGGTGATATGAGATGAAACAACAAACGCAGCAGGAAAATAGTTTTAGCAAATTTGAGGTCCGCTTTCTAGATAGCAGAAGACAGAAAGCATACTTTCATGGTCAGTAGAAAACCCTAACAAAACACATCCAGAAATTACTTTAGGACTCTGGCATTAACTCATAATACCAGAGTGGCAATTCCTGATCAACAAGAGCTTTCCAGACACAGTAACGAAACTGCAGCTGTGAACTGGAACCAAAATACAAAAACAAAACATGGACGAATGTCCAACTTATCTAGTAGATGTCTGGGAGCAGGAACAAGCACAGAGAGGCTTCTGATAACATTGTTGACCGGCAAGCATCTAACAGAGAAGCCAGGTTATATAGCGACACCCAGATCTAATCAGAACAGGTGAACAGGGAAGATGATGTCACAAGTTCAATTCCACCAGTAGCCACCGGGGGAGCCCAGAATCCAAATTCACAACACCTACCATCCTATACTTCTCATATCATCATATCTCCTGCCACGAGTTTCATTCAGGGCCATGCACCACTGACCAGCCCTCAAATGACACGTCATAGGTTCATCATGGCGCTACTCGCGTCACTTGAGGGTTAGTTAATGGGGCTCCTCACCGAGAGAGGATCGCAGGATAAGACATGTGGACTGGTAAGCAGCAATGTGAGTATTTTTTTAAATCACTGGAGCAGAGGAAATCCTATCAGTCAAAAGGTAGTATACAGCAAAGATAGATAGTAGGAGGTTAAGACCCAAATTTTAATATAGATGACTAAAGGTACCTTCACATTAAGCGACGCTGCAGCGATAGCGACAACGATGCCGATCGCTGCAGCGTCGCTGTTTGATCGCTGGAGAGCTGTCACACAGACAGCTCGCCAGCGACCAACGATGCAGAGGTCCCCGGGTAACCAGGGTAAACATCGGGTTGCTAAGCGCAGGGCCGCTCTTAGTAACCCGATGGTTACCCTGGTTACCAGCATAAAATGTAAAAAAAACAAACACTACATACTCACATTCACGTTCCTTTGCTGTCCGCTTCCTGCAATGACTGAGTGCCGGCCCTAACAGCAGAGCGGTGACGTCACCGCTGTGCTGTACTTTCACTTTCACTTTACGGCGCTCAGTCAGTGTGGGAAGCGGACGGCAGGGGATGCGAAGGTGAGTATGTAGTGTTTGTTTTTTTTACATTTTACACTGGTAACCAGGGTAAACATCGGGTTACTAAGCGCGGCCCTGCGCTTAGTAACCCAATATTTACCCTGGTTACCAGTGTAAAACATCGCTGGTATTGTTGCTTTTGGTGTCAAACACAACGATACACGCCGGTCTGACGACCAAATTAAAGGTACCTTCACACTAAACGATATCGCTAGCGATCCGTGACGTTGCAGCGTCCTGGCTAGCGATATCATTTAGTTTGACACGCAGCAGCGATCAGGATCCTGCTGTGATATCGCTGGTCGTTGAACAAAGTTCAGAACTTCATTTGGTCGTCAGACCGGCGTGTATCGTCGTGTTTGACACCAAAAGCAACGATACCAGCAATGTTTTACTCTGGTAACCAGGGTAAACATCGGGTTACTAAGCGCAGGGCCGCGCTTAGTAACCCGATGTTTACCCTGGTTACCAGTGTAAAATGTAAAAAAACCAAACAGTACATACTCACCTTCGCGTCCCCCGGCGTCTGCTTCCCACACTGACTGAGCGCCGTAAAGTGAAAGTGAAAGTACAGCACAGCGGTGACGTCATCGCTCTGCTGTTAGGGCCGGCGCTCAGTCAGTGCAGGGAAGCGGACGGCGGGGGACGCGAAGGTGAGTATGTAGTGTTTGTTTTTTTTACATTTTACGCTGGTAACCAGGGTAAACATCGGGTTACTAAGCGCGGCTCTGCGCTTAGCAACCCGATGTTTACCCTGGTTACCCGGGGACTTCGGCATCATTGGTCGCTGGAGAGCGGTCTGTGTGACAGCTCTCCAGCGATCAAACAGCGACGCTGCAGCGATCGGCATCGTTGTCGCTATCGCTGCAGCGTCGCTTAATGTGAAGGTACGTAAAGTTCTGAACTTTGTTCAACGACCAGCGATATCACAGCAGGATCCTGATCGCTGCTGCCTGTCAAACTAAACGATATCGCTAGCCAGGACGCTGCAACGTCACGGATCGCTAGCGATATCGTTTAGTGTGAAGGTACCTTTAAAACAGAGGAAATATATTCAGACAAACAATACCACAACAAATATAAAAAATATTAAGTGCTCAAATCTCACCAGTTCACGTGAATAAACAATGGTTCTGTGTTACTCCTTTGATGTCCAGAGCATGCCGTCCATAATCATAGGAGAAAGGAGGGGTATAAGTCACTAGTCGCACCCCGCGTGAGTCTCCCGTACTGATAAGGACAGTTCCCAAGTATGGTCCTGTCCTATAGAATGTCCCTTAATTCTCTCCTGATGTGTTTCATCCACCAGTTACAGTGGACTCATCAGGGGAGTGTAAGCATGTATTAAGGATTATTAGAAAGTTCAAAAACTAGAACCATAATATAATCATGGGGACAAAAGTATTTAAGAGTTGCCCAGGTAGAAGGGGACTCTATCGCACAGTGGTGTAAGACTATCAAGATACTAGCAAAGGCCTTATTAGTAAAACCATAGTTTTAAGTATGAATACTTCACCAATATTCTGATTTCAGACTCTAAGTCTTAGTTAGGGAAACTTTGTAGGAGATGACTATTGTTAACGACAAGTTGTGGCAGGGTAATTTTTTTTTGTTGATTTCTATTATTGTTGTGTATGATGCATTTGATACATATTCTTAATTGTGTAATGTAAAGAATTTAAAATATATCTATTAAAGGTAAGTAATAAGTGTTAGCACTGGAAAAAAAAAAACAGAATCTGAGCAACATATCAGGAGTAGTGATTGGCCACACTGGACCCAAACATCCAGTGGTTTGCCCGACAGTTAAAAAAGTTCTGTTCGGGTACCAGAACCATTCCCAAACCCAATTCACATTCATGGGGTGCCCGAACATCCAGTGTTCACCCGCTGTCATGTGCATGATGCAAAAACTAGAAATAGCGGGCACCATCAAGCATAATAAATCATGTGTTCAACCTGCAGCATGCCAAAACATATAGACAATGCAAAAAAGGAGTGTGAAAGAGACATGCACATACGCAGGGATCAACATGTAAAATCACAAAATGTTATTGATATCCGTTAACGACACACCACACATTGTATAAAAACATTTAAAACCACAAAAATTACAAATGTTACACCCAAGACAATAAGGGGGGAAAAAGAGACATGGGTCCGGTTTGCCAGCAGGCAGGCAAATAAATCATTTTCCTCAGCATTCAATTTGGACACATAATGGACATGCTCACGCCATGCACTCGCAAGTGTTTGTTGGAGATATAGGATCAGGCACCGACTCCCGTGCGAACCACCCACCCACCCTCTTGGTGCCTGATCCTATATGTGCACTGTTGTGAATTTTCGTTCTCAAACTCCCTCCTGTGGTCATGAATGGTACTTCGGCGAGTTCTGTCCGTGGACTCCCTCAGGTGGCTGTGAGTGAAGCTGCTGGTTCTTGAGATTCCTTCCTCAGCTGCCCTCGTCTATGGCTAGGCTGGCTTCTCTATTTAACTCCACTCAGATCGTTACTTCATGCCAGCTGTCAATGTCTTAGTACTGGTTCAGATCTCTCTTGGATCTTTCTGTTGACCTGTCTACTCCAGCAGAAGCTAAGTCCCTGCTAGTTCATTTGTTGTTCATTGTGTACTGAATATATTTCTTAGTACTTGCTAAGTTCTAGTCCAGCTTGCTATCATGATATTGCCTTGCTAGCTGGAAGCTCTGGGGTGCAGAGTGGCACCTCCGCACCGTGAGTCGGTGCGGGAGTCTTTTTGCACACTCTGCGTTGTTTTTTATAGTTTTTTGTGCTGACCGCAAAGATTCCTTTCTATCCTCTGTCTGTTTAGTGAAGACTGGCCTCCTTTGCTAAAACCTGTTTCATTCCTGTGTTTGTGACTTTCCTCTTAACTCACAGTCAATATTTGTGGGGGGCTGCCTTTTCCTTTGGGGAATTTCTCTGAGGCAAGGTGAGGCTTTATTTCCTATCTTTAGGGGTAGTTAGCTCTTAGGCTGTGAAGAGGCGTCTAGGCAGAGTTAGGTACGCTCCACGGCTATTTCTAGTGTGTGTGATAGGATTAGGGTTTGCGGTCAGCAGAGCTCCCACTTCCCAGAGATTGTCCTGTCCTATAGTTTAACCATCAGGTCATTTCGGGTGCTCCTAACCACCAGGTCCATAACAGTACAGCTGGCCAGCAAAATGTTAATGCATCTCAATAGAGGGATAAGAGAAGTTCTGAGACCATTTTTTTTTCTCTGCAGTGTGTTTTGTCTTTCTTTTTCCCTTAACCTCTGGGTGGTTCAGGACTCAGGTGTAGATATGGACATTCAAGGTCTGTCCTCTTGTGTGGATCAACTCACTGCAAGGGTACAAAGCATTCAAGATTATGTAGTTCAGAATCCGATGTTAGAGCCTAGAATTCCAATTCCTGATTTGTTTTCTGGGGATAGATCTAAGTTTCTGAATTTCAAAAATAATTGTAGACTGTTTCTTGCTTTGAAACCCCGCTCCTCTGGTGACCCCATTCAGCAAGTAAAAATCATTATTTCTTTGTTATGTGGTGACCCTCAAGACTGGGCATTCTCCCTTGCTCCAGGAGATCCTGCATTGCGTAATGTAGATGCGTTTTTTCTGGCGCTTGGATTGCTTATTGATGAACCAAATTCAGTGGATCAGGCAGAAAAAATCTTGCTGGCTTTGTGTCAGGGTCAGGATGAAGTGGAGGTATATTGCCAGAAGTTTAGAAAGTGGTCTGTGCTTACTCAGTGGAATGAGTGTGCCCTGGCAGCAATTTTCAGAAAGGGTCTTTCGGAAGCCCTTAAGGATGTATTGGTGGGGTTCCCCACGCCTGCTGGTCTGAATGAATCAATGTCCTTGGCCATTCAGATCGATCGGCGCTTGCGTGAGCGCAAAGTTGTGCACCATTTGGCGGTATCTTCTGAGCAGAGGCCTGAGCCTATGCAATGTGATAGGACTTTGACCAGAGCTGAACGGCAAGAACACAGACATCAGAATGGGCTGTGTTTTTACTGTGGTGACTCCACTCATGCTATCTCTGATTGTCCTAAGCGCACTAAGCGGTTCGCTAGGTCTGTCACCATTGGTACTGTACAGCCTAAATTTCTTTTGTCCGTTACTCTGATTTGCTCTTTGTCGTCCTACTCTGTTATGGCATTTGTGGATTCAGGCGCTGCCCTGAATTTGATGGACTTGGAGTTTGTAAGGCGCTGTGGTTTTTTCTTGGAGCCCTTGCAGTATCCTATTCCATTAAGGGGAATTGATGCTACGCCTTTGTCCAAGAATAAGCCTCAGTACTGGACTCAGTTGACCATGTACATGGCTTCTGCACATCAGGAGGATATTCGCTTTCTGGTGTTGCATAATCTGCATGATGTGGTCGTGTTGGGTTTGCCATGGCTACAGGTCCATAATCCAGTATTGGATTGGAAATCAATGTCTGTGTCCAGTTGGGGTTGTCAAGGGGTACATGGTGATGTTCCATTGTTGTCAATTTCTTCTTCCACTCCTTCTGAAGTCAGTGAGTTTTTGTCAGATTACCAGGATGTATTTGATGAGCCCAAATCCAGTGCCCTACCTCCTCATAGGGATTGTGATTGTGCTATTAATTTGATTCCTGGTACTAAGTTTCCTAAGGGCCGAATTTTCAATTTATCTGTGCCAGAACATGCCGCAATGCGGAGTTATATAAAGGAGTCCTTGGAGAAAGGGCATATTCGCCCATCGTCGTCACCGTTGGGAGCAGGGTTCTTTTTTGTGGCCAAGAAGGATGGTCCTCTGAGACCTTGCATAGATTACCGCCTTCTCAATAAAATCACGGTCAAATTTCAGTACCCTTTGCCTCTACTGTCTGATTTGTTTGCTCGGATTAAGGGGGCTAGTTCGTTCTCCAAGATAGATCTTCGAGGGGCGTATAATCTTGTGCGTATTAAACAGGGCGATGAATGGAAAACAGCATTTAATACGCCCGAGGGCCATTTTGAGTACCTGGTGATGCCATTCGGGCTTTCTAATGCTCCATCTGTGTTTCAGTCCTTTATGCATGACATCTTCCGAAAGTATCTGGATAGATTCATGATTGTATATTTGGATGATATTTTGGTCTTTTCGGATGATTGGGAGTCTCATGTGAAGCAGGTCAGAATGGTGTTCCAGGTCCTTCGTGCTAATTCCTTGTTTGTGAAGGGGTCTAAATGTCTCTTCGGAGTTCAGAAGGTTTCCTTTTTGGGCTTCATTTTTTCCCCTTCTACTATCGAGATGGATCCTGTTAAAGTTCAGGCCATTTATGATTGGACTCAGCCTACATCTGTGAAGAGCCTTCAGAAATTCCTGGGCTTTGCGAATTTTTACCGTCGCTTCATCGCTAATTTTTCTAGTGTTGTTAAACCGTTGACTGATTTGACCAAGAAAGGTGCGGATGTGGTGAATTGGTCCTCTGCGGCCGTTGAGGCTTTTCAGGAGTTGAAACATCGTTTTTCTTCGGCCCCTGTGTTGTGTCAGCCAGATGTTTCGCTCCCTTTTCAGGTCGAGGTTGATGCTTCTGAGATTGCAGCAGGGGCTGTTTTGTCTCAAAGAAGTTCTGATGGCTCTGTGATGAAGCCATGTGCTTTCTTTTCTAGAAAGTTTTCGCCTGCTGAGCGTAATTATGATGTTGGCAATCGGGAGTTGTTGGCTATGAAACGGGCATTCGAGGAGTGGCGACATTGGCTTGAAGGAGCCAAGCATCGCGTGGTGGTCTTAACGGATCACAAGAATCTGACTTATCTCGAGTCTGCCATCTCCCCTGATTTGCGGCGGGTGCTGCAGGAGTTTCAGGCTGATAGACCTGACCGTTGTCCAGCGGAGAAACTGTTTGACCCTGATAGATGGACTAGTAGAGTTATCTCTGAGGTTCATTGTTCGGTGTTGGCTGGTCATCCTGGGATTTTTGGTACCAGAGATTTGGTGGCTAGATCCTTTTGGTGGCCTTCCTTGTCACGGGATGTGCGTTCTTTTGTGCAGTCCTGTGGGACTTGTGCTCGGGCCAAGCCCTGCTGTTCTCGTGCCAGTGGGTTACTTTTGCCCTTGCCAGTCCCGAAAAGGCCCTGGACGCATGTTTCCATGGATTTTATTTCAGATCTCCCTGTCTCTCAAAGGATGTCAGTCATCTGGGTGGTTTGTGATCGCTTCTCTAAGATGGTCCATTTGGTAACCTTGCCTAAATTGCCTTCCTCCTCTGATTTGGTTCCATTATTTTTCCAGCATGTGGTTTGTTTGCATGGCTTTCCGGAGAACATCGTGTCGGACAGAGGTTCCCAGTTTGTTTCAAGGTTTTGGCGGTCCTTTTGTGCTAAGATGGGCATTGATTTGTCTTTTTCTTCGGCTTTCCATCCTCAGACAAATGGCCAAACCGAACGAACCAATCAGACTTTGGAAACATATCTGAGATGCTTTGTTTCTGCTGATCAGGATGATTGGGTGACCTTCTTGCCATTGGCTGAGTTCGCCCTTAATAATGGGGCCAGTTCAGCTACTTTGGTTTCGCCTTTTTTTTGTAATTCTGGTTTCCATCCTCGTTTTTCTTCAGGGCAGGTTGAGCCTTCGGACTGTCCTGGTGTAGATTCTGTGGTGGACAGGTTGCAGCAAATTTGGACTCACGTAGTGGACAATTTGACATTGTCCCAGGAGAAGGCTCAACGTTTCGCTCACCGCCGTCGCTGTGTTGGTCCCCGACTTCGTGTTGGGGATTTGGTTTGGTTGTCGTCTCGTTATGTTCCTATGAAGGTTTCTTCTCCTAAGTTTAAGCCTCGTTTCATTGGTCCTTATAAGATTTCTGAAATTCTCAATCCTGTGTCATTTCGTTTGGCCCTTCCAGCTTCTTTTGCCATCCATAATGTGTTCCATAGGTCGTTGTTGCGGAGATATGTGGCGCCTATAGTTCCCTGCGTTGACCCTCCTGCTCCGGTGTTGGTCGAGGGGGAGTTGGAGTATGTGGTGGAGAAGATTTTAGATTCTCGTATTTTGAGACGGAAACTTCAGTACCTGGTCAAATGGAAGGGCTATGGTCAGGAGGATAATTCTTGGGTTGTTGCCTCTGATGTCCACGCTGCCGATTTAGTTTGTGCCTTTCATTTGGCTCATCCTGATCGGCCTGGGGGCTCTGGTGAGGGTTCGTGACCCCTCCTCGAGGGGGGGTACTGTTGTGAATTCCGTTCTCGAACACCCTCCTGTGGTCATGAATGGTACTTCGGCGAGTTCTGTCCGTGGACTCCCTCTGGTGGCTGTGAGTGGAGCTGCTGGTTCTTGAAATTCCTTCCTCAGCTGCCCTCGTTTATGGCTAGGCTGGCTTCTCTATTTAACTCCACTCAGATCGTTACTTCATGCCAGCTGTCAATGTCTTAGTACTGGTTCAGATCTCTCTTGGATCTTTCTGATGACCTGTCTACTCCAGCAGAAGCTAAGTCCCTGCTAGTTCATTTGTTGTTCATTGTGTACTGAATAAATTTCTTAGTACTTGCTAAGTTCTAGTCCAGCTTGCTATCATGATATTGCCTTGCTAGCTGGAAGCTCTGGGGTGCAGAGTGGCACTTCAGCACCGTGAGTCGGTGCGGGAGTCTTTTTGCACACTCTGCGTGTTTTTTTGTAGTTTTTTGTGCTGACCGCAAAGATTCCTTTCTATCCTCTGTCTGTTTAGTGAAGACTGGCCTCCTTTGCTAAAACCTGTTTCATTCCTGTGTTTGTGACTTTCCTCTTAACTCACAGTCAATATTTGTGGGGGGCTGCCTTTTCCTTTGGGGAATTTCTCTGAGGCAAGGTGAGGCTTTATTTCCTATCTTTAGGGGTAGTTAGCTCTTAGGCTGTGAAGAGGCGTCTAGGCAGAGTTAGGTACGCTCCACGGCTATTTCTAGTGTGTGTGATAGGATTAGGGTTTGCGGTCAGCAGAGCTCCCACTTCCCAGAGCTTGTCCTGTCCTATAGTTTATCCATCAGGTCATTCTGGGTGTTCCTAACCACCAGGTCCATAACAGTGCATGTCTCTTTCTCTCTCCTTTTTGCATTGTCATGTGCATGATAGCGCGACAAATACTGCCTCTCAGCGGCATAAAATCATTACTACCGGTCAGAGAGCAGCAGCTCCAACACTTTCAAATGACAGCGTGAACCTGCAGCTGTGAGGTTTACCCACAGTCACAAGTGTTGGCTGATGGGACTGCTACTCTCATCAGCCTACGTCTGCTGCCGCTTTTAACAGCGAGAGCAGGCAGCTACTTATGGGAGTTTCCATAACCCAGCGCCTGTGATATAAATAATTAAATAAAAAATGGCATGGGTTCCACTATATTTTTGACAACCAGCCAGGCAAAACTGACAGCTGCAGTCTGCAATCCTCAGCTGTCAGCTTTAGCAAGTCTGGTTATCAAGAATAGAGGGGTCACAACATCTGTTTTTAAAAATTATTTACATAAATGATGAAAAAAATGGCAAAGGGCCATGGATATTGTCCGGGATTAAACATGCGAGAAATACAGCAGAGTCCCGCATGTAAATACCCAACATTGATGCCGTCACTCAGGAGCAGAGCGTGCGGCTGCATATCTTGCTATGCACCACATGCTCCGCTCCTGAGTGACGGCGGCAATGCCGGGTATTAACATGCGAGACTTGGCTGTATTTCTCGCATGTGTAAGCCCACCGGCATCAGGGGCTTATCTACAGCATTCTGAAATGCTGTAGATAAGCCCCCGATGTATCCTGAAAGATGAGAAAAAGAGGTTAGATTATACTCACCCGGGGCGGTCCCGCTGCGGTCCGGTCCAATGGGCATTGCAGTCCGGTCTGGGGCCTCCCATCTTCTTACGATGATGTCCTCTTCTTGTCTTCACCCTGTGGCTTTGGCGCAGGCATACTTTGTCTGCCCTGTTGAGGACAGCACAAAGTACTGCAGTGCGCAGGCGCCGGGAAAGGTCAGAAAGACCAGCATCTGCGCACTGCACTACTTTGCTCTGCCCTCAACAGGGCAGACAAAGTACGTCTGTGGTGTGAAGACAAGAAGAGGATGTCATTGAAAGAACATGGGAGGCCCCGGACCGCGACGCCCACCGCAGCGGGACCGCCCCTGGGTGAGTATAATCTAACCTCTTTTTCTCATTTTTCAGGATATATCAGGGGCTTATCTACAGCATGACAGAATGCTGTAAATAAGCCCCTGATGCCGGTGGGCTTAGCTCATCTATGATTTTGGGGGTGACAGGTTCCCTTTGAGCAAACGGATTCCCTGGTGCTGGTCAGTTCCTTGGCCGTTGACGGGAGCTAAGTTAATTTCTTTACCTTCCAGGAGTCCTGGCTCAGTTTGACTAGCTGTGCCGTAGAGATGTCAACTGTGTGCCACATGGATGACATCTTGCCAAGCCAGCAAATCAAATGCCGGTAACCTAGAAGCCAAAGGCACTTTCACACAGCTCCTGTCCACAGCCAGAGAATACAGACGATGACGTCCTCTTCTTGTCTTCACGCTGCTGCTCCGGCGCAGCCGTACTTTGTCTGCCCTGTTGAGGGCAGAGCAAAGTACTGCAGTGTGCAGGCACCGGGCCTCTCTGACCTTTCCCGGTGCCTGTGCACTGCAGTACTTTGCTCTGCCCTCAACAGGGAGATAAAGTACGCCTGCGCCGGAGCAGCAGCATGAAGACAATTAGAGGACGTTATCATAACAAGATGGGAGGCCCCGGACCGGACTGCGACGCCCATCGGAATGGACCACAGCGGGTCCGCACCTGGGTGAGTATATTCTAACCTCTTTTTCTCATCTTTCAGGATACATCAGGGGCTTATCTACAGCATTACAGAATGCTGTAGATAAGCCCCTGATGCCGGTAGGCTTAGCTCACCTTCGATTTTGGTGGTGACAGGTTCCCTTTAAGGTGTTTGGCAATGTTCTAATACATATCTCCCGGGCACTAGAAAAGGAAACCTAAAAACAAAAAAATAATGTAATAGTTGCTATAAGACCTTATCTAATCACATTCGCTCATCAATAGTTGTGATCCATTGCTGTAACCATCACAGTGTTTAAAAAAAATAGTGCCAGTTTCACCAGCCTTTGATGAGTGAGTAACATTTGAAATTTTCACATATGAAACAAATAAATAAAGTACAAAACTTGTTCTATTCCCTGCAATGGCATCAAAGTGACATCAGTGATTTTTCATGGACCCATAAGCTTGTTTGGGTAATTTTGATCTGAGGCTCGGGTCAAGAACGGACCACTGACATGTGAACATCCACATAAACTAAATTGGGTTCATGTTCTATCCAAGAAAAACAGATGTTTGAATGAAGATGAAGTGCCAGTGATTGATGAGCTCCATTCATGTGGTCTGTACATCTGGCTACGGTCTATGTCTTCTGCTATATAAGAACCATCTGACTCATAAATTACCAGTGTACATGTATATAGATAGATCTAGGTTTGTATAGATATTGTTGCTATTCATTCTCCTTTGCTAGTGTTGGAAGGTATTTTGTTGGTTTGTGACATCATGTATGTAGCTGATGGAAAACCAAGAGGAAAGTGGGTTGGAATACCTTCCTTCTTTGTGAGAACAGTTTAAGGAAGCCCCTACTCTATTCCCATTGACTGTGCCCAGTACAGAACGTCCATACAGATATAGTTGGTGGAAGTTTGGTGGAAGAACATGATCAGCGCACAGAGTCCAGACCTCTACTCCATCCAACACCTAGAATGGAGATGGTGAGCCCGGAAACTTCACAACGTCAGGGTCTGACCTCACAAATGATCAAGGGTCAAAAATTCCCACAGATGCCTTCAAAATCTTGTAGAAAGCAAGTTATGATAGACGTCATATTAATGCCTTTTATTGACAGGTGTAGTTTCAGTCCAAGTGCGATACATAGGACAAAACATGAGATCGCACTCGGACCAATGTTACTCTAAGGCACTGTGCACATGCCCATTTTTTCCCTTGGATAGAGTAGGTCTATGGCAAGGAAATCACAGTATGCCAGAGTTTGAGCTGATATTCTGTTTGTAGTCCGCCACGCAAGTCATTGAGTGCAGGGAAACGATTGGACTGCACTGGGATGATATCTGATTTACACTCACTGACAGAATGGAGAAGTTGGAAAAAAAATTTCAAACTATGATCACACTTTGAGCAAAATCTCATTTGCGTAATCAACCCGATTCTCTCAGATGAGAGATTATACGGCCATGCATAGCTGCCCTCAGAGTTAAGCTCTTCTGGCATCTTCTCCGGTTTAGTCTTCCTTTCTCTCTGGGTCTTCATACACATCACTGCCAAGTGTGCCTCATACAGTCACGTGGGCACTACACATCCATGTGGGGCCCAGCCAGTGCTGGAACTATACTGGAAGACCAGAGCAAAAGGATGAAATAATGGAGAAGATCGAAGAGGAGAGGTAACGGACGCCTTGGTTGGCACTGGGTTAGGAGGAGTTTAAGGGTAGACAGGCCTGACGTGGTATTGCCTACATGATAATGGTCTATATGTCCATAATGGAAGACATTACATAATGATAATGTATGTACCGTTACAAGACATGTTAAGTGAAGAGCGTGAGCTGTCTAAACGGAAAGGAGGGGTGGGTAAAGGGGGGTTAATGTTGGGAAAATTTGGAAAATACATGTATTAATGGCAAATGTTTTATTGAAATTTTATGCTTAATAAAAAACTATTTGAGTTAAAAAAAGAAGAGGAGAGGTAACGTCAGGACAGGTATTGGGAGGGCTGAAAAAAGGTGAGTGTAAGAAGGATTTTGTTTTCTTAAACCCTTCCTGACACTCACATTTCAGCAAAATAGAGGATGGCTGACAATATGAATGTTTGTGTTTGTAGTCATTACAATTACAGGGTGACATCGCTAGTTGCTTTCCATGTAAAAATAGTCCTTAATGCTTTACCTTTCCTCCACCTAAAAAGCTTTGATGACCTCACAGATATCTCGTGTGTCACCTTTCCTCTAGCAGATAATCCTGGCTCACCTTTTACCTGACTATTTGTATTACTCAATCCAGTCTGCACCTACCAATGTGATCACACAGACTTTCACCCTCGTCTCCTGCTGTCACTTGGCAAGCACATTGCATGTTTTGGGCCATATTTTATCCCTGGAGCATGCACTATTTTATTATAAGCACCATTGACTCCAGAAATTCTGCCTAACTGTTAAGAAGCAAATTGTTGCGAATGCCAACTACCCAAAATTTTGCCTTGCATTGTTTGAGGCTTTAAACTCCTAATATTGGATGCATTTGAGGCCATAAAGGGTTTTTCCAGCACAAAAAAAGTTTTTTATTTCAATTAAAAATGGAAATTAACAAAATTTATTAATAAGGATAAGAGTTTCCATTCAATGCAATTTTTTACCCCAAAATTTGAAATCTCCTGAATTACTTTTTTTTTAAATTCAGTTTGTGCAAATTTATTGTGGCAAAATTCCCACCTACCATCCTATACTTCTCATATCATCATATCTCCTGCCACGAGTTTCATTCAGGGCCATGCACCACTGACCAGCCCTCAAATGACATGTCATAGGTTCATCATGGCACTACTCGCGTCACTTGAGGGTTAGTTAATGGGGCTCCTCACCGAGAGAGGATCGTAGGATAAGACATGTGGACTGGTAAGCAGCAATGTGAGTATTTTTTTAAATCACTGGAGCAGAGGAAATCCTGTCAGTCAAAAGGTAGTATACAGCAAAAATAGATAATAGTAGGAGCAGAGGCATAGCTAGGGTTTCAGCTTAGGGGGGGCAAAACATCTGAGTGGGCCCCTAACCAGCTAACCCTGATTACAGTTACGGTTGCGCACTTATTGTGAATATAGGGGAACCTCAGAATGTGACCCTACTGTTATTGAAAATAAATCTATATACAAAAACGAACATTGACTTTACCGCCATATTGGACCATATGCACAATAATAATGTCCCCTAAGTTCCACCATGTACTGCTCCATTATACACAGTATGGTGAGCTTAAAGCTTCCCTATACACAGTCAAAGGCTCCCACAGCTCCCCTATACACAGTATGATGATTCTATTACTCCCCTCTACACCGTATGATGTTCCCACTGCTCCTCTCTACACAGTATGATCCCACTGCTCCCCTAGATAGTATGAGCCCAATGCTCCCCTATACACAGTAAAATGCTGACAGAACTCCACTATAGAAAGTATAATGCCCCCCAGAGCTCCCCTATATACAGTGTAATGGGCCAACAGCTCCCATATGCACAATATGCATTCACAGTTCCCTATACACAGTATGATGGGCCGGCAGCTCCCGTCAAACAGTATGATGTCCCCCACAGTTCCCCTGTACACAGTATGATGGGCCCACAGCTCCTTTATACACAGTATGATGGGCCGGCAGCTCCCGTCAAACAGTATGATGTCCCCCACAGTTCCCCTGTACACAGTATGATGGGCCCACAGCTTCCTTATACACAGTATGATGGGCCAGCAGCTCCCGTCAAACAGTATGATGTCCCCCACAGTTCCCCTGTACACAGTATGATGGGCCCACAGCTCCTTTATACACAGTATGATGGGCCCGCAGCTTCCTTATACACAGTATGATGGGCCCGCAGCTCCCTTATACACAGTATGATGGGCCCGCAGCTCCCTTATACACAGTATGATGGGCCCGCAGCTCCCTTATACACAGTATGATGGGCCCACAGCTCCCCTATACACAGTATGATGGGCCCACAGCTTCCTTATACACAGTATGATCGGCCCGCTGCTCCCTTATACACAGTATGATGGGCCTGCAGCTCCCTTATACACAGTATGATGGACTCGCAGCTCCCTTATACACAGTATGATTGGCCCGCAGCTCCCTTATACACAGTATGATGTGTGCACAGCTTCCTTATACACAGTATGATGGGCCCGCAGCTCCCTTATACACAGTATGATGGACTCACAGCTCCCTTATACACAGTATGATTGGCCCGCAGCTCCCTTATACACAGTATGATGGGCCCACAGCTCCCCTATACACATTATGATGGGCCCACAGCTCCCTTATACACAGTATAATGTGTGCACAGCTTCCTTATACACAGTATGATGGGCCCGCAGCTCCCTTATACACAGTATGATGGACTCGCAGCTCCCTTATACACAGTACGATTGGCCCGCAGCTCCCTTATACACAGTATGATTGGCCTGCAGCTCCCTTATACACAGTGTGATGGACTCGCAGCTCCCTTATACACAGTATGATTGGCCCGCAGCTCCCTTATTCACAGTATGATGGGCCCACAGCTCCCTTATACACAGTATGATGGGCCCGCAGCTCCCTTATACACAGTATGATTGGCCCGCAGCTCCTTTATACACAGTATGATGTGTGCACAGCTTCCTTATACACAGTATGATGGGCCCGCTGCTCCCTTACACACAGTATGATGGGCCTGCAGCTCCTTTATACACAGTATGATGTGTGCACAGCTTCCTTATACACAGTATGATGGGCCCGCTGCTCCCTTATACACAGTATGATGGGCCTGCAGCTCCCTTATACACAGTATGATGGGCCCGCAGCTCCCTTATACACAGTATGATTGGCCCGCAGCTCCTTTATACACAGTATGATGTGTGCACAGCTTCCTTATACACAGTATGATGGGCCCGCTGCTCCCTTACACACAGTATGATGGGCCTGCAGCTCCTTTATACACAGTATGATGTGTGCACAGCTTCCTTATACACAGTATGATGGGCCCGCTGCTCCCTTATACACAGTATGATTGGCACGCAGCTCCCTTATACACAGTATGATGTGTGCACAGCTTCCTTATACACAGTATGATGGGCCCGCAGCTCCCTTATACACAGTATGATGGGCCCGCAGCTCCCTTATACACAGTATGATGGACTCGCAGTTCCCTTATATACAGTATGATGGGCCTGCAGCTCCCTTATACACAGTATGATGGGCCCGTAGCTCCCTTATACACAGTATGATGGGCCCGCAGCTCCCTTATACACAGTATGATGGACTCGCAGTTCCCTTATATACAGTATGATGGGCCTGCAGCTCCCTTATACACAGTATGATGGGCCCGTAGCTCCCTTATACACAGTATGATGGGCGCGCAACTCCTTTATACACGGTATGATGGGCCCGCAGCTCCCTTATATACAGTATGATGGGCCCACAGCTCCCTTATACACAGTATGATGGACTCACAGCTCCCTTATACACAGTATGATGGGCCCACAGCTCCCTTACACACAGTATGATGGTCTCGCAGCTCCCATTTACACAGTATGATGGACTCACAGCTCCCTGTCATGTTTTGGATGCCCCGGTCATTTACTCATCCTACGGCTTATTCACTATTTTGTGGCACTGCTGCAGTGCTGCTGCTCAAACTTGTGAGCGCAGCTTCTGACAGGCCAGAAGTTAGAAGCTATGTCACAAGTGCTCAATGTAAGACTATGAGGCTATGTGCACTTCCTGTGTTTTTTGTGCAGATTTCATATGCGTTTTACCACCTGCGGAATCATATACAGTAGCAGATGTAAAATGCTGCGGAATCCTCAAAAAGAATTGACATGCTACTGTGGCGCCCCTAGGGGTATTTGCCACAAAAATAGTTATTGACACCAAATACAAATACTAAAATAGCAAGACTGCACTACCATCTCCGGCCAGAAGGGGGAGCTCCAGAGACTCCCCTTGATCTATTCTGGTCTGAGAAAATGACTGGCAGTTGGGCTAAGGAGCTAGGAGTGAAAGGTCATACAACTGATTTTCTAACAACCCTATGACGGTTGATAAGTGAGGACCATCGATCTGAAGAGAAGAGGAATAGAGAGAAAGGACATTGTGAGAACCGGGTAGCATTAATTATTACCCAGAATAGGCGCAGAGACGGATACCGGATCCACGGCTATATTCATTATATCTAATACAGCAACCAGAAAGACGTGAGGTGATATCAGCCTCACTAGGGTCAGGCGCAGCAACAGACACAGAGTTCAGCGGTACTCCCAGAGGGGATAAACTGACAAAAAGGACTCGGGTTGCCCGTCGAACCAGGACCCGGGAGGGACAGATTGAGTCGGCAGCCAGTTCACATACAGCAGCAGGGCCACATGGAAACTGCGCATAATAAGAGATAGAAATCTTGACAAGGTCAGAGTAATTCAGAGTGCTCATACAGACTCCGGTGACAGTACTGATTGCAAATCCCTTCATGTTGAAGTAAACTGGTTAAACGTTTCAGCACCTCAGTCTTTCATTTGGATAATAGCCATCGATCCAGGATCGGGGTCATCACAGCTGAGAGGACCTGCTGCTGATCAAGTAAGTGTCTGTTCCTTCACGATATCCCTTACACTGTGCATTGCCTGAGACCACAGCACTGGGTCAAGCCATTCGTGACATCCCCCTCAAGAGACAGACTTCATTGGTCTAGTGCTGGGTACTTCGGTCTCCCGGGTGTCACAACTGTTTTTTTTTTTTTTTTTATAAAAACCAGTTGTGACGCCCGGGGCACTTGCCCCCCTATGGAAGAAGCCTGAGTAGCGAAACGGTGCTGTCGGGGTTGCAGCACAGGCACATGATTCCCTCATAACTTTCCATGTAAGTTCATTCCTATATACTTTTGAACTAGCTCCTGATAGAGGCTTGCTTTTAGCTTTTTGTGCATTTGTATATATGCGACGGCACTGCAGGATTGCACATGCTCATAGGCATATAAGCGTATTGTGTCTATTAGGTTGTATTTCAACCATAGGCTGTTAGCACTGTTGCACTTTATCGCTTACCTTCCACATATATTAGCAATTTTTACTGCAGTAGCCTGAACAGATATATCTGCATTCTGGGCGCATAGCCTTATAGTCATTGTCATGTTGTTACACATACAGCTTGTTTCATGACTTTATTCATCACGCCCGCATGGGGATGCTGTGCGTAGGACTGATTGTTTTCAGTGGCTAATACATACTTGCTGAGCCATATTTAAGGAGTGTTCACAATATACATATTATAGTTAACATTTAAGCTTTGTGAATGGCTTACCGTGTTTGCTCTGTGACTGATTGTTTTTATTGAGATTTCACCCTGTTTGGTTACTTTCGTGGATTTTTAATGTTCACTAAATGTGTGATTTAATAAAGTATTTTCAATTTTATTTTTGTTGGTATTCCTTTGTTCCCCATACAAAAAACAAGAGGAATTTTGTTCTAAAAGGTGTCTTATGAAGGTATCTAATATATTTGGGATTTTGTTATTTATATTATTAATCCTATAGTTGTATGGTAAATAAACACACAGCAAGTAAAAAGTTCTTTAATTGAAACAAAAAACACACAATTTTAATTTTTTATTGAAAACTAGCAAAACACAGTTATACTCACCTATACTCACTTCCAATTAATCCATCAACCAGGCCATTTTTTAATTTATTTATTTATTCATAGCTGAGGCGCCGGCGGATGAATACTCCCATCAGCTGCTGCCTGCTTTCGCTGTTATTAGCAGAAGCAGGTGGAGGTTGATGGCAGTAATAGTCCCATCTGCTGATGCCTGTTACTGGACGTAAACATTTTATCTCTAGTCACATCAACAGCGTGGGAGCCGCAGCACTCCGAGAAGGCAGTATTAATCCTATCAACGATCAGTGCCGACGGTGTTTCTCTCGATGTCATGTATATGATAGCGCATGAAACACCAAGTCTGTGGGGTGCCGAACCAGAACAGTCACCGGACTTGCTGGTTATGTCCATGTTTAGGGTTCTTGCCCAAATAGTAGATGTTCGATACTTACCTTGAACTTTACTGTTTGGGTTCACCCATCTCTGGCCAGGAAGGCAAAATTAGCAGCCATGTTCTGTTCCTTAGGCGCCGCTGTAGGCTCAAACTACCATTGCTCCTTTAAATACATGAATTTTATGCTTTGTTGTCATTATTGTTTAAACTGCTTTAAACGTTACATGTAAATTGAGCTTGCATGATATACCTTTCATCTACTCGGAAGAAGGCACAAAGACGAAACGTGCATAGGGGTCGTGGCACCGCAGGTCTGAGGAATTTGTTATCATTCTAAACTCCTATGTCCTTCTTTCTTTGCATGGTTTCCCCCTGAATGTCACTTGTTTATCTTTGTTAGTCCGTGGATATACATGAGAACTAACTGTGATTCACTAGAGGTACCTTGGGTTTATGTATTTACCTTGGACCTGTGGTTATTTTGATAATCAAGGGAGAAGCACATGACTGTCCGGGTCACTATCTTACATCACTGCAAAAGTTTCACTTCACCAACCATTTACACATACAGCACATACATGTGATGATCCTCGTTTCCCTGTTCTCCTTTAAAAAATAATTTTTTATTTGAGGGACAGAAATAATGCTGACCTCATCATTCCTCAACTGCTGAAAAAGGTGAAGAGCGGGGGAAAAGAATGGCCAGGGGTGTAACAATGACACGGTTAGTACCCTGGAAGAAGCCTGATGCAAATGATATTTTCAGCTGAATCTGCATCCTTTGTTGTACATTCATTGATAATATATTGCAGAGCAGACAACCACTCCGTGCACTGGCAGTTGACAATGTCATGCCCATCACAGGAGGTGCATTGTACACTGATTTTCCTGCCAACCCGTACCTACCCTACAGGAAAACAACAATCTTCATCTTGACAGCTGGGAAAGAAGAGATAAATCTTTTCATTTTTATTTTAAACATATGAAGATCGCCAGCAGTGGACTCAGTGGGTGACAGTTCAGTCGTCAAATCTATAACTGGGGCGTGCTGAGATGTAAGTATAGCGATGGATAGCTCAGCCTTCCAATCAGAGGCTGGGAAGTGTTGAGCTGTCTGTGTGTTGAGTGACAGTTCTGCCGTCCAATCAAGACCAGTATATACAGCGTCCGGCAGCAGAATAAGTTTATCTCTCCTTGAAAAAACATGCATGCACAGCAGATCTGACCATGCATGGAATGCCAGCTGCTCCATTTTCCAGATCTCAGGGGTTGCCCTGGATTTCACCCTTTAAACCTTGTACAGGGATCTGGGGATCTAGACTTACACAGGGATCCCTGGGCAAGGGTCACAGAGTCAGCTGCTGTTTGGTTGTGCAGGATGGAAAGTAAGAAAGTCATGTAGCCAGATCAGACCCAGAAGGTAATGTCAGGGACAAAATTGTAGAGCAATAGGGAAGTCAAATGTCAAGCCAAGGTCAAAGAACAGAAGAATCAGGACAAAACACAGAATCACAGTACAAAAGTATATACCAGGATAGCAGAACTATTGCCTGGCTGTGGGAACTAATTCTCAAAGGTTTAAATAAAACACTGTCACCCAGTGCTGACAGAAGGAAGAACCTAAACCGAACAGAAATATCCCCATAGTTTCTAGACTGGAAGGTCTTAGTAATAAAACAGGGCTGCTGAATAGTCACTCCGCATAGGCCGAGAATAAAGCAGGAGTAGATGGGAAAGGTGCAGATGTGACAGCTTTTGATTTAGGGCTTGTGTAGATGGAAATATAATATCCATGACGAGTGGTCCATTTTGGAACAAAAATCCCAGAACATGCACAATGATCTTGAAGTGAACCCATGAGTGTTCTAGTATTGATACAGTAGAACAAGATCTTAGAGTCAAACAGGCATCTGTAGGATCCTGGTAAAAAAATGAAATGTTTGGGCCTGTGCTTGTCAATGTCATTAGTAATGTTTACAAGGTAGAATAATCTGCTCGTTTTCTTCTCTGGGATGACAGCAGTTTCCTTTAGACCTCATTCAGACGTCAGTGTTGCACCCTTTTTTTTCACTTAACACCAATTATAATCTATAGTTCTATTCGCATGTCTGTTTTTTCATGGCCCCTGTATCCATGCAAAACTCAGTCTTTTTTCCACTATCACTGATGAAAAAGGCCAATGTAAGTCTATGGGTTTGTGAAAAACTTGTACAGCACACAGAGGGCACCATTGTTTTGTCCAGTGTTCGTTCCCCAACTCCGGTCCTCAAAAGCCTCCAACAGGTCATGTTTTCAGGATTTCCATAGTATTGCACAGGTGATAATTGCATTACCTGGACAGGCACAAATTCCATCACCAGTGCAATACTAAGGAAGTCCTGAATACATGGCCTGTTGGTGGCTCTTGAGGACCGGAGTTGGGGAACACAGGTTTAGTGTATCATCTGTGTGCTGTACATATTTAACATTGCAAAGAATAGGAGAAGCTTTGTCATGTATTTATTTTTTTTCCATCAGTGAAAAACACTGATGACACGCTGATGGTAAAAAAGAACACACTGATCACACACTGATGAAATCGGTACCATTTTTTCAAAGATGTGTGAATGATGCCTGAGAGGACATGCCACCTGCAGAGGTCATTTCTGCCTTAGCATTCTAGAAAGAGGCTCCCACCTCACTTTATGTACTCCAGCAACTTTTCCAGAAACAGATGCATCTCACAAAATTAGAATATCATCAAAAAGTTAATTTATTTCAGTTCTTCAATATAAAAAGTGAAACTCCAATATTCTATAGAGTCTTTACAAACAGAGTGATCTATTTCATGTGTTTATTTCAGTTAATGTTGATGATTATGGCTTACAGCCAATGAAAACCCAAAAGTAATTATCTCAGTACATTAGAATACTTTGCAACATCAGCTTGAAAAAATGATTTAAACATCTGAAATGTTGGCCTACTGAAATGTATGCTCAGCACATTCACTTAATACTTGGTCGGGGCTGCTTTTAAATCAATTACTACATCAATGCGGCGTGGCATGGAAGCGATCAGCCTGTGGCACTGCTGAGGGGTTATGGAAGCCCAGGTTGCTTTGATAATAGCCTTCAGCTCATCTGCATTGTTGAGTCTGGGGTCTCATCTTCCTCTTGACAATACTCCATAGATTCTCTATGGGGTTAAGGTCAGGCGACTTTGCTGCCAATCAAGCACAGTGATACTGTTGTTTGTAAACCAGGTATTGGTACTTTTGGCAGTGTGGACAGGGGCCAAGTCTTGCTGGAGACTGAAATTTCCATCTCCAAAAAGCTTGTCTGCAGAGGGAAGCATGAAGTGTTCTAAAATGTCCTGGTAGATGGCTGCGCTGACTTTGGTCTTGATAAAACACAGTGGACCTACACCAGCAGAAGACATGGCTCCCCAAACCATCACTGATTGTGGAAACTTCACACTTACTTACTCTAATTGGTAATTTACTTATATTCATAGTAGTGCCCTCAGTTTTTGTCTCTACAACGTCAGAAAGGGGTCAAACACAAAAAAGACATATGCATTGCAATGTAGAAATGACTTGTGCACATGTTCAGCTTTCTGAGCTTTTAATTTCTTTAGGTTTCGAATCACTTTAGGTTAAAAGCAGTGATCTGACCATTCTTCAGGCAGCTTAGGCTCAGAAGATGCGCAGTATGTTAAACGTATATGTTAAGAAAGAAATGCCAATGGTAAAGATGCCAAAAAAAGCAACCAAAATGGACAGCAAAAAAGATACTTCAGAAAAATCACTGCCAACATCTTACTGAAGGGTGTTGCTCTTGGAAAATGTAGGTGGTATGGTGGCATCTAAAAAGTATTGTGTGCACATACCCTAAGGCTGCCATCACACTATCAGTATTTGGTCAGTATTTTACATCAGTATTTGCAAGCCAAAACCAGGAGTGGGTGATAAATACAGAAGTGGTGCATATGTTTCTATTATACTTTTCCTCTTATTGTTCCACTCCTGGTTTTGGCTACAAATACTGATGTAAAATACTGACCACATACTGATAGTGTGACGGCAGCCTAAGAAGCATAGCTTTCCGGGGAATTTTAGGAGGCTTTAGCTACTCCTTGGAGGTTTGTTAACTCATCTGGAAGTTCATCCATTTTTCCTGGAGACTACTGGATGTTCCTAGATAGATGGTGATTATGCCTGTTAGCTTGATATTTTCCCACAAAGAAGAGTGAAGCAATGAGGATGAAGAGGTAGCTGTTACACCTGGCGCAGGGTGCTCAGTATCAGTTTGGTATTTCTGAATTACGTAGATTGTCCACATGTCTCCTTCACTATCACACATACTCATTTTTCCACATCCAGGAGGACTCAACACGTGAGCAATTTTATTGCTGCAATTTATGTCTCCTTTGCGGGCCTCCTCGCATGTTTAGTTGGCATAAAGCTGAGGCTTCACGGCGACATTGACCATCTGTTGCATGGCCAAAGTTCACTAGCTGCCGCTGTTACCTGGCAGAGCAGTATGATTGAATAAGATTTTATTGCAACCCTAAATGTACTGTGACCACGATAAGTCACAAGAATTACAACCTTGTTGGATTCTGTGCGTCATGCTTGATACTTACGAAAAAGATCATCTCTTCCATACATCTTTTAAAATGTTCAGAAAAAGATAACAGGGAGATGACGGGGAAACACTTTTACAGAAATAAGTAACAATCAGCGTCTCAAATTTGTTTCCTTTTTGTTCAATATATCCTGAGATGAGAGGCACAAGATGGCTGGATTTTACCCAACCCCAATAATCTTCATCTTTACACTTTCCTTGTGTTCTTTAAAGTGTAAGAACTTTTCTATTATTCTGTCAACGTGAGGTCGTGTTTTTTTGTGGGGCGAGATCCAGTTTTGAATAACATCTTTCACTTTATTTTCTTCCTATTTTTCAGTACATTATATATTAAAGTCTCAAGTTTGGTGAAATGGTGAAAAAATGCAATTCCACCATTGTGTGATAAAATCTTCTGCCAATATGATATTCCTGATATGTTTTATCACTGTGATTCCAAATTTGCATAGTGTTTCTTTATTATTAAAAGTATTAAAAATACATTTTGAAATTTGCAAGAAGAAAAAAATTGTTTTGCATTGCTATTTTCTGTGACACATAACTTATATTTATTTTTTCTGTTGCAGGATCTGTACAAAGAGTTTTTGTATATAGAGGGGACATTTGTATTGATATCATTGTGGTACATATTATAATTTGATAACTTTTTACAGCATTTTTGTTGGAGAGGCGCCAACCAATAAATTGCACATCTGACATTTAGAGTTTTCTTTTTTTTTTCTACGCATTTACCGTACAGATTAATACAGGATATATTTTGTGGATCTGACATTAGATACAAAACTCTTGTTCTTCTTTCTTAAAAAAAAAGATAAAAATCTCAACATGTAAGAACAGTAAATATGTTTGCACCAAAAAGTATAGACAGGCACCACCGTCAGGGATCACCTCTAGCATACTACAAAAAGGCACATTAGAAAAAACAAAGAAAAGAGTAGTATGCAAACAAAGAGGGATCACCAGGACAATTTACCAAAATGTAACACTTTTATTAAACCACAATCATATAGTACACTACAACATGGTTATTAAAAACACTTAAAAGATTGCATAACAAGGCAAATCATGAAAACTAGACCTGTGATAAGGTCAAACCACAATGCCACCCTGAAACACACCTGCAGAGTCAACTAGAGAGTTCCCCCATGGCTAACAAGCAGTCAGATCCAAGGGCATACTATACTACCTGATGGAAAATACCAGGCCTCGCAGGTGGCATCCCCCTAGAGAATATCAAGGCAATAGAAGAGGGAAGAAAAGCAGGTGGCACCGGGCACGAATGCCCAACGCGTATCGCCAGCGAACTAGCTTCCTCAGGGGCAATAGCAGTAGTGTCCCTAGACTGTGGTTAAATACCTGTCAAGTAATTGTCAGAGTAGGGTCAGCTGGGAATGGGAGGTGTCCGGGCTTTAGGTTGAAGCGGTATACATGTGTCCAGGACCGGATGTGGCCCACAACGCCGGCGGCTGCGCAGTAAAAATAAAGCGCTGATAGTAGGTCGTGCGCCGAGGCGCAAGTGCGCATGCGCTGGGGTGTGCACGCGCAAAGTACACAAGGCGGGCATGGAGGGATGGGAAATGCAAGGGCCGGCGCCGGAGAATGGACGCATGCGCGGTGAGGCACCTGAAGTAATGGTCCCCTGTCCCAAGATGTCCGCCCCGGGTCCAGCGCACGCGCGCAGTGAAGTGCACGCGCCGTGGGCCAGGGGCGGACACCGGAGGGACAGGGAACTGTGGAATACATGAAAAGCCAAAGTAGCCACCCCAAATAAGAAGCCGGTAAATAGTAATTAAAGGGGCCGAAGGATGGAAGAGGGGGCACCTCAATCAAATCCTAGAAGATTGTGAATTACACGAACTTTAACAGGAGGAATTGATCTTAAAATGGGCAGATGTACAAACAGCCTGAGAAAATGGAATAGAGAATCTCAAGGAGAGGGATGTTTACTGGATGATGGAAAGATGTCAACACATAAAAACAAAAACAAAAACACATGCATGGACGGATGTCCTAACTTAGATCCCTAGATGAGTGATGGCATCGCAAAATACCTAAGAGCATACAAAAACAAGAAATAAAGACTTGATGCTACATACATATTAATATATAAACATAGTGCCAAAGATTGAGGGATACCATGTCTGTACAAGTCTAATGGCTACCCAAACCTGACATGATGAAAGGTGTAACACAAAATATCAAGTGGAGCTCATATACAACAAATAAATAAAAAATGAATAAAAAATAAATAAAAATAAAAACCATGGTTTTCAACGGATGGAAACTTGCTCATCCGAAAAAAAAAAAAAAAAAATTATATATATATATATATATATATATATATATATATATATATATATATATATATATATAAAACATATATTTCAATGTTTTTATAAAAGGTATTGCAGTTCTAAGGACCTAAGAAAAGGAGAAAAGAAAGAAAAATTACAAAGAAATAATACACATCCGTCCTAAAAGATGTAATCCCACAGCTGAATATTTTTAAAGTTGTTTATAGTATCCAGTAAAAAGCAATTCCTCATTCAGTCCATGTGGGGTCAGGGTATTTAGATTATGAATCCATTTTGATTCACATTTTAGCAGTTTTCCGGCGACGTCACCACCTCGCATATTATGCGAGATTGCCTCAAGTCCCATGACCTTAAGTCCCCTAGTCCGTCCATTATGGAAGTCCAGGAAATGCGCAGCGACAGATGAAATGCTCTTGCCCTTGTCGCGGTCCCTGGGTGCCGTGGAGATATTTGATAAGTGTTGCTGTATTCTTCTACGCAGTTCTTGTGTGGTCTGTCCCACGTAAACTTTCGAGCAATCACAAACCACGGCATAGACGAGAAAACGCGTCTTACAATTAAAGTAGACTTTGTGTGGAATAATCTGAAGAGAAGTGGTGAGTGAAAGACCATCTTGCGCCACCATGTATTGGCAGACATTACAGCCCCCACATGGAAATGTACCAAAAACCCTAGACCCCCTATTAGTTCTAACCTCAGGACGTGTGAAATGTCTGTGACAGAGCATATCTTTCAGGTTCTTAGCCCTACGGGCTATTAGCTTAGGGGTAGGTGAAATAAATGGTATCAGCCTGGGTTCGCTCAACAAAGTGCCCCAGCTATGGCCCAAGATCTTGTAGATGTCTTGCCACTGATTATTAAAAGTAGTCACAATACCGAGTGGCATGTCCAACTCACGTGTTTGTCTTTGAAGCAGGTCTGAGCGTGAGCTATTCCGGGCTCTCTGATATGCAGAGGAGATGATCTTCTTAGGGTAACCCCGATGTCTGAAACAGTCCGTGAGTAGTTTTGCTTCATCCTGGAAGTCTAAAGTCAGACTGCAATTTCTCTTCAGGCGCAGAAACTGGCCAGTTGGAATCCCATTCTTGAGGTGCCTAGGGTGGAAGCTTGAATAGTGTAACAGACTATTCGTCGCTGTCGGTTTGCGATAAAGAGTAGTGACAACATTTGAATCCACCATGCTTACTTTGAGATCCAGAAATTCCACCGAAGTAGATGAAACATGTGATGTGAGCCTGATATTGAAAGGATTCTCATTTAGATCAGCAATGAACCGGTTACAATCATCTTCGGTGCCTGTCCAAAACATCAAAATGTCGTCAATATAACGAAGCCATTTGGAACAACATTTTCCAAATGCTTCGTGTTTGTACACTACTAGCTCCTCTCACCATCCTAAAAATAAATTCGCATAGGAGGACGCACACCGTGCCCCCATGGCGGTCCCCTTTACTTGCCTGTAAAAACTCCTATCGAAAACAAAATAGTTTTTATCGAGGATAAAGAATAGAAGGTCCAGAAGAAATTGGTCATGCTCCCTGTCCCCCGTGGTGTTTAAATCTAGGAAAAACGAAGTAGCTTTTAGACCAACATCATGGTTGATGTTGGTGTAAAGGGACTCAACATCTAAAGTAATCAAGATCGTGCCAGGTGGTAAACAAAGATCTTGAAGGAGTTGTATAAGATGTGTTGAGTCCCTGAGGAATGATGTAAGTTTCATGGCTAATGGCTGTAGAAAGAAATCTACATAGGTACATGGCTTCTCAAATAGGCTATTAATGCCAGACACTATTGGCCTACCTGGAGGATTGACCAATGACTTGTGCACCTTCGGAAGAAGGTAGAAGGTCGGCACAACAGGAAAGTCCGTTGTCAGGAAGTCCACCTCTTTTATTCAATATGCCACGGCCAGCTGCTTGTCCAAAAAGTCGATCCAATTTTCCCTTAAAAAAACCCGTAGGGTCTGCTGGAAGATGGGAGTAGCAAGTGGAGTCACCAAGTTGTCGTCCAACCTCCTGTAAATAAAGGGAATAAGTCCACAGAACAATGTTGCCCCCCTTATCCGCCTCGCGGACGAGGAACTCGCTATTCTGCAAATCCCTAAGAGCCCTGCGTTCAGATAGGTTTAGATTGTTATTACGATTACCATCCAAATGCAGGGCCTGGATCTCTCTGCACGTTTGGTTAAAGAAAATCTGGACCGCCGGAAAGAGGGAAAAGGAGGGGGTAGCCTGCGAAGGTAGTCTTCCACCAAACAGTTTCCTCGTGGGTGCCATTTCATTCTCGTGAAGGAGGTCCATGAGGTCTCTGAGTACCTGTCGCTCATCATTCGGGAGCAGATCTAGTGAGGAAGGGTGATGGTATAAAAGCTTAAATGTTAGTTGGCGGCAGAATAGATAGACATCTTTGACCAGGGTAAACTTGTCCAAGACGTTCATTGGAGCAAATGAAAGGCCCTTCTCCAGAACATGTTTTTCAACTGGAGTCAGTACATGTGTAGACAAATTAATAATTTGTACATTACCTGGACCATTATGTTGGTTTAGATGCTCAAGGGCAGACTGAGGGAATGAGTCTACCGTTTCCGGTGATTGAACCTCGTTTCCCGTTTGTATGATGGGGACGAGTTCTTGAACCCCCTGGTACGTTTTTTGGTTGTAATTCCTCCTGGCCTTACGTCTGCCCCGCCTGCAGCCCCTTCTAGATCGCTCGGATCTGATGATAAAAAATCACTAGAGGAGACTTCTAGTCTAGTATGCGTGTTGGTATGAGTCTTTGTCTCAGAGGATGTAACTCTTCTATTGCCCCGATGGCCCCATTTGTAGGCCCGACCACCCGTATAGTCCGTCTTGTCCCTATGGAATTTGCGTCGTTTGCCCTCAATAATTTCTTTTTCAAATTTGTCAATATTATTTTTGAGTTGTTGTTTGAACGTGGCGACTAAAGATGCTTCAAAGGTAGCAAGTAAAGCCTCTCTATCCTTAATATCCTCCTTGAGTCTAATTAAGACTCCACTTGCTACTCCCGTCTTCCAGCAGACCCTACGGGTTTTTTTAAGGGAAAATTGGATCGACTTATTGGACAAGCAGCTGGCCGTGGCATATTGAATAAAAAAAAGAGGTGGACTTCCTGACAATGGACTTTCCTGTTGTGCCGACCTTCTACCTTCTTCCGAAGGTGCACAAGTCATTGGTCAATCCTCCAGGTAGGCCAATAGTGTCTGGCATTAATGGCCTATTTGAGAAGCCATGTACCTATGTAGATTTCTTTCTACAGCCATTAGCCATGAAACTTACATCATTCCTCAGGGACTCAACACATCTTATACAACTCCTTCAAGATCTTTGTTTACCACCTGGCACGATCTTGATTACTTTAGATGTTGAGTCCCTTTACACCAACATCAACCATGATGTTGGTCTAAAAGCTACTTCATTTTTCCTAGATTTAAACACCACGGGGGACAGGGAGCATGACCAATTTCTTCTGGACCTTCTATTCTTTATCCTCGATAAAAACTATTTTGTTTTCGATAGGAGTTTTTACAGGCAAGTAAAGGGGACCGCCATGGGGGCACGGTGTGCGCCCTCCTATGCGAATTTATTTTTAGGATGGTGGGAGGAGCTAGTAGTGTACAAACACAAAGCATTTGGAAAATGTTGTCCCAAATGGCTTCGTTATATTGACAACATTTTGATGTTTTGGACAGGCACCGAAGATGATTGTAACCGGTTCATTGCTGATCTAAATGAGAATCCTTTCAATATCAGGCTCACATCACATGTTTCATCTACTTCGGTGGAATTTCTGGATCTCAAAGTAAGCATGGTGGATTCAAATGTTGTCACTACTCTTTATCGCAAACCGACAGCGACGAATAGTCTGTTACACTATTCAAGCTTCCACCCTAGGCACCTCAAGAATGGGATTCCAACTGGCCAGTTTCTGCACCTGAAGAGAAATTGCAGTCTGACTTTAGACTTCCAGGATGAAGCAAAACTACTCACAGACCGTTTCAGACATCGGGGTTACCCTAAGAAGATCATCTCCTCTGCATATCAGAGAGCCCAGAATAGCTCACGCTCAGACCTGCTTCAAAGACAAACACGTGAGTTGGACATGCCACTCGGTATTGTGACTACTTTTAATAATCAGTGGCAAGACATCTACAAGATCTTGGGCCGTAGCTGGGGCACTTTGTTGAGCGAACCCAGGCTGATACCATTTATTTCACCTACCCCTAAGCTAATAGCCCGTAGGGCTAAGAACCTGAAAGATATGCTCTGTCACAGTCATTTCACATGTCCTGTGGTTAGAACTAATAGGGAATCTAGGGTTTTTGGTACATTTCCATGTGGGGGCTGTAATGTCTGCCAATACATGGTGGCGCAAGATGGTCTTTCACTCACCACTTCTCCTTTTCAGATTACTCCACACAAAGTCTACTTTAATTGTAAGACGCGTTTTCTCGTCTATGCCGTGGTTTGTGATTGCTCGAAAGTTTACGTGGGACAGACCACACAAGAACTGCGTAGAAGAATACAGCAACACTTATCTAATATCTCCACGGCACCCAGGGACCGCGACAAGGGCAAGAGCATTTCATCTGTCGCTGCGCATTTCCTGGACTTCCATAATGGACGGACTAGGGGACTTAAGGTCATGGGACTTGAGGCAATCTCGTATAATATCCGAGGTGGTGACGTCGCCCAAAAACTGCTAAAATGTGAATCAAAATGGATTCATAATCTAAATACCCTGACCCCACATGGACTGAATGAGGAATTGCTTTTTACTGGATACTATAAACAACTTTAAAAATATTCAGCTGTGGGATTACATCTTTTAGGACGGATGTGTATTATTTCTTTGTAATTTTTCTTTATTTTCTCCTTTTCTTAGGTCCTTAGAACTGCAATACCTTTTATAAAAACATTGAAATATATGTTTTTATATATATATATATATATATATATATATAATTTTTTTTTTTTTTTTTTTTCGGATGAGCAAGTTTCCATCCGTTGAAAACCATGGTTTTTATTTTTATTTATTTTTTATTTATTTTTTATTTATTTGTTGTATATGAGCTCCACTTGATATTTTGTGTTACACCTTTCATCATGTCAGGTTTGGGTAGCCATTAGACTTGTACAGACATGGTATCCCTCAATCTTTGGCACTATGTTTATATATTAATATGTATGTAGCATCAAGTCTTTATTTCTTGTTTTTGTATGCTCTTAGGTATTTTGCGATGCCATCACTCATCTAGGGATCTAAGTTAGGACATCCGTCCATGCATGTGTTTTTGTTTTTGTTTTTGTTTTTATGTGTTGACATCTTTCCATCATCCAGTAAACATCCCTCTCCTTGAGATTCTCTATTCCATTTTCTCAGGCTGTTTGTACATCTGCCCATTTTAAGATCAATTCCTCCTGTTAAAGTTCGTGTAATTCACAATCTTCTAGGATTTGATTGAGGTGCCCCCTCTTCCATCCTTCAGCCCCTTTAATTACTATTTACCGGCTTCTTATTTGGGGTGGCTACTTTGGCTTTTCATGTATTCCACAGTTCCCTGTCCCTCCGGTGTCCGCCCCTGGCCCGCGGCGCGTGCGCTTCACTGCGCGCGTGCGCTGGACCCGGGGCGGACATCTTGGGACAGGGGACCATTACTTCAGGTGCCTCACCGCGCATGCGTCCATTCTCCGGCGCCGGCCCTTGCATTTCCCATCCCTCCATGCCCGCCTTGTGTACTTTGCGCGTGCACACCCCAGCGCATGCGCACTTGCGCCTCGGCGCACGACCTACTATCAGCGATTTATTTTTACTGCGCAGCTGCCGGCGTTGTGGGCCACATCCGGTCCTGGACACATGTATACCGCTTCAACCTAAAGCCCGGACACCTCCTGTTCCCAGCTGACCCTACTCTGACAATTACTTGACAGGTATTTAACCACAGTCTAGGGACACTACTGCTATTGCCCCTAAGCAAGCTAGTTCGCTGGCGATACGCGTTGGGCATTCGTGCCCGGTGCCACCTGCTTTTCTTCCCTCTTCTATTGCCTTGATATTCTCTAGGGGGATGCCACCTGCGAGGCCTGGTATTTTCCATCAGGTAGTATAGTATGCCCTTGGATCTGACTGCTTGTTAGCCATGGGGGAACTCTCTATTTGACTCTGCAGGTGTGTTTCAGGGTGGCATTGTGGTTTGACCTTATCACAGGTCTAGTTTTCATGATTTGCCTTGTTATGCAATCTTTTAAGTGTTTTTAATAACCATGTTGTAGTGTATTATATGATTGTGGTTTAATAAAAGTGTTACATTTTGGTAAATTCTCCTGGTGATCCCTCTTTGTTTGCATACTACTCTTTTCTTTGTTTTTTCTAACAGTAAATATGTTGTGTCAGAAACATTGAGATAGATAGAATAAATGGAAAATACATTTTTACAGATTTTCTATAGATCTAAGGATTGTAAATCTCTGCAAACTGGAGCTAAATACTTACAAATGCTGTAATGTGTTTGCTGCTTGCCTTGTTGATATCTTCTGCTGACGGTGCCGGCAGGCAGAGCTGTGGTTACTTCCTGCCCTATTTGATAACTACATTTCCCACAAATGCCTGCTTCTGCTTTCCCTCCGGCTTCCTCACATCTGAGCTGGAAATCCCATCCCCCTCTGCTCCTGACAGTGTCTCCCACACAGATAGTATGTAACCAGTGTTTGCTTGTTTTTGCAGATAGCTAGAGAATCAGATACAGATGATGGATGTATATAGTTGCCAGCCCACCAGCCCACACTGAAGGCATCAAAACTATTAATTAACACATGTAGAATTATATATTTAACAAAAAAGTGTGAAACTGAAATTATGTCTTATATTCTAGGTTCTGCAAAGTAGCCACCTTTGGCTTTGATGACTGCTTTGCACACTCTTGGCATTCTCTTTATGAGCTTCAAGAGATAGTCATCGGGAATAGTTTTCACTTCACAGGTGTGCCCTGTCAGGTTTAGTAAGAGGGATTTCTTGCCTTATAAATGGGGTTGGGACCATCAGTTGTGTTGTGCAAAAGTCTGGTGGATACATCTAACACTAACATCTAAAACATCTAATGTTAAAAATAATAATTAAAAAAAAATCATTATATACTTACCTTCCGCCGCCTTTCCCTCTCCTCGCGACGCTCTGGTGATCGCTCCATGCAAGCGGCAGGTTCCGGTGGCAAGGATGGTCTGCGAGAAGGACCTGCCATGACGTCACGGTCATGTGACCGCAACACGGTCATGTGACCGACGTCATCACAGGGTCTGCGCGAGAAGGACCTGCCATGACATCATGGTCATGTGACCGTGACGTCACGGTCATGTGACCGCGACATCATCACAGGTCCTGCGGTCATACCAACCCTAGGACCGGAAGCGACAGGTCTACAAGGGGCCCTCGGAAGGTGAGTATGTTTGTTTATTTTTTTTTTTTAACCTGTGACATTAGTGGCTGGGCAATATACTACATATTGCCCAGCCACTAATGTCACAGGTTAAAAAAAAAAAATAAACAAACATACTCACCTTCCGAGGGCCCCTTGTAGACCTGTCGCTTCCGGTCCTAGGGTTGGTATGACCGCAGGACCTGTGATGATGTCGCGGTCACATGACCGTGACGTCACGGTCACATGACCATGATGTCATGGCAGGTCCTTCTCGCGCAGACCCTGTGATGACGTCGGTCACATGACCGTGTTGCGGTCACATGACCGTGACGTCATGGCAGGTCCTTCTCGCAGACCATCCTTGCCACCGGAACCTGCCGCTTGCATGGAGCGATCACCAGAGCGTCGCGAGGAGAGGGAAAGGCGGCGGAAGGTAAGTATATAATGATTTTTTTTTAATTATTATTTTTAACATTAGATGTTTTTACTATTGATGCTGCATAGGCAGCATCAATAGTAAAAACTTGGTCACACAGGGTTAATAGCGGCGGTAACAGAGTGAGTTACCTGCAGCATAACGCAGTCCATTCCTGCTGGCATTAACCCTGTGTGAGTGGTGACTGCAGGGAGCATGGAGCGGGCGCCGGGCACTGACTGCAGGGGAGTAGGGAGGGACTAATCGGACTGTGGCCGTCGCTGATTGGTCGTGGCAGCCATGACAGGCAGCTGGCGAGACCAATCAGTGACTTGGATTCCATGACAGACAGAGGCCATGACCAATGAATATCCATGACAGAAATACAGAAGAACAGACAGACAAAAAAAAAAGTTAAAAAAAATATATACACATATACACACACACACACACACACACACACACACACACACACTCACCCAGTAGCTCTTCGCCACATCTTAATTTCCCAAAGTTCTGATATTGACCAGTTTTTTGAGTCCTTAACCATCACAAAATTTTATAACCTTGAGCGCTACAGAAACCAACGATTTATTCACTTTTTGGATAAAGTTTCCATAAAACCCAGCCCTCTTAGCTTGAAACATGCCCAATTTTGCCAAGGATAGTGTCTGAAAGTTAGTGACAGTCCTGAAAAAAATTCAGTACTGTTGACTCCTATTCAAGGTTATGCTGCATGTCGTAGGGAAAGGTGGTCTTTGAATCTGTAGCTGATAAGCAATTAAACATTTTTTCCTCAACCAAGTCTGTTCAAGGAAAAAAAAAATAGTAGCACGCACAAGTTGCATCGGATTGTCGGATCGCACTTGGCCTTTCATGTCTATGGGTCCATAGAAGAAGAGCAAATAACATCCAAGTGTAGTCCTATTTTCATGGACAGACTGAATGGAGAAATGTTTTTATTATTATTCTCCATTGAAATTGAATATAGGAGCACTCTATTTAAACTGACCCTGGTGCGATTAGCATAAGCAGACTGATTTTCTTGAATGAGAGCATCGGTTGTGTGACGCTAGCCTTTGTCACCTCCAGTGCCACAAAAGTTTGGAAGTGGAGATGACAAAGGTTATTCAAACACTGGCTTCCCTCCACTCTGTGTCAGTTGCAGAGGGAATGTGAGACAGATAGGAGCTACACTGCATGTTTGATCCTGCTACTTGTAAAGGGAAGTGGTGTGTCACTCCAGGTTCTAGAGGAGAGATTACAACAGTGACTATTCCATGCAGAGGAAGCCATGCCTGCCTTGCCTATGGAAAATAGGAGATGAGCACCCATAATATGAGCATGAGGAGCAAAGAGGATGCCGCCTGTAGTTAGGTTACATCTCAGGTGAGGGACCAATATGCTGTATCTACCTAGAGGTCTGTGTGTTCGTGGATGGTAAAGTGTGTCAACAAGATTGTGAAATATGTAGACAGAATGGAGTTTTCCACTAAGGGCTTTTGACCGTCTGTGAGTGTGAGAACCTGATAAAGAAAGATTGAGGTAGAACCTAACTGTCAGTAGAGAAACCAGTCTAAGGTGAGAGGTCTGGAGAACGGGAGTAAAGTTTTCAGTGTTAAAAGAAGGCGTTGTGTCCAAACTTCTGCACAACCCCCAAGGAAAAAAAAACCATAAACCTGTAAATATGGGGTTAATCTGTAGATAAATAGCATTGTGAACCTGCCTGGAACTAGACCCATGCTGTTGAGAGGGAATTAACTTTATTCCATCCTGCAGCATTTGGGTTCCAGTCATAGGGGAGACACCAATGAAGGTTCAGTTATAGCTTTGTGCTTGGAGATCAGCTGCTTTTACCTCACCCCCAGCACTGACTGACAGCAGCTCAGCATTACATCTGGCTGTCAGTCAGTTCAGGTGGCACGGTTACAGCCAACGTTCGATATACACAGAGTAGTGACTGAATCCACTCCAGCACACCCTTATGACTGAGACCTGAACACTGCAGGGGGCAATTAGTTTCATTTTCTTCTGGTAGCGTGGGTCTAAATACCGGCGCTGAGCAGGTTGACAACACTATTAGCCTGAAGATTAACCCCATATCTACAGGTTAATATTTTCTCAGGGGACAGGTCTGCTTTAACGCCTGAGCATAGTTGTGTTTGTTTTGTTTTTTTTCAGCGTTAATAATAATAATGTAGTATATATTTTTTTTTTTTTCTTAGAGCCATAACATTTTGAGTCAACCCTTTATTCTTCCCAGTACAATTATGGTTATCATAAACAACAAGACTCCTGTCAATCATTGCTGCAGCATGGCGACATCACAGCCAGAGCACATAGCATAGTTGGGGATCCAGTACAGATTTTACATTGAGGTTCAGAGGTTTTAAATGAAGCCTCTGCCTAATAAATATATTTGTAGCCTTACTGTTTGATGTGAGGAGCTGGCCAAGTACTAATTACTATTGGACCAATGCCCATAGAGTGAAGTCCACTGCTCTACGGGATGCAGACGTTTCTAGCATAGAGTACAACTTGCATTGATATTGCTGTATTTTATTTGAGATTTGCTTGCTGTGTTTTATTAGTTATTTGCTTGCTCGCTAGTTCATCCTCAAGAACCAATGTTTCCATTCAGTGACAAAGCAGAGGAAGGCATGCAGGCTGGATCTTAAGGTACCGTTACACTTAACGACTTACCAACGATCACGACCAGCGATATGACCTGGCCGTGATCGTTGGTAAGTCGTTGTGTGGTCGCTGGGGAGCTGTCACACAGACAACTCTCTCCAGCGACCAACGATCAGGGGAACGACTTCGGCATTGTTGAAACTGTCTTCAACGATGCCGAAGTCCCCCTGCACCACCCGGGTAACCAGGGTAAACATCGGGTTATTAATCGCAGGGCCGCGCTTAGTAACCCGATATTTACCCTGGTTACCATTGTAAAAGTAAAAAAAAAAAAAACACTACATACTCACATTCTGATGTCTGTCACGTCCCCCGCCGGCGGCTTCCCTGCACTGAATGTGTCAGCCACGCCGGCTGGCCGTAAAGCAGAGCACAGCGGTGACATCACCGCTGTGCTCTGCTTTAGGCCGGCCGGCGCTGACACATTCAGTGCAGGGAAGCCGCCGGCGGGGGACGTGACAGACATCAGAATGTGAGTATGTAGTGTTTTTTTTTTACTTTTACAATGGTAACCAGGGTAAATATCGGGTTACTAAGCGCGGCCCTGCGCTTAGTAACCCAATGTTTACCCTGTTTACAAGTGAACACATCGCTGGATCGGCGTCACACACACCGATCCAGCGATGACAGCGGGTGATCAGCGACCAAATAAAGGTCCTGACCATTCCCTGCGACCAACGATCTCCCAGCAGGGGCCTGATTGTTGGTCGCTGTCACACTATAACGAGATCATTAGCGGGATCGTTGCTACGTCACAAAAAGCGTGAGGTTGCAACGTTATCGTTATGTGTGAAGGTACCTTAATGTAAACCTAAGGCCAGACAGGAGATTGCCAAAGGTAAATGTAAAGCAATCCTTCTATCCATCTCATCTATAGCTCATGGTCTCAATCCATTGTACTCCCAGCCTAGGCCCATTGTGCGAAAGGGGATTGAAGACGCAGGGGAGCCGTCACTATAGGGGGTCTTGCACACAAGCCCAGGTGATGGGTTTATGGAGTATGCTTCATTCTGTGAGCTAAAGGAAAGGGGAAGGAGAAAAAAATGCCTCAGGTTTAAGGCTGAGTCACACATAACGATATCGTTAACGATATCGTTGCAATGTCACGCTTTTGGTGACGTAGCAACGATCCCGCGAACGATCTCGTTATGTGTGACAGCGACCAACGATCAGGCCCCTGCTGGGAGATTGTTGGTCGTTGGGGAATGATCAGGACCATTTTTTGGTCGCTGATCACCAGCTGTCATCGCTGGATCGGCGTGTGTGATGCCGATTCAGCGATGTGTTCACTTGTAACCAGGGTAAATATCGGGTTACTAAGCCCAGGGCCGCACTTTGTAACCCGATATTTACCCTGGTTACCATTGTAAAAGTTGAAAAAACCAGTACATACTCACATTCTGATGTCTGTCACGTCCCCCGGCGTCCACAGAGTAAAAACTGCTTTCGGCAAGAGCGCTGCTAATGCACGCGATGCTGCCGAGAGCTTCCCTGCACTGAATGTCAGCGCCGGCCATAAAGCAGAGCACAGCGGTGACGTCACCGCTGTTACTGCCGGCGCTGACACAGTCAGTGCAGGGAAACTCTCGGCAGCAGCGCGTGCATTAGCAGCGCTCTTGCTGAAAGCAGTTTTAACCCTGTGAATGCCGGCGGGGGACGTGACAGACATCAGAATGTGAGTATGTAGTGTTTTTATTTTTTTTATTTTACAATGGTAACCAGGGTAAATATCGGGTTACTAAGCGCGGCCCTGCACTTAGTAACCCGATGTTTACCCTGGTTACCCGGGTGCTGCAGGGGGACTTCGGCATCGATTAAACTGTCTTCAATGATGCCGAAGTCGTTCCCCTGATCGTTGGTCGCTGGAGAGAGCTGTCTGTGTGACAGCTCCCCAGCGACCACACAACGACTTACCAACGATCACGGCCAGGTCGTATCGCTGGTCGTGATCGTTGGTGTTGTGAATTTGTTTTTTGGGCTCCCCCGGTGGTCACTGGTGGTACTGGACTTGTGTGCTTCACTTTCTCTGTTCACCTGTTTCCATCAGGATATGGGAGTATCCTATTTAGCCTTGCTGCTCAGTTATTCTAGTGCCGGCCATCAATGTAACCAGAGCCTTTCTGTTGCATGTTCCTGCTTCTAGACTACTATCAGCTAAGTTGGACTCTTAGTCCTAAGTTTGTTTGCATTTTTGTTCCAGTTCACAGTTATGTTATGTTTCTGTAGCTGGAAGCTCTTGTGGGCCGAAATTACCACTCCGGTGTCATGAGTTGACACATGAGTCTTAAAGTAATTTCTGGATGGTATTTTAACCCCTTCCCGACATTTGACGTACTATCCCGTCGAGGTGGGGTGGGCCCGTATGACCGCCGACGGGATAGTACGTCATAGCCGATCGGCCGCGCTCACGGGGGGAGCGCGGCCGATCGCGGCCGGGTGTCGGCTGCATATCGCAGCTGACATCCGGCACTATGTGCCAGGAGCGGTCACGGACCGCCCCCGGCACATTAACCCCCGGCACACCGCGATCAAACATGATCGCGATGTGCCGGCGATGCAGGGAAGCATCGCGCAGGGAGAGGGCTCCCTGCGGGCTTCCCTGAGCCCCCCGCAGCAACGCGATGTGATCGCGTTGCTGCGAGGGTCTTACCTCCCTCCCTGCCTGCTCCAGACCCGGATCCAAGATGGCCGCGGATCCGGGTCCTGCAGGGAGGGAGGTGGCTTCACAGACGCCTGCTCAGAGCAGGCACTGTGAAGCAGCCTGCACTTCTCGCAGATCGGTGATCTGTCAGAGTGCTATGCAAACTGGCAGATCACCGATCTGTATTGTCCCCCCCTGGGGCAAAGTAAAAAAGTTAAAAAAAAAATTTCCAAATGTGTAAAAAAAAATAAAAAAAAATATTCCAAAATAATGAAAAAAAAAAAAAATATTATTCCCATAAATACATTTCTTTATCTAAATAAAAAAAAAAAAACAATAAAAGTACACATATTTAGTATCGCCACGTCCGTAACGACCCAACCTATAAAACTGCCACACTAGTTAACCCCTTCAGTAAACACCGTAAGAAAAAAAAAAAAAAAACGAGGCAAAAAACAACGCTTTATTACCATACCGCCGAACAAAAAGTGGAATAACACGCGATCAAAAAGACTGATATAAATATCCATGGTACCGCTGAAAACGTCATCTTGTCCCGCAAAAAACAAGCCGCCATACAGCATCATCAGCAAAAAAATAAAAAAGTTATAGTCCTGAGAATAAAGCGATACCAAAATAATTATTTTTTCTATAAAATAGTTTTTATCGTATAAAAGCGCCAAAACATAAAAAAAATGATATAAATGAGATATCGCTGTAATCATACTGACCCGACGAATAAAACTGCTTTATCAATTTTACCAAACCCGGAACGGTATAAACGCCTCTCCCAAAAGAAATTCATGAATAGCAGGTTTTTGGTCATTCTGCCTCACAAAAATCGGAATAAAAAGCGATCAAAAATGGTCACGTGTCCGAAAATGTTACCAATAAAAATGTCAACTCGTCCCGCAAAAAACAAGACCTCACATGACTCTGTGGAGCAAATGTGGAAAAATTATAGGTCTCAAAATGTGGAGACGCAAAAACTTTTTTGCTATAAAAAGCGTCGCTGGTTTCACACTTGCGTTTTTGTCTGCAGCGTTTTTTGCACACAAAAACGCATGCGTTTTTCCCTATATTTAACATTGAAAACGCATGCGGTTTTTTTGTACGCGTTTGGTCGCGTTTTCAAACGCATGCGGGTTTTTTCTGCATGCGTTCATTTTCAGAAATACAACCTGCAGTATTTTCTTGCGTTTTTAAGCACATGCGTTTGTTTGCGTTAAAAACGCATTCATTTTTATCGAAAAAAACAGAAAACACACTGAAAAGCCACCCACCACCATCAAGGTGATAAAGGGATCCAAACCCTAACCCTAACTCTACCCCTAACCTCACCCCTAACCGTTTAATGAACATTTTCTGACAGTCATAGTGCCACGTATTTCAGTGCCACGTATTTCAGTGCCACGTATTTCAGTGCCACGTATTTCAGTGCCATGTATTTCAGTGCCACGTATCACGTATTTCAGTGCCACGTGTTTCAGTGCCACGTATTTAAGTGCCACGTATCACATATTTCAGTGCCACGTATTTCAGTGCCACGTATTTCAGTGCCACGTATTTCAGTGCCACGTATTTCAGTGCCACGTATTTCAGTGCCACATATCACATATTTCAGTGCCACTTATTTAAGTGCCACGTATTTCAGTGCCACGTATTTCAGTGCCACGTATTTCAGTGCCACGTATTTCAGTGCCACGTATTTCAGTGCCACGTATTTCAGTGCCACGTATTTCAGTGCCACGTATCACGTATTTCAGTGCCACGTATTTCAGTGCCACGTATTTCAGTGCCACGTATTTCAGTGCCACGTATTTCAGTGCCACGTATTTAAGTGCCACATATCACATATTTCAGTGCCACTTATTTAAGTGCCACGTATTTCAGTGCCACGTATTTCAGTACCACGTATTTCAGTGCCACGTATTTCAGTGCCACGTATTTCAGTGCCACGTATTTAAGTGCCACGTATCACGTATTTCAGTGCCACGTATTTCAGTGCCATGTATTTCAGTGCCACGTATTTCAGTCACGTTTAGGGTTAGGGTTAGGGGTAGGGTTAGGGTTAGGGCTAGGGTTGGAGGTAAAGTTAGGGTTGGGGCTAAAGTTAGGGTTGGGGCTAAAGTTAGGGTTAGGGTTTGGATTACATTTACGTTTGGATTAGGGTTGGGATTAGAATTATGGGTGTGTCAGGGCTAGGGGTGTGGTTAGGGTTACCGTTGGGATTAGGGTTAGGGGTGTGTTTGGGTTAGGGTTTCAGGTAGAATTGGGGGGTTTCCACTGTCCAGGCACATCAGGGGCTCTCCAAGCGCGACATGGCGTCCAATCTCAATTCCAGCCAATTCTGCGTTGAAAAAGTAAAACAGTGCTCCTTCCCTTCCGAGCTCTCCCGTGCGCCCAAAAAGGGGTTTACCCCAACATATGTGTTATCAGCGTACTCGGGACAAATTGAACAACAACTTCTGGGGTCCAAGTTCTCTTGTTATCCTTAGGAAAATAAAAATTTGGGGGGCTAAAAATCATTTTTGTGGGAAAAAAAAGATGTTTTATTTTCACGGCTCTGCATTATAAACTGTAGTGAAACACTTGGGGGTTCAAAGTTCTCACAACACATCTAGATAAGTTCCTTGGGAGGTCTAGTTTCCAATATGGGGTCACTTGTGGGGGGTTTGTACTGTTTGGGTACATCAGGGGCTCTGCAAATGCAACGTGACGCCTGCAGACCAATCCATTTAAGGCTGCATTCCAAATGGCGCTCCTTCCCTTCCGAGCTCTGTCATGCGCCCAAACAGTGGTTCCCCCCGACATATGGGGTATCAGCGTACTCAGGACAAATTGGACAACAACTTTTGGGGTCTAATTTATCCTGTTACCCTTGTGAAAATACAAAACTGGGGGCTAAAAAATCATTTTTGTGAAAAAAAAAAAAGAATTTTTATTTTCACGGCTTTGCGCTATAAACTTTAGTGAAACACTTGGGGGTTCAAAGTTCTCAAAACACATCTAGATAAGTTCCTTGGGAGGTCTAGTTTCCAATATGGGGTCACTTGTGGGGGGTTTGTGCTGTTTGGGTACATCAGGGGCTCTGCAAATGCAACGTGACGGCTGCTGACCAATCCATTTAAGTCTGCATTCCAAATGGCGCTCCTTCCCTTCCGAGCTCTGTCATGCGCCCAAACAGTGGTTCCCCCCCACATATGGGGTATCAGCATACTCAGGACAAATTGGAAAACAAATTTTGGGGTCCAATTTATTCTGTTACCCTTGTAAAAATACAAAGCTGGGGGCTAAAAAATCATTTTTGAGAAAAAAAAAAATTATTTTCACGGCTCTGCGTTATAATCTGTAGTGAAACACTTGGGGGTTCAAAGCTCTCAAAACACATCTAGATAAGTTCCTTAGGGGGTCTACTTTCCAAAATGGTGTCACTTGTAGGGAGTTTCAATGTTTAGGCACATCAGGGGCTCTCCAAACGCAACATGGCGTCCCATCTCAATTCCAGTCAATTTTGCATTGAAAAGTCAAATGGCGCTCCTTCCCTTCCAAGCTCTGCCATGCGCCCAAACAATGGTTTACACCCACATATGGGGTATCAGCGTACTCAGGACAAATTGCACAACATTTTTTGGGGTCCAATTTCTTCTCTTACCCTTGGGAAAATAAAAAATTGGGGGCGAAAAGATCATTTTTGTGAAAAAATATGATTTTTTATTTTTACGGCTCTGCATTATAAACTTCTGTGAAGCACTTGGTGGGTCAAAGTGCTCACCACACATCTAGATAAGTTCCTTAGGGGGTCTACTTTCCAAAATGGTGTCACTTGTAGGGAGTTTCAATGTTTAGGCACATCAGGGGCTCTCCAAACGCAACATGGCGTCCCATCTCAATTCCAGTCAATTTTGCATTGAAAAGTCAAATGGCGCTCCTTCCCTTCCAAGCTCTGCCATGCGCCTAAACAATGGTTTACACCCACATATGGGGTATCATCGTACTCAGGACAAATTGTACAACAACTTTGGGGGTCCATTTTCTCCTGTTACCCTTGGTAAAATAAAACAAATTGGAGCTGAAATAAATTTTGTGTGAAAAAAAGTTAAATGTTCATTTTTATTTAAACATTCCAAAAATTCCTGTGAAACACCTGAAGGGTTAATAAACTTCTTGAATGTGGTTTTGAGCACCTTGAGGGGTGCAGTTTTTAGAATGGTGTCACACTTGAGTATTTTCTATCATATAGACCCCTCAAAATGACTTCAAATGAGATGTGGTCCCTAAAAAAAAATGGTGTTGTAAAAATGAGAAATTGCTGGTCAACTTTTAACCCTTATAACTCCGTCACAAAAAAAAATTTTGGTTCCAAAATTGTACTGATGTAAAGTAGACATGTGGGAAATGTTACTAATTAAGTATTTTGCGTGACATATGTCTGTGATTTAAGGGCACAAAAATTCAAAGTTGGAAAATTGCAAAATTTTCAAAATTTTCGCCAAATTTCCATTTTTTTCACAAATAAACGCAAGTTATATCGAATAAATTTTACCTTTAACATGAAGTACAATATGTCACGAGAAAACAATGTCAGAATCGCCAAGATCCGTCAAAGCGTTCCAGAGTTATAGCCTCATAAAGGGACAGTGGTCAGAATTGTAAAAATTGGCCCGGTCATTAACGTGCAAACCACCCTTGGGGGTGAAGGGGTTAATAGGGTTTTCAGCTGACCGTGAAGTTCCCTATTGTATCTTCTTACTATCTAGTAAGCGGACCTCGCTTTGCTGAACCTACCTTCATACTGCGTATGTCTTTTCCTCTGAACTCACCGTCAATATATGTGGGGGGCTTCTGTCTCCTTTTTGGGGGAATTTCCCTAGAGGTAAGCCAGGTCTGTTTTTTCCTCTATTAGGGTTAGTTAGTTCTCCGGCTGGCGCTGGGCGTCTAGGGATAAAACGTAGGTACGTCACCCGGCCACTGTTAGTTGTGTGATAGGTTTAGCTCACGGTCAGCTCAAGATTCCATCACCCAAGAGCTAGTCTGTTATTTAAGTTCTCTGATGTTCCCTTGCCATTGGGAACCATGACACGTTGGTAAATCGTTTAGTGTGACTCCAGCTTAAGTCAGGGAGTTGTTGGTGTGACGTCGAATATTGAAAATCAAAGACAACATCCTGGAGGACATGTATGGATGGACTATGGAGTTTGGAGATCGGTTGCCGACTGGGCTGAACACACGTAGTACTGTTGAGGGATTTGTCATCTGGATTTCAGGAACTGTCTGAACTGGAACTGTTGAGAAAGAGAGCAACAAGACCGGCACAGCTGCTCAGCTCCGAGATAATGAGGCAAGGCAAACTCCAGGGACACGGGTGATAAATTCATATGAAGACTGCAGAAAAACGTCCAAAATCACAATGTGGAGGAATTGGCACTCACCATCCCAAAAAAATTGTCTACAGGTCCACCCGTAGATACACAATGTAGTGTGAAACGGCAGCCTTCCAGCACATTTTCCAATTGTATGCCTGCCTGCTTTGATTTCACATGATTCCACCATAAAGGACAATTTTTATGGGACGGTGAGTGCCAATTCCTCCCTTTCCACATGGTGATTTTTAACTGGAACTGTGGCTGCAGGATACATGTGCTTGAATTGTGTTACTTGTCATTTGGAGGAGCCTGAATATACTGGTGGGATATACGAAATCTGTGGGCCAAATTGAGAGTCAGTGAGTATTGTCTGGTACGGTGGCAGTTGGACTATCTGCTTGGGAAAGGGATCTTGTGTACGGAGGACATTACAACAAATCCAGGTAGAATGTATTTTGGCAAACCATGGATGTATGGAGTAAAAAAAAAAATTAGTTGCATCGCTAACCTGCCTAGGAGATTATTATAACCCATAACCTCAGATCCTCACATTTGATATGTACCAATCTGAATATGAAAGAAGCAGTAGCTTCAGTGTCTGATAAAACAGGAAGTGAATTTAAGACTACCATGGGCTTCCACTGGACTGCAGCCAGGCTCGAGTCACCAAATAAGAAATACTAAAGTAGGAAAAAAGATTTAGGTATTCATTTTAATTATATAAGGAATCTAGATATTCAATTTTCAAAAGCTGCGTTTATGATCACTAGCTCAGTTCTGGACTATGGAAGGAGTCCCAACCTTAGTTCTCTAGTTGGGTTTCAGCTTCCAGTCCCTGGGTGCCTGGAGAAGATTAGTCTTCAATACGCATATACCCCAAAAAACTGCTTCATTAGAACATCTCTTCATCTGTTCTCCACAGCATTGACTCTTTATTATAGACTTGGCCTTAAGAACGTGGTATGGCCCGACCCGAATATGTCATAGGAGGCGTTGTGAACCCAAGAGCTGGGGTGAGGTCCAATTCAGCACCAGGCAGAGCCTGAAATGTGAAATTCTGAAGCAATCTTGTAAAGAAGAGGAACAGCTCCATTTTTGCCAAGTTCTCCCCTGCACAACTTCTCTTTCCTAGAGAAAAGAAAAAATGACGCCACAGTAGAAATCTGTGAATTATTAGGCATCGATAGAAGTAACATGTTAAAAAGGCTTCTCCTCACCAGCGTCCTCTCTTATCCTGACTGGCAGTACAAGAAAGAAATTACAAGATAACTACTAGGAGGATAAGGAAGAGGGGAATGCATGGTGGGATTTTGAAATATTTTTCTGGGCTTCAGGTGTCTCGTTGTGGCCATTGTGGTAGAAACTTTGGAAACGTGGCCCATATAATATGGCGGTACACTGGGGTATGCACTGGGCATTCCGGCTGACCCTAGATGGCATTGTGACTAGTTTATGGGAAAACACTGACTAAAATTGCGTAATGGCACATAGTGTGATTGCATAAACTGCTGGCCACAATTACTTTACACTATCTGATGCAGATATAATTTTCATTAAGTTTCCATGTTATGGAATCACCGAAAGGGTTAATGTAAGGAGTAGTTGTCTGCCTGGCTCTTATTGTAAAGAAACTTCTGACCCCAGAGATTTGCATGGTCATCTAATGAGGCAGAGGGAGAAAGCTCCATCTGTCACCTCACCATTTCCCTTTCACATATAAGTAGTACATGCTTACATCTTAACCAATTAAGGATGCTTGTTTTCAGTGACATTGAAGTACAACTAATTTGTCAAAATAATGGTTTGAAAATATATTTTTTGAATGTGAAAGTAGGAGAAGAAAAAAAAAAAAAAAGCAAAACGGTTCTGCAATTTGGAGGGGTTATGTTTGTATTACGCATTATGATGCTGTGCCCATCGGTACACAAGCCCACAATAATCCGCAAGCAAAAATAGGGTACTATGATTTAATTTGATACAATCATTGCCTTTTCGCTGTTTTAGTCTAGCTTTGTGCTTTTGTTTGCTTGCAGACAATTATTCTATTTGCTCCCATTTTGAAGCCAGTTTTATACTCGCCTGTTTTTTTTTGTTCTTCACTTTGTTGGAGTTCAGCGATTCCAGAGGTTTTAGCGTTATTTATCAATTGTGACTTAAGAAACATCAAAGGTTGATACTACTTCACACCAGTAGTTGCCACCTCATTGTGTAATTTTAAATACATCAAAAATTTTGCAAAATGTTTCCAACTTTTGGCTTTAAGTGTGAATTTTTGGCGTCAAAAGTTGAAAAAAAAATGTTTTGGCGTGAGACATTTTGAAGAATTTGCATCTAGAAATTAACTAATACCACAAAAGAAAAAGGAAAGTGACTTCATGAGTTGGGGCCAGAGTCTGGAAATTATCAAAATATTTACATCTTATTGCAGCAGGGCCATCCAGGTTAATAAATGGCGTTACCTTATTTTAGTACCAGAAGGGAGAGTTTAAGACAGGTACAGCCTTCCAGTGTACACATTGTCCATCCACGTATATCCTAAAGCTTCTTGGCTTACCTGCTGAAAATGGCAAAAATGCTTCATTCCTCACAAAATTCCCCTTGGAGTCAAGGAAATGCCCAGGGTGAAACTCATTTGGTTTCTCAAAGTGGGCCTCATCTCGAAGGACGGAAGTCAATAGGGGCATAACGTATGTGCCCTATAAAAAGAAAACAGAGATTGTAATCTTCATACATGTTGTAAAAATTTACTAACCAATGATAATGTAGAGTTGAGCAAAAAAAAAAAAAATATTCACAGGACTTTGGTTCAGTGGCCAAGTACCCAGATAAGGGCCCTGCAAACATCCTACTACCTGAGAGCAGCTCTAGTTGAAAGTTCTACAACTTGGGTCTCACTATCTTTGGGATGGGGGGTGGAAGTGCTACGAAAGGTTGTTTTGATAAAAAGAGAACGCCGATGAGGAAACAGGAGCTGACCAATCACTGCCATCATCTGTACTCCAAATGAATACCAATTAATAGTTTGGAGGCCACATATAACATTTTGTATTTCATTTTCCAAGAATAAATACAGATTTCCTAAAGTATATAAAAAGTTTCATAAATTTCCACTCTGGACAAAAAAATTAAAATAAAAAAAAAATTAAAATCGTCTGAGTGTAATTAATCAATAATTTTGATTACAAGTTATATGTAATTAAACAAAGTTGACTTACTTTTGGTATGAAATATCCTTTGAATGTGACATCCTGGGTAGTGGCATGGGGGAGATTGGTAGGAATGATATTGGCAAATCTTTGCACTTCATGGATGACTGCGTCTGTGTAGGGCATTAACTTCCGGTGCTCCGATTGAGGTTCAGATGACCCAATAACTTTTTCTATTTCATTTTGTACATTTTCTGGAGAAAAGGGCCAATTATTTATTTTATACATTCTCACTAGCCACATATACACAGATTTGGAATACACTATTTTAAGAGCACCATTGATTCCATTGTGCTGTACATGAAACAGGGTTATAAACAGAATATAAATATATAATATGGTGAACAAACTAACAGTGGCAGACTGGTACAGAAAGGAGAAAGCCCTGTTCTTGCGGCCTTACAGTCTATAGGATAATAGGGAAGGAGACAGTATTGTTGGGCATTGTTTCATATACGTCAGTATATAGTATTGCAAAATCATGGGTTTTTTTCAAAGAGGGTTATTTTATACCACTCTTATCAGGATATGTGAATCCAAGATCAAAAATAAAGGTCCGTTTACATATACTGACTGATGGCATGATACAGCTGCTAATCGGTAAACTTTTACCGATCGGAGGTAGTTTGAATGCATACCAAAGAAATCGATGCATACTAAGCAACCTGTACTAGATCATTCAGTGCACATAGCTTACATCAGTGTTCCCCAGCTCCGGTCCTCAAGAGCCACCAACAGGTCATGTTTTCAGGATTTCCTTAGTATTGAACAGGTGATAATTGCATCACCTGGACAGTCAAGATTTCAAACACCTGTGCAATACTAAGGAAATCCTGAAAAGTGACCTGTTGGTGGCTCTTGAGGACTGGAGTTGGGGAACACTGGCTTACATAGTTCTCGGTAGAGCAAGTCCTGTTTAAACACAACAATGAGTTGCAGAGTACGATGATCTTTTGTGTTGTAGAAATGACTTTCACCTGATGAACAAGCGACTTGCTAGTTCATCGGGTGATTGGCAGATCACCAGACCTGGAAAGATAATTGAGAACCAGCTTTAGTAAAACCACTTGTTTCATGGTTATCTTACAGCTTAAACACCCCTTAAAGAAGGGACTGTTTAAATTGCCTTCAGGGTCCTCACCAAAAAACTAAAAAAGAATCTTTAAGTATTATTTATTTTACTCGCTTACATAGCGCCATCATTTTTCACTGTGCCGTCCACACTTAATCATCGCTGGCCCTTTGGTGCTCACAATCTAAATGTCCTATCAGGATGTCTTTGGAGTGCGGGAGGAAACCCAAGCAAAACATGGGGAGAAGTTACAAACTCCTTGCAGATATGGTCCTTGGTGGGATTTAAACCCAGGACACCAGCACTGAAAATCAACAGTGCTAACCACTGTGCCTCTGTGCTGCCCATAAACACATACTGTGTCATACAATGGTTAAAAATGAGGTTCACCATTAAAATCTAATTTAGGCAAGACAATTCTGGAAAAAAGTATTTTTATTGTGGAATTGTATGGAGACATAGTTTCTTACTTTGTATCTCTGGATATTTCATCATTAGAAGAAAAGCCCATTGTAGAGTTGACGAGGTTGTCTCCATCCCAGCAGCAAACAGGTTGCTGACGAGTATTACTAAATTGTCATTGTGGAAATAGGGTGAAAATTCAGATTTTTCCTAAAGCAAATACAAAAACAGGTGGATCATAAAGGTCGTACCTAGAGTAATAGTGAACAGATATTAAGAAACGGGAATGTCAAAATCTTCGAAAGAATCCTCAGATAGCAAACACCGTGGAATATTTACTACTACACTTTTAAAAAAACCTTCACATCTTTTGGAGACATGACTGAATTTTGGTGGTTGGAATACAGGTGATAAACCCTTCAGATTGCTAAAGTAAAAAAGGAGCAAGAGTGCATGCTCTTTGAGACTTAAAGTGTAGGTATTTAAAAAAATAAATAAGAAAAGTATTAATGCTTACATATAAAAAAAAAGTAATAATAATTTTATAAAAAATGAAAAATTATTGAAAGCTAGAAATATTTTCTTTTTTTAAACACTAAGGGAAGCAGCTTCCACATTTGATATGAAAACCAAGTGTACTCGCTTTATGACTGCAGTAAAAGTGGGAGGGACCCGCTCATGTGGCTGATATCACTCCTTCTCTTCGGAAAAGGAGGGGTGTGGGATAAAGTTTAGTGTCACAGTGCGGAGCCATTTTGTTGATGACTTCAATGTGATACTGACATGTGGACAGTGTCACCGAGGATGGCCAGCAACGTTTAAATTAAAAATGGTGTCCCACCCTACAGTGCAGAATAAGCATGTAGCAAATATTGTCAATGCAATTCCTCTATTGTTTTATGGGTTTTTACATTGTCCAGTTTATGGTAAAAATTACCTGGTAACTTGATTCTCTGGGTCAGTAGGATTTCAGCAATAGCAAACTTGTATAATCTTTTTTATTGCAACATTGAAAAAAAAATAAAAAAAATCATAAGCTTGATAATTTTTTTTTTTATTCTCCATCATTGAAGATTTACTTGATTTTTGATATATTGATTGACAGAATGTAGCGATACCAATAAAGTTTTTTTTTTTTTCAGTGGTTAGAATACGGAGGTGGGGAGGAGGCGTTAATTTAATTTTTTTTTTTCTTAGCGGTGAGCAGCAAACAGGACTAGCTCTGGATTGGATGGGGAGCAAACTAAAAATTGCCATGTAATGCCATTTCTAATGTTATTAGGTTCTTCGGTCACTATAAATTGTATGTGTTAATGGGAAAGTTGGGCCCTTTGGAAAAGCTTTTTTCTTTGGAAATCTTGACATTGAGCGTTCCCAGGAAGAGCTAGGTCCTTCTGCCACTGTCAGTTGTATCTGGTCTTGGGAAAGCTGTTTCTGGGAAAGATTGTTACCAAGCTTTCCCAGGAACAGATACAACTAACAGCAGTTATAAATCCAAAATAACATAAAACTGAGGTGTTAGAGGGAGGAATAATAGCAGCCCATGTCACCACTCATTGAGTACAAAAGATCAGATACAAAATGGCACAACACCAAGCTGAGCCCTTATGATCCATTGCTTTAAACAATCAGCAATTATTTCAACAATAGCACCCCCACCAATCAAACCTTATGGCAAATCTCCATCGCATGTGAAAAGTTTAGTAAAAGTACAGTTACACTTGAATGTGCGATTTTGATCAGTAGCTCCAATTAGTGGCTGACCGCTCTCCACAATTTTTTCATGGACACATGGACTCCTATACTACAATGGGTGCATGTTTTATTCAGGAAAAACATGGATGAAAAACATTTTTGTTTATGTGCTAGTGAGTCTTTAAGAATGTCCTATGTTAAATACCTCTTGTTGCTTGACAAGGAAAGTGTCTATCAGAGTCCTCTGATCGTTTATGTCTAGCTGCTCCTTGTGCTTTGTGAAGGTCTCTGTAATAAACTTTTGGGCTTCAACAGCATTTTGATGGATTTTTCTGTGACCTCCTGGTAACCAGCGAATCAGAGATGGAAAAGTGTTGTATAACTGTATTGGACAAACACAATTAAACCATTACTTCATATGAATCCTTTCCCATAATTGTTATGCCTTGTTTTTGCTAGAGACAGTAGACATGAGCAAACCTCTCAAAAATTATTTCAAGCTGGTTCATTTGAATCAACCGGCAGATTAGAGTTGATCCTGAAACTTTAGGCTTGAATTAGAAGGCAAGGAAGGGTTTGAAAATATTATAAGATTACACTCACCCGTCGTCATTGGCCTGCTTCCCACCTGTCCTCCAGTAACAGCTCAGTACACTTGTCACTCCATTGTCATCTTTGAGTTGTGAATGTGTCTTCCGGTACTATTAGGCCTGAACATGATTGATGTACTCACTACACAACTGGCTGCCATTTTCCTTTAGTCGCACAAATCAAAATCTAAGTAGTTTGGGTTCTGGCAAATTTTGGGGAAATTTGCAACACATTTGATTCACTATGATTTAATTCAATTATCTCTACTAGACGGTGGCCACAAACATTGTCCAACAACAAGCTCAGCATGAAGCAGCTCACAAATCTGGAAATACTTAGGCTGCACATACACATGTTATGGAGTCTAAATTTGCCAAAAACATACAGATTCGGATTCACCTAGCATGTATAATTGAGTAGGCTGATGTTATTATTGGACAATTGAGGTACTTGGCAGGACAGAATTGGTGGTTTGTGATCTTGAGATACAAGTCTAGAAAAGAATTAAATCTTTGGCTCAGAAGAAGGCTGGCCTTAACTCTATATTACCATTATATTGTTGGTTAATTCAGCTAAAATTGATCATAGAATCACAGCATGTTAGAGCGGGAAGGAAGCTTCAGGGTCACCATATCCAACCATCTGCTTAATGCAGGATTCATTAAACCATCTCAGACAGATTTCTGTCCAGTCTCTGTTTGAAGACTTCCATTGAAGGATAGCTCCGCACCTGTCATGACAGCCTGATCCACTTCATGGATCACCCTCAGTGATGGTATTGACCAATATATCAACAATGGATGTGGCCAGTTTAAATGACAAGTTCTCTCTTTGGTTTACCAGTATTCTAAAATACTTAAATCCGGCCATTCACACAAGATGGCTTTCGGCTGAGCGATGCTTTGGTCTAGCATTCGGCTTAACGCCTTCTCAATCAAAACTCCCATACACACTAGTTCTTGTTCAGCTGAGCACTCCTGTATTCTCTGGGAGAAAGCTGCTGGCTAACACATCAGACGGAGGCTTGTGTCCAGCAGAACAATGTGATCAGCAGTCCGAATTCGGACATGTGCGATTGACATCTCTCCAGACCATCAGTTGTCTCCATACACGGTATACCATTGTCCAAACTCATTGATAGTGGAAAGCTCGGCTGACAGTCTAATGATGTGTATGAGGAGCTTAGCATTTTCACTCTGAAGATTTCTCAACTTTGAAAGTGCAACTGGAATAAGATAGAGCTAGGGCTAGAGCTAGAGCTACATCCCCAAGGGCAGGGTCCTCACCCCTCTGTACCAGTCTGTTATTGTTAGTTTTGTTTACTGTAAGTGATATTTGCATTTTTATGTAACCCCTTCTCATGTACAGCACCATGGAATTAATGGTGCTTTATAAATAATAATAATAAATAATTTTTTTGGGGTCAACAAAAATGTTTAAAATGAAGAAACTGCAATCATTTAACATTAAAGGGTTTTGCCGTCATATCAAGATATCACAGTGCATAGGTGATTGCTTTAGGATCGCTAGCGTCCCATTGGTTGGATTCTCAGGATAGAAGAGTACAGCACTTTGCAACTGGAATGGCCATTGCCCCCATTGAATAGAAAGCACTCCAGAACCCCGTTTTTAGAGATTGTTGATAGATTATTGGTCAGAGGACCCAACATGATCAACATGTTATTATCTATCCTGATAATAGTTCATAACTTGCCAAGATGGAAATAATCCTGTAAGTCACACAGTGAGACAAACAGAATTATACATAAATTTCAATTTACGGCAGTGACAATCCCCAAAGGGCGTTTTGTACTGGTCATATAGCAGCCTAGTGAATCAGCAAAGCACAACCACTATGTATCACAGTGAAGGCAAGAGTGATTAAAGGCTACAATGCACCAATAACCAACCATTCACAAAAAAATAAAGTAAAAAAAAACACAACATTTTGTAATAAATACAGTGAGCAAGATCAATGTAAATAATGTTATGTCCCCAAAATACTAAACTATGCTATGAGTGATACCTTTATTGGCTAACCAGAAATATTTGCAGCTTTAGAGCAGAGGCTCCTTCTTCGGGGCTGAAACAAGAGCACCAGCAGTCTTTGCCTGTTTATGGTGTATATTTACAGTACTCTATAGTGAAGATGAATAGAAATGGTTATCGGTGATGTACAAGAACTTACCATGACCATTGGGGTTCCCGCCAGTCTTACGTTCTCATTTATAAAACCCATTAGCCTTAAAAACACCGGATCGTCATAATCAAAGCGATGACCCAGTAATATGGAGACAATGATATTGGCGACAGCTGCATTCATCATCTTTGTGTTCACGAATGGTTTTCCTGGAAATTTTAGAAAGAGAAAGTATAAAGTATACATTTCAATGAATTAATTAGAATTTATACTGAATCTTTTCCAGCAAACGTATGTATCTTTCTGCTCAGTTTCTTTTCTATACCATGCTATCCACATATAGTATTGAATGTAGAATAGGTCAGGTGTCAGGTAAAAGTGATACATACCCCCCAGAGGAGTGTATTGTTTAGAAAATCCAATTTAAGGAACCTGAGCTAAGAGCAGGTCCCTAGATTAAGACATTAAGCAGTCATTCTGATGTCCGCTAACTCTGTATCCCAAGCGGGTCACGTCCTCCTGGGAGATCTGGAGTTAGAAAATTGCAGATATTCCATTTATCTGGCGTGTTTGCGTTTCATATTAAATGGATTAAATTTTAATAGGTGCTAAAGAGATTATCAACCCTTTGTATGCTGGTTAGAAATTTGCAGCTCCATCTCACAACTGTTCCTGACTTGGCCATTTCCTCTCCCTATAAAGTTTGGTCAGACCTTCTCTTCCTTGCCAGTGAAAGCTTTGCTTCCTAGCTCATTGATGGACTCTGCTGAATTGGAGGACGGTCCTAACCTCTAGTATTAAAACCTTACCATGTGTGAAAAATTACCTCAATGTGAATAAGAGCCGGGCAGGATCGCGGTCCGATTACAGACACAGAGGTATGGGAGGCTATTTATGCATAATGTTCAGATCAAAGAAAGGGAGTTTGTGCCCTTGCGTACATGGAGTGAAAAAAACTAAAGCAAGACGGAAAGAAATGAACTGGATTATAAGTTGGTATAGCTGAAACCAAGGGAGAACCTATCAAACAGCCCAAGACAACGACAAGACCAGGAGTCAAGAGAGTGTATAAGAAGCAGAAGCATGACAATGGGGAGAGGTGGGAAAGGAAGGGATGGTAGAGAGTGTAGAGTGGACTAATGGCACTGCAGGGGAGAAGGGCTAAGGACTGGCTTAAAAGGAATGGGATGCCCAATTCAAAGCTTATCATTGTTGACATTACATCTCAATGTGAAAATTAAATATGCTATACGGGGGCAGAGTGATGATATTAGCAATTGTTCTGTCTCCATGCATTTTGTATTGGTTTTTATAAAAAGGGCCTTTAAACAAGTGTCAAACACGGTTTTAAAATAGTCAATCAGTATTTGTTGGGCAGAAATCTGCTTGTGTAACCCTTTCATTCCTCAATTACAGTTCTTTTAATGTAAGGTTTAGCTTTAAATGTCTTCATTAAGGCTACGTTCACATTTGCGTTGTGCGTCGCAGCGTCGGCGCTGCAACGCACACCGCAAACAAAAATGCAGCAAAACGCATGCACAACACTGCATTTTGCGCCGCATGCGTCTTTTTTCATTGATTTTGGACGCAGCAAAAATGCAACTTGCTGCGTCCTCTGCGCCCGGATGCGGGCGCCGCAGGGAAGCATGCGGCGCAAAACGCAAGTGCGACGCATGTCCATGCGCCCCCATGTTAAATATAGGGGCGCATGACGCATGCGGCGACGCTGCGGCGCCCGACGCTGCGGCGCCGACCGCAAATGTGAATGTAGCCTAAGCTGGGTATTGTATTTGGACTGGATCTGGGGCTACATACAATTGTTAAGATTTAGTTTTACATCACACAGAGGTCACCCCTTAAATTTCTGAAAATTTGTACTATGAACTCAAAATATTTAAAGGCAAAAATTAAAAAAACCCTTTCTCACTAATTCCTAACAAATACACCCCAGGCTGAAATGCACATCACAACTCTTGGGTGGCTAAATATATGCTCATATAACAAAACCCATCTCCTGACAGTATCTTAAAATAGATGTTATCACCATATTTTTTTTTAGGATTATGTCTGGAAAAGGAGAGAATTCCACCACTAACCTCCATATGATTTAAACTTCTTTATTAAGAAATCACATTCTTCATTTATCTGGTTTTCTACAGTTTTCCTCCCCATCCCCAGATCTCTTAGAGTCGAAATTGTAAATCTTCTCATCACTTTCCAGTTCTCACCATGCGAAAAAAGAACACCTGGAAAAAAAAAACTTGATGGCAAGTAAAGCAAAACAAAAAAAATAAATAAATAAATAATTCAATGAAACAAACAAAAAATAATTTTTATGACATGCTATACTGAGCATTCACATGTCTACACATATTTTAATGAAATATTGGACTTTTTGCGGCATGCCCTTATATTAGTAGAGTAGCTTTTTAATAATAATCGGGTATGCAGGCATAATTTCAAAACATTTATCAGATTACCCTTTTGCTTCAACCTATAGCTCCATAACAGAAAGAAAATTTAAATTTATATATATATATATATATTTTTTTTTTTTTTTTTTTTTTTTTTTCTTTAGGTTATGGAGCTATAGGTTGAACCAAAAGGGTAATCTGATAAATGTTTTGAAATTGTACCTGCATACCTGATATTAAAATATTTTATAAATATATATACATATCTATCCTTCTTAGTCACTGTCCCACTTGTTTCTTTTTGCCTTTAAACTTTCTTTGATGATCTTGAGTGTCTCTACTAGACATCAAGAGTAAATGGAATTACGAATTTATTACGGAGTGTCAAAATGAAAAGCTCGAACATGGGACTGTTACTCAACACAAAGAACAAAGAAATTGACCACTGCCAGGTATCACATTTCATAAGGACGGCAACTAAATGAACGTTGCAAATATCATCAATCGAAATAGATTGAAGTCAACTCAAGAAGCAGCAATGACACCGGAAGTCAATAGAAGAAAAACTATGGGTAGGAAAATCAACAATGAAGTCACTGGATAAGGTTTTCAAAAATCGAGGAACATTTCGCTGGTGACAAAGTTATGGCTTGTATACAGTTTGGTCTTTTTTTGTGGAACATTTGGATGTGAAACCTGGAAGATGAAGAAACAAGACAGACGAAGAATCGAAAACTTTGAAATAAGATGAAGGGAAAAGAGGTCATCAATACCATGGATGGCAAGAAAATTAAAAATCAATGTTTTAACAAATTAAGCCAGACATGTCACTGAAAGCAAGATCCCCAGTCTCAGATTTGCCTAATTTGGACACATCATATGAAGAGAGCAATCACTGGAGAAGGACATAATGGTCAGAAGAATAGAAGGAACAAGGCAATGAAGACAATATCAAGGTATCGGATTGCACATCAGATATACAAGATAACGGCAGAGAAAGACCGAAGTGGACCAATCTAGGCTGGCACAAGACCGATTTTCCTATAGAGCATTCATCCATGTCACCATGATACGAGATTGAGCCGAAGGATGCTAAATAATTATATATTTTTTATAGTAACGCTTGTTAAAAGACCTACTGAGTCATTCAGGTCATTAGTATATTTTTTAGGTAAAAGCATGTTTAACCTCAGTGTGCTTTTAAGAAAGTAACCCTTGAGCATTAAAGAATGCAGATTATGTCTCAGATTCAGCACTTTAAAGCTACGTTCACACGTCCAGTATTTGGTCCGTATTTTAGGCAGCATTTATAAGCTAAAATCAGAAGTGAAACAGAGGAAGAGTATAATAGAACAACGTCACCACTTCTGCATTTTTCACCCACTCCTGGTTTTGACTTGCAAACACGAATGTAAAATACTGACCAAATACTGAATGTGTGAGCGTGGCCCAATACTGGATTTCTACTTTATATATCCCATTAAAAAAAAAATAAAAAAAAATGTTGCTGCAAATTAGTGTTTCTTCAGTGCATCAATGAAAATCATTTACAAATGGACAGGATCATACCTCAGATCAAGGACACGATTCCACATCAGATGTTCTACTGTACAAGGTCATGTGTTCTCATGTCATGGAAATAAAAAAACAATTAAAACAAGGTTATTTTCTGTTATTCTGCTCATATATGTCAAATCAAATACCACTTTCTATTGTGTGAATGTCTTTGTGATGATGATTTTCTAGACACTGACATTCATGACCCTTTAAATGCAATACAGCCTCTGGGATAAGATCATGGACCAAAATCGGCAATACAGGTCCATGGGTTAGTGGCACTTGGATGCCATCTGTTCTATCCATTTTTACACAAGGAGATGGTGGAGAATTTTTTTCTCCTCTGAAAAAAAAAAAAAAAAAAAAAAAAAACACCCCTCCAATGACACTCCATCCATTTTTCTTGTACAAATGAAAAAAAAAATAAATAATGGAATCTGAACAAACTCCTAATGTCATTCACTCAGTCACTGACTTGCAAACACATGACATCACTTAAGGACTTTTGGGACTCCAAGCACAGAATGACTGCTCAAACTATGCTCAATTTTTTTTTATTTTTAGAAGGGTATCAGGAGAAAATGGACCACAACATTTGTTGTGCAATTTCTCCTGAGTACACCAATACCCCATATGTGGAGAAAAGCCACCATTTGGCCACATGGCAGGGCTCTAAAGGGAGAGAGCACAGTTTGACTTTTTGAACACAAAATTGGCTGGAATCAATGGCGGCGCCATATTGCATTTGGAAACCCCCTGATGTACCTAAACAGCGGAACCCTCCCATTTCTAACTCCAACTATAACCCTAACACACCCCTAACCCTAAGCCCAACCATAACCCTAACTACAACTAAAAGACATTTTTTATTTTATTATTTTTACCTAACTAAGGAGGTGATAAAGGTGAGATTTAGTTACAATTTTTTTTTTATTCTGATCACTGTGATAGGGTCTATCACAGTGCTGAAAATTAACCAATAAGAAAAATTTCCCATTGTTGCCAACTGGCAGATCTCAGCAGGTTCACTGCGCATGGTCCCACCATTTTCTTCCCGGAAGAAGATGCCGCCATCCAGGGGATATCGGGGCAGGCTGTAGGAGGGTCCAGGGACACGAGGTACAGGGGATGGGGAATCACATCAGAGGAGAAATTAAATGAAAAAAAAAATTTTTTGACTTTTTTGCGGTTGCCATTATTCTGTGAATAATGGTGATTGCAACACTGGGGTTGGTAAAAACCGACCCAAATGATGTTCTTCAGGGTCTCAGCTACCCCCGGTAGCCGAGACTCCCGAGAAATTCCTACGCTGGGGGCGCTATACACTTATTTCTCAGAGCAGTTAAAAAGCAGCACTGAGGAATAAGTACCCTTAACTGCCGCCATTAAAAGGTTTATTGGCGGCCATTAAGGGGTTAAATATGGACTTGTGAAGGAGGCTTGACCCAGGTGTAATCAAACGCAAATCAATTTTCCAAATAGCTAACTGTCTTCTGCAGTGTTCACAGCTCGGTTGCTGCTATCAAATTAACACAACACAGCAAGCTAGGTTTCAATTTGCCTATATATTTCAGCAATTTATATGTATACCTCAACTTTGCTTGTAAGAACCTGTTGGAATTACTTTTATGTTGTTCTGCTGTTAAACAATTCTTTGCTACAAATTCCAATTTACATACTTGTGTGCTATATAAATAGACTTTCCCCTCTCCAGTTCATCCTTAATGCAGCAGCCAGGGTCATCTATTTGGCCAATCGGTACTCAGACGCATCCGCTCTTCGCCAGTCATTGCACTGGCTGCCCATTTATTATAGGATCCAATTCAAACTGCTTGTTCTCACTCACAAAGCTCTGCACAGTGCGGCACCCCTACATCTCCTCCCTCATTTCTGTTTATAGGCCTACCTGCTCGTTATGCTCTGCAAGGGACTTTTGACTAACATATGCACTAATCCGTACCTCCCCCTCCCAGCTCCAAGACTCCTCCCGCGCTGCCCCAATCCTCTGGACTGCTCTACCCCAAGAAATTAGGACTATCCAAAACTTGCACAGTTTTAGGCGCTCCCTCAAAAACACATCTGCTCAGAGTGGCCTATCACGTTCCCTAATCAAAGTCCATCAAACTCCACCGCATCCAACAGCACCACAAATACTGGCTGTGACCATCTCATGCAGCCTTTATCTCTCCCCCTCTCCCTCAAGATAGCTGGACCATCACCTGTAAAAGTGCACCTGTACTTTGTGTCTCCCCCACCTCTTTGTAGATTGTAATCTCTCACGAGCAGGGTCATCTTATTTTGCTTTAATTATCTATAATGATGTTACTTATGACTTGTGTATGAACTGTTAAACTGTAAAGCACTGCGGAATATGTTGGCGCTATATAACTAAAGGTTATTATTATTATTATATCATAACTTTGCAAGCCAGATACCACATTGTTTATTCATCTATTATTCTCTTATGTGTAACAAGACCTCTGCAAGCACAAATCAGTTGGCATTATATCACTGCTATCCTGCTTTTAACTGCATCCCTGCTGGAAAGTAAAGACTTGTTATCACATTACTTAACCCCTTCATGACCTTGGGATTTTCCATTTTTCCATGTTCGTTTTTCGCTCCCCTCCTTCCCAGAGCCATAACTTTTTTATTTTTCCGCCAATTTGGCCATGTGAGGGCTTATTTTTTTGCGGGACGAGTTGTACTTTTGAAAAACATCATTGGTTTTACCATGTCATGTACTAGAAAACGGGAAAAAAATTCCAAGTGCGGTGAAATTGCAAAAAAAGTGCAATCCCACACTTGTTTTTTGTTTGGCTTTTTTGCTAGGTTCAATGCTAAAACTGACCTGCCATTATGATTCTCCAGGTCATAACGAGTTCATAGACACCAAACATGTCTAGGTTATTTTTTATCTAAGTGGTGAAAAAAAAAAATTCCAAACTTTGCTAAAAAAAATATTAATAATATTGCGCCATTTTCCGATACCCATAGCGTCTCCATTTTTCGTGATCTGGGGTCGGGTGAGGGCTTATTTTTTTTGCATGCTGAGCTGGTGTTTTTAACCCTAGAACGCATACCTGGGGCCTCGCAGGCCTGCCAGGTTACTTGTTTTCTATTTTCTGTAAAAGTACTTTAGTTAGAATTTTGAAAATCTAGGTAATCCTCAGGTATATAGTTGTTAGTAATTTCCAGTTATTCATATATTTTTACGTTACAGACATTTCGGTATAACAACCTTTTTTTGGGACTACCCCATATTCACGCACCTGGGGCCTTTTAGGCCTGTACTAGGTTTACATGTGATACTCAGTCTTTTTGTCTGTATTGTTGCTGGGGAAGAACTTTTATGACTCTGCTATTGCTGGGAAGAGTGTGGATTCTGCATGACAACATAAAAATAATAAATATAAGAAAAATAAGAAAAAAAAAAAGAATAAAAATATTACAATGGATAATTACTTTACCAATTTTGAAATGGCAAACTTTTTGCTTCAAAAGCAACTTACACTTGTTGGTACTATGAGGCCAAACCGCCGCGAAATTCTTCCAATCATGAAGCACAATGCACAGCGAACAATCTACGAGAGTGTATTCGGTTTCTGCAATCAAGCAACAATGGTGTCTTATGAACTTTTGATGCCTACTATGATGGAGAGAAGCAGCATGATATGCTTATCAAGGCAAATTACGCAGGCAATGATCCGATGTGGAATACGCTTTCTGGAACATCCAGAGCAAAGAGAAAAAAAAAAGAAAGCGCTGCTATATTTGTCCAGCAAAGAAGGAAAGAAAATCGGAGAGTTTCTGTTCTACTTGCGGACAAAATGTATGCAAGGAACATTCAGCCGAAAAAATAATATGCGAGAATTGTCGGGGGAATATGTAAAGTTCAAAATAAATATTCCTGCACCAAGTTTGCTACAACCAAAAAATGTTTTCATAAAAAAAATTGCATATAGAATGCCTATAAATGGCGTGCCCGTTTACTTACTTTTTTGTTGTTTTATGCACATAATTATGTTTTGAAATATACACATCTTAGGCTGTGTTCCCAGTAGCGCTGGGGTTCGCCAGAAGGGGATCCATAATGGATCTGACCTCCTGGTAACTCCAGGATTCCGCCAGCCTTAGCTGGGGTCACCAGGAGGTCAGATCCATTACGGATCCCCTCCTGGTGGACCCCAGCGCTAGTGGGAATGCATCCTTACCTTGCAATTGTAAAATAAATTTTGAAAAGTATTTTTATTTGAGTTATTCCGTGTTATTTGCACACAGGCCTAAAAGCCCCCAGGTGCGTGAATATGGGGTAGTCCCAAAAAAATGTTGTTATACCGAAATGCCTATAACATAAAAATATATTAACAACTGGAAATTACTAACAACTATATACCTGAGGAATACCTAGAGTTTCAAAATTCTAACTAAAGTAATTTTACAGAAAATAGAAAACAAGTAACCTGGCAGGCCTGCGAGGCCCCAGGTATGCGTCCGCCAGCCTTAGCTGGGGTCACCAGGAGGTCAGATCCATTACGGAATCCCGTCCTGGCGGACCCCTACGCTAGTAGGAATGCATCCTTACTTTGAAATAAACTTTGAAAAGTATTTTTATTTGAGTTATTCCATGATAATTGTAAACAGGCCTAAAAGGCCCCATGTGCGTGAATCTGTAGATTTCTATGGGTATGCGTTCTAGGGTTAATGATACGTTCTTTTGATCGCCCGTTATTGCATTTTAATGCAATGTCGCGGCGACCAAAAAAAAGGAATTCTGGCATTTCGAATTTTTTTCTCGCTACGCTGTTTAGTGATCAGGTTAATGCTTTTTTTATTGATAGATTGGGCGATTCTGAATGAGGCCATACCAAATATATGTAGGTTTGATTTTTTTTTATTGATTTATTTTGAATGGGCCAAAGGGGGGTGATTTAAACTTATATTTTTTTTAAATTTTTTCAGTTTTTTTACTTTTTTTTTACTTTTGCCATGCTTCAATAGCCTCCATGGGAGGCTAGAAGCTGGCACAATGCGATCGGCTCTGCTACATAGCAGCGATCATCAGATCGCTGCTATGCAGCAGAAATGCAGGTGTGCTGTGAGCGCCGACCACAGGGTGGTGCTCACAGCTAGCCGGGATCAGTAACCATAGAGGTCTAAAGGACTTCTATGGTTACTATTCTGATGCATCGCCGACCTCTGATCATGTGACGGGGGTCAGCGATGCGCTCATTTCCGGCCACATGGCCGGAAGCGCTTGTTAAATGCCGCTGTCTGCGTTTGACAGCGGCATTTAACTAGTTAATAGCGGCGGGTGAATCACGATTTCACCCGCCGCTATTTCGGGCACATGTCAGCTGTTCAAAATAGCTGACATGTCCCAGCTTTGATGCGGGCTCACCGCGGAGCCCTGCATCAAAGCGCGGTATCTGACCTCAGACGTACTATCCCGTCCGAGGTCAGAAAGAGGTTAAATTATGGTGACAACATACCTCATTACCAGAAAAGGAAAGTTATAGTTCCCTTAATTCAATTTAATTTTCAAGCAGAACATTAATCTACATTTCAGAACAAATTAATTAAAATAAAAAAAAATAAAAAATAAAAACCTAGTGATCAATATAGTGAATGTATTTTTATGAATACTTTTTGTCGAGTCAAAAAGAAGGAAACGTGATGAGTAGGGTTGAGCGACTTTCATTTTTTTAAGATCGAGTAGGGTTTTGGGAAACCCGATTTTGTCCAGAGTCGAGTCGAGTGCAGTCGGCCGATTATCGCTAAAAGTCGGGGATCGACCGAAACACGAAACCCAATGCAAGTCAATGGGGAAGCATAGTCGGCAGTGAGTGGAGGCCAGGAAAACACCTACAGTGCCCATTTTAATGCCAAAAACATCCATTCTTGTTTCTGAAGCTTGCCAATCTTAATTAACTGTATAATAATAGTTGGGCATAGGGAATTGGGTGAAAGTTGTGGGGGGAGTAGGGCTGGCTCAAGTTTTTCGTGGGCCCAGGAAATGCGGACTACGTCACGGCGGTGTTGCAGGGAAAGGTAAGTATTTAAAAGTTGCAAGTGCTGTGATCCTGAGCAAGCAGGGGGGGGGCCCACTCGTTCGCATTGCCACTGGCACAGGGCCCCTCAAAGTACGGCGGTGTGTTTGCATGGCGGGGGCGCCTCCCACCAGCAGCGACACTTTTGCGTACTCTGAGGGGCCCTGTGCCAGTGACGTCGCCAACGAGTATGCCCCCCCACCTGATGAAGGAACCTGCACTTTCATCTGCACCTTCCTCTTTGTCCCTGTGTAAGGTGGTATAACATGCGGGAAGGGGAACCTTACTTTCAGCAGGGACAGATTCTGGCTGTGTAGAGTACAAGGGGAATGTAGTGGTCTAGGTCAATGTACCAGCAGACTCATTTAGCAGTGGCTGGGCAATGGGCAGGATGAGGAGGAAACAGATATAGGGCCAAAGAATAAAGTAGGCTACATGCAGTTCAAAATTGGTAACAGGACTAAACAGGCGGCATTGCTTTGTTCAGTGGAGTAGCAAACCCAAGAGCAGCAGACACTGTTTCAAGGGCCTAACCACACTAGTAGGCCAAATGCAGTTTAATATCTGATAGTATAGGGCGAAAGCCAGAATGTGGAAGCTCAGCTTTGTTCAGTTGAGGACAACACCAGGGAGGGGCAGACACCTTTAGTAGGCCGGAAAAGCCTATTGCATTTTTTAAAATGGTAATTTGGAGCAGAAGGTTGAAGCTCAGCTTTATTTACTTGAGGGCAACACCAGGGAGGGGCAGAAGCCGTTAGTAGGCCCTAACCACCATTTTTTTTTTTTAAACCACATAATGAGAGCCGGAAGGTTGAAGCTCAGCTTTATTTAGTTGAGGACAACACCAGGGAGGGGCACACAGACAGACACCTTTAGTAGGCCTGAAAAGCCTATTGCATTTTTCAAAATGGTAATTTGGAGCAGAAGGTTGAAGCTCAGCTTTATTTAGTTGAGGGCAACACCAGGGAGGGGCAGAAGCCGTTAGTAGGCCCTAACCACCATTTTTTTTTTAAAACCACATAATGAGAGCCGGAAGGTTGAAGCTCAGCTTTGTTCAGTTGAGGACAACACCAGGGAGGGGCAGACACCTTTAGTAGGCCGGAAAAGCCTATTGCATTTTTTAAAATGGTAATTTGGAGCAGAAGGTTGAAGCTCAGCTTTATTTAGTTGAGGGCAACACCAGGGAGGGGCAGAAGCCGTTAGTAGGCCCTAACCACCATTTTTTTTTTTTAAACCACATAATGAGAGCCGGAAGGTTGAAGCTCAGCTTTATTTAGTTGAGGACAACACCAGGGAGGGGCACACAGACAGACACCTTTAGTAGGCCTGAAAAGCCTATTGCATTTTTTAAAATGGTAATTTGGAGCAGAAGGTTGAAGCTCAGCTTTATTTACTTGAGGGCAACACCAGGGAGGGGCAGAAGCCGTTAGTAGGCCCTAACCACCATTTTTTTTTTTAAAACCACATAATGAGAGCCGGAAGGTTGAAGCTCAGCTTTATTTAGTTGAGGACAACACCAGGGAGGGGCACACAGACAGACACCTTTAGTAGGCCTGAAAAGCCTATTGCATTTTTTAAAATGGTAATTTGGAGCAGAAGGTTGAAGCTCAGCTTTATTTACTTGAGGGCAACACCAGGGAGGGGCAGAAGCCGTTAGTAGGCCCTAACCACCATTTTTTTTTTTTAAACCACATAATGAGAGCCGGAAGGTTGAAGCTCAGCTTTATTTAGTTGAGGACAACACCAGGGAGGGGCACACAGACAGACACCTTTAGTAGGCCTGAAAAGCCTATTGCATTTTTCAAAATGGTAATTTGGAGCAGAAGGTTGAAGCTCAGCTTTATTTAGTTGAGGGCAACACCAGGGAGGGGCAGAAGCCGTTAGTAGGCCCTAACCACCATTTTTTTTTTAAAACCACATAATGAGAGCCGGAAGGTTGAAGCTCAGCTTTGTTCAGTTGAGGACAACACCAGGGAGGGGCAGACACCTTTAGTAGGCCGGAAAAGCCTATTGCATTTTTTAAAATGGTAATTTGGAGCAGAAGGTTGAAGCTCAGCTTTATTTAGTTGAGGGCAACACCAGGGAGGGGCAGAAGCCGTTAGTAGGCCCTAACCACCATTTTTTTTTTAAAACCACATAATGAGAGCCGGAAGGTTGAAGCTCAGCTTTATTTAGTTGAGGACAACACCAGGGAGGGGCAGAAGCCGTTAGTAGGCCCTAACCACCATTTTTTTTTTTAAAACCACATAATGAGAGCCGGAAGGTTGAAGCTCAGCTTTATTTAGTTGAGGACAACACCAGGGAGGGGCAGAAGCCGTTAGTAGGCCCTAACCACCATTTTTTTTTTTAAAACCACATAATGAGAGCCGGAAGGTTGAAGCTCAGCTTTATTTAGTTGAGGACAACACCAGGGAGGGGCACACAGACAGACACCTTTAGTAGGCCTGAAAAGCCTATTGCATTTTTTAAAATGGTAATTTGGAGCAGAAGGTTGAAGCTCAGCTTTATTTAGTTGAGGGCAACACCAGGGAGGGGCAGAAGCCGTTAGTAGGCCCTAACCACCATTTTTTTTTTTTAAACCACATAATGAGAGCCGGAAGGTTGAAGCTCAGCTTTATTTAGTTGAGGACAACACCAGGGAGGGGCACACAGACAGACACCTTTAGTAGGCCTGAAAAGCCTATTGCATTTTTTAAAATGGTAATTTGGAGCAGAAGGTTGAAGCTCAGCTTTATTTACTTGAGGGCAACACCAGGGAGGGGCAGAAGCCGTTAGTAGGCCCTAACCACCATTTTTTTTTTTAAAACCACATAATGAGAGCCGGAAGGTTGAAGCTCAGCTTTATTTAGTTGAGGACAACACCAGGGAGGGGCACACAGACAGACACCTTTTGTAGGCCTGAAAAGCCTATTGCATTTTTCAAAATGGTAATTTGGAGCAGAAGGTTGAAGCTCAGCTTTATTTAGTTGAGGGCAACACCAGGGAGGGGCAGAAGCCGTTAGTAGGCCCTAACCACCATTTTTTTTTTAAAACCACATAATGAGAGCCGGAAGGTTGAAGCTCAGCTTTATTTAGTTGAGGACAACACCAGGGAGGGGCAGAAGCCGTTAGTAGGCCCTAACCACCATTTTTTTTTTTAAAACCACATAATGAGAGCCGGAAGGTTGAAGCTCAGCTTTATTTAGTTGAGGACAACACCAGGGAGGGGCAGAAGCCGTTAGTAGGCCCTAACCACCATTTTTTTTTTTAAAACCACATAATGAGAGCCGGAAGGTTGAAGCTCAGCTTTATTTAGTTGAGGACAACACCAGGGAGGGGCACACAGACAGACACCTTTAGTAGGCCTGAAAAGCCTATTGCATTTTTTAAAATGGTAATTTGGAGCAGAAGGTTGAAGCTCAGCTTTATTTAGTTGAGGGCAACACCAGGGAGGGGCAGAAGCCGTTAGTAGGCCCTAACCACCATTTTTTTTTTTTAAACCACATAATGAGAGCCGGAAGGTTGAAGCTCAGCTTTATTTAGTTGAGGGCAACACCAGGGAGGGGCAGAAGCCGTTAGTAGGCCCTAACCAAAGTTGAAGGCCAAATGCAGTTTAATTTCTGATACTATAGGCCGAAAGCCAGAAGGTGGAAGTTCCGATTTAGACAGTGGAGGACAATTTGAATTAGGGACTGCAGACAGACTTAGTAGGCTGTCCCCTGTGGACCATGCATCCACCACATTAACCCATTGCGCCGTAATGGACACGTAATCTTCCGTGGCCATGCCTACAGGTCCATGCGTCTGTTGTCAGGTGCACCTTTGTACTCACAGATTGCCAGAGTGCATGGACAATGCGGTCTTCTACATGCTGGTGGAGGGTTGGGATGGCTTTTCTCGCAAAAGAAGTGTCGACTGGTTAGCTTGTAGCGTGGTACAGCGTAGTCCATCATGGCCTTATTAATAGTAAATAAAATATATAACTAGGCTCTATGAACTTTTAAATAGGTTCCAGGGGTACACGGGCAGCATTGGTGTGGTCAGTGGAGGAGTATTGCAAGTAGGGGCTGCAGACAGGCTATCAAAGGCCTAAAATAACAAACAGTAGGCAGTCATGGCAGTTTTACATCGGTTACATGGATACACAGGCAGGCACTCCAGGCAGCATTGTGGTCAGTGGAGGAGTATTGCAAGTAGGGGCCGCAGACAGGCTATCAAAGGCCTAAAATAACAAACAATAGGCTCATGGCAGTTTTACAGCGGTTACATGGATACACGGGCAGGCAGCTTGGTGGTCAGTGGAGGAGTATTTAAAGTAGGGACCGCAGACAGGCTTCAAAGGCCTAACATAAGAAAATGGGCTGGCTGTAGGCACTTTATAATTGGTTCCAGGGGTACACGGGCAGCAGTGGTCTGGTCAGTGGAGGAGTATTTAAAGTAGGGACCGCAGACAGGCTATCAAAGGCCTAACATAACAAACAATAGGCTCATGGCAGTTTCACAGCGGTTACATGGATACACGGGCAGGCAGCTTGGTGGTCAGTGGAGGAGTATTGCAAGTAGGGGCTGCAGACAGGCTATCAAAGGCCTAAAATAACAAACAGTAGGCAGTCATGGCAGTTTTACATCGGTTACATGGATACACAGGCAGGCACTCCAGGCAGCATTGTGGTCAGTGGAGGAGTATTGCAAGTAGGGGCCGCAGACAGGCTATCAAAGGCCTAAAATAACAAACAATAGGCTCATGGCAGTTTTACAGCGGTTACATGGATACACGGGCAGGCAGCTTGGTGGTCAGTGGAGGAGTATTTAAAGTAGGGACCGCAGACAGGCTTCAAAGGCCTAACATAAGAAAATGGGCTGGCTGTAGGCACTTTATAATTGGTTCCAGGGGTACACGGGCAGCAGTGGTCTGGTCAGTGGAGGAGTATTTAAAGTAGGGACCGCAGACAGGCTATCAAAGGCCTAACATAACAAACAATAGGCTCATGGCAGTTTCACAGCGGTTACATGGATACACGGGCAGGCAGCTTGGTGGTCAGTGGAGGAGTATTGCAAGTAGGGGCCGCAGACAGGCTATCAAAGGCCTAAAATAACAAACAATAGGCTCATGGCAGTTTTACAGCGGTTACATGGATACACAGGCAGCTTGGTGGTGAGTGGAGGAGTAGTGCAAGGAGTGTCTGTCCCAGTACTCCCAAAATATAAATAGATGTTAATGTCTCGCAAAACAACCAAAACAAAAAAAAAAGGTGGCATACTTAGGTACAGGGGTGGGCTCATCTACTGAGTTTCTGACATAGTAATTTGGCAGTAACTATTTAATGGTGCCAATATAGGACACAGACACAGACTACTTTAAGTTGCATCATAGATGTCTACAAATTTGTATTGTCAGTGCCAGACATTGAATGATGTCAGCGAATAGACTAAAGATTGGTGGAGCTGTGCGACATAATTTTGCACGTGGTAGAGCACATTTTGAGCTGGGGTAGGGGGGAACTCTCTTGAGGCCGGCGGGACCGCCCCAGGGCCCCTCATGTTACAACGGTGTGTCTGACGTTGGGTGCGCACCACCACCGCCAGAGACACTACATTGTACTATGAGGGACCCAGTAGCAATGCCGTCAACCAAAAGCGAGCACACCCACCTCTTCAGACAAACAGCAGTCTCACGGGTGCTTGCGCCAAGTCGCGATACCACGGCCCCGTGTGGGGAGTTTTGCCATTTAGGGAGGTGTAAACATGTCGTATGCTGTACAATCAGCTGCAGCAAATTAGACATTAGAAAAGTAATTCACAGGCAAGAGCTTTTCATAGGAAAGCTAGGTGTCGGCCGGGCAAGGTGGGGCAAAAGATTTCGAAATCCAGTTGTGGTTCATTTTAATGAATGTTAGATCGTCAACATTTTGGGTAGCCAGACGAGTCCTTTTTTCGGTTAATATTGAACCTGCAGCACTGAATACTCTTTCTGATAGGACACTTGCTGCCGGGCAAGCAAGCTCCTGCAATGCATATTCTGCCAATTCTGGCCAGGTGTCTAATTTGGAGGCCCAGTAATCAAATGGGAATGACGGTTGAGGGAGAACATCGATAAGGGATGAAAAATAGTTAGTAACCATACTGGACAAATGTTGTCTCCTGTCACTTTCAATTGATGCAGCAGTACCTGTCCTGTCTGCGGTCATAGCAAAATCACTCCACAACCTGGTCAGAAAACCCCTCTGTCCAATGCCACTTCTGATGTGTGCACCCCTAACACTCCTAGTCTGCTGCCCCCTGGAGCTCGTGTGAGAACGATCACGTGCGCTGTGTGCTGGGAATGCCTGAAGCAAACGGTCAACAAGAGTTGATTGTTTGGTTGCTAATATTAGTTCCAAGTTCTCATGTGGCATAATATTTTGCAATTTGCCTTTATAGCGTGGATCAAGGAGGCAGGCCAACCAGTAATCGTCATCGTTCATCATTTTCGTAATGCGTGTGTCCCTTTTTAGGATACGTAAGGCATAATCCGCCATGTGGGCCAAAGTTCCAGTTGTCAAATCTCCGGTTGTGATTGGTTGAGGGGCAGTTGCAGGCAAATCTACGTCACTTGTGTCCCTCAAAAAACCAGAACCCGGCCGTGACACGCAACCAAATTCCTGTGCCCCCGGGAAAGGTTCGGCATTAAAAATATACTCATCCCCATCATCCTCCTCGTCCTCCACCTCCTCTTCGCCCGCTACCTCGTCCTGTACACTGCCCTGACCAGACAATGGCTGACTGTCATCAAGGCTTTCCTCTTCCTCTGGTGCAGACGCCTGCTCCTTTATGTGCGTCAAACTTTGCATCAGCAGACGCATTAGGGGGATGCTCATGCTTATTACGGCGTTGTCTGCACTAACCAGCCGTGTGCATTCCTCAAAGCACTGAAGGACTTGACACATGTCTTGTATCTTAGACCACTGCACACCTGACAACTCCATGTCTGCCATCCTACTGCCTGCCCGTGTATCCTCCCACAAATAAATAACAGCACGCCTCTGTTCGCACAGTCTCTGAAGCATGTGCAGTGTTGAGTTCCACCTTGTTGCAACGTCTATGATTAGGCGATGCTGGGGAAGGTTCAAAGACCGCTGATAGGTCTGCATACGGCTGGCGTGTACAGGCGAACGTCGGATATGTGAGCAAAGTGCACGCACTTTGAGGAGCAGGTCGGAGAACCCAGGATAAGTTTTCAATAAGCACTGCACCACCAGGTTTAAGGTGTGAGCCAGGCAAGGAATGTGTTTCAGTTGGGAAAGGGAGATGGCAGCCATGAAATTCCTTCCGTTATCACTCACTACCTTGCCTGCCTCAAGATCTACTGTGCCCAGCCACGACTGCGTTTCTTGTTGCAAGAACTCGGACAGAACTTCCGCGGTGTGTCTATTGTCGCCCAAGCACTTCATAGCCAATACAGCCTGCTGACGCTTGGCAGTAGCTGGCCCATAATGGGACAACTGGTGTGCAACAGTGTCATCTGCCGATGGAGTGGTTGGCAGACTGCGTTCTGTGGAAGAGCTGTAGCTTCTGCAGGAGGACGAGGAGGAGGAGGAGGAGGGGGTGCGAACGCCTACAGCCAACTGTTTCCTAGACCGTGGGCTAGGCACAACTGTCCCTAAATTGATGTCGCCTGTGGACCCTGCATCCACCACATTCACCCAGTGTGCCGTGATGGACACATAACGTCCCTGGCCATGCCTACTGGTCCATGCATCTGTAGTCAGGTGCACCTTTGTACTCACAGATTGCCTGAGTGCATGGACGATGCGCTGTTTAACATGCTGGTGCAGGGCTGGGATGGCTTTTCTGGAAAAAAAGTGTCGACTGGGTAGCTCGTATCGTGGTTCAGCGTACTCCATCAGGGCTTTGAAAGCTTCGCTTTCAACTAACCGGTAGGGCATCATCTCTAACGAGATTAGTCTAGCTATGTGGGCGTTAAAACCCTGTGTACGCGGATGCGAGGATAAGTACTTCCTTTTTCTAACCAGAGTCTCATGTAGGGTGAGCTGGACTGGAGAGCTGGAGATCGTGGAACTTTCGGGTGTGCCGGTGTACATGGCAGACTGAGAGACGGTTGGAGACGGTATTGTTTCCGCCGGTGCCCTAGATGCAATATTTCCTCCTACAAAACTGGTGATTCCCTGACCCTGACTGCTTTTGGCTGGCAAAGAAACCTGCACAGATACTGCCTGTGGTGCGGAAAATGGTGGCCTTACAGTGACGGAAGGGATGTTGCGTTGCTGACTAGCTTCATTGGCCGAGGGTGCTACAACCTTGAGGGACGTTTGGTAGTTAGTCCAGGCTTGAAAATGCATGGTGGTTAAGTGTCTATGCATGCAACTAGTATTTAGACTTTTCAGATTCTGACCTCTGCTTAAGCTAGTTGAACATTTTTGACAGATGACTTTGCGCTGATCAGTTGGATGTTGTTTAAAAAAATGCCAGACTGCACTCTTCCTAGACTCGGATCCCTTTTCAGGGATTGCAGACTGAGCTTTAACCGGATGGCAACGCTGTGCTCCAACAGGTTTTGGCTTTGACACGCGTTTTGGGCCAGATACGGGCCCGGCAGATGTAACCTGTTGCGATGTTGATGCCTGCTGCGGCCCCTCCTCCACCTCCGCTTCTGAACTACTGCCGCCTGCACCCTGTTCCCCCAATGGCTGCCAATCGGGGTCAATAACTGGGTCATCTATTACCTCCTCTTCGAGCTCGTGTGCAACTTCGTCTGTGTCACTGTGTCGGTCGGTGGTATAGCGTTCGTGGCGGGGCAACATAGTCTCATCAGGGTCTGATTGTGGATCTGTACCCTGAGAGGGCAATGTGGTGGTCTGAGTCAAAGGAGCAGCATAGTACTCTGGCTGTGGCTGTGCATCAGTGCACTCCATGTCAGAATATACTTGTAATGGGCATGGCCTGTTAAATGTTTCACTTTCTAAGCCAGGGACGGTATGTGTAAAGAGCTCCATGGAGTGACCCGTTGTGTCGCCTGCTGCATCCTTCTCTCTTGTTGTAGTTTTTGCTGAGGAGGACAAGGAAGCGACTTGTCCCTGACCGTGAACATCCACAAGCGACGCGCTGCTTTTACATTTACCAGTTTCGGAAGAGGAGGCAAAAGAGCTAGAGGCTGAGTCTGCAATGTAAGCCAAAACTTGCTGTTGCTGCTCCGCCTTTAAAAGCGGTTTTCCTACTCCCAGAAAAGAGAGCGTTCGAGGCCTTGTGTAGCCTGACGACGAAACTGGCTCCACAGCTCCAGACTTAGGTGGAATATTTTTATCCCCACGACCACCTGATGCTCCTCTACCACTACCATCATTACCAGCTGACAATGAACGCCCACGACGACCTCTTGCACCAGACTTCCTCATTGTTTTAAAATCTTAACCAAAGTAACTTTATTTGTTGCTGTCAAACAACTTACACGGTGAGCTATAACTTCAGTATGATTTCAATATCCCTTAACAGGTTGGTGAGACCACAAGGAAAATCAGGCACAATGTTACACACTCTGTTTTCTGTGGCACAAAATCACAGAGATGACACACACGCAGGACTGTCACTCAAGCACTAATGTCAATATTAATCTCCCACCTAATTTATTTATTTTTTTTTCTCAGGGAGACTTTAGAAACCAAATAATATTAAAAAAAAAAAAAAAAAAGGCTTTCTATGGCCCACAATTAGAGAGAGAGAGGTGGCACACCCAGGAGTCAAGACTGGCACACAAGCTGAGAGGGCAATATTACTCTCCCACTGTTTTTTTATGTATTTTTTGTTTTTTCAGGGAGACTTTAGAAACCCAATAATATTTAAAAAAAAAAATAAATAGGCTTTCTATGGCCCACTGAATGAGAGGGAGAGAGGTGGCACACCCAGGAGTCAAGACTGGCACACAAGCTGAAAGGGCAATATTACTCTCCCACTGTTTTTTTAGGTTTTTTTTTTTTTTTCAGGGAGACTTTAGAAACCCAATAATATTTAAAAAAAAAAATAAATAGGCTTTCTATGGCCCACTGAATGAAAGGGAGAGAGGTGGCACACCCAGGAGTCAAGACTGGCACACAAGCTGAAAGGGCAATATTACTCTCCCACTGTTTTTTTATGTATTTTTTGTTTTTTCAGGGAGACTTTAGAAACCCAATAATATTTAAAAAAAAAAATAAATAGGCTTTCTATGGCCCACTGAATGAGAGGGAGAGAGGTGGCACACCCAGGAGTCAAGACTGGCACACAAGCTGAAAGGGCAATATTACTCTCCCACTGTTTTTTTAGGTTTTTTTTTTTTTTTCAGGGAGACTTTAGAAACCAAATAATATAAAAAAAAAAAAAAAAAATAGGCTTGCTATAGCCCACTGAATGAGAGATAGCACACACAGCAGTGGCACACAAGCCCTGACTGAGGCCAATATTTTTCTCCCACTGATTGATGTAGTGTTTTTGTGTTGAGGTAGAATTTAGAACACAAATCACGGAAAAAATAAATAGGCTTTCTATGGCCCACTGAATGAAAGGGAGAGAGGTGGCACACCCAGGAGTCAAGACTGGCACACAAGCTGAAAGGGCAATATTACTCTCCCACTGTTTTTTTATGTATTTTTTGTTTTTTCAGGGAGACTTTAGAAACCCAATAATATTTTAAAAAAAAAATAAATAGGCTTTCTATGGCCCACTGAATGAGAGGGAGAGAGGTGGCACACCCAGGAGTCAAGACTGGCACACAAGCTGAAAGGGCAATATTACTCTCCCACTGTTTTTTTAGGTTTTTTTTTTTTTTTTCAGGGAGACTTTAGAAACCCAATAATATTTTAAAAAAAAAATAAATAGGCTTTCTATGGCCCACTGAATGAGAGGGAGAGAGGTGGCACACCCAGGAGTCAAGACTGGCACACAAGCTGAAAGGGCAATATTACTCTCCCACTGTTTTTTTAGGTTTTTTTTTTTTTTTCAGGGAGACTTTAGAAACCCAATAATATTTAAAAAAAAAAATAAATAGGCTTTCTATGGCCCACTGAATGAAAGGGAGAGAGGTGGCACACCCAGGAGTCAAGACTGGCACACAAGCTGAAAGGGCAATATTACTCTCCCACTGTTTTTTTATGTATTTTTTGTTTTTTCAGGGAGACTTTAGAAACCCAATAATATTTTTAAAAAAAAATAAATAGGCTTTCTATGGCCCGCTGAATGAGAGGGAGAGAGGTGGCACACCCAGGAGTCAAGACTGGCACACAAGCTGAAAGGGCAATATTATTCTCCCACTGTTTTTTTAGGTTTTTTTTTTTTTTTCAGGGAGAATTAGAAACCAAATAATATTAAAAAAAAAAAATAAATAGGCTTTCTATGGCCCACTGAATGAGAGGGAGAGAGGTGGCACACCCAGGAGTCAAGACTGGCACACAAGCTGAAAGGGCAATATTACTCTCCCACTGTTTTTTTAGGTTTTTTTTTTTTTTCAGGGAGACTTTAGAAACCAAATAATATTAAAAAAAAAAAAAAAAAATAGGCTTGCTATAGCCCACTGAATGAGAGATAGCACACACAGCAGTGGCACACAAGCCCTGACTGAGGCCAATATTTTTCTCCCACTGATTGATGTAGTGTTTTTGTGTTGAGGTAGATTTTAGAACACAAATCACGGAAAAAATAAATAGGCTTTCTATGGCCCACTGAATGAAAGGGAGAGAGGTGGCACACCCAGGAGTCAAGACTGGCACACAAGCTGAAAGGGCAATATTACTCTCCCACTGTTTTTTTATGTATTTTTTGTTTTTTCAGGGAGACTTTAGAAACCCAATAATATTTAAAAAAAAAAATAAATAGGCTTTCTATGGCCCACTGAATGAGAGGGAGAGAGGTGGCACACCCAGGAGTCAAGACTGGCACACAAGCTGAAAGGGCAATATTACTCTCCCACTGTTTTTTTAGGTTTTTTTTTTTTTTTTCAGGGAGACTTTAGAAACCCAATAATATTTTAAAAAAAAAATAAATAGGCTTTCTATGGCCCACTGAATGAGAGGGAGAGAGGTGGCACACCCAGGAGTCAAGACTGGCACACAAGCTGAAAGGGCAATATTACTCTCCCACTGTTTTTTTAGGTTTTTTTTTTTTTTTCAGGGAGACTTTAGAAACCCAATAATATTTAAAAAAAAAAATAAATAGGCTTTCTATGGCCCACTGAATGAAAGGGAGAGAGGTGGCACACCCAGGAGTCAAGACTGGCACACAAGCTGAAAGGGCAATATTACTCTCCCACTGTTTTTTTATGTATTTTTTGTTTTTTCAGGGAGACTTTAGAAACCCAATAATATTTTTAAAAAAAAATAAATAGGCTTTCTATGGCCCGCTGAATGAGAGGGAGAGAGGTGGCACACCCAGGAGTCAAGACTGGCACACAAGCTGAAAGGGCAATATTATTCTCCCACTGTTTTTTTAGGTTTTTTTTTTTTTTTCAGGGAGAATTAGAAACCAAATAATATTAAAAAAAAAAAATAAATAGGCTTTCTATGGCCCACTGAATGAGAGGGAGAGAGGTGGCACACCCAGGAGTCAAGACTGGCACACAAGCTGAAAGGGCAATATTACTCTCCCACTGTTTTTTTAGGTTTTTTTTTTTTTTCAGGGAGACTTTAGAAACCAAATAATATTAAAAAAAAAAAAAAAAAATAGGCTTGCTATAGCCCACTGAATGAGAGATAGCACACACAGCAGTGGCACACAAGCCCTGACTGAGGCCAATATTTTTCTCCCACTGATTGATGTAGTGTTTTTGTGTTGAGGTAGATTTTAGAACACAAATCACGGAAAAAATAAATAGGCTTTCTATGGCCCACTGAATGAAAGGGAGAGAGGTGGCACACCCAGGAGTCAAGACTGGCACACAAGCTGAAAGGGCAATATTACTCTCCCACTGTTTTTTTATGTATTTTTTGTTTTTTCAGGGAGACTTTAGAAACCCAATAATATTTAAAAAAAAAAATAAATAGGCTTTCTATGGCCCACTGAATGAGAGGGAGAGAGGTGGCACACCCAGGAGTCAAGACTGGCACACAAGCTGAAAGGGCAATATTACTCTCCCACTGTTTTTTTAGGTTTTTTTTTTTTTTTTCAGGGAGACTTTAGAAACCCAATAATATTTTAAAAAAAAAATAAATAGGCTTTCTATGGCCCACTGAATGAGAGGGAGAGAGGTGGCACACCCAGGAGTCAAGACTGGCACACAAGCTGAAAGGGCAATATTACTCTCCCACTGTTTTTTTAGGTTTTTTTTTTTTTTTCAGGGAGACTTTAGAAACCCAATAATATTTTAAAAAAAAAATAAATAGGCTTTCTATGGCCCACTGAATGAAAGGGAGAGAGGTGGCACACCCAGGAGTCAAGACTGGCACACAAGCTGAAAGGGCAATATTACTCTCCCACTGTTTTTTTATGTATTTTTTGTTTTTTCAGGGAGACTTTAGAAACCCAATAATATTTTTAAAAAAAAATAAATAGGCTTTCTATGGCCCGCTGAATGAGAGGGAGAGAGGTGGCACACCCAGGAGTCAAGACTGGCACACAAGCTGAAAGGGCAATATTATTCTCCCACTGTTTTTTTAGGTTTTTTTTTTTTTTTCAGGGAGAATTAGAAACCAAATAATATTAAAAAAAAAAAATAAATAGGCTTTCTATGGCCCACTGAATGAGAGGGAGAGAGGTGGCACACCCAGGAGTCAAGACTGGCACACAAGCTGAAAGGGCAATATTACTCTCCCACTGTTTTTTTAGGTTTTTTTTTTTTTTCAGGGAGACTTTAGAAACCAAATAATATTAAAAAAAAAAAAAAAAAATAGGCTTGCTATAGCCCACTGAATGAGAGATAGCACACACAGCAGTGGCACACAAGCCCTGACTGAGGCCAATATTTTTCTCCCACTGATTGATGTAGTGTTTTTGTGTTGAGGTAGATTTTAGAACACAAATCACGGAAAAAATAAATAGGCTTTCTATGGCCCACTCAGTGAGAGATGGCACACACAGGGATGGCACTGTAGCAGAAATGCCAATCTTAATCTCCCACAAAAAAAAAAAAAAAAAAAAAAAAAAACTGTCCTACAATTACTATCTCCCTGCAGTAATGTAAGCCAGGTATGGCAGGCAGCAATAGGAGTGGACTGATGCACAAATTAAATAAAAAGTGTGGACAAACAAAAAAGATAGCTGTGCAGAAAGGAAGGAACAAGAGGATATGTGCTTTGAAAAAAGCAGTTGGTTTCCACAGTGGCGTACACACAGCAATACAGCTATCACGGAGCCTTCTAGGGCAGCCCAATGAGCTACAGCGCTGAGGGGAAAAAAAAAAAAAAATAGCTTCCACAGTCCCTGCACACCGAAGGTGGTGTTGGACAGTGGAAATCGCTGCAGCACAAGCGGTTTGGTGGTTAGTGGACCCTGCCTAACGCTCTCCCTGCTTCTGACGAAGCGGCAGCAACCTCTCCCTAAGCTCAGATCAGCAGCAGTAAGATGGCGGTCGGCGGGAACGCCCCTTTATAGCCCCTGTGACGCCGCAGACAGCAAGCCAATCACTGCAATGCCCTTCTCTAAGATGGTGGGGACCAGGATCTATGTCATCACGCTGCCCACACTCTGCGTTCACCTTCATTGGCTGAGAAATGGCGCTTTTCGCGTCATTGAAACGCGACTTTGGCGCGAAAGTCGCGTACCGCATGGCCGACAAGCACAGGGGTCGGATCGGGTTTCATGAGACGCCGACTTAGCCAAAAGTCGGCGACTTTTGAAAATGATCGACCCGTTTCGCTCAACCCTAGTGATGAGCATAGAGAAATTTGGATTTAACCCCTTCACCCCCCAAGGGTGGTTTGCACGTTAATGACCGGGCCAATTTTTACAATTCTGACCACTGTCCCTTTATGAGGTTATAACTCTGGAACGCTTCAATGGATCCTGGTGAGTCTGACACTGTTTTCTCGAGACATATTGTACTTCATGATAGTGGTAAAATTTCTTTGATATTACCTGTGTTTATTTGTGAAAAAAAACGGAAATTTGGCGAAAATTTTGAAAATTTCGCAATTTTCCAACTTTGAATTTTTATGCAATTAAATCACAGAGATATGTCACACAAAATACTTAATAAGTAACATTTCCCACATGTCTACTTTACATCAGCACAATTTTGGAACCACAATTTTTTTTTTGTTAGGGAGTTATAAGGGTTAAAAGTTGACCAGCGATTTCTCATTTTTACAACACCATTTTTTTTTTTAGGGACCACATCTCATTTGAAGTCATTTTGAGGGGTCTATATGATAGAAAATAACCAAGTGTGAAACCATTCTAAAAACTGCACCCCTCAAGGTGCTCAAAACCACATTCAAGAAGTTTATTAACCCTTCAAGTGTTTCACAGGAATTTTTGGAATGTTTAAATAAAAATGCAAATTGCCTCTTCTGAGAAAAAGAGGACTTAACTCTATAGCGCCACCTGTTGGAAGTAGCGATCCTACAAGTCACAATCAACCCTTTAATGAGTCGTGCAATATGACTTAGGATAAAAGCCAAATCAGTATCTCAATTCGCAGACACGGTATTTCGGGCTGTTGGCCCTCGTCAGTGCGAAGCATGAGAACTGATTTGGCTAGGTGAGAGGCTCTGGACTGGGGTCTAAGGGGTAACGTTTCTCCTTATGGAGAGTGACATACCAGCTGGCTTGTCAAAAATGAACATTTAACTTTTTTTCACACAAAATTTACTTCAGCTCAAATTTGTTTTATTTTACCAAGGGTAACAGGAGAAAATGGACCCCAAAAAATGATGTACAATTTGTCCTGAGTATGCTGATACCCCATATGTGGGGGTAAACCACTGTTTGGGCGCATGGGAGAGCTCGGAAGGGAAGGAGCGCCGTTTGACCTTTCACTGCAAAATTGACAGGAATTGAGATGTTGCGTTTGGAGAGCCACTGATGTGCCTAAACATTGAAACCCCCCACAAGTGACACCATTTTGGAAAGTAGACCCCCTAAGGAACTTATCTAGAGGTGTGGTGAGCACTTTGACCCACCAAGTGCTTCACAGAAGTTTATAATGCAGAGACGAAAAAATAAAACAAAAATTTTTTCCCACAAAAATTATTTTTTAGCCCCCAGTTTTGTATTTTTCCGAGGGTAACAGGAGAAATTGGACCCCAAAAGTTGTTGACCAATTTGTCCTGAGTACACTGATACCCCATATGTGGGGGGGAACCACTGTTTGGGCGCATGGGAGGGCTCGGAAGGGATGGAGCGCCATTTGGAATGCAGACTTAGATGGAATGGTCTGCAGGCGTCACATTGCGTTTGCAGAGCCCCTAATGTACCTAAACAGTGGAAACCCCCCACAAGTGACACCATTTTGGAAAGTAGACCCCCTAAGGAACTCATCTAGATGTGCTGTGAGAGCTTTGAACCCCCAAGTGTGTTTCACTACAGTTTATAACGCAGAGCCGTGAAAATAAAAAAAAAATTTCCCCCAAAAAATATTTTTTAGCCCCCAGTTTTGTATTTTCCCAAGGGTAACAGGAGAAATTGGACCCCAAAAGTTGTTGTCCAATGTGTTCCGAGTACGCTGATACCCCATATGTTGGAGTAAACCCGTTTGGGCGCACTGGAGAGCTCGGAAGGGAAGGAGCACTTTTTTACTTTCTCAACACAGAATTGGCTGGAATTGAGATCGGACGCCATGTCGCGTTTGGAGAGCCCCTGATGTGCCTAAACAGTGGAACCCCCCCCCAATTATAACTGAAACCCTAATCCAAACACACCCCTAACCCTAATCCCAACGGTCACCCTAACCACACCTCTAACCCAGACACACCCCTAACCCTAATCCCAACCCTATTCCCAACCGTAAATGTAATCCAAACCCTAACCCTAACTTTTAGCCCCAACCCTAACTTTAGCCCCAACCCTAACTGCAGCCTTAACCCTAGCCCCAACCCTAGCCCTAACCCTAACGGTAAAATGGAAATAAATACATTTTTTTATTTTTTTTATTTTTCCCTAACTAAGCGGGTGATGAAGGGGGGTTTGATTTACTTTTATAGCGGGTTTTTTAGCGGATTTTTATGATTGACAGCCGTCACACACTGAAAGACGCTTTTTGTTATGACCCCAATGGCGAGGGTCTCAGAGGTACGTGGAAGTCTGCAGAATACAAAAATCCAGCTCATAGGGCAGTGGTAACTGGGTTGACCATATATCTACTCCTAACGCCAACACTAGAAGTAGCCGGGGATCATTCCTACGTTGATTCTAGATGACACGCTCCAGCCGGAGAATCTAGCTACCCCTAGTAGAGGAAAACAAAAGACCTTTCTTGCCTCCAGAGAAGGGGACCCCAAAGCTGGATAGAAGCCCCCCACAAATAATAACGGTGAGGTAAGAGGAAATGACAAACACAGAAATGAACCAGGTTTAGCACAGAGAGGCCCGCTTACTGATAGCAGAATAAAGAAAGGTAACTTATATGGTCAACAAAAACCCTATCAAAATCCACACTGGAAATTCAAGAACCCCCGAACCGTCTAACGGTCCGGGGGGAGAACACCAGCCCCCTAGAGCTTCCAGCAAAGGTCAGGATATAGATTTGGAACAAGCTGGACAAAAATACAAAACCAAAACAAATAGCAAAAAGCAAAAGGCAGACTTAGCTGATATAACTGGAACCAGGATCAGTAGACAAGAGCACAGCAGACTAGCTCTGATAACTACGTTGCCAGGCATTGTACTGAAGGTCTAGGGAGCTTATATAGCAACACCCCTAACTAACGACCCAGGTGCGGATAAAAGGAATGACAGAAAAACCAGAGTCAAAAAACTAGTAACCACTAGAGGGAGCAAAAAGCAAATTCACAACAGTACCCCCCCCTTAGTGAGGGGTCACCGAACCCTCACCACGACCACCAGGGCGATCAGGATGAGCGGCATGAAAGGCACGAACTAAATCGGCCGCATGAACATCAGAGGCGACCACCCAGGAATTATCCTCCTGACCATAGCCCTTCCACTTGACCAGGTACTGAAGCCTCCGCCTGGAGAGGCGAGAATCCAAGATCTTCTCCACCACGTACTCCAACTCGCCCTCAACCAACACCGGAGCAGGAGGCTCAGCAGAAGGAACTACAGGCACAATGTACCGCCGCAACAAGGACCTATGAAATACATTGTGAATAGCAAACGACACAGGAAGATCCAGACGAAAAGATACAGGATTAAGGATTTCCAATATCTTGTAAGGCCCAATAAAACGAGGTTTAAATTTGGGAGAGGAGACCTTCATAGGAACAAAGCGGGAAGAAAGCCATACCAAATCCCCAACGCGTAGTCGGGGACCCACACCGCGGCGGCGGTTGGCAAAGCGCTGAGCCCTCTCCTGTGACAACTTCAAGTTGTCCACCACATGATTCCAGATCCGCTGCAACCTATCTACCACAGAATCCACCCCAGGACAGTCAGAAGACTCCACATGACCCGAAGAAAAGCGAGGATGGAAACCAGAGTTGCAGAAAAAAGGCGAAACCAAGGTGGCGGAACTAGCCCGATTATTAAGGGCAAACTCAGCCAACGGCAAGAATGTCACCCAATCGTCCTGATCAGCAGAGACAAAACACCTCAAATAAGCCTCCAAAGTCTGATTGGTTCGCTCCGTCTGTCCATTAGTCTGAGGATGGAAAGCAGACGAAAACGACAAATCAATGCCCATCCTACTACAAAAGGATCGCCAGAACCTAGAAACGAACTGGGATCCTCTGTCTGACACAATATTCTCAGGGATGCCGTGCAAACGAACCACGTTCTGGAAAAACACAGGAACCAGATCGGAAGAGGAAGGCAGCTTAGGCAAAGGAACCAAATGGACCATCTTGGAGAAGCGATCACATATCACCCAGATAACGGACATGCCCTGAGATAGCGGAAGATCAGAAATGAAATCCATGGAGATATGTGTCCAAGGTCTCTTCGGGACAGGCAAGGGCAAGAGCAAACCGCTGGCACGAGAACAGCAAGGCTTAGCTCGAGCACAAGTCCCACAGGACTGCACAAATGACCGCACATCCCTTGACAAGGAAGGCCACCAAAAGGACCTGGCCACCAGATCTCTGGTGCCAAAAATTCCCGGGTGACCTGCCAACACCGAGGAATGAACCTCGGAAATGACTCTGCTGGTCCATTTATCCGGGACAAACAGTCTGTCAGGTGGACAAGACTCAGGCCTATCAGCCTGAAATCTCTGCAACACACGTCGCAGATCCGGAGAAATAGCTGACAAGATAACTCCATCTTTAAGAATACCAACAGGATCAGCGACTCCAGGAGCATCAGGCACAAAGCTCCTAGAAAGAGCATCGGCCTTCACATTCTTTGAACCTGGTAAATACGAGACAACAAAATCAAAGCGGGAGAAAAACAATGACCAGCGGGCCTGTCTCGGATTAAGGCGTTTAGCAGACTCGAGATACATCAGATTTTTGTGATCAGTCAAGACCACCACACGATGCTTAGCACCCTCGAGCCAATGACGCCACTCCTCAAATGCCCATTTCATGGCCAACAACTCCCGATTGCCCACATCATAATTTCGCTCGGCAGGCGAAAACTTCCTGGAGAAAAAGGCACAAGGTTTCATAACAGAGCAACCAGGGCCTCTCTGCGACAAAACGGCCCCTGCTCCAATCTCTGAAGCATCCACCTCAACCTGAAAGGGAAGTGAGACATCGGGCTGGCACAAAACAGGCGCCGAAGTAAACCGGCGCTTCAACTCCTGGAAAGCCTCCACGGCAGCAGGAGCCCAGTTAGCTACATCGGAGCCCTTCTTGGTCATATCCGTCAACGGTTTCACAATGCTAGAAAAATTAGCGATAAAACGACGGTAGAAGTTAGCGAAACCCAAGAACTTCTGAAGACTCTTAACCGACGAGGGCTGAGTCCAATCAAGAATAGCTCGGACCTTGACTGGGTCCATCTCCACAGCAGAAGGGGAAAAAATGAACCCCAAAAAGGGAACCTTCTGTACACCAAAGAGACACTTTGAGCCCTTGACAAACAAAGAATTTTCACGCAAAATTTTAAAGACCAACCTGACCTGCTCCACATGCGAATCCCAATCATCAGAAAAAACCAAAATATCATCCAGATAAACAATCAAAAATTTATCCAGATACTTCCGGAAAATGTCATGCATAAAGGACTGAAAAACTGAAGGCGCATTGGAGAGCCCAAAAGGCATCACCAAGTACTCAAAATGACCTTCGGGCGTATTGAATGCGGTTTTCCATTCATCACCTTGCTTAATGCGCACAAGGTTGTACGCACCACGAAGGTCTATCTTGGTGAACCACTTGGCACCTTTAATCCGGGCAAACAAGTCAGACAACAGCGGTAAAGGATACTGAAATTTGACAGTGATCTTATTTAAAAGCCGATAATCAATACAAGGTCTCAAAGATCCGTCCATTTTTGCCACAAAAAAGAATCCCGCACCAAGGGGGGAAGAAGACGGACGAATATGTCCTTTCTCCAGAGACTCCTTGATATATGAACGCATAGCGGTATGTTCAGGTACCGACAGATTAAACAGTCTTCCCTTAGGAAACTTACTGCTTGGGATCAAATCTATAGCACAGTCACAGTCCCTATGAGGAGGCAGTGCACTGGACTCAGACTCACTGAAGACATCCTGATAATCAGACAAATACTCCGGAACTTCCGAAGGCGTAGAAGAAGCAATAGACACAGGCAGGGAATCCCCATGAATACCACGACAGCCCCAACTTGAGACTGACATAGCCTTCCAGTCCAGGACTGGATTATGGGTCTGTAACCATGGCAGCCCTAAAACAACCAAATCATGCATTTTATGTAAAACCAGGAAACGTATCACCTCGCGGTGTTCAGGAGTCATGCACATGATAAACCGCAGTATTGGACACAGGTTATTTGCTGCCAATGGCGTAGCATCAATACCCCTAAGAGGAATAGGATTTTCTAATGGTTCAAGAGTAAAACCACAGTGCTTAGCAAATGACAGATCCATAAGACTCAGGGCAGCACCTGAATCTACAAACGCCATGACAGGATAAGACGACAGTGAGCAAATCAAAGTTACAGACAGAATAAATTTAGGTTGCAAATTACCAACGGTGACAGGACTAACAACCTTAGCTATACGTTTAGAGCATGCTGAGATAACATGTGTAGAATCACCACAGTAGTAGCACAAGCCATTCCGGCGTCTATGAATTTTCCGCTCATTTCTAGTCAGGATTCTATCACATTGCATTAAATCAGGTGTCTGTTCAGACAACACCATGAGGGAATTTGCGGTTTTGCGCTCCCGCAACCGCCGGTCAATTTGAATAGCCAGTGCCATAGTATCATTGAGACCTGTGGGAATGGGAAAACCCACCATAACATTCTTAATGGCTTCAGATAGGCCATTTCTAAAATTAGCGGCCAGTGCACACTCGTTCCAATGTGTCAGCACGGACCATTTCCGAAATTTTTGGCAATACACTTCAGCCTCGTCCTGCCCCTGAGACATAGCCAGCAAGGCCTTTTCTGCCTGAATCTCAAGATTGGGTTCCTCATAAAGTAAACCGAGCGCCAGAAAAAACGCATCAATATCAGCCAATGCCGGATCTCCTGGCGCCAGCGAAAAAGCCCAATCCTGAGGGTCGCCCCGTAAGAACGAAATAACTATTTTTACTTGCTGAGCAGAGTCTCCAGATGAACAGGGTCTCAGGGACAAAAACAATTTACAATTATTCACAAAATTCCTAAACTTAAACCTGTCTCCGGAAAACAGTTCAGGAATCGGTATTTTAGGTTCTGACCTAGGATTTCTGATAACATAGTCTTGTATGCCCTGCACACGAGTAGCCAGCTGGTCCACACTTGTAATCAAGGTCTGGACATTCATGTCTGCAGCAAGCATAGCCACTCTGAGGTAAAGGGGAAGAAGAAAGAAAAAAAAAAAAAAAAAAAAAAAAACTCAGAATCTTCTTTCTTATAATCCCTCTTCTGCAACGCATTAAACATTTAATACTGGCCTGGCAAACTGTTATGACCCCAATGGCGAGGGTCTCAGAGGTACGTGGAAGTCTGCAGAATACAAAAATCCAGCTCATAGGGCAGTGGTAACTGGGTTGACCATATATCTACTCCTAACGCCAACACTAGAAGTAGCCGGGGATCATTCCTACGTTGATTCTAGATGACACGCTCCAGCCGGAGAATCTAGCTACCCCTAGTAGAGGAAAACAAAAGACCTTTCTTGCCTCCAGAGAAGGGGACCCCAAAGCTGGATAGAAGCCCCCCACAAATAATAACGGTGAGGTAAGAGGAAATGACAAACACAGAAATGAACCAGGTTTAGCACAGAGAGGCCCGCTTACTGATAGCAGAATAAAGAAAGGTAACTTATATGGTCAACAAAAACCCTATCAAAATCCACACTGGAAATTCAAGAACCCCCGAACCGTCTAACGGTCCGGGGGGAGAACACCAGCCCCCTAGAGCTTCCAGCAAAGGTCAGGATATAGATTTGGAACAAGCTGGACAAAAATACAAAACCAAAACAAATAGCAAAAAGCAAAAGGCAGACTTAGCTGATATAACTGGAACCAGGATCAGTAGACAAGAGCACAGCAGACTAGCTCTGATAACTACGTTGCCAGGCATTGAACTGAAGGTCTAGGGAGCTTATATAGCAACACCCCTAACTAACGACCCAGGTGCGGATAAAAGGAATGACAGAAAAACCAGAGTCAAAAAACTAGTAACCACTAGAGGGAGCAAAAAGCAAATTCACAACAGCTTTTTATTGCAAAAAATATTTTTTGCATTACCACATTTTGAGAGCTATAATTTTTCCATATTTGAGTCCACAGTCATGTGAGGTCTTGTTTTTTGTGGGACGAGTTGACGTTTTTATTAATAACATGTTCGGGCACGGGAAATTTTTTGATCGCTTTTTATTCCGATTTTTGTGAGGCAGAATGACCAAAAACCAGCCATTCATGAATTTCTTTTGGGGGAGGCGTTTATACCGTTCCGCGTTTGGTAAAATTGATAAAGCAGTTTTATTCTTAGGGTCAGTACGATTACAGCGATACCTCACTTGTATCATTTTTTTATGTTTTGGCGCTTTTATACGATAAAAACTATTTTATAGAAAAAATAATTAATTATTTTGGCATCGCTTTATTCTGAGGACTATAACTTTATTTTTTCGCTGATGATGCTGTATGGCAGCTCGTTTTTTGCGGGACAAGATGTCGTTTTTAGCGGTACCATGGTTATTTATATCCGTCTTTTTGATCGCGTGTTATTCCACTTTTTGTTTGGCGGTATGAGAATAAAGCGTTGTTTTTTGCTTTTTTGTTTTTCTTTTTACGATGTTCACTGAAGGGGATAACTAGTGATATAGTTTTATAGGTGGGGTTGTTACGGACTCGGCGATACTAAATATGTGTACTTTTATTGTTTGATTTATTTTTTTTTAATTTAGATAAAGAAATGTATTTATGGGAATAATATTTGTTTTTTGCTTATTGATTCTTTTTTTTTTTTAACTTTTTTACTTTGTCCCAGGGGGACATCACAGATCACTGATCTGACAGTTTGCACAGCACTCTGTCAGATCACCGATCTGAGTTCCAGTGCTGCAGGCTTACCAAGCGCCTGGTCTGCACCCGGAAGTAGTCCCTGCAGGACCCGGAAGCAGCCCCGTGGCCATTTTGGATCCAGGGCCTTCAGGGATAGGAGGTAAGAGACCCTCGCAGCAACGCCATCACATCGCGTTGCTCCAGGGGTCTCAGGGAAGCCCGCAGGGAGCCCCCTCCCTGCGCGATGCTTCCCTGTACCGCCGGCACACTGCGATCATGTTTGATCGCGGTGTGCCGGGGGTTAATGTGCCGGGGGCGGGCCGTGACTGCTCCTGGCACATAGTGCCGGATGTCAGCTGCGATAGGCAGCTGACACCAGGCCGCGCTCCCCCCGTGAGCGCGGCCGATCGCGCTGGACGTACTATTCCGTCCTTGGGAATAAGGGCCCACCCCACATGGACGGAATAGTACGTCCAATGGCAGAAAGGGGTTAAAATTGGGACACTAGGGAGAGACTTCAGAGTGGTCTGAAGCCTTAGGTATCAGGTCAACCATGGTACCCCTGTAGTAGAGGAGACTGATGCAGTTTCGATAGGCACCTCAATGTTCACCCTGTCAACAGGTTTGTAAATTGCCCAAAACTAAAATTTATGGTGGTTATTTTAACCCCTTAACCCCCAAGGGTGGTTTGCACGTTAATGACCGGGCCAATTTTTACAATTCTGACCACTGTCCTTTTAGGAGGTTATAACTCTGGAAAGCTAGCATGGATCCCAGTGATTCTGATATTGCTCTCTCGTGCCATATTGTATTTCATGTTAGTGGTAAAATTTACTTCTCATTACTTGCGTTTTTTTGTGAAAAAAAAAAAAGGAAATTCGGTGAAAATTTTGAAATTTTTGCAATTTTCCAACTTTGAATTTTCATGCCCTTAAATCACAGAGATATGTCACACAAAATACTTAATAAGTAACATTTCCCACATGTCTACTTTACATCAGCACAATTTTGGAACTAAATTTTGTTTTTGTTAGAGAGTTATAAGGGTTAAAAATTAACCAGCAATTTCTCATTTTTGCAACACCATTTTTTTTCTTAGGGACCACATCACATTTGAAGTCACTTTGAGGAGTCTATATGAAAGAATGGTGTCACACTTGGGTATTTTCTAAAAACTGCACCCCACAAGGTGCTCAAAAATCACATTCAAGAAGTTTACTAACTCTTCAGGTGGTGTTTCACAGGAATTTTTGGAATGTTAAAACAACAAAAAAAAACAACATTTAACTTTCTTTTCAAAAATGTTTTACTTCAGAACCAATTTGTTTTATTTTACCAAGGGTAACAGGAGAAATTGGACCCCAAAAGTTGTACAATTTGTCCTGAGTGCGCTGATACCCCATATGTGGGGGTAAACCACTGTTTGGGTGCATGGCAAAGCTCAGAAGGGAAGGAGCGCCGTTTGACTTTTCAATGGAAAATTTGACTGGAATTGAGATAGGAAGTAATGTTGCATTTGGAGAGCCTCTGATGTGCCTAAACAGTAGAAACTCCCCACAAGTGACACCATTTTGGAAAGTAGACCCCCTAAGAAACTTATCTAGATGTGTTGTGAGAAATTTTAACCCCCAAGTGTTTCACTACAGTTTATAACGCAGAGCCGTGAAAATAAAAAAATGATTTTCTAGCCCCCAGTTTTGCATTTTCCCAAGGGTAACAGGAGAAATTGGACACCAAAAGTTGTTGTGCAATTTGTCTTGAGCATGCTGTTTGATACAGTGACCCCAGTTACAGGTAGGGGCACTGCATGGTCATCCCAGGATATGCACGGAGGTGTATTAAGGCCGTGAGAGTGCATGGCAGTTGCACGCATAAATATGATGGTCAGACAAAGTCCAGCATTGTTGTGAGTGGCAGGTATGGGTGTAGCAGAGGAAGATACTCTGCGCTGTCAGCTTAAAGCAATGTTGTTGTTCTGGGACTTGTAGTCCCACAATTATAGTTGTTGGTATAATTATAAAGGGAGGCTGGCAGGGTTAGTTATGAGAGATGGGCGGGTCAAACTAGCCACACACACACACACTCCCATCTAGGGGAGTAGTTACAACCATATAATGTTACTGAGGTCTGGTCACATGGTCTCCGAGTATGGATCTGAATGGTCTGTGCTGAAGATCCTGAAAGAGCCTATGTGTTGGGAGTGCTATCTCCCTGAATAGCACATGGAGGGGCTTTGGACCTGGTGGCCTGGGGTGTTGGATGATTGTTCTGAATAGCACCTGGACAGGCCACACGCCTATGTGTTGGATGGTCCCAGGTGGGGACGGACGTCCTGAATAGCACACTGTGGAAAGCTTCTGTGTTGGGAGGTCTAGGGAGTAGGACTGGATCCCTGAAGAGCACAGAGACCGTGGTCCTGGATGGTCTGTGTTGGAAGCTCCTGTGAGTGGAGTCTTCCTGGAAGCACCTGAGAGACCGTGGACCTGGACACTGTGTTGGGAAAGCTACCGTCCTTCGGTGGCTCTGGACAGACTGATGTGTGCCTGCCAGGCAATTTGGCAGCTTTCCCAGAAGAGAGGACTGACAAGGAGTTAGCAGGTGGAGCAGGAGCTCCCGTAAGGTACCATAGACTGTTGGTGCTTATGATACTCTATGAACTGTTTGGTCATCCATGGCAACTGGTCAGATAAGGATCAGCGTGTTTACTGTTGCAAGCTAATGATTTGAAGCCTGATGTAAAGACTGTCCATCTGTTGTTGGTTTTGGTGGTTTACGCTGTAAGAAAATAAACCCACAGACTGTTTAAGTGAAAAATCGTACCCGTGTGCATTTATCCCGTTGCCAAGCGAGTATTCCCCTACCTTTTAGGGAGTGCAACGCCCCAGCTTGTGGGGGGAACCACCGTTTGGGCGCATGGAAGAGCTCTGAAGGGAAGGAGCTCGGTTTGGAATGCAGACTTAGATGGAATGGTCTGCAGGCATCACGTTGCATTTGCAGAGCCCCTGATGTACCTAAACAGCAGAAACCCCCCACAAGTGACCCCATATTGGAAACTAGACCCCCCATGGAACTTATCTAGATGTTTTGTGAGAACTTTTAACCCCCAAGTGTTTCACTACAGTTTATAAGGCGGAGCCGTGAAGATAAAAAATATTTCCCCCCCCCACAAAAATGATTTTTTTTTTTAGCCCCCAGTTTTGCATTTTCCCAAGGGTAACAGGAGAAATTGGACACCAAAAGTTGTTGTGCAATTTGTCCTGAGTATGCTGTGTGATGCAGTGTAGTCTATTATATGTTGAGGTAAACCCTTGTTTGGGTGTACGGGAGAGCTGAGAAGGGAGGGACCACTGTTTTAGTATTTCAATGCAGAATTGGCAGGAATTGAGATCGGACGCTATGTCGCATTTGGAGAGCCCCTGATGTGCCTAAATAGTTGAAACCCCCCAATTCTAACTCCAACCCTATCTCAGCACACCCCTTACCCTAACTTACTACTTATAGCGGATTTTTAAGATTGGCAGCTGTCACACACTAAAAGACGCTTTTTTTTTTGCAAAAAAAATTGTTTTTGCGCCACCACATTTTGAGAGCTATAATTTTTCCATATTTTGGTCCACAGAGTCATGTGAGGTCTTGTTTCTTTCGGGACGAGTTGTTGTTTTTATTGGTACCATTTTTGGGCACATGACATTTTTTGATCGCTTTTTATTGCGATTTTTGTTAGGCAGGATGAACAATTACCAGCAATTCATGAATTTCTTTGGGGGGGGGGGGGAGGCGATTATACTGTTCCGCGTTTGGTAAAATTGATAAAGCAGTTTTAGTCTTCGGGTCAGTACGATTACAGCGATACCTAATTTATATCATTTTTATGGCGCTTTTATACAATAAAACTATTTTATAGAAAAAATTATTTTTGCATCGCTTTATTCTGAGGACTATAACTTTTTTATTTTTTCACTGATGATGCTGTATGGCAGCTCGTTTTTTGCGGGACAAGAGGACGTTTTCAGCGGTACCATGGATATTTATATCCGTTTTTTTGATCGCGTGTTATTCCACTTTTTGTTCGACAGTATGATGAAAAAGCATTGTTTTTGCCTCGTTTTATTTTTTTTATTATTTTTTTTACGGTGTTCACTGAAGGGGTTAACTAGTGGTTAAGTTTTATAGGTCGGGTCATTACAGACGCGGCGATACTAAATATGTTTACTTATTTATTTTTTTATTTACATGGAGAAATGTATTTATTGGAACATTATACATATAATTTTTTATTTTTCTATTTTTTATTTTTGTCCCAGGGTGGGTCATCATTGTATAGTGTCAGATCACTGATCTGACACTTTGCAAAGCACTGCATCAGATCAGCGATCTGACAGGCAGGGCAGGAGGCTTGCCGGCGCCTGCTCTCAGCAGGCGCTTGCAAGCAACCTCCCTGCAGGACCCGGAAGGCTCCCCGCAGCCATATTGGATCTGGGGCCTGCAGGCAGGAGGACTGAGGAGACGCTCAAAACAAAGCGATCACATCGTGTTGTTCTGAGGGTCTCAGGGAAGCACACAGGGAGCCCCCTCCCTGCGCGATGCTTTCCTATGCCGCCGGAACACTGCGATCATGTTTGATCGCAGTGTTCCGGTGGTTAATGTGCCGGGAGCGGTCCGTGACTGCTCCTGTCACATAGTGCCGGATGTCAGCTGTAATAATCAGGTCACCTCGACGGAATAGTACTTCAGATGGCAGAAATTGGTTAAAATATTGGTGATTTTCCCACTGTCTAAAAAAAAAAAAAAAAAAAAAAAATTATGCATCTGCAACAGTCTCTACTTAGATCATATTCGAGAGAAGCATAAATGTCAGGAATATATGGGACTTCTATCTTTGACGTCCATGTGCCCAATAGACATGAGTTTTTTGTTTTCTTTTAAAGATTACCCCTTCATTAGAATGCTGTAGATTCATGCTGCTTGTAAATTAGTAAGTTTGCATTTTAAGTGCACGGCATGCAGGATGGTAAATTAGATTTGCAAACAATGCAGAAAATAAAAGTTACCATATCCCCTTGTTAGGTCTTGGAATATGGGGATATAGGGTCGTTCAGAGAATTCTTCTGCGTAGTTGACAAGAGCGTCCTTCACAGTCTCATATCCACAAAGTATAACAATCTTCTGACTTCCAATCCGTACACTGAACACTGGGCCGTACTTCTTGGAGAGCTGTGATTAGAATGGGAATGTACTAGTTAGCATTTGCCACTACAGCCAATTTTGATTTCGGCATTTTAACTCTTTTCCTTCCCTTCCTACCAAGACACATAATTGTTGTACTTTACTATAATTAGTTGTATGAGGACTTGCTTTTTTGGGAAGAGTTGTAATTTCTAATTCATTCTTTACCATTCATTGTATTAGAAAATCAGAGAAACACTTCAAAATGTTGTTAAATTGCTAAAGCAATGCAAGTTTGACATGGTTCTTCAGGTTTTGTTCTAACTGTGCATCATTTCATGGTAAAAATGACCTGACAACATGACATCAGGTCAGTATGATTACATCAAAACCAAAATGTATTGTTATTTTTGTTTCAAATAAAACTCACCATATTTGCCCAAAATTTTAATTTGAGGCCAATTTATTTGTATTCAAATTAACAATGAAAAACCTCTAACCAGAAAATATGGGTTTAACACTCGCAGCACTCTCAGAACTGTATTGAACCCATTTTTTAATCTCTTTAATGTAACTACTACATTAATAATGTCCGAATCATCTCAAGGTTTTTTGGCTAGGATAAACTGGAAAATAAATCTGTGAGAAACAGCTGTATTGGGTGGCATGTATTGGACCAATATTGAATTACTGCAGCAAGAAGGACTTCATAACTTACCAGTAACAGGATTTCTCTGAGCCCATGACAGCACCATGGAGAGAGGATCCGCCCTTCAAGGACAGGAAACCTACAGATAAAAAGGGCAGTACCTCTCCCTCGCATCAGTTGGTTTACTGAGCATAGCAGGACCTCTAGGCTACTGCCAAAAAAATAAAGCATTTTAACCATAATACTTATAAGCAGCACATTGTGACCTATACATAAATCACACAAACATAGAAGAGCATGCTCACTCACTCGTGAAGGGAGGGAATATAAGGGTGCTGTCATGCACTATGAGAAATCCCATTACCGTAAGTAACTATACCCTTCTCCTTCCCCCATGACTGCACTACGGAAAGAATTACAGAGAATTGCATCTTAGGGAGGGACCACAGCCTGCAGAACTATTCTCTCAAAGGTTAGATCAGAAGCAGAGGCTAGGTCCAGATGATAGTGATTAGAAAAGGTAGAAAGTGATGACCAAGTGGCAGCCGTACAGATCTGATCTATTGATACCTACGACCTTTCCGCCCAGGAGGTAGCCACTGCTCTCATGGAATAAGCTTTCAGACCCTACAGAGGCTACATTCCCACCAGATAAGTAGGCCAACAAAAATTGCATTTCTTATCCATCTTGCCAATGTACTTTTTTGAGGCCTTGAGCCCCTTCCTAGGCCCCTGAAAGCATGCAAACAGAGATCCATCCTTCCAGCACCCCTGGGTGGACGCTAGGTACTGAACCAAACATCTTTTTAAGTCTAGTAAATGGAAATTCTGTTCTTACATTTTTGTGGTCGGACCAAAAAGGCAGGACTACCTCATGGGGCCTATGGAACCAAGATATAACCTTGGGCAAGTAAGCAGGGTCAGGTTTTAAAATAACTGACTTCTAGAATTTTGGTGAAGGGAGGGCCTGCAGATAGGGCCTGAATGTCGCTCACCCTACGGCCTAATGTCAGCCACTAGAAGGACCATTTTGAAGGACAGATTCTTGAGTGAGGCAGAATCTAAGGGTTCAAAGGGGGGAAACCATTAGGGCTGATAAGACCAAATTTAAATTCCATGGTGGCAATTTCTGGTTGGTGATGGGCCTAGAGCTTGCAGAGGCTATAACAAATCTTGCTATCCAAAGATTGCTATAGCATCAACCTGCACCTCCAGATTTCTAATGATATGGCTAGACCAATTGGAAAAAAAAAAAAAAAACAGCTTCGGGATAGGGTATCCAGAGACAGGCTAATGGTCAATTCCCTTAATGTGGGGAGCTGCAGCTTTTCTGGCTGACTCAGCCGCCAACTCTGTTCAGATTTCTCTAGCGCAGCCCATAGAGCACTTTGCTTAAATGCTGGTCTAGAGACATACAGATGAAACCAAAATTATGTTCCATCCACTGTGAAGTAAATTCTCTATTTGGAGCAATACTAGATGATCTCCTTCAAAAGCGGGGGATAAGGAAAAGGGGTTCCTTAACCTGTTCATACCTACATATAAGAGATCCTTACAGTGTAGATAAAAAAATGTCTGCAGGAGGCCTCCTAGAGAGCAAAATAGATGGGAAGAGGGGGAAAAAAAAAAAAAGAAAGGCAGAGGGTTTCTTTTTGGGAGTTCCTGTCATGATGAATATCCCTCCAATAGATGGTACTTCCCAGGTGGGGGGCAACCTAACCCGCTTCCTTCCGGCCTGGAAAAAAAAAAAAAAAAGATTTACAGCAGTCCCTGGATTCTAAGCCTAATCAAGTCAGACCTAAGGGTAGACTTACTTTAGTTTCCACTCCCAAATTTTGTAGTAAATTCCTCCTCTACAGTTCTCTCCAGAGGAAGAATGGGCCTTGCAACAAGAGTTGTTGATTTCTAGCAAACAAATCTGTCCTCCAGGAGGTCCCCCAGATTCCCACTCCCTTACCCCTGGGAAAGAATGGGAGAATTCCACTCGCCATTTTTTGTTGTGTACAAACCAGACGGATCCTTCCAAAAAATTATAAACTTGAAAAAACTGAGCAAGTATGTAAAACTCAGACATTCAAGATGGAATCAATAAAATCAGCCATCTGAATATTGTTTCCTGTTGCTTTATGACCGTCCTGCACCTGAGGGATGCACACTATCAAATCCCCATATAGCAAAGACTATCAAAAGTTCCTCAGGGTGGCAGTCTTCATAGGGTAGAAATAAAATTCTTCCCCTTGGCTTGTCAGTGGTGCTTCGCCTATTTACCAAGCTGGTTGCGGAAGAAATGGCACATCTGAGGGGACAGGACATCTCGATCAGCCCTTATTTAAATGATTTCCTAGTGATGGGTAACTCAGTCCAACACTACAGGGTTAAACTTGATCTCTTTAGTGAACCTAGGTTGGCTTTTGAAACAATCAAAGCGAGCCAAAGATGATAAAGGAGTTCCTGGGGCTAACGTTAGACTCCCAGAAACAAGTGTCGCCTTCCAGAAGACAAAGGGGAAAAGCTTGCAGGTCAGGTATTGAAGGCATCACAATACCCATCCATGACTGAGAAAAACCACGTCTGTTAGGTTCCCTAACCTCCTGTTGGCAAGCAGTGCGGTGGACCCAAATACTGTCTACAAAAACTTTGTTCCCTGGGTTGGTGGAAAGAAATTGGCAATCTGACCAAAGGGGTCCCTTGGGTGACCACAGGGTCTCGAATAGTCACCATGGATGCAAGCTCCACAGAGTGGGGGCTCATTTGACAACAGGGTTACTCAGGGGGTCTGGACAATTCAGCAGGTGTCTGTTTCCTTGAACCAGAGAGCTATTAGCAGTCAGTCATGCCATGATGGTTCATTAATGCCCTTCGGGGTCAACACGTGCAAGTATTTTCGGACAACCAGGTAGTGGTAGCCTGTATGAACCATCAGGGGAAAACTAGGTCATGGGCCTTGATGGACATAACTCAGTTATTCCGATTGCCGGAGAGCAATCTCCTCTCTCTGATGGTGCTCCACATTCGGGGGTAGAAAACCACAAAATGCAGACTCTCAGCTGCACTCAGTTGAAACAGGACGAATGGGTACAAAGACTCCTTTTTCAGCCAGATTGTGTGAATATGGGATCTCCCGATCATAGATCACTTCGCCAGCATCAACAACAGGAAGGTAAACTCATTTTGCTCCATAGATCCCAGAGGGAACCCTCATGCACTAGATGCCTTTTTATGATTCCCTGGAAATCTAGCCAGGCCTATGCCTTCCCATGGTCATCTTGATCCCAGCGGTTATAAGGAAGATCAGAGACGACAGGGCAAGAGTAATCTGTATAGCCCCTATTTGGCCAAGAAGAACTGGGTTTTCCTGGCTGAGGATGATGTCCATCACCTACCGGAAGTTCCAGACCTTCACTCTCAGGGATCGGTGTATTATCCTCAGGCAGTGAATTTACACCTAACAGCGTAGAATTTGAAAGTGCGCTTGAGAGACTGGGTTGTGTTTTTTTTCCCCTGAACTTTGGTTTCCACCTTACTTCAGAGTAAAAAAAAAATGGTCACTACTAAAGCCTATGGTAAAACTTGGGGAAAATTCCTATCTACCTCAGGGACCAGAGTCCAGGATGGGGTTCCAATTATGGCCATACTGGAGTTTTTGCAAAAGGGGTTAGAGCAGGGCCTTGCTACTAGCACCTTGAAGGTTCAGGTGGCTGCTTTGGGGTTCCTAAATAATTATGACGACACTGCGCCGCCGCAAGGTAAATCACAGGGCCCTATGTGGTGGGTGCGATGATGCCGAATGTGTGCAGTGAACACATCCGGCATCATCGCATCTCCAGAAGGGGGCGGAGCACGTTTGCCGCTCCGTCCAAACCGCTGGCCATCCTGAAAGTGGACACATACCCTTAAACTGCCTCCTGATTTTTCCCATGCACCTTTAAGGAGGGAATCTGCCTTTTTGTCCAGCGAGTCTTTCAAGACTCGTGTCCTCAAAAGGGGGAGCAAGTTTCTTGGAAGCCTTTGCTACTGCTACATCTAATTTTAGGGTTTTATCCCACGATGTCGATGATAAATCTTCAAAGGATTATTTCCTCTCGAGGGATGGTACAAAAGAGTTTTTCCTGTCCGGTTCATCCCACTCCTTTTTAATTAGGGCCTGTATATTTCGAATTAGGAAAAATGACTTCTGCTTTTTCTGTCCCAGTTCCCCAAACATCCTATAATGTCCTGTCTGGGCAAGGGTCCATTACTCCCATAGTGGATCTCACTGCTTTAACCATACCCTATATCTCCTCTATTGGGAAACAATGGCGACCCCCCATTTCTTCCCCTGAGGACGAGGAAGCATCTGATGAACCCAAGACTCTCTCCTTGGAAGTAATGGATTCAGATTCGGGGCACCTGCTAGCCTTTTGTTTCTTTATACTACCTGCTTGTGAGGCCTGTTTCACACGTCAATGGCTCCGGTACGTGTGATGACAGTTTTCTCACGTACCAGAGACACTGACTCACGTAGACACATTAAAATGAATGTGTCTCTGCACATGTCAGCGTGTTTTCATGGACCGTGTGTCCGTTTGAAAAACACGGAGACATGTCAGTGTTCGTGGGTGCGCACATATCACACGGACCCATTAAAGTCAATGGGTCCGTGTAAACACGTACCGCATATGGATGCTGTCCGTGTGCCGTCCGTATGCCGACTGCGTACCACATGGATTGCGCAGGAGACAGCACTACAGTAAGCGATGTCCCCTGCTTTGGGTGCTGAAGCCGGAATTCATTCCTTCTTCCCAGCAGCGTTCGCTGGAGAGAAGGAATGAAAAATCATTGTTTTTTTAAAAAATTTTTGTGGTTAAAATAAAGTTCCCGGCAACCTCTCCCCTCCCAACCCCTGTGCGCCTGCCCGCTGGAAATAAAATACTCACCCAGCTCCCTCGATGCTTCCTTACAGCGCCGCAGCTTGTCCTGTATGAGCGGTCACGTGGTGCCGCTCATTACAGTGATGAATATGCGGCTCCACTCCCATAGGAAGGAACTTGATTTTAAAGACAAAAATTTAAAAAAAAACATTGATTTTTCATTCCTTCTCTCCAGCGAATACTGCTGGAGAGAAGGGATGAATGTCGGCTTCAGCACCACGCTGGGGACAGCGCTTACTATAGCGCTGTCTCCTGCACAGTCCGTGTGGTACTCAGTCGGCACACGGCTGCTGCACGTGTGCCACACTGATGTGCCACTTGAGCTCACGGACACCTCCGGTACCGGAATTATCTGGACGTGTGAGACTGGCCTGAGAGGTATTTAAAGTTCGCTTCAACCTCCATTTTGATTTCTCATCTTAAATCAGAGGCAAAATTTGGGGTCTCCTCACATAGCACCTGCTCTATGCATGAATGGTAGAGTCTTATCCCAGGTGACAGGTAAATTCTCTTTACACATGGAGCAGCTTCTGTGCTTGGTTTTAGTTAAGCTTTCTCCTCCGTGGATAAATGAAAGAGAAAGTGGACCCCAATTACAAAGTGAACTTTCATGAAGATCACTCATCAATCAGAAGCAGCCACGAGTACCAGTTTTGAAGGAGGAATAGGGTCCACTGATGGGCCTTTTGAGGCTGGAGACTTGTCCACTGTGCTGGAGCTTCTGCTCTGCTGGGTATAATGGCTGCTTGAACATCTACGCCACCTGGTTGTTCCATCTTCTTCCTGGTTGCTGTTGCAGTTCATCCTGCACCTCCATTGCTACAGGGGACCACCTCTACTGCAGGGAGTGTCTTGCCCAGCTCCCTTTTTAAATAACACGCTCGCCGTGTCTCCAGTGCTTCTTCCGGTTCCATTACCGGAAGTTCCTCCTTCGGTCATGTGACCAGCCGGCCTCTTCATTAGCGTCCTGCGCATTCGCAGTCTGGAAGCTCGACACAGGAATATGGTGTGGCAGCTGCTTTCCCCTCACTCCCCCAGACAACCTGAATGACCACTTGGTTCCAGCAGTCGCGGATTCAGGACAGAACACCAGCCATAGCAGGGGATCCCCACTGCCAGTACTGGTCTGGCCTGGACACCGTCTCTTCTTGTCTTCAAGTACGCCATACTGAAGGTTCTCTGTCAGGGACAGGAAAGCAGCTGATGTGAGGGACAGGTACCTCCCTTTGTATCTGTAAGTTTTCCTTCTCTGAAGGGCAGATCCCCTCTCTTTGTGCTGTCATTGGGGGGTGGGGTTGGAAGGAGAAAATGTGCAAAACAGAAAACACATTTTCTGTGACAAAAGTCTTGGATTTAAGATTCGGTTTAGCAACAAAATTAGTAATGAGGAGTTGAATACTGCTCCTCCTTGTTTAATGAGTGTGAATTAAAAAAAAAAAAAAAGAAAAAAAAAAGAAATGTAGCATATTAAGGTCCAGTTACAGCAATATATCACAAATTGGTCAATTCACATTCACACTGAGTGACTACAAAATTATAGCACTTGCCTATCACTTGAATCCTTGTATTAGTGTTCACAGAATGAGAAAACCATTGCCAGTGCCAATTTTCTTCAGAACTACAATGGTACCCCACAATCAGATTAGACCTTTTTCTATCCTTAGGTGAACTAGGTTGTGCGCTCTGACCTCCTCTCCCTACACTGTAAACACACAAAATTATACAGTTTTCTTAATCTCCCTTCTTTTATACTGTATGTAATTGCCTACCCTGGTTGGCTGGGCTAGACCATGGAATGGAATAGCTGCTGGGAACTGTAAGGAAGCCCACTTGGCTGGGCTTGATTTCATCAGCTTGCTCTGACTCTTCAGCAGTATGTGAAATTGCGCCTAGCACTTACTTTGGCAATACTCAAGAACCATGTCAGAGTGTTCGAATTCACATGGACCTGAAAATTTCATGAAGTTTGACTTAAAGTCGATCCTTCACGGATTGATCAGCTTATCTCTAATGGATAGATTATTTTGGGGTGCCTGCAATGTTTTTCTCGCATTTTGTAGCACTTTTAGCAGATCTCCCAAATAGAAAAAAAGCAAGGTTTTTTTTTGTTTGTTTTCTAGTTATGTCATTCATCATGCAATTTAAATAATTTTATATATTTTGAAGATGTTCTTTTTTTTATTTTTAATCTTAACTTTCTAATGAGGGAAAAGAGGAATGATCTAACTTTTACATTTTTGTTTAGAGTTTCAAAAACTTTATTTTGTCCTTTTAAAAGGGACTTGAACATACGAGTACATCATGGCCTTCCATTGGGGAGTTCTTTTTGTAGGCCCCTGGCTACTGTGGCAACCCATAGGCATCCTAAAATGACTTTGGAAAGGGGTGGGGTGATGGCTGCTGTAATCCAAGACTGCGCACCATGTATGTCACTGCCAGAGGTTGCGAGAATTCTACTGGCTTCATAAATGGGGACCTGACATGCACCTTACATGTTTGGCGAATATCCGGAAGGGGTTAAAAAGAACATCATTACTACCGGGATAGGAGAGGGAATATTTTGGTGAACTGTGTAGTTACACATTTACAGTACATATAGTTACAAAGTAAGTATGGTTCACAAGTCCATCAGGTTCAGACATGGAATGGGAGATGACATGACTATAACAAACTTACTGTACAAAATATTTAGTAAAAATTTTGAGATACACTCAAATCTTCAGACGCATAAGCAGATCTAATTTTCATGACACCTGTAGTTTACAGTCCAAACTTATTTACCATGTTTGTGTAATATAAATTTACATATACAGTACATATTAATATTATAATACCTCTAGGAAAGTCGTGTACGGCCTCTTCAGGTTTAAGATGTGCATGTTACCAATGATCGGCAAGGGTTTGGGTCCAGGTGGGAAATTTTTGTAACCATTGCCGTTCGACCCTTTGAATATTTTTATTAAATATAGACCCACAAAAATCGCTACAAGAACCGTGAAAGGGTCAATAGCAAACATGGTGGCATCAGTCCTGAAAAAGGAAAAAAAAAAAATATTATCCAATCCATAATTTCTTCACTAGAGATGAATGGATCGCTTTGAGCAACCCTAAGCCATGTCCGTGCTCTCTGGCTGTGGACAGGAGCTGTGTTAAAGTCCCTTTGGCTTCCAGGTTCCCAGCGTTTGATTTGCTCGCTTGGCAAGACGTCATCCATGTGGGACACAGCTGACATCTCTACGGCCCAGCTAGTCACAAACTGAGCCAGGACTGCTGGAAGGTAAAGAAATCCACTAAGCTCCCGTCAACGGCCAAATAACTGATTGGGGAATCCTTTTGCTTAAAGTGATCTGCTCAATTCTATTCTTATTTCATTTTTCGTGGTGCCCTTGTTAAAAAAAAAAAGTTATGAAAATATAAGGGCCATCTTATAGAAATGCAGCGCCCCAGGGGGAGTGATGGTACGTCTGATGGCATTAAAAGAGTTCACCTGACCAGGTATCACAGTCACACACTACACTTTACACTCTGGCCACCAGGGGGAGCAAAAGGTTCTATGTATTAGGCCACTCCTCACACTCTGGTAAAACTGGGAGTCAGATAGGAAGTTAGGGAGAAGCTTACTGGGTTTTGCCCAGGTAACATCTAGTGAGAGAGAGCGTTGCTTGGGAAAACTCAGGGAGGTGCCTGTCAGGGGTGGGATCCTGGCAGTGGCCTAGCACGAGACAGATCGTTACGGAGCCGCGCCTGCACTTCATTGCGGCGGCATCCTAAGAAAGGACACGAAGCGAAGTAAATTGTGGGGAAGTGAGAAACGAGATCACAGCACAAAGGCAATAGAACCAGTAGGAGTCATGCCCCGGGATCGTCAACATCCTTCTGAGGCGCGTAGCCGGAACGCCAAGGAAGTAATAGGCTCTACGCATTACTTTGAACTACGGCAGGGCAGTTAACTCTAGGTTGGCTGCCCAACCTTTAACCTAATGAAGACAACGGAGGCAATTGTGGGAGAGGGGCATCTCTAGGGTCCCTATAAAATAACTCCAGGCCTACCCCGTCATACGGGTGCATCCTATCCAAACCATCTGGGGGACAGAGAGAAAGAACAGAAACATAAACGACAGTTGTGAGGACTATCCCGTGGTGCTCAGCAGGGAGGTACTACAACACCCAGACACTAGTAGGAAGGCTACTGATTTCCACCTGAAAAGGGAACTCTGGATGTGCCTTCGGACCGGCCGGTCTCAGCCAGCCCTGTTAGCAGTGCTCTGGATTGTGGATGCCGAAGCCTTCAGTAAAAAGGTAAAGAGACTGCAACCCTGTGTCCTTGTCATTTACTGCGACCTACACCATCACCAACCACTCATCAAGGGAAGCCCTGGGCACATACTTCACCTGTGGGAAGTTACAACATCTAGCTGCCATTCCATCACCCCAGCGGACCCCTAGCAGCGTCGGTCACCCTGACCGAATACCACAGGTGGCATCACGAACACTTGACAAACTCTCACCTGCACCTTAATTTGGGCGCCCCTTAGCAGGGCCACGGACCGGGTCGGGCCACCGTGACACCCCTAGAACCGAGACCGAGGGACCCGGTACCGAGTACCCCGCTGCCCTGCGTTTGGGGGCCGCTCCAGAAACAGTAGTGCAACTGTTTATATAGTGGACACAAACCAGTTCTCAACAGTCATTATGTAGATAACAGTAAAACTAGGAATGCAGTGCAATTAAATCAATTAAATCCAGTGATGACTTCTCGGGAGTTCTGAACTTTCCATCCAACCCAGACCAGTAGAATGAGTTTCTTCCAAACACAAACTTATGTCTGAAGGTTGTCATCCACACATCTTTAACCCCTTCACCCCTAGTGCTATTTGTTATTTTTTCCTCCATTTCTTCCAAGAGCCACAGCTTTTTTTTTTTAAATTATGTTCCCATTAATATAATCCATAGTCTAATGTAGTTTTAAATTAGACTATTCATTTTATCATACGATGCACTGGAATGACAGAATAAAAATGTTCTGTTGAAAATAGTGCAATTTCACTCTCTTATCATGCTCATTATATGGTAAAATTGACCCAGCGATGTGATTCTCTGGTTCGGTACAATTACGTAGATGATATCAAACGTGCATTTTTTTTTCCCCAATTAAGTGGGTGGAGGGAAAGTTGGAAAGAAAACAAACAAAAAAAACAAAACACTTTTGTTTTGTCATCATTTTCCAAGATCTAACACTTATTTTATGTTATAACAGAACAGAATTTAACAAACAGTGGTACCAAATGTGTTTAATGTAATTTTTAATTGTTTTATTTTTAATGAGGCTAAAGATGGGCGATTTGATTTTTTATTTTTTTATTTTATTTTATTTCACTATACTTAATAGTCCACAAAGCAGGTATAATCTGATTGCTTGTGCGATACACAGGGGCTTCAGCACAGCTATGTACAGATATATACAGATTTTTTTTATGGACGCCAACGACAGGCCAGCTTTCACAGGAGTGTTTTAATGACAGGAAGGAGTCATTCAACGGACCGCTTCCCCATGCGTCATAACCCATTAGCACCCCACGATCACATCTTGGGTGCACCGTTGGGCACGTAGAATGCCGTCATGTGTTAGATATTTATTGAGCAGATCAACTAGACCAAATAAAAATCTCAGTAGTGAACGTACTCACCTGGGCGAGTTGTGTGGTCCGGGCACAACGCTGAGAAAACGTGAATAAGAAACTCCTTCCGGCTGCTGCTCCACACCCTGGATATAGCAAGGGATCAAAAAAAAAAAAAAAATCACGGAGTTAAATGTCGGTGTCATTGATAGATAGGGGGACTTCATAGGTTATCAGCTATGGACAGAGCTCTACTCCACCCACAGCTGTTAGAGGCCCATGATGGCTCATTAAATCAGCCATCATGTGCCGGGAAAAATTCAGGCTCATATCAGGGACCTGGCATATGACATACCAGTACGTCGTATGTCGGTAAGGCATTATTTCCTAACATTTCCACATGTGAAGCTTCACTACTGATGGAAGATAGTGCCACACAGTTAGTGTCTCTAAAATTAACAGTGTCATACAGATTGTAACCTGCAATGTTATAGTGTCATCCCCACAATAATAGTATACAGCAAAAGGACATCAAAATTTCAAAAAGAATAGCAGAATAAAAGACAACCATACTTACCAAAACAGGTCAGAAAACGAATGCATTACAGGATGCAGCAGCCCCTCTGATATAGGCGGGGGCAACACAGGTGCAAAATGCTGATGAAACAACTTACCAATCAATTTGGGGGATGGTTCCTTGGGTTACAATTGCTCACGGATGAATCTTGCATATGGCCCCAGTCACACACAAGTAGTTCACAGTGTCTGGCTTCCAGCACATCAGTGGTGCCCATACTATTAGATCAGGGGGCTGCCCAGCATTATACAGTATAAGTGCACCCCACCGGGACAGTCACCCTAGTGGTTGCGTCATCAATATTTTACACTTGTGTTGTCTCCATCTTTATTAAAGGGGAACTAGTGCCCGCTGTAAGTGCATTGGTTTTCTGACCTGTGTTGGTAAATATAGTTGGTTTTTTTTTGGGCTATTTTTTTTATGTGCTTTAGATTTTACTGTGGAGACTCAGAAGACAATGAGGACCTTTATGTTCTACAACAGTTACCGTGCCAAACTTTAAACTAATAAATATTAATCAAGTATTTTTTGGGGGTTGCACATAGTACTAGTCTAGCACCACTGGTGGACACAGACAGAAGAGGGCGCTGTGCAAGAACAGTATACGGGCCCTTGTTTTGGAGCTGATGTGGGCCCCTAATCTTTTGGGTGCATGTGTGGTTGCATAGGTTGCACCAAAGACATGTCCGCCCTAGATCAGCACCCCCCAGTACCAACATTGCTGTTCACACAAAAGTGAAGTTAAAGTCTCTCCCCAGTAAGACCCCCCATCACAATACCCTCCCCCATTGGAGTCTGCCAATGCCGTATTAGTACCCACCGACACTAATGATGCTAATGTCCCAATTAGCAGATTCAGTCAGATGCATAAGAGCTCAAAATGGGCTTATTGTGTCATATGGATCCACACTAATTCGGCTTTTTTTTCTTAAAGATTATGGGGTTTAAAATAAATTGCCAAATCTTTTTTTAAATGCTCAGTTTTACTTTGACGTATTTTTTTTTTTTACTTTCAGAATGCAGCTTAATAGATCCATATTGATAGTTTATGGGTAGCAATGGGCACAATTTAGAAGAGCATGTTCCATATTTACATAGATCACACATGCTGATTTGTTTCGAGATTTTTTTTTGTACATTTTTTTCTTAACAAAGATGCAAAAGCACTTTACCAAAAAACAGAGCAAATATAAATGAGACAAAGATTAATTGTAAAAAACTAAATCCTGCTTGTACATCAACTATATCTTAATAGAACCATTCGCAGCGGCGTAGTAGACCCGAGTTGGTCTGATATCATAAAGCTCAGTTTGAGTGATTTGTCACAGATCGAGTGTTATAAACTTTATGACTTTATCTGAGATATTGCTGTGTATACATTGTGAGTGCTACAGATGACAAATCAAACACATGCAATATTTACCCATCGGAGCCTCAAACACCAAGTTACAGATACAGAACTCATCCTGTTCCTCTGGATCAGTCACTTACCGGCTCTGTAAAGATGAATCCCTGCTCCTCACTGTAGGTGAATCTGCCGCCTGCTTCCAGCACTTTGCACTGTGTGCAGAGAAGTTATCCAGCTCCTCCCTGGCTCTCATGTTACAGAATACAGCACATTGTAGGGGAATGCTGAAACATAACTTGCGTAACCACTCTGTTTCCTGTTCTCTAACATCAAGGTGTTTTCAAAGTCTTTTTTTTGTAATGTATTTTGCACCTGGACAGGCAGGAGTAGACATATCGCAAGTGGAGAGGGAGCCCTCTCAACTAGAGCTCAACTAGGAAAGCTCTGCACTAAATATTGTATATATTCGAGACAACCAATGAACATGTGGGATTGCCCGCCATACCGGGTAATACCGGAGCCATGTTGGATGCTAGCATTATGGTGATTGGCCGGTCGTTCTGTGTCATGGAGTCACACTGTGTTCAGGAACCAGTTCTATGGAGAGTTGATATAGGAGGGAGAGCAGAGATATTTTCAGGGCCAAATATTTTCCTCTCTGTAGTAAAAGCGCTGTTATCTGCTTTAGGCCAGGGACACACATGACATAACGTATAAAACAACGGTCCGTTTTTCACGGACGAGAATCGCACAAATGTTTCAAAAACAGTGATCCGTGTGCAGTGCGAGTATGCAATTTCCTCGCATCAAATGATCCGTGTGTCATCCGTATGCCATCCATATGCCGAGATTTTCTCGCAAACTTGCAAAACCGACATCTAATGGATTTATGTGCTCAAATGTTCGTTAAAAAATATATACAGTATATATATATATATATATAGATATGTCATTGAGACACATATATATATATTCTGTATTTATATTTCATTCAGCGCGATATCTGTGAACAGCCGGTAATTCAATTGCCGGCTTTTCATTTCTCCTGCACAAACCCGACAGGATATGAGACATGGTTTACATACAGTAAACCATCTCATATCCCCTTTTTTTTTGCATATTTCACATTACTAATGTTAGCAGTGTGTATGTGCAAAATGTGGCCGCTGTAGCTGCTCAAATAAAGGGTTAAATGGCGGAAAAAATTGGCGTGGGCTCCCGCGCAATTTTCTCCGCCAGAGTAGTAAAGCCAGTGACTGAGGGCAGATATTAATAGCCTAGAGAGGGTCCATGGTTATTGGCCCCCCCCCCGTGGCTAAAAACATCTGCCCCCAGCCACCCCAGAAAAGGCACATCTGGAAGATGCGCCTATTCTGGCACTTGGCCACTCTCTTCCCACTCCCGTGTAGCGGTGGGATATGGGGTAATGAAGGGTTAATGCCACCTTGCTATTGTAAGGTGACATTAAGCCAGGTTAATAATGGAGAGGCGTCAGTGATGATACCTATCCATTATTAATCCAGTTGTAAGAAAGGGTTAAAAAACACACTGGTGACTACCTCTTGAAGCTCATGAAGAAAATACCATGAGTGTGCAAAGCAGTCATCACAGCAAAAGGTGGCTACTAGGATTGCCCGATCCAATCATGAAAAATTGGAATTATTCCGATTTTCACTATGATCTGAATTCCGAATCCCGATTCCAATCTTTGAATGTGATCGGAAATCGGAAGTGCGTTTTTTTTTTTTTTTGCACAGTGCTTGTGATTGACACATGAACCACCCAATGAAGAGCCTGTGAAGTGTGGGCACATCCTGAAATGCTGGTAGGCATTTTAACTACTGGCATGACTGTGATTGGCTGTGATCAGGCACTATAAAAGGTTGACGCCGCCATTTTGTGTTCACTCTACTGTGAATTCAGTTAGGGAGTAGGGTTGAGCGAAACGGGTCGTTCATTTTCATAAGTCGCCGACTTTTGGCAAAGTCAGCGTCTCATGAAACCCGACCCGATCCCTGTGTGGGGTCGGCCATGCGGTACGCGATCTAGGCGCGAAAGTCGCGTTTCGTATGACGCGTTTAGCGCCATTTTTGCAGCCAATGAAGGAGCGTTAGAGTGCTGACGTAGGTGTTAGGGGGCGTACACAACAACAGGCATTTTTTGCGTGCATTACAGCGATGTGCAAAGTGTAAAACGAGCGTTCTGGGAGCGATGTGGAAAATCAGCGTTTAGGGAGAGGGAGAGAGAGAGAGAGAGAGAGAGAGAGATTGATTTAAAAAATAATATAATTTCTTCATTGGGTTTCGTGTTTCGGCCGAAACCAGACTTTTCACGTGGTCGGCCGATTACACTCGACTCGACTTTTAAGACAGTCGGGTTTCACAAAACCCGACTCGACCCTAAAAAACTAAAGGTCGCTCAACCCTATTAGGGAGAGCTTGTCTCTGTCATTAGAGAGAGAGAGAAAATATTGTTGTGTCTCTAATAGCGTTTTTGTCCTATCTATTTTAACACCTCCTGTGTTAAAGTACCTTCCCTGACTGTGCTTCCCTACCCTGTGTTTTTTTTTATTAAGACCTGCACAGAGTTCTGTGGAGCCAGCAGCGTCACTGTGCAGCATACACTGGTCTGCTTACTACATTCTCTGCAGATTGCAGCGCCTGTCTTTTTGGTGTTTCAGCACACCATCCACCAATCTTTTATTTTGGTCGGACTGCAGCCATTGAGAATTGGATAGATAGATAGAGGGAACAAAAGTTATTTAGTTCGGTGATCCTATACCTCTTAGGGTACTGTCACACATTGGCACTTTGATCGCTACGACGGTACGATCCGTGACGTTCCAGCGATATCCATACGATATCGCTGTGTCTGACACGCAGCAGCGATCAGGGACCCTGCTGAGAATCGTACGTCGTAGCAGATCGTTTGGAACTTTATTTCGTCGCTGGATCTCCCGCTGTCATCGCTGGATCGTTGTGTGTGACAGCGATCCAGCGATGCGTTCGCTTGTAACCAGGGTAAACATCGCCAGCGTAAAAGTAAAAAAAACAAACAGTACATACTTACATTCCGGTGTCTGTCCCCCGGCGTTCTGCTTTCCTTGCACTGTGAGCGCCGGCCGGCTGGAAAGCGAGCACAGCGGTGACGTCACCGCTGTGCTTTCCGGCTGGCACAGACACAGTGGAGAGAAGCAGAACGCCGGGGGACAGACACCGGAATGTAAGTATGTACTGTTTGTTTTTTTTTACGTTTACGCTGGTAACCACAGTAAACATCGGGTTACTAAGCGCGGTCCTGCGCTTAGTAACCGGATGTTTACCCTGGTTACCCGGGGACTTCGGCATCGTTGGTCGCTGGAGAGCTGACTGTGTGACAGCTCCCCAGCGACCACACAATCACTTACCAACGATCACGGCCAGGTTGTATCGCTGGTCGTGATCGTTGGTAGATCGTTTAGTGTGACAGTACCCTTAGTGAGGACTGGGGAGGGGAGAGGTGTGGGAATAGGGAAATATTCTTACCTAGTTATTAGCACAATATTTGTAGCTTCCACTTTTGCACCGTAGATTACGCCCCCACAGTGCAACTGCTACAAAAAATTCCTAATACTACCACCTGCATTTTGTGTGTGATTGCACTCTAATTGGAATCACCACAATAGTTCCAGTTAGTGTCGGTTTACACCTCTGTGCAGCAGTCGAGGTGTAATCTATCACACTATCGTATTTTTGTTGTGTGATTGTGCCGCCTTGCACATTCTCACCTAGTTTTCGCAGAATATTTGTAGATTCCACTTTTGCACCGTAGATTACACCCCCACGGTGCAACTGCTACAAAAACTCTGTGATACTTTCAGATTTTGATAAATACAGTTCACACAACACCAGTTCATATTCGTATAGGCCACACCAGTTTCTATTAAAGTTTACGCCAAACTAGATCCAATTAGTGTTTCTTACACCTGTCTGCAGCTTTACAGGTTTAGGCACACTAAATAGGAGAACTCTTCTGTCCTTCCGCCCATCTAAGCCTAGAGAGAGGAGGAAGGCAGGGAGTAAGGGATGTGGTCGAGGCCGCGGTTGCAGAGGTGTTGCAGGGAGAGGACATGGAGAATCTTTGCCTGCTGCGGGCACAAGTGACTCAGCCACTAGCTATTCCTGGGAACAGTCCTTCATGCGCAGCTTTGTTGGAGGTCGTGGTATCCCATTGCTGGGGGGAGAACAAATTGAAACCTTTGTTGAATGGATGGCAGCTGCGGCATCGACTTCAATTCGTTCGTCATCCTTATCCTCCCAGATACAGAGCACAGAGTCCGCTCATGTCAGTGTAGAGCACCGCTCTGCTTCTTCACTATCACCTGCCAAATTACCCAGGCAGTTAGAGGGACCAGTACAGGAGCCATCTTTACTTCTGTTTGAAGAATCTGTTGGCTGTGGATCAGGGGGCCAGTCAGGCAGTATTCGACAACAGGAAGAAGAGCAGTTATGCAGTGATGCCAAACTTTTATTTCTCTCAGAAGAAGAAGAGGCGGGTAGCCCTGTGCACACAGCCAGCCGACCACAGTACGCATCAGATGATGATGAAACTCAGGTGGCATTAGCTGGTGCGTCCTGCAGTATACAAACTACCCGGGAGGAGCAATTGTCTGAGGTGTTGGAAGACGGTCCAACAGATGATGAGGTCCTTGATCCATCATGGTGTGAGGGACAGCAAAGTGGTAGTAGCAGCTCAGAGGAAGAGATTCCCACAACAGTACAGCAGCAGAGGGGCAAAAAAGGGAGTAGAGTGAGGGGCGAGAGTTGGTTGCCTGTAGCCTCCACTTCGGCACCCAGAAGGAGCAGGACCCACGCAAAAACTAGTGCAAGTGGTGCTCCAAAGAGATGTGGTGCCTGGGCCTTTTTTGACCAAGTTGCCAATGACATTACAACAGTCATATGCAATCTGTGTCATCTAACTCTGAAGCAAGGGAAACACGTCCACAACCTCAATACCACCAATATGTTGAGGCATTTGAGGATCAAGCACATTGCGGAGAGGACAAGTCACATAAAAAATCTTGGCCAACCTGCAGCTCCATGTGCCACCTCTTCCGCTAACGTTGTAGCTTGTGCCTCCCAGGAGAGAGAGGGAACATCCTCCTGCAGTAGTGTACAGAGCCATCGTCACTGTCACACCGCCACCAACCTCACAATGCCGGTTATCCTCACTGTCCCAGTCTAGCCTGCAACCATCCGTCCCACAGTTATAGGCTCGAAAATGGAAACTCCCGGCAAGCCACCCCCGAGCACAGGCCCTCAAAGCTACCATTTCAAAACTGCTGGCCCTTGAAATGCTATCATTCAGGCTGGTGGACACGGACGCCTTTCGCAACCTCATGGTATTGGCAGTCCCACAATACTGTGTTCCTAGCCGCCACTATTTTAGTCGAAAAGCCATCCCTGCCCTGCAACAGCACGTAGAGAAAAAAATTAAGCGTGCGCTACTTAACGCCATCAGCAGCAAGGTCCACCTGACCACCGATGCATGGACCAGTAAGCACGATCAGGGACGCTACATTTCCCTCACTGCCCATTGGGTAAATGTGGTGGAGCCGGGTACAGAAGTGGATAGTGGCACTGCGCAGGTCCTGCCAAAGTCAAGGATTGCAGGACTTTCATCCATTCACATTGCCTCTTCCTCCTACTCCACTTTCTCAGATTCCTCCGCACAGCAGTTGGCACCATCTACACCCACAAGGATTGGTGAACTGTCCACTGACACGGCCAAGTTGAGCACTGCCGTGGCCAAACATCAACAGGCCGTGTTGAAATTAATTAGTTTTGGGGATACAAGCCATACTGCAGAGAAGCTGTGGAATCCATCATGCAGCAGAGCGACCAGTGGTTTAGGCCGCTCAACCTCCAGCCAGGTATGGTGGTGTGTGATAATGGGCGAAACCTGGTGGCAGCTCTGGGTCTAGCCAACCAATCTGACTCACATCCCGTGCCTGGCACATGTGTTAAATTTGGTCGTGCAGAGTTTTCTTAAAAGCTATCTGGATCTTGAAGATCTTCTGCACAAGGTCCGTGGCGAGTGGGCTCACTTGCGCCGTTCGAGCGTACACAATGCTCGCATTGCAGCTCTGCAGCGAAGATTTAATATGCCTGAAAACCGCCTCATATGTGACGTCTGCACTAGGTGGAATTCCACGTTGCATATGCTGGAGAGGTTGTGTGAACAGCAGCAGGCAGTAATGGAATTCCAGCTGCATCAGGCGCAAACGAGTAGCACAGCTCGCAGGCCACACTTCACATGTGCCGAGTGGGCTTACATGAAGGACATCTGCTGTGTTTTGTGGCCCTTTCATGATTCCACTCTCATGTCGAGTGCGGATGATGCCATAGTCAGCATCACTGTACCCCTCATATGCCTCCTCAAAAAAACTATGCTAGGGATCAGGGATGCAGTTTTGGACGAGGAGGAGGAGGAACAAATGCTGACAATGCCTTCTGTATTGGGACAGTCTACCCACAGCTCTACAGGTGGGTTGTTAGCCAGGCAACATGGCAACTCACAAAGGTCCAGACAGGGGACACTTTTGATGACGAGAAGGAGGAAGAATTGGAGGAGGAAGTAGTGTGGCCAGAGGAGGATGGTACACCACACACTGGTAGTCATCATTTACAGCGAGGATGGGGGGATGAAGAGGAGACAAGAGAGCATGCCTCAAGCAGGGGATAGTGGGGTGTGGCCAGTTGGCAGTCTGCAACACATGAGTGATTTCACGCTGCAGTGCCTTCGAAACGACCGCCGTATCGCTCGCATTCTCAACACTGATGATTACTGGGTGGCCAGCCTCCTGGATCCTCGCTACCGGGACAACCTACAAACCCTGATAACACCGTTGAACCGGGATCGTAAAATGCAAGAGTTCAAAGACACACTGGTACATTCGATGATGTCCTCATTTCCACCTGAGAGGACTACTTCGAGTGTTTCACATGGCAGCTCAGTGCCTCCAGGACGGGGAGGAAGCCATCCACAGAGCAGGAACAGCACCTCTGCAGAAGGCCAGATAAGTCTTACCAAAATGTGGCAAAGTTTTGTGTGCCCGCAACCACGTCATGCATCATCCCATACAGTTCCATTCAGCAGGACGCAGCATTACCGTCAGATGGTGGCAGACTACATATCAAGCCATCGTAGTGAAGGACAAGACGTGCACTCTCGCTAATACTGGTGCAGACTGAACATGGAGGGATACTCCAGAATATAGTCCTGTACAACAACAGTCGCACTTCAAAAAGAGAGGTCTTCAGAATTTTTGTTAGCCAAAAAACGTGTTTTTTTTTTATTGTGAACAAACACTAAAATGAAGGTATCACCGCAGTGTTTCAAGGTAACGTTTCGACCCACAGGGTCTTTCTCAAACCTTACTGAAACAAAAAACAAAATGTACAAGGTATCACAAAACATGAACATATAACATATTACAAAAATAATATTTACAAATACAAAGTCCCTATATACTCAAAATTCGTGTTGCGTCGCCATGGTAGTCGACAGGGCGACAGAATTGCAGGACCCAACAAGATACTGAGGAGATACATTGGTGGGAGACATCAGGGTTGTCTTTGGACGTAGTCATGGCAGTGAAGCACCAATGGGATATCAGTGTGGCAAAAGCTACAGAAGCGGGGCGTACCGCGGGAACAATATCATAAGGAAACAAAGACTATAATGAAATCAGCCAGTATTTTGGACAAACAGTATCATGTATGAGAACAGTGGTCTAAAGAGAACAATGGTAAACAAAGACAGTATCAAACAAACATAATACCCTGATGCAGTAATATAGATGAAGGTATGGGATACCCAGGTGGTGGATGCTAATAGAGGTAAGAAACTGACCTTTCAATAGTAGATACCGAGCGGAGGACACAAATCCCTGGAGAGATGCAGGAGTCCCTTTAGGGGCTATGAAAAAGAAGGCCACAGTGGTGAATGTACTAATAGAGGCTGCAAGTCCAAAGCAAGGAAAAAAAGGGAAAGCGGGCATAATTACCTGTAACTTGAGAGTAACTGGTGTCTGCGGTGGTGGTGTGTGTGGGACCAGGGAGATAAGCGCCTTTTATACTGGGCGGCAGGAAGTGAGGAGCGTGGGGTGCGCAGGCGCACTATGCAGTGAGCAGAGAGAGGTCTGAAACGCTTGGAGCAGGAGAACCAAGTCACGCATGCGCGGTGTGGGCAAAGCTGCGCTGAGGGCGAGGGGCGGGGATCACAGTGGAAGTCGTCTGCGCAGGAGCGCAGAGTAGCGGTGAGACATGGAACGTACATGAGAATATGGTCTTAACGTTGTATACACAGTAAAAGGACACAGGATGCAGTAACCCCCAAGATAAGGTTGCATAATGTGATGAAGGGAAACGAAAGACATCAGGCATAATGTGCTGAAAGCGCTGGTGGTACATAATGGAGATCCTGCTGGGGGCTGACTGTATATGACCTAGTGTGCAGGCAGAGATGTGTAGAACCTAAAAAACATTGAGCAGGAACTGTATACTAAAGAAAAATTGTACTAAATAATAACATTGTGCAGAATGGACAAAATTTGGAAGAAAATATGGTAAAAAAAATGGTACAAAAATAATAAAATAATAAAATAATTGCATTGATTTATTCAATTTTCCAGATTCCCTATTTTTAATCTATGGTTTTCCTGACAGCTTCTCAGGGTTCACCACACAATCTACTGTCTACCATCTCTTCATTTATACTCTAGCTCTCTCCAGCCTCAGTAATATCATCAGATTTTTACTTTTAATTTTATTTTTATTTTTATTATTTTTATTTTATTATTTTATTATTTTTGTACCATTTTTTTACTATATTTTCTTCCAAATTTTCTCTATTCTGCACAATGTTATTATTTAGTACATTTTTTCTTTAGTATACAGTTCCTGCTCAATGTTTTTTAGGTTCTACACATCTCTGCCTGCACACTAGGTCATATACAGTCAGCCCCCAGCAGGATCTCCATTATGTACCACCAGCGCTTTCAGCACATTATGCCTGATGTCTTTCGTTTCCCTTCATCACATTATGCAACCTTATCATGGCGGTTACTGCATCCTGTGTCCTTTTACTGTGTATACAACGTTAAGACCATATTCTCATGTACGTTCCATGTCTCACCGCTACTCTGCGCTCCTGCGCAGACGACTTCCACTGTGATCCCCGCCCCTCGCCCTCAGCGCAGCTTTGCCCACACCGCGCATGCGTGACTTGGTTCTCCTGCTCCAAGCGTTTCAGACCTCTCTCTGCTCACTGCATAGTGCGCCTGCGCACCCCACGCTCCTCACTTCCTGCCGCCCAGTATAAAAGGCGCTTATCTCCCTGGTCCCACACACACCACCACCGCAGACACCAGTTACTCTCAAGTTACAGGTAATTATGCCCGCCTTCCCTTTTTTTCCGTGCTTTGGACTTGCAGCCTCTATTAGTACATTCACCGCTGTGGCCTTCTTTTTCATAGCCCCTAACGGGACTCCTGCATCTCTCCAGGGATTTGTGTCCTGCGCTCGGTATCTACTATTGAAAGGTCAGTTTCTTACCTCTATCAGCATCCACCACCTGGGTATCCCATACCTTCATCTATATTACTGCATCAGGGTATTATGTTTGTTTGATACTGTCTATGTTTACCATTGTTCTCTTTAGACCACTGTTCTCATACATGATACTGTTTGTCCAAAATACTGGCTGATTTCACTATAGTCTTTGTTTTCTTATGATATTGTTCCCGCGGTACGCTCCGCTTCTGTAGCTTTTGCCACACTGATATCCCATTGGTGCTTCACTGCCATGACTACGTCCAAAGACAACCCTGATGTCTCCCACCAATGTATCTCCTCAGTATCTTGTTGGGTCCTGCAATTCTGTCGCCCTGTCGACTACCATGGCGACGCAACATGAATTTCGAGTAGATAGGGATTTTGTATTTGTAAATATTATTTTTGTAATATGTTAAATGTTCATGTTTTGTGATACCTTGTACATTTTGTTTTTTGTTTCAGTAAGGTTTAAGAAAGACCCTGTGGGTCGAAACGTTACCTTGAAACACTGCGGTGATACCTTCATTTTGGTGTTTGTTCACAATAAAAAAAACCACGTTTTTTGGCTAACAAAAATTCTGAAGACCTCTCTTTTTTGAGTGCGACTGTTGTTGTACAGAACTACATGTCAAGCCATGTCAGTGTGTCCCAGGATGGTTCTGCCCCCTTTAAGTTTTGGGTCTCCAAGCTAGATATATGGCCAGAGCTTAGCCAGTATGCCTTGGAGGTGCTGGCCTGCCCCGCTGCCAGTGTGTTATCGGAGCGTGTCTTTAGCGCCGCTGGTGGAGTCCTAACAGACCAACGCATGCACCTATCCACCGATAACGTTGACCGCCTAACTTTTATAAAGATGAACCAGGTCTGGATCTCGCCAGACTTTGCAAGCCCTGCGCCAGATGAGACTGAATAAACACATGTCTGGCAACAGTCTCCAGGTCCACACTTGGCCCTCTGGCACCACTAGATTGATAAGCCCACCTGGGCTTCAGCACCGTCAGCTGTTGCTCGGAAGTGTCAGTAGCACAGTGAACACCTGCTGCCGTGTTGTCGGGGTTCAGCACGGCAAGCTGGACTCTGGCTGTGCTACTGGCAATTCAAATTCCGCTGTCCACCTACAATGAATCCTGTACCACTGCCTCAGCACCACCCGCTGTTGCCCTGCACGGTTTCCTATGTTAGCTGGTTCTCAAGAGTGCCGGCAGGTCAGTTGCCTCCTAGACTGGTAATCGGGGAGATGCACAACTTTATCTGCTCCTGCTCCGTGCCCCAGTAGAGTTAGCTGGGTCTCCAGAGTGCAGGTAGTCCAGGCGGCTCCTGCTGTGGCTCCAGGTTCCAGTAACAGAAGCTGTCCTTTATTTTGGGGGTTAGTAACACATGTTAACCCTGTAGTCCAATACGAGTTCCAGAACCGCCAGATGGTTCTCGATAGTGCCAATGGGACTTATACCTTCTGCTTAGTTACAGGGTTCCAGCAACACCAGATGGTTCTCGCTAGTGGCAATGGCACTTATACCTTCTGCTTAATAACAGAGTCCCAGCATTACCAGCTGGTTCTCGATAATGTCTTTGCCACAGGTTTCATCTACTGTGTATCTGGGTTCCACTAACATGAGCTGATCCACGAATGTGCTTTCGGACACTGGTACTTCTTGCTGTTCCTCCGTGCACCTGAACTACATGCTTCACAAATTTCAATTATAAATACAAGTACCAAAAGAAGAAGAACAAGAAGACCCAGAAGAAGAAGAAGAACTAGAGGAAGAAGAAGATGAAGCAAAGGTTTAGGAAATGGAAGAACCAGAAGCACCAGTACCCAAAGCACCAGAAGCAGAAGAACCAGATACCATAAGACCTGGAAAAAAATGAATAAGCAGAATAAGAATAAGCAGAATGATAAAATGCAGAAGAAGAAAAAAATAAGTCTAAGCAGAAGACAAAACAGAGTATGGGGGTAAGTCCATTCCTCCTCGTGGTACCCCTGGAGACTCCCTGCTGCTGCGGGGCAAGCTGAACGCGGACCCTCCCGGTGAGAGTCCCCTGAAACCATGCAAAGTTCTTATATTTAAACCTACTCTGACACAACAGAGGAATAGGGCAAGCAAAATTATTATTTTATTTTTTTTTTTACAATAAACACATTTTCTTAAAAAAGCTATCAGAATGAGCCATTTAAAAAAGAAGGATGAAAGGTAACAAAACAAAAAAAAAATTGAAATTAATAGTGGGTAGAACTCGGTATGATTTATTGTACCCAGGGCAAAGAACAACAAACATGGCATCAATGCTGCTGCCGCGGATGATATGCAGACAAAAAATGTAGGCAGGACTCTTGCTACAGCGCACTCTATTTTGGATTGTGGTGCGCAGCTATACAACTCTTCAACATTTTTATTGACTGTGGCGACTGGGCGTTAGCTGTAGACTTAAGCCTTTCAGCATCTTGTCGTGTGCGACGTGGGTCAGAAAGATGTTGGTGTGATTTCGGGTCATCAGTATCTATAGTGAATGTTGTGGTTTTCCCCGCTGGTTCCAGTGTATGGCCTCCCTGCATCTCAGGCGTAGATTGCAGCGGAAGTGACAGACAATCATTTAACAACCGTTTTTGCCCTTGATCTTAGCGGAAAATAGAGCGAAGCAGGCACCTCGGCTTGGGAGATCCACAGGCATGATAATGGTATCTACAACACCGTGCCCACTGTTGAAGAATAAAATGAAATGAATGAAGAAAAAGTAAATTCCAAAGAGTTTGCCAAGCATTACGTTATTATTTTGACCCGTAGACCAAATGTGCCCCATTATAACCGCTATTCATACTAAAAACAGTACTTGTGCCCATTATTATTTGATTTCTCTGGCTCCGCTGCCTCCGATTACCAATTCTACATGTTATTTTGGCATTTTTAGTAATTTAGAAAACACCACAATGTAAAATAGGTGTTTTAGGAATTCCGATTTTTTTAGCCACATTGACTTGGAAATCGGCGATCGGGAATTCAGATTTCCGATCCTCTTTGAAGTGTGATTGGACAGATCCTTTCCGATCCGATTTTTAGTGTGATAGATCAACCCTAGTGGCTACTTTGAAGAACCTAGAATATAAGACATCATTTCAGTTGTTTGACACTTTTTTGTTAAGTATATAATTACACACGTGTGATTTCATAGTTTTGATGCCTTCAGTGAGAATGTACATTTTTCATAGTCATGAAAATATAGAAAAATCTTTAAATGAGAAGGTGTGTCCAAACTTTAGGTCTGTACTGTATACATACACACATTATATATATATATATATATATATATATATATATATATATATATATATATATATACACACACACACATACATATATACACACATACACACACACTGCTCAAAATAATAAAGGGAACACTAAGATCCCACATCCTAGATATCACTGAATGAAATATTCCAGTTGTAAATCTTTATTCATTACATAGTGGAATGTGTTGAGAACAGTAAAACCTAAAAATGATCAATGTAAATCACAACTAGCATCCCATGGAGGTCTGGAGTTGGAATGATGCTCAAAATCAAAGTGGAAAATGAAGTTACAGGCTGATCCAACTTCAGTGGAAATGCTTCAAGACAAGAAAATGTTGCTCAGTAGTGTATGTGGCCTCCACATGCCTGTATGACCTGATGAAGCGGCGGATGGTCTCTGGGTGTAATATTATATATATATATATATATATATATATATATATATATATATATATATATATATATATATATATATATATATATATATATATATATATATATATACATATACATACATACACACACACACACACACACACACACACACACACACACTGCTCAAAAAAAATAAAGGGAACACTTAAACAACAGAATATAACTCCAAGTACATCAAACTTCTGTGAAATCAAACTGTCCATTTTGGAAGCAACACTGTTTGACAATCAATTTCACATGCTGTTTTGCAAATGGAATAGAAAACAGATCGAAATTATTGGCAATTATCAAGACACACTCAATAAAGGAGTGTTTCTGCTGGTGGGGACCACAGAACACATCTCGGTACCAATGCTTTCTGGCTGATGTTTTGGTAAATTTTGAATGTTGATTGTGCTTTCACACTTGGGGTGCCATGAGACGGACTCTGCAACCCACACAAGTGGCTCAAGTAGTGCAGCTCATCCACGTTGGCACATCAATGTGAGTTGTGGAAAGAAGGTTTGCTGTGTCTGTCAGCGTAGTGTCAAGAGGCTGGAGGCGCTACCAGTAGACAGGCCGGTACACCAGGAGACATGTAGGGGGTCATAGGAGGGCAAAACCCAGCAGGACCCCTAGCTCAGCCTTTGTGCAAGGAGCAACAGGAGGAGCACTGCCAGAGCCCTGCAAAATAACCTACAGCAGGCCACAAATGTGCATGTGTCTGCACAAACGGTTAGAAACCAACTCCATGAGGATGGTCTGAGTGCCCAACGTCCACAGAAGGGGGTTTTGCTCACAGCCCAACACCATGCAGGATGCTTGGCATTTGCCACAGAACACCAGGATTGGAAAATACGCCACTGGCTCCCTGTGATCTTCACAGATGAAAGCAGGTTCACACTGAACAAATATGACAGAAGTGAAAGAGTCTGGAGACGCTGTGGAGAGCGATCTGCTGCCTGCAACATCCTTCAGAATGACCGGTTTGGCAGTGGGTCAGTAATGGTGTGGGGTGGCATTTCTTTGGAGGGCCGCACAGCCCTCTATGTGCTCGCCAGAGGTAGCCTGACTGCCATTAGGTACCGAGATGAGATCCTCAGACCCCTTGTGAGACCATATGCTGGTGCGGTTGGCCCTGGGTTCCTCCTAATGCAGGACAATGCCAGACCTCATGTGGCTGGAGTGTGTCAGCAGTTCCTGCAAGATGAAGGCATTGAAGCTATGGACTGGCCTGCCCCTCCCCCAGACCTGAGTCTGATTGAACACATCTGGGACATCATGTCTCACACCATCCACCAGCGTCACGTTGCACCACAGACTGTCCAGGAGTTGGCAGATGCTTTAGTCCAGGTCTGGGAGGAGATCCCTCAGGAGACCATCGGCCGCTTCAACACAGCACAGAACAACGCTGCTGTGGAGCATGCTCAGGCGTTTTAAAGAGGACACACACACTACTGAGCATAATTTCCTTGTCTTGAGGCATTTCCACTGAAGTTGGATCAGCCTGTAACTTCATTTTCCACTTTGATTTTGAGCATCAGTCCAACTCCAGACCTCCTTGGTAATGAATAAAGATTTACAACTAGAATATTTCATTCAGTGATATCTAGGATTTTAGTGTTCCCTTTATTTTTTTTTAGCAATGTATATATACATACATACATATACACACACATACACCGTATTTGAGCCCACGCCATAGGCTGCAAGAAAGAGAACTGATATGCTATGGACTTCCATATCCCTCACCCTGTGCCCCATCCATTGTTCCTAAAGTCTCCACCCATCATCCCCACAATCCCTATCCCTAATGTATACATGAGTTGGCAAGACTAATGTTTCTTTGGCCCTGCCAATAAAGGTTCCTTGAATTGAATTATTAGAATATATAATATATAGATTTTCACCGACTAATCCAATTGGAGGAAAGCGCATAAAATATATGTTTTACTTAGGACCATTAAAATAACAGGTGATTTACTAAGTCTATAATTATTAAAATTCTAAATTTCCTAAAATAGCTAAATCGTGCCAGACCGACCTCCATTATTGTGGTGGTGTGTCTATTGGGGTATAGCATTCGTGTATAGGTAATAAGTGCCGTATTAGATATTAGTAATTATGTTATCAAAAAGGTCGATTAAGGAGGGTAGGTATCAGCCAAATACTCTTTATCTTTTAGTATTCAGTCAACTAATGTTGGGAAAGAATGTCACTCTCCGATCTGCTAGTATGTGTCAGCAGACTCATCAGCAGCGATGGAGTGTGCTGTGTTGAGTATATAATTGCTCCGATTGGCACAGCTATAGGCTTTATATCTTTAGTGTGATTTTCTCAGCTATAGGCCGGGATCACACACAGCGAGATACGGCCGAGTCTCGCAGGTTAAATCCAAGCTCTGGCACCGGCACTCCACTCCGCTCCGGAATGCCGGTGCCAGAGCTTGGATTTAACCTGCTAGACTCGGCCGTATCTCGCTGTGTGTGATTCCAGCCATAGAGTGCTATCAGGATCTGTTAGTTGTACCACTCTCCTGCATGTTAGTGCATGACAATAAGCAACAGGCTGTGCTAGGAAAGCAGTCTGAGTTTATTGATTGCTAATACCCTTAGGAGCTAGCTCGGCATTTTTTGCATAGCACAGGTAGATTCTCCCACTGCACAGGACTACATCAATCCCATATATTTCAATAAAGCCCTATGTGTTTCGTCATAGTTTATGATTGCTATGATCATCAGGGGCTAGTGGTTATGTATTAATAATTCAGTCACGGGTATGATGGTTTTTAACCCCTTAACCCCCAGAGCTTTTTTCGTTTTTCACTTCCCTACTTCCCAAAGCTATAACTTTTTTTATTTTTCCGTAAATATGGCCATGTTAGGGCTTATTTTTTTGCAGGACAAGATGTATTTTTGAACAACACAATTGGTTTTACCATGCCGTGTACTAGAAAACAGAAAAAAAATTCCAAGTGGGGTGAAATTTCAAAAAAAGTGCAATCCCACACTTGTTTTTTGTTTGGATTTTTTGCTAGGTTAACTAAATCCTAAAACTGACTTGCCACTATGATTCTCCAGGTCATTACGGGTTCATAGACACCAAACATGTCTAGGTTCTTTTTTATCTAAGTGATGAAAAAAAATTCCAAACTTTGCTTAAAAAAAAAAAAAAAAATTGCACAATTTTCCGATACACGTAGCGTCTCCATTTTTGGTGATCTTGGGTTGGGTGAGGGCTTGTTTTTTGCACGCCGAGCTGACGTTTTTAATTATACCATCTTGGTGCAGATACATCCATTTCCTCGCCCGTTATTGCATTTCAATGCAATGTAGCAGTGACCAAAAAAATGTAAACACATTGAACAGTGAACCCATCCGGACTCTCCACACCCCATACATAGGGCCCTGTGATTTACCTTGCGGTGACGGAGCATCGCCTAAGGTAAACAGACATGTGCGTTCTAAAAAGACACACCGCAAGTCCGTTAATGCAGGGCCGCCGGATGCGTGTTCGCACGCATAGTGGAGACAGGATTTCATAAAATCCCCCCCACTGTGCTGCAACATCTGGACGCTGCGGATTGAACGTTGCGGCTGTACGAAGCGTTCAATCCGCAGCTAATCCGGATGTAATACTGACCGTGGACACATAACCAGGATGGTAGGTATCAGGCAAATACTGTATCGGCTTTTTGATAACATCATTACCAATACCTAATACAGTCACTTAGTACCTATACACAAGTGCTATACCCCAATAGACACACCACAACAATAACGATGGTTGGTGTTGCACAGCTGAGCTGTTTTTAGAAATTTAATAATTATATACTTAGAAAATAACTTGATATTTCAATGGTCCTCATTAAAAGTTATATTTTATACTCTTTATTCCAATTGGATTAGTCAGTGAAAATTTACATATTATTGCAGCGCCCCAGAGTCCTGGTCAATGCAGTAATGTCATTCTTCCACCAGGGGGAGTGATATTATGTCTGAAGGTTATAAAGGAGATCTTCCTACCAGGTATCACAAACCATACACCACACTTTACACTCCAGACCACCAGGGGGAGCCTTGCTCCTATCTACTAGGGCACTCCTCACAGAAGGGTAAAACTGGTGGGCTGGATAGAAAGTTAGGGAGAAGCTGGCTGGGCTTTGCCCAGGCAACACCTGTCAGGCAGGCAGGGGGAATGGAGGAAGATCGAAGCTGCAGACAGAGGGCCCCTGGCAGGGGTGGGATCCTGTCGGAGGTCTAGCTACAACAGAAAGACACGGAACTGCACCTGCCCCACGTGCGACAGCATCTTAAGAACGGACAGGAAGAGAACTGTGTTGTAGAGGGTGAGAAACGATGTCATAGCACAAGGAGAAAACACCAGGAGGAGTTCTGCCCTGAAATAGGCTGCCTCCTTCTGAGGCATGTAGCCGGTGGCCGGAACACCGAGGGAGTAATTGTCTCTATGCATTACTTCAGAGACCGGCAGGACAGTCAATTCCAAGTTGGCTGCCCGACCTTAATACCTAAGAAGACACAGTGGCAAATTGTGGGGGTCGGGGCGACTCTAGGGTCCCTATAAACAAGCCTCAGGCCATCAGTCATATGGGTTTGTCCTATCCACACCATCTGGGGGACAAAGAATAAGAAATAACATCTAGAACATCTACAAGAGTTGTGAGGACCTTACCGGGAAGCTCAGCAGGGAGGTACTACAACACACAGGTGCTAGTAGGAAGGCTACTGATTTCCACCTGGATAAAGGGACTCTGGATTTGACTGTGGACCAGCCGGACTCTGCCTACCCTGTGGTCTGTACCCTGGACGGTGGATGCTGAAGCCTCTAGTAAAGGTAAAGAGACTGCAACATTGAGTCCTCGTTATTCTCTGCGCCTTACATCATCCACCATCACCATCTACACTTCTGGGAAGCCCTGGGGATTCACTTCACCTGTGGGAAGGTATACCATCTTGCTGCCATAACATCACCCCAGCGGACCCCTAAGCAGCGTCGGTCACCCTCACCGAATTCCACTGGTGGCGTCACAAACTATCCAATTAAAGACCTTTCCCAAAACCATAAAAACTACTCCCATTATTTGGACGCCCCTCAAAGGGCCACGGACCAGGTCGGGCCACCGTGACATCCCCCGCAGAGCACTGAAGGACCCGGTGCCGAGTACTCCCTTGCCCATATACGTGGGGGCGATCCAATATAATTGTGGAGGAATCATGTTTACCAATTTGCAGATTAGAGATAGATATATATATATATATATATATATATATATATATATATATATATATATATATATATAAATAGAGAGAGAGACAGATGTCGGGGCCATGGTGCAGACATCATGCAATAATGATAAAATAAAACCCGGCTCATCATGATTGCATATCGAGGGTGTTGAGACGTAGAAGCGCCTTGTCAAGGCATGGAAAATGCAGACACCTGAAAAGCGTTGATCCGGGTCATGTGCATTTGTATCGCTGACTGTGAGTAGGGTTGAGCGACTTTCATTTTTTTAAGATCGAGTAGGGTTTTGGGAAACCCGATTTTGTCCAGAGTCGAGTCGAGTGCAGTCGGCCGATTATCGCTAAAAGTCGGGGATCGACCGAAACACGAAACCCAATGCAAGTCAATGGGGAAGCATAGTCGGCAGTGAGTGGAGGCCAGGAAAACACCTACAGTGCCCATTTTAATGCCAAAAACATCCATTCTTGTTTCTGAAGCTTGCCAATCTTAATTAACTGTATAATAATAGTTGGGCATAGGGAATTGGGGGAAAGTTGTGGGGGGAGTAGGGCTGGCTCAAGTTTTTCGTGGGCCCAGGAAATGCGGACTACGTCACGGCGGTGTTGCAGGGAAAGGTAAGTATTTAAACGTTGCAAGTGCTGTGATCCTGAGCAAGCAGGGGGGGGCCCACTCGTTCGCATTGCCACTGGCACAGGGCCCCTCAAAGTACGGCGGTGTGTTTGCATGGCGGGGGCGCCTCCCACCAGCAGCGACACTTTTGCGTACTCTGAGGGGCCCTGTGCCAGTGACGTCGCCAACGAGTATGCCCCCCCACCTGATGAAGGAACCTGCACTTTCATCTGCACCTTCCTCTTTGTCCCTGTGTAAGGTGGTATAACATGCGGGAAGGGGAACCTTACTTTCAGCAGGGTCAGATTCTGGCTGTGTAGAGTACAAGGGGAATGTAGTGGTCTAGGTCAATGTACCAGCAGACTCATTTAGCAGTGGCTGGGCAATGGGCAGGATGAGGAGGAAACAGATATAGGGCCAAAGAATAAAGTAGGCTACATGCAGTTCAAAATTGGTAACAGGACTAAACAGGCGGCATTGCTTTGTTCAGTGGAGTAGCAAACCCAAGAGCAGCAGACACTGTTTCAAGGGCCTAACCACACTAGTAGGCCAAATGCAGTTTAATATCTGATAGTATAGGGCGAAAGCCAGAATGTGGAAGCTCAGCTTTGTTCAGTTGAGGACAACACCAGGGAGGGGCAGACACCTTTAGTAGGCCGGAAAAGCCTATTGCATTTTTTAAAATGGTAATTTGGAGCAGAAGGTTGAAGCTCAGCTTTATTTAGTTGAGGACAACACCAGGGAGGGGCAGAAGCCGTTAGTAGGCCCTAACCACCATTTTTTTTTTTTAAAACCACTTAATGAGAGCCGGAAGGTTGAAGCTCAGCTTTATTTAGTTGAGGACAACACCAGGCAGGGGCACACAGACAGACACCTTTAGTAGGCCGGAAAAGCCTATTGCATTTTTTAAAATGGTAATTTGGAGCAGAAGGTTGAAGCTCAGCTTTATTTAGTTGAGGACAACACCAGGGAGGGGCAGAAGCCGTTAGTAGGCCCTAACCACCATTTTTTTTTTTTAAAACCACTTAATGAGAGCCGGAAGGTTGAAGCTCAGCTTTATTTAGTTGAGGACAACACCAGGCAGGGGCACACAGACAGACACCTTTAGTAGGCCGGAAAAGCCTATTGCATTTTTTAAAATGGTAATTTGGAGCAGAAGGTTGAAGCTCAGCTTTATTTAGTTGAGGAGAACACCAGGGAGGGGCAGAAGCCGTTAGTAGGCCCTAACCACCATTTTTTTTTTTTAAAACCACTTAATGAGAGCCGGAAGGTTGAAGCTCAGCTTTATTTAGTTGAGGACAACACCAGGCAGGGGCACACAGACAGACACCTTTAGTAGGCCGGAAAAGCCTATTGCATTTTTTAAAATGGTAATTTGGAGCAGAAGGTTGAAGCTCAGCTTTATTTAGTTGAGGACAACACCAGGCAGGGGCACACAGACAGACACCTTTAGTAGGCCGGAAAAGCCTATTGCATTTTTTAAAATGGTAATTTGGAGCAGAAGGTTGAAGCTCAGCTTTATTTAGTTGAGGACAACACCAGGCAGGGGCACACAGACAGACACCTTTAGTAGGCCGGAAAAGCCTATTGCATTTTTTAAAATGGTAATTTGGAGCAGAAGGTTGAAGCTCAGCTTTATTTAGTTGAGGACAACACCAGGGAGGGGCAGAAGCCGTTAGTAGGCCCTAACCACCATTTTTTTTTTTTAAAACCACTTAATGAGAGCCGGAAGGTTGAAGCTCAGCTTTATTTAGTTGAGGACAACACCAGGGAGGGGCAGAAGCCGTTAGTAGGCCCTAACCACCATTTTTTTTTTTTAAAACCACTTAATCAGAGCCGGAAGGTTGAAGCTCAGCTTTATTTAGTTGAGGACAACACCAGGCAGGGGCACACAGACAGACACCTTTAGTAGGCCGGAAAAGCCTATTGCATTTTTTAAAATGGTAATTTGGAGCAGAAGGTTGAAGCTCAGCTTTATTTAGTTGAGGACAACACCAGGGAGGGGCAGAAGCCGTTAGTAGGCCCTAACCAAAGTTGAAGGCCAAATGCAGTTTAATTTCTGATACTATAGGCCGAAAGCCAGAAGGTGGAAGCTCCGATTTAGACAGTGGAGGACAATTTGAATTAGGGACTGCAGACAGACTTAGTAGGCTGTCCCCTGTGGACCATGCATCCACCACATTAACCCATTGCGCCGTAATGGACACGTAATCTTCCGTGGCCATGCCTACAGGTCCATGCGTCTGTTGTCAGGTGCACCTTTGTACTCACAGATTGCCAGAGTGCATGGACAATGCGGTCTTCTACATGCTGGTGGAGGGTTGGGATGGCTTTTCTCGCAAAAGAAGTGTCGACTGGTTAGCTTGTAGCGTGGTACAGCGTAGTCCATCATGGCCTTATTAATAGTAAATAATATATATAACTAGGCTCTATGAACTTTTAAATAGGTTCCAGGGGTACACGGGCAGCATTGGTGTGGTCAGTGGAGGAGTATTGCAAGTAGGGGCTGCAGACAGGCTATCAAAGGCCTAAAATAACAAACAGTAGGCAGTCATGGCAGTTTTACATCGGTTACGTGGATACACAGGCAGGCACTCCAGGCAGCATTGTGGTCAGTGGAGGAGTATTGCAAGTAGGGGCCGCAGACAGGCTATCAAAGGCCTAAAATAACAAACAATAGGCTCATTGCAGTTTTACAGCGGTTACATGGATAGACGGGCAGGCAGCTTGGTGGTGAGTGGAGGAGTATTTAAAGTAGGGACCGCAGACAGGCTATCAAAGGCCTAACATAACAAACAATAGGCTCATGGCAGTTTTACAGCGGTTACATGGATACACGGGCAGGCAGCTTGGTGGTCAGTGGAGGAGTATTTAAAGTAGGGACCGCAGACAGGCTTCAAAGGCCTAACATAAGAAAATGGGCTGGCTGTAGGCACTTTATAATTGGTTCCAGGGGTACACGGGCAGCAGTGGTCTGGCCAGTGGAGGACTAGTGGAAGGAGGGACCGCAGACAGGCTTCAAAGGCCTAACTGTTGTGAATTTGGATTCTGGGCTCCCCCGGTGGCCGCTTGTGGAATTGGACTTGTCATCCTCTTTCCTGTTTCACCTGGTTCCATCAGTAGTGGGTGTCGCTATTTAAGCTCATTTCTCTGGTGGTTTCTTGCCGGTCAACAATGTTATCTGATGCCTCTCAGTGCTTGTTCCTGCTTCTAGACAACTACTAGATAAGTTGGACTTTTGTCCATGTTTCGTTTTGCCTATTTGTTCCAGTTCACAGCTGAAGTTTTGTTACTGTGTCTGGAAAGCTCTCGTTGATCAGGGATTGCTACTCTGGCGTTATGAGTTAATGCCAGAGTTTAAGGTAATCTCTGGATGGTGTTTTGTTAGTGTTTTTCTGCTGACCATGAAAGTATACTATCTGTCTTCTGCTATCTAGTAAGCGGACCTCAAATTTGCTAAGACTATTTTCCTGCTGCGTTTGTTGTTTCATCTGAACTCACCGTCATTATATGTGGGGGGCTACTGTCTTCTTTGGAATATTTCTCTAGAGGTGAGCCAGGTCTTATATTTCCCTCTGCTAGCTATTTAGGTCTTAGGCCAGAGCTGGGCATCTAGCGATAAATAGGAAATGCTACCTGGCTATTTCTAGTTGCGCGGCAGGCTTAGTTCATGGTCAGTATAGTTCCATCTTCCGAGAGCTTGTCCCTCTATAGGCTTGCTATGATCTCTGCCTGCAGAGATCATGATAGTTTGACCGGCCAATAAAGTGTTAAAGACCCAGGTTGAGAAAGGAGAGTTATAAGAAGTCTGCTGGAAATTTTTTTTTTTTTTTCCCTCCAGTCTGCCTTGCTGCAGTCTTTTTTCTCTCTCTCCTCCTAATCTCTGTATGGCTCTGTGTGCACCTGACAATAATGGATCTCCAGAGTGTAACTGCGGGTTTGAATAATCTCATCACGAAAGTACAAAATTTACAAGATTTTGTGGTACATGCTCCGGTATCTGACCCGAGAATTCCTTTGCCGGAGTTCTTCACAGGGAATAGAGCTAGCTTCCAGAATTTCCGAAATAATTGTAAGCTTTATTTGTCCCTGAAGTCTCGTTCAGCTGGAGACCCTGCTCAGCAGGTTAGGATTGTGATTTCCTTGCTCAGGGGTGACCCTCAAGATTGGGCCTTCTCATTGCCAGCAGGGGATCCTGCGTTACGCGATGTGGATGCGTTTTTTCTGGCCTTGGGCTTGCTTTATGAGGAACCTCATTTGGAACTTCAGGCAGAAAAAACTTTGATGGCACTATCTCAGGGGCAAGACGAAGCTGAAGTTTTCTGCCAAAAATTCCGTAAATGGTCTGTGCTTACTCAGTGGAATGAGTGCGCCTTGGCGGCAACTTTCAGAGAAGGTCTCTCTGATGCCGTTAAGGATGTTATGGTGGGGTTCCCTGTGCCTGCAGGTCTGAATGAGTCCATGACAATGGCTATTCAGATTGATAGGCGTCTGCGGGAGCGCAAACCGGTGCACCATCTGGCGGTGTCTATGGAAAAGACGCCAGAAAGTATGCAGTGTGATAGAATTCTGTCCAGGAGCGAGCGACAGAATTTTAGACGGAAGAATGGATTGTGTTTCTATTGTGGGGACTCTACTCATGTTATATCAGCATGCTCTAGGCGTACAAAGAAGCTTGATAAGTCTGTTTCCATTGGCACCATTCAGTCTAAGTTTATTTTGTCTGTAACCCTGATTTGCTCTTTGTCATCCATTGCCACGGACGCCTATGTTGACTCTGGCGCCGCTCTGAGTCTTATGGATTGGTCCTTTGCCAATCGTTGTGGTTTTGATTTAGAGCCTTTGGAGACTCTTATTCCTCTGAAGGGGATTGACTCCACCCCATTGGCTAATAATAAACCACAATACTGGACACAAGTAACCATGCGTATCAATCCGGATCACCAGGAGATTATTCGTTTCCTGGTGCTGTATAATTTACATGACGATTTGGTACTGGGATTGCCATGGTTGCAGTCTCACAACCCAGTCTTGGACTGGAGAGCAATGTCTGTGTTGAGCTGGGGATGTAAGGGTATTCATGGGGACTTACCTTTGGTTTCTATTTCGTCGTCCATTCCCTCTGAAGTCCCTGAGTTCCTCTCTGATTATCAAGACGTCTTTGACGAACCCAAGCTTGGGTCGTTACCTCCGCACCGTGAGTGCGATTGTGCCATAGATTTGATACCGGGTTGTAAATATCCAAAGGGTCGTTTGTTTAATCTGTCTGTGCCGGAACATGCTGCTATGCGGGAATATATAAAGGAGTCTTTGGAAAAGGGACATATTCGTCCATCTTCTTCTCCCTTGGGAGCTGGGTTTTTCTTTGTCTCAAAAAAAGACGGCTCTTTGAGACCATGTATTGATTATCGGCTTCTGAATAAGATCACTGTTAAGTATCAATACCCATTGCCATTGCTTACTGATTTGTTTGCTCGTATAGAGGGTGCTAAGTGGTTCTCTAAAATTGATCTTCGTGGGGCGTATAATTTGGTGCGGATCAGGCAGGGGGATGAGTGGAAGACCGCATTTAATACGCCCGAGGGCCACTTTGAGTATTTGGTCATGCCTTTTGGTCTTTCTAATGCCCCTTCAGTTTTCCAGTCTTTTATGCATGATATTTTCCGCGATTTTCTGGATAAATTTATGATAATATATCTGGATGATATTCTGATTTTTTCTGATGACTGGGACTCTCATGTCCAGCAGGTCAGGAGAGTTTTTCAGGTTCTGCGGTCTAATTCTTTATGTGTGAAGGGGTCTAAGTGCGTTTTTGGGGTCCAGAAAATTTCCTTTTTGGGGTATATTTTTTCTCCCTCTTCCATTGAGATGGATCCCGTCAAGGTGCAAGCTATTTGTGACTGGACTCAGCCCTCCTCTCTTAAGGGTCTTCAGAGATTTTTGGGCTTTGCCAACTTTTACCGCCGATTTATTGCTGGTTTTTCGGATGTCGTTAAACCACTGACTGATTTGACCAGACAAGGCGCTGATGTTGCTAATTGGTCCCCTCATGCTGTAGAGGCCTTTCAGGAGCTTAAGCGCCGTTTTGCCTCTGCCCCTGTGTTGCGTCAGCCTGATGTGAATCTGCCTTTTCAGGTTGAGGTTGACGCTTCGGAGATCGGAGCTGGGGCAGTGTTGTCGCAGAAAGGTTCCGACTGCTCCGTCATTAGGCCTTGTGCCTTCTTTTCTCGCAAATTTTCGCCCGCAGAGCGGAATTATGATGTTGGGAATCGGGAGCTTTTGGCCATGAAGTGGGCGTTTGAGGAGTGGCGCCATTGGCTCGAGGGGGCTAGGCATCAGGTGGTGGTATTGACTGACCACAAAAATTTGATTTATCTTGAGACTGCCAGACGCCTGAATCCTAGACAGGCGCGCTGGTCTTTATTTTTTTCTCGCTTTAATTTTGTGGTGTCATACCTACCGGGTTCTAAGAATGTTAAGGCAGATGCCCTTTCTAGGAGTTTTGACCCGGACTCTCCTGGTAATTCTGAACCCACAGGTATCCTTAGGGAGGGAGTAATTTTGTCGGCCGTTTCTCCTGATCTGCGGCGGTCCTTGCAAGAGTTTCAGGCGGATAGACCGGATCGTTGTCCGCCTGATAGACTGTTTGTTCCGGATGATTGGACCAGCAGAGTCATCTCTGAGGTACATTCTTCTGCATTGGCAGGTCATCCCGGAATTTTTGGTACCAGGGATTTGGTGGCAAGATCCTTCTGGTGGCCTTCCCTGTCACGAGATGTGCGAGTCTTTGTGCAGTCATGTGACGTTTGTGCTCGGGCCAAGTCTTGTAGTTCTCGGGCTAGCGGACTGCTGTTGCCCTTGCCTATTCCTAAGAGGCCTTGGACACACATCTCGATGGATTTTATTTCAGATCTGCCTGTTTCCCAGAAGATGTCTGTCATCTGGGTGGTCTGTGACCGTTTCTCTAAAATGGTCCATTTGGTTCCTCTGCCCAAGTTGCCTTCTTCTTCTGAGTTGGTTCCTCTGTTTTTTCAGAATGTTGTCCGATTGCACGGTATTCCTGAGAATATTGTTTCTGACAGAGGTACCCAATTTGTGTCTAGATTTTGGCGGGCATTCTGTGCTAGGATGGGCATAGATTTGTCTTTTTCATCTGCTTTTCACCCTCAGACTAATGGCCAGACCGAGCGGACTAATCAGACCCTGGAGACATATCTGAGGTGTTTTGTCTCTGCTGACCAGGATGATTGGGTTGCTTTTTTGCCATTGGCAGAGTTCGCCCTCAATAATCGGGCCAGCTCTTCCACCTTGGTGTCCCCGTTTTTCTGTAATTCGGGGTTTCACCCTCGATTTTCCTCCGGTCAGGTGGAATCCTCGGATTGTCCTGGAGTGGATGCGGTGGTGGAGAGATTGCATCACATCTGGGGGCAGGTTATTGACAATTTGAAGTTGTCCCAGGAGAAGACTCAGCGTTTTGCCAACCGTCATCGTCGTGTTGGTTCTCGGCTTTGTGTTGGAGATTTGGTGTGGTTGTCTTCTCGTTTTGTCCCTATGAGGGTCTCTTCTCCTAAGTTTAAACCTCGGTTCATTGGCCCTTATAGAATATTGGAGATTCTTAATCCTGTTTCTTTCCGTTTGGACCTCCCTGCGTCCTTTTCCATTCATAACGTTTTTCATCGGTCGTTATTGCGCAGGTATGAGGTACCTGTTGTACCTTCAGTTGAGCCTCCTGCTCCGGTGTTGGTTGAGGGTGAGTTGGAGTACGTTGTGGAGAAAATTTTGGACTCTCGTGTTTCCAGACGGAGACTCCAGTATCTGGTCAACTGGAAGGGTTACGGCCAGGAGGATAATTCTTGGGTCAATGCATCTGATGTTCATGCTTCTGATCTTGTTCGTGCCTTCCATAGGGCTCATCCTGGTCGCCCTGGTGGATCTGGTGAGGGTTCGGTGCCCCCTCCTTGAGGGGGGGGTACTGTTGTGAATTTGGATTCTGGGCTCCCCCGGTGGCCGCTTGTGGAATTGGACTTGTCATCCTCTTTCCTGTTTCACCTGGTTCCATCAGTAGTGGGTGTCGCTATTTAAGCTCATTTCTCTGGTGGTTTCTTGCCGGTCAACAATGTTATCTGATGCCTCTCAGTGCTTGTTCCTGCTTCTAGACAACTACTAGATAAGTTGGACTTTTGTCCATGTTTCGTTTTGCCTATTTGTTCCAGTTCACAGCTGAAGTTTTGTTACTGTGTCTGGAAAGCTCTCGTTGATCAGGGATTGCTACTCTGGCGTTATGAGTTAATGCCAGAGTTTAAGGTAATCTCTGGATGGTGTTTTGTTAGTATTTTTCTGCTGACCATGAAAGTATACTATCTGTCTTCTGCTATCTAGTAAGCGGACCTCAAATTTGCTAAGACTATTTTCCTGCTGCGTTTGTTGTTTCATCTGAACTCACCGTCATTATATGTGGGGGGCTACTGTCTTCTTTGGAATATTTCTCTAGAGGTGAGCCAGGTCTTATATTTCCCTCTGCTAGCTATTTAGGTCTTAGGCCAGAGCTGGGCATCTAGCGATAAATAGGAAATGCTACCTGGCTATTTCTAGTTGCGCGGCAGGCTTAGTTCATGGTCAGTATAGTTCCATCTTCCGAGAGCTTGTCCCTCTATAGGCTTGCTATGATCTCTGCCTGCAGAGATCATGATACCTAACATAAAAAAATGGGCTGGCTGTAGGCACTTTATAATTGGTTCCAGGGGTACACGGGCAGCAGTGGTCTGGCCAGTGGAGGACTAGTGGAAGGAGGGACCGCAGACAGGCTTCAAAGGCCTAACATAAAAAAATGGGCTGGCTGTAGGCACTTTATAATTGGTTCCAGGGGTACACGGGCAGCAGTGGTCTGGCCAGTGGAGGACTAGTGGAAGGAGGGACCGCAGACAGGCTTCAAAGGCCTAACATAAAAAAATGGGCTGGCTGTAGGCACTTTATAATTGGTTCCAGGGGTACATGGGCAGCAGTGGTCTGGTCAGTGGAGGACTAGTGGAAGGAGGGACCGCAGACAGGCTTCAAAGGCCTAACATAAAAAAATGGGCTGGCTGTAGGCACTTTATAATTGGTTCCAGGGGTACACGGGCAGCAGTGGTCTGGCCAGTGGAGGACTAGTGGAAGGAGGGACCGCAGACAGGCTTCAAAGGCCTAACATAAAAAAATGGGCTGGCTGTAGGCACTTTATAATTGGTTCCAGGGGTACACGGGCAGCAGTGGTCTGGCCAGTGGAGGACTAGTGGAAGGAGGGACCGCAGACAGGCTTCAAAGGCCTAACATAAAAAAATGGGCTGGCTGTAGGCACTTTATAATTGGTTCCAGGGGTACACGGGCAGCAGTGGTCTGGCCAGTGGAGGACTAGTGGAAGGAGGGACCGCAGACAGGCTTCAAAGGCCTAACATAAAAAAATGGGCTGGCTGTAGGCACTTTATAATTGGTTCCAGGGGTACACGGGCAGCAGTGGTCTGGTCAGTGGAGGACTAGTGGAAGGAGGGACCGCAGACAGGCTTCAAAGGCCTAACATAAAAAAATGGGCTGGCTGTAGGCACTTTATAATTGGTTCCAGGGGTACACGGGCAGCAGTGGTCTGGCCAGTGGAGGACTAGTGGAAGGAGGGACCGCAGACAGGCTTCAAAGGCCTAACATAAAAAAATGGGCTGGCTGTAGGCACTTTATAATTGGTTCCAGGGGTACACGGGCAGCAGTGGTCTGGCCAGTGGAGGACTAGTGGAAGGAGGGACCGCAGACAGGCTTCAAAGGCCTAACATAAAAAAATGGGCTGGCTGTAGGCACTTTATAATTGGTTCCAGGGGTACACGGGCAGCAGTGGTCTGGCCAGTGGAGGACTAGTGGAAGGAGGGACCGCAGACAGGCTTCAAAGGCCTAACATAAAAAAATGGGCTGGCTGTAGGCACTTTATAATTGGTTCCAGGGGTACACGGGCAGCAGTGGTCTGGTCAGTGGAGGACTAGTGGAAGGAGGGACCGCAGACAGGCTTCAAAGGCCTAACATAAAAAAATGGGCTGGCTGTAGGCACTTTATAATTGGTTCCAGGGGTACACGGGCAGCAGTGGTCTGGCCAGTGGAGGACTAGTGGAAGGAGGGACCGCAGACAGGCTTCAAAGGCCTAACATAAAAAAATGGGCTGGCTGTAGGCACTTTATAATTGGTTCCAGGGGTACACGGGCAGCAGTGGTCTGGCCAGTGGAGGACTAGTGGAAGGAGGGACCGCAGACAGGCTTCAAAGGCCTAACATAAAAAATGGGCTGGCTGTAGGCACTTTATAATTGGTTCCAGGGGTACACGGGCAGCAGTGGTCTGGTCAGTGGAGGACTAGTGGAAGGAGGGACCGCAGACAGGCTTCAAAGGCCTAACATAAAAAAATGGGCTGGCTGTAGGCACTTTATAATTGGTTCCAGGGGTACACGGGCAGCAGTGGTCTGGCCAGTGGAGGACTAGTGGAAGGAGGGACCGCAGACAGGCTTCAAAGGCCTAACATAAAAAAATGGGCTGGCTGTAGGCACTTTATAATTGGTTCCAGGGGTACACGGGCAGCAGTGGTCTGGTCAGTGGAGGACTAGTGGAAGGAGGGACCGCAGACAGGCTTCAAAGGCCTAACATAAAAAAATGGGCTGGCTGTAGGCACTTTATAATTGGTTCCAGGGGTACACGGGCAGCAGTGGTCTGGCCAGTGGAGGACTAGTGGAAGGAGGGACCGCAGACAGGCTTCAAAGGCCTAACATAAAAAAATGGGCTGGCTGTAGGCACTTTATAATTGGTTCCAGGGGTACACGGGCAGCAGTGGTCTGGCCAGTGGAGGACTAGTGGAAGGAGGGACCGCAGACAGGCTTCAAAGGCCTAACATAAAAAAATGGGCTGGCTGTAGGCACTTTATAATTGGTTCCAGGGGTACACGGGCAGCAGTGGTCTGGCCAGTGGAGGACTAGTGGAAGGAGGGACCGCAGACAGGCTTCAAAGGCCTAACATAAAAAAATGGGCTGGCTGTAGGCACTTTATAATTGGTTCCAGGGGTACACGGGCAGCAGTGGTCTGGTCAGTGGAGGACTAGTGGAAGGAGGGACCGCAGACAGGCTTCAAAGGCCTAACATAAAAAAATGGGCTGGCTGTAGGCACTTTATAATTGGTTCCAGGGGTACACGGGCAGCAGTGGTCTGGCCAGTGGAGGACTAGTGGAAGGAGGGACCGCAGACAGGCTTCAAAGGCCTAACATAAAAAAATGGGCTGGCTGTAGGCACTTTATAATTGGTTCCAGGGGTACACGGGCAGCAGTGGTCTGGTCAGTGGAGGACTAGTGGAAGGAGGGACCGCAGACAGGCTTCAAAGGCCTAAAATAACAAACAATAGGCTCATGGCAGTTTTACAGCGGTTACATGGATACACGGGCAGCTTGGTGGTGAGTGGAGGAGTAGTGCAAGGAGTGTCTGTCCCAGTACTCCCAAAATATAAATAGATGTTAATGTCTCGCAAAACAACCAAAACAAAAAAAAAGGTGGCATACTTAGGTACAGGGGTGGGCTCATCTGCTGAGTTTCTGACATAGTAATTTGGCAGTAACTATTTAATGGTGCCAATATAGGACACAGACACAGACTACTTTAAGTTGCATCATAGATGTCTACAAATTTGTATTGTCAGTGCCAGACATTGAATGATGTCAGCGAATAGACTAAAGATTGGTGGAGCTGTGCGACATAATTTTGCATGTGGTAGAGCACATTTTGAGCTGGGGTAGGGGGGAACTCTCTAGAGGCCGGCGGGACCGCCCCAGGGCCCCTCATGTTACAACGGTGTGTCTGACGTTGGGTGCGCACCACCACCGCCAGAGACACTACATTGTACTATGAGGGACCCAGTGGCAATGCCGTCAACCAAAAGCGAGCACACCCACCTCTTCAGACAAACAGCAGTCTCACGGGTGCTTGCGCCAAGTCGCGATACCACGGCCCCGTGTGGGGAGTTTGGCCATTTAGGGAGGTGTAAACATGTCGTATGCTGTACAATCAGCTGCAGCAAATTAGACATTAGAAAAGTAATTCACAGGCAAGAGCCTTTCATAGGAAAGCTAGGTGTCGGCCGGGCAAGGTGGGGCAAAAGATTTCGAAATCCAGTTGTGGTTCATTTTAATGAATGTTAGATCGTCAACATTTTGGGTAGCCAGACGAGTCCTTTTTTCGGTTAATATTGAACCTGCAGCACTGAATACTCTTTCTGATAGGACACTTGCTGCCGGGCAAGCAAGCTCCTGCAATGCATATTCTGCCAATTCTGGCCAGGTGTCTAATTTGGAGGCCCAGTAATCAAATGGGAATGACGGTTGAGGGAGAACATCGATAAGGGATGAAAAATAGTTAGTAACCATACTGGACAAATGTTGTCTCCTGTCACTTTCAATTGATGCAGCAGTACCTGTCCTGTCTGCGGTCATAGCAAAATCACTCCACAACCTGGTCAGAAAACCCCTCTGTCCAACGCCACTTCTGATGTGTGCACCCCTAACACTCCTAGTCTGCTGCCCCCTGGAGCTCGTGTGAGAACGATCACGTGCGCTGTGTGCTGGGAATGCCTGAAGCAAACGGTCAACAAGAGTTGATTGTTTGGTTGCTAATATTAGTTCCAAGTTCTCATGTGGCATAATATTTTGCAATTTGCCTTTATAGCGTGGATCAAGGAGGCAGGCCAACCAGTAATCGTCATCGTTCATCATTTTCGTAATGCGTGTGTCCCTTTTTAGGATACGTAAGGCATAATCCGCCATGTGGGCCAAAGTTCCAGTTGTCAAATCTCCGGTTGTGATTGGTTGAGGGGCAGTTGCAGGCAAATCTACGTCACTTGTGTCCCTCAAAAAACCAGAACCCGGCCGTGACACGCAACCAATTTCCTGTGCCCCCGGGAAAGGTTCGGCATTAAAAATATACTCATCCCCATCATCCTCCTCGTCCTCCACCTCCTCTTCGCCCGCTACCTCGTCCTGTACACTGCCCTGACCAGACAATGGCTGACTGTCATCAAGGCTTTCCTCTTCCTCTGGTGCAGACGCCTGCTCCTTTATGTGCGTCAAACTTTGCATCAGCAGACGCATTAGGGGGATGCTCATGCTTATTACGGCGTTGTCTGCACTAACCAGCCGTGTGCATTCCTCAAAACACTGAAGGACTTGACACATGTCTTGTATCTTAGACCACTGCACACCTGACAACTCCATGTCTGCCATCCTACTGCCTGCCCGTGTATCCTCCCACAAATAAATAACAGCACGCCTCTGTTCGCACAGTCTCTGAAGCATGTGCAGTGTTGAGTTCCACCTTGTTGCAACGTCTATGATTAGGCGATGCTGGGGAAGGTTCAAAGACCGCTGATAGGTCTGCATACGGCTGGCGTGTACAGGCGAACGTCGGATATGTGAGCAAAGTGCACGCACTTTGAGGAGCAGGTCGGAGAACCCAGGATAAGTTTTCAATAAGCACTGCACCACCAGGTTTAAGGTGTGAGCCAGGCAAGGAATGTGTTTCAGTTGGGAAAGGGAGATGGCAGCCATGAAATTCCTTCCGTTATCACTCACTACCTTGCCTGCCTCAAGATCTACTGTGCCCAGCCACGACTGCGTTTCTTGTTGCAAGAACTCGGACAGAACTTCCGCGGTGTGTCTGTTGTCGCCCAAGCACTTCATAGCCAATACAGCCTGCTGACGCTTGGCAGTAGCTGGCCCATAATGGGACAACTGGTGTGCAACAGTGTCATCTGCCGATGGAGTGGTTGGCAGACTGCGTTCTGTGGAAGAGCTGTAGCTTCTGCAGGAGGACGAGGAGGAGGGGGTGCGAACGCCTACAGCCAACTGTTTCCTAGACCGTGGGCTAGGCACAACTGTCCCTAAATTGATGTCGCCTGTGGACCCTGCATCCACCACATTCACCCAGTGTGCCGTGATGGACACATAACGTCCCTGGCCATGCCTACTGGTCCATGCATCTGTAGTCAGGTGCACCTTTGTACTCACAGATTGCCTGAGTGCATGGACGATGCGCTGTTTAACATGCTGGTGCAGGGCTGGGATGGCTTTTCTGGAAAAAAAGTGTCGACTGGGTAGCTCGTATCGTGGTTCAGCGTACTCCATCAGGGCTTTGAAAGCTTCGCTTTCAACTAACCGGTAAGGCATCATCTCTAACGAGATTAGTCTAGCTATGTGGGCGTTAAAACACTGTGTACGCGGATGCGAGGATAAGTACTTCCTTTTTCTAACCAGAGTCTCATGTAGGGTGAGCTGGACTGGAGAGCTGGAGATCGTGGAACTTTCGGGTGTGCCGGTGTACATGGCAGACTGAGAGACGGTTGGAGACGGTATTGTTTCCGCCGGTGCCCTAGATGCAATATTTCCTCCTACAAAACTGGTGATTCCCTGACCCTGACTGCTTTTGGCTGGCAAAGAAACCTGCACAGATACTGCCGGTGGTGCGGAAAATGGTGGCCTTACAGTGACGGAAGGGATGTTGCGTTGCTGACTAGCTTCATTGGCCGAGGGTGCTACAACCTTGAGGGACGTTTGGTAGTTAGTCCAGGCTTGAAAATGCATGCAACTAGTATTTAGACTTTTCAGATTCTGACCTCTGCTTAAGCTAGTTGAACATTTTTGACAGATGACTTTGCGCTGATCAGTTGGATGTTGTTTAAAAAAATGCCAGACTGCACTCTTCCTAGACTCGGATCCCTTTTCAGGGATTGCAGACTGAGCTTTAACCGGATGGCAACGCTGTGCTCCAACAGGTTTTGGCTTTGACACGCGTTTTGGGCCAGATACGGGCCCGGCAGATGGAACCTGTTGCGATGTTGATGCCTGCTGCGGCCCCTCCTCCACCTCCGCTTCTGAACTACTGCCGCCTGCACCCTGTTCCCCCAATGGCTGCCAATCGGGGTCAATAACTGGGTCATCTATTACCTCCTATTCGAGCTCGTGTGCAACTTCGTCTGTGTCACTGTGTCGGTCGGTGGTATAGCGTTCGTGGCGGGGCAACATAGTCTCATCAGGGTCTGATTGTGGATCTGTACCCTGAGAGGGCAATGTGGTGGTCTGAGTCAAAGGAGCAGCATAGTACTCTGGCTGTGGCTGTGGATCAGTGCACTCCATGTCAGAATATACTTGTAATGGGCATGGCCTGTTAAATGTTTCACTTTCTAAGCCAGGGACGGTATGTGTAAAGAGCTCCATGGAGTGACCCGTTGTGTCGCCTGCTGCATCCTTCTCTCTTGTTGTAGTTTTTGCTGAGGAGGACAAGGAAGCGACTTGTCCCTGACCGTGAACATCCACAAGCGACGCGCTGCTTTTACATTTACCAGTTTCGGAAGAGGAGGCAAAAGAGCTAGAGGCTGAGTCTGCAATGTAAGCCAAAACTTGCTGTTGCTGCTCCGCCTTTAAAAGCGGTTTTCCTACTCCCAGAAAAGAGAGCGTTCGAGGCCTTGTGTAGCCTGACGACGAAACTGGCTCCACAGCTCCAGACTTAGGTGGAATATTTTTATCCCCACGACCACCTGATGCTCCACTACCACTACCATCATTACCAGCTGACAATGAACGCCCACGACGACCTCTTGCACCAGACTTCCTCATTGTTTTAAAATCTTAACCAAAGTAACTTTATTTGTTGCTGTCAAACAACTTACACGGTGAGCTATAACTTCAGTATGATTTCAATATCCCTTAACAGGTTGGTGAGACCACAAGGAAAATCAGGCACAATGTTACACACTCTGTTTTCTGTGGCACAAAATCACAGAGATGACACACACGCAGGACTGTCACTCAAGCACTAATGTCAATATTAATCTCCCACCTAATTTATTTTTTTTTTTTTCTCAGGGAGACTTTAGAAACCAAATAATATTAAAAAAAAAAAAAAAAAAAAAAGGCTTTCTATGGCCCACAATTAGAGAGAGAGAGGTGGCACACCCAGGAGTCAAGACTGGCGCACAAGCTGAAAGGGCAATATTACTCTCCCACTGTTTTTTTAAGTTTTTTTTTTATTTCAGGGAGACTTTAGAAACCAAATAATATAAAAAAATAAAAAAATAAAAATAGGCTTTCTATAGCCCACTGAATGAGAGAGAGAGGTGGCACACCCAGGAGTCAAGACTGGCACACAAGCTGAAAGGGCAATATTACTCTCCCACTGTTTTTTTATGTATTTTTTGTTTTTTAAGGGAGACTTTAGAAACCCAATAATATTAAAAAAAATAAATAAATAGGCTTTCTATGGCCCACTGAATGAGAGGGAGAGAGGTGGCACACCCAGGAGTCAAGACTGGCACACAAGCTGAAAGGGCAATATTACTCTCCCACTGTTTTTTTATGTATTTTTTGTTTTTTAAGGGAGACTTTAGAAACCCAATAATATTTAAAAAAATAAAATAAATAGGCTTTCTATGGCCCACTGAATGAGAGGGAGAGAGGTGGCACACCCAGGAGTCAAGCCTGGCACACAAGCTGAAAGGGCAATATTACTCTCCCACTGTTTTTTTATGTATTTTTTGTTTTTTAAGGGAGACTTTAGAAACCCAATAATATTTTAAAAAAAAAATAAATAGGCTTTCTATGGCCCACTGAATGAGAGGGAGAGAGGTGGCACACCCAGGAGTCAAGACTGGCACACAAGCTGAAAGGGCAATATTACTCTCCCACTGTTTTTTTATGTTTTTTTTTTTTTTTTCAGGGAGACTTTAGAAACCAAATAATATTAAAAAAAACCAAAAAAAATAAATAGGCTTTCTATGGCCCACTGAATGAGAGGGAGAGAGGTGGCACACCCAGGAGTCAAGACTGGCACACAAGCTGAAAGGGCAATATTACTCTCCCACTGTTTTTTTATGTTTTTTTTTTTTTTTTCAGGGAGACTTTAGAAACCAAATAATATTAAAAAAAACCAAAAAAAAAAATAGGCTTTCTATGGCCCACTGAATGAGAGGGAGAGAGGTGGCACACCCAGGAGTCAAGACTGGCACACAAGCTGAAAGGGCAATATTACTCTCCCACTGTTTTTTTATGTATTTTTTGTTTTTTAAGGGAGACTTTAGAAACCCAATAATATTTAAAAAAAAAAATAAATAGGCTTTCTATGGCCCACTGAATGAGAGGGAGAGAGGTGGCACACCCAGGAGTCAAGACTGGCACACAAGCTGAAAGGGCAATATTACTCTCCCACTGTTTTTTTATGTTTTTTTTTTTTCAGGGAGACTTTAGAAACCAAATAATATTAAAAAAAACAAAAAAAAAAATAGCCTTTCTATGGCCCACTGAATGAGAGAGAGAGGTGGCACACCCAGGAGTCAAGCCTGGCACACAAGCTGAAAGGGCAATATTACTCTCCCACTGTTTTTTTATGTATTTTTTGTTTTTTAAGGGAGACTTTAGAAACCCAATAATATTTTTAAAAAAAAATAAATAGGCTTTCTATGGCCCACTGAATGAGAGGGAGAGAGGTGGCACACCCATGAGTCAAGACTGGCACACAAGCTGAAAGGGCAATATTACTCTCCCACTGTTTTTTTAGGTATTTTTTTTTTTTTCAGGGAGACTTTAGAAACCAAATAATATTAAAAAAAAAAAAAAAAATATAGGCTTTCTATAGCCCACTGAATGAGAGATAGCACACACAGCAGTGGCACACAAGCCCTGACTGAGGCCAATATTTTTCTCCCACTGATTGATGTAGTGTTTTTGTGTTGAGGTAGAATTTAGAACACAAATCACGGAAAAAATAAATAGGCTTTCTATGGCCCACTCAGTGAGAGATGGCACACACAGGGATGGCACTGTAGCAGAAATGCAAATCTTAATCTCCCACAAAAAAAAAAAAAAAAAAAAAACAGGGACTGTCCTACAATTACTATCTCCCTGCAGTAATCTAAGCCAGGTATGGCAGGCAGCAATAGGAGTGGACTGATGCACAAATTAAATAAAAAGTGTGGACAAACAAAAAAGATAGCTGTGCAGAAAGGAAGGAACAAGAGGATATGTGCTTTGAAAAAAGCAGTTGGTTTCCACAGTGGCGTACACACAGCAATACAGCTATCACGGAGCCTTCTAGGGCAGCCCAATGAGCTACAGCGCTGAGGGGAAAAAAAAAAAAAATAGCTTCCACAGTCCCTGCACACCGAAGGTGGTGTTGGACAGTGGAAATCGCTGCAGCACAAGCGGTTTGGTGGTTAGTGGACCCTGCCTAACGCTCTCCCTGCTTCTGACGAAGCGGCAGCAACCTCTCCCTAAGCTCAGATCAGCAGCAGTAAGATGGCGGTCGGCGGGAACGCCCCTTTATAGCCCCTGTGACGCCGCAGACAGCAAGCCAATCACTGCAATGCCCTTCTCTAAGATGGTGGGGACCAGGATCTATGTCATCACGCTGCCCACACTCTGCGTTCACCTTCATTGGCTGAGAAATGGCGCTTTTCGCGTCATTGAAACGCGACTTTGGCGCGAAAGTCGCGTACCGCATGGCCGACAAGCACAGGGGTCGGATCGGGTTTCATGAGACGCCGACTTAGCCAAAAGTCGGCGACTTTTGAAAATGATCGACCCGTTTCGCTCAACCCTAACTGTGAGTGTTCCCAAATTGCTTATATGAATAATAAATCACAGTTCATGGAGTTTGAGACTCTTCCCTTTCCACCATGCAATAATGAATTATCTTTATATAATTAGACATTTCAGTTTTTAAAATTTGTGTAATTATCAGAGATGCTGTCGTTTGTGTAGAAATATATATAAAGATGTCCCAAGCATAATATTACAGCTGATCAGTTTTCATTTATGAAAATTGGTCACGTAATGGTTGTAATCCTGTAAAAAGATCTGAAGATGCAGGAATAATGCAACCCCAGAGAGTTATCTAACAAATTTAGCTCTTCTATATCTGCCATCTTCCATGACAAACGATCATTATGTAAGACGGTAATGAATCAGGCTTAGACTTGGCCCTACTTTCTCCATTGTTGCCGTCACGGAATTACTACTTATTGTGATGCCAGTTATGACGAGTGAAGAATGGACGTGGAATGTACAAGAGAAAATCCCGTAATCCCACAATTGTTCTGAAGCTTAACCAACATTGAGCTCAGATTGGGCGATCATTGTGGTAAAGCCTTTACCTACAGTAGTATTATCGAGGCACTGAAATCTACAGGCAGACTGATCATATTGATGCGATGATGAAGTAAGCCCCACTTCTCATGTCTGTCCTTTTTGACCACGGTATCCAAAGGGGATCAACCACCTGGATCAGAATGAGCTCCAGTTTTTGCTTTATTTCCGCAGAATATCAGCTGTAATACACAATGACAGTCAGGGAAGGGAAGTATAAACACACAGGCCGCTATCATGATCTCCATGGCCAGAGAACTAGCATAAGCCTCTATAGGAACAAGCTCTTGGAAGATGTAACTATACTGACCATGAACTAAACCTACCGCATCATCTAGAAGTAGCCAGGTAGCATGTCCTACTTTTTATCCCTATATGCCCAGCGCCGGCCGGAGAACTAAATAATGCTAGCAGAGGGAAATATAAGACCTGACTCACCTCTAGAGAAATGCCCAAAAAGGAGACAGAGGCCCCCCACATATATTGGCGGTGATATGAGATGAAACAACAAACGCAGCAGGAAAATAGTTTTAGCAAATTTGAGGTCCGCTTTCTAGATAGCAGAAGACAGAAAGCATACTTTCATGGTCAGTAGAAAACCCTAACAAAACACATCCAGAAATTACTTTAGGACTCTGGCATTAACTCATAATACCAGAGTGGCAATTCCTGATCAACAAGAGCTTTCCAGACACAGTAACGAAACTGCAGCTGTGAACTGGAACCAAAATACAAAAACAAAACATGGACGAATGTCCAACTTATCTAGTAGATGTCTGGGAGCAGGAACAAGCACAGAGAGGCTTCTGATAACATTGTTGACCGGCAAGCATCTAACAGAGAAGCCAGGTTATATAGCGACACCCAGATCTAATCAGAACAGGTGAACAGGGAAGATGATGTCACAAGTTCAATTCCACCAGTAGCCACCGGGGGAGCCCAGAATCCAAATTCACAACAGTACCCCCCCCTCAAGGAGGGGGCACCGAACCCTCACCAGAACCACCAGGGCGATCAGGATGGGCCCTATGAAAGGCACGAACCAGATCAGAAGCATGAACATCAGATGCAGTGACCCAAGAATTATCCTCCTGGCCATATCCCTTCCACTTGACCAGATACTGGAGTCTCCGTCTGGAAACACGGGAGTCTAGGATTTTTTCCACAACGTACTCCAACTCACCCTCAACCAACACCGGAGCAGGAGGCTCAACGGAAGGCACAACCGGTGCCTCATACCTGCGCAATAACGACCGATGAAAAACGTTATGAATAGAAAAGGATGCAGGGAGGTCCAAACGGAAGGAAACAGGGTTAAGAATCTCCAATATTTTATACGGACCGATGAACCGAGGCTTAAACTTAGGAGATGAGACCCTCATAGGGACAAAACGAGAAGACAACCACACCAAATCTCCAACACAAAGCCGAGGACCAACACGACGGTGACGGTTGGCAAAAAGCTGAGTCTTCTGCTGGGACAACTTTAAATTGTCCATCACCTGCCCCCAGATATGATGCAATCTCTCCACCACCGCATCCACTCCAGGACAATCCGAGGATTCCATCTGACCGGAGGAAAATCGAGGATGGAACCCCGAATTACAGAAAAACGGGGAAACCAAGGTGGCAGAGCTGGCCCGATTATTGAGGGCGAACTCCGCCAATGGCAAAAAAGCAACCCAATCATCCTGGTCAGCAGACACAAAACACCTCAGATATGTCTCCAGGGTCTGATTAGTCCGCTCGGTCTGGCCATTAGTCTGAGGGTGAAAAGCAGACGAAAAAGACAAATCTATGCCCATCCTAGCACAAAATGCCCGCCAAAATCTAGACACAAATTGGGTTCCTCTGTCAGAAACGATATTCTCAGGAATACCATGCAAACGAACAACATTTTGAAAAAACAGGGGCACCAACTCGGAAGAAGAAGGCAATTTGGGCAGGGGAACCAAATGAACCATCTTAGAAAAACGGTCACACACCACCCAGATGACAGACATCTTCTGAGAAACAGGCAGATCTGAAATAAAATCCATCGAGATGTGTGTCCAAGGCCTCTTAGGAATAGGCAAGGGCAACAATAATCCACTAGCCCGAGAACAACAAGGCTTGGCCCGAGCACAAACGTCACAAGACTGCACAAAGCCTCGCACATCTCGTGACAGGGAAGGCCACCAGAAGGATCTTGCCACCAAATCCCTGGTACCAAAAATTCCAGGATGACCTGCCAACGCAGAAGAATGCACCTCAGAGATGACTTTACTGGTCCAATCATCAGGAACAAACAGCCTATCAGGCGGACAACGATCCGGTCTATCCGCCTGAAACTCCTGCAAGGCCCGCCGCAGGTCTGGAGAAACGGCTGACAAGATAACTCCCTCCTTAAGAATACCTGTGGGGTCAGAGTTGCCAGGTGAATCAGGCTCAAAACTCCTAGAAAGGGCATCCGCCTTAACATTCTTAGAACCTGGTAGGTACGATACCACAAAATTAAACCGAGAAAAAAATAATGACCAGCGCGCCTGTCTAGGATTCAGGCGCCTGGCGGTCTCAAGATAAATCAAATTTTTGTGGTCAGTCAATACCACCACCTGATGTCTGGCCCCCTCGAGCCAATGGCGCCACTCCTCAAACGCCCACTTCATGGCCAAAAGCTCCCGATTCCCAACATCATAATTCCGCTCAGCGGGCGAAAATTTACGGGAAAAGAAGGCACAAGGCCTCATCACGGCGCAGTCAGAACTTTTCTGCGACAACACTGCCCCAGCTCCGATCTCAGAAGCGTCGACCTCAACCTGAAAAGGAAGAGTCACATCAGGCTGACGCAACACAGGGGCAGAAGAAAAACAGCGCTTAAGCTCCTGAAAGGCCTCCACAGCATCAGGGGACCAATTAGCAACATCAGCACCCTGTCTAGTCAAATCGGTCAATGGCTTAACGACATCCGAAAAACCAGAAATAAATCGACGATAAAAGTTGGCAAAGCCCAAAAATTTCTGAAGACTTTTAAGAGAAGAGGGCTGCGTCCAATCACAAATAGCTTGAACCTTGACAGGATCCATCTCAATGGAAGAGGGAGAAAAAATATATCCCAAAAAGGAAATTCTCTGAACCCCAAAAACGCACTTAGAACCCTTGACACACAGAGAATTAGACCGCAAAACCTGAAAAACCCTCTTAACTTGCCGGACATGAGAGTCCCAGTCATCCGAAAAAATCAGAATATCATCCAGATACACTATCATAAATTTATCCAAAAAATCGCGGAAAATATCATGCATAAAGGACTGGAAGACTGAAGGGGCATTAGAAAGACCAAAAGGCATCACCAAATACTCAAAGTGGCCCTCGGGCGTATTAAATGCGGTTTTCCACTCATCCCCCTGCCTGATCCGCACCAAATTATACGCCCCACGGAGATCAATCTTAGAGAACCACTTGGCCCCCTTTATGCGAGCAAACAAATCAGTCAGCAACGGCAATGGGTATTGATATTTAACCGTGATTTTATTCAAAAGCCGATAATCAATACATGGTCTCAAAGAGCCGTCTTTTTTTGACACAAAGAAAAAACCGGCTCCTAAGGGAGATGACGATGGACGAATATGTCCCTTTTCCAAGGACTCCTTTATATATTCTCGCATAGCAGTATGTTCAGGCACAGACAGATTAAATAAACGACCCTTTGGGTATTTACTACCCGGAATTAAATCTATAGCACAATCGCACTCACGGTGCGGAGGTAGTGAACCAAGCTTGGGTTCTTCAAAGACGTCACGATAGTCAGACAGGAACTCAGGGATTTCAGAGGGGATAGATGATGAAATGGACACCAAAGGTACGTCCCCATGAGTCCCCTTACATCCCCAGCTCAACACAGACATAGCTCTCCAGTCAAGGACTGGGTTGTGAGACTGCAGCCATGGCAATCCCAGCACCAAATCCTCATGTAGATTATACAGCACTAGAAAACGAATAGTCTCCTGGTGATCCGGATTAATACACATAGTCACTTGTGTCCAGTATTGTGGTTTATTATTAGCCAATGGGGTGGAGTCAATCCCCTTCAGAGGAATAAGAGTTTCCAAAGGCTCTAAATCATACCCACAACGATTGGCAAAGGACCAATCCATAAGACTCAAAGCGGCGCCAGAGTCGATATAGGCGTCAGTAGTAATAGATGACAAAGAGCAAATCAGGGTCACAGACAAAATAAATTTAGACTGTAAAGTGCCAATGGAAACGGATTTATCAAGCTTTTTAGTACGCTTAGAGCATGCTGATATAACATGAGTAGAATCCCCACAATAGAAACACAACCCATTTTTCCGTCTAAAATTCTGAAAGCTAGATCTATTCCCTGAGAAGAATTCCGGCAAAGGAATTCTCGGCTCAGATACCGGAGCATGAATAATAAAATCTTGCAAATTTTGTACTTTCGTGGTGAGATTATTCAAACCTGCAGTTACACTCTGAAGATCCATTATTAACAGGTGAACACAAAGCCATTCAAAGATTATAAGGAGAGAGAAAAAAAAGAAAGACTGCAGCATAGACAGACTGGCAAGTGATCCAATTAAGAGCACAGAGAAAAAAAAAAAAAAAAAAAACAAAAAAAAAAACTCTCAGCAGACTTCTTATTTCTCTCCTTTCTCAGCCAAGGATTTTAACCCTTTAGTGGGCCGGTCAAACTATCATGATCTCCATGGCCAGAGAACTAGCATAAGCCTCTATAGGAACAAGCTCTTGGAAGATGTAACTATACTGACCATGAACTAAACCTACCGCATCATCTAGAAGTAGCCAGGTAGCATGTCCTACTTTTTATCCCTATATGCCCAGCGCCGGCCGGAGAACTAAATAATGCTAGCAGAGGGAAATATAAGACCTGACTCACCTCTAGAGAAATGCCCAAAAAGGAGACAGAGGCCCCCCACATATATTGGCGGTGATATGAGATGAAACAACAAACGCAGCAGGAAAATAGTTTTAGCAAATTTGAGGTCCGCTTTCTAGATAGCAGAAGACAGAAAGCATACTTTCATGGTCAGTAGAAAACCCTAACAAAACACATCCAGAAATTACTTTAGGACTCTGGCATTAACTCATAATACCAGAGTGGCAATTCCTGATCAACAAGAGCTTTCCAGACACAGTAACGAAACTGCAGCTGTGAACTGGAACCAAAATACAAAAACAAAACATGGACGAATGTCCAACTTATCTAGTAGATGTCTGGGAGCAGGAACAAGCACAGAGAGGCTTCTGATAACATTGTTGACCGGCAAGCATCTAACAGAGAAGCCAGGTTATATAGCGACACCCAGATCTAATCAGAACAGGTGAACAGGGAAGATGATGTCACAAGTTCAATTCCACCAGTAGCCACCGGGGGAGCCCAGAATCCAAATTCACAACAGGCCGCCATCCACAGTATTTACCCATATAGTTCCCTATATACAGTATGAGCTCACTCAGATCTCCCTCCTATATACAGTATTATCCCACACACAGACCCCTATATACAGCATGAGCCCCCACATAGACTCCCTATACACAATACAAGCCCACTCCCAGGTTCCCCCCTATACAATAGGATCCCACATACATTCACTCATATTAAAAGAAAACAAACATATACCTTACTCTCGTCTCCCCACTCTCTTTTCTGGTGTTTGCACTGACGCTCTGCACACCAGATGCGATGCAGTGACATCTTCGCGTTTGTTGTCTCAGTCGCACAGGCTGAATGGTGGAAGAAGGAGCCATCAGCTCCCTCCTCCACCATTGTATTCACCTCTATCTCCGTCCTTCTCCTGTCTTGGTCCACTTGCCAGACAGGAACAGCAAGCGAGCCAGATATGTGCCACGGTCCACACTTTTCCCAGGTGTAAATTAAAGGCATGTTATAAAAAAAAACAGTAAATTCTAGGGTCATTATAACCAGACCACAAGCACCTGCTACTTAATTGTAGACTTTTACATCTGAATCAAGGAGCTTATCACTTGATATTGTTAAAGTGAATTTCTGTGATGGGTGAACTCCACAAATAAACTGTCCAAGTTAAACTTAACACATCGCGTTTTGCATCTGGATCCAAAGTCAATAATTTTTAATTTGCAAGGAAGTAAGGGTTTACATTTTTTCTTCTACTGGGTAAATGAAGCAGAACACGACATTGCAATTAATAGATGATCAATGTAATGAACGGATGTTTCAGGGCCTCAAGAAAGGTGGTCTTTGTAGCTTCTCTTTCCTCTATTATTGTTCTAATTGTGTCTTTGAATATCAGTCTTCTAAACAAGACTATTTTCTTCACTTCTTCTGAACCATTCAAGTCCTAATTGCATGCACCATGTCCCACACATTCCTCACTGTAATAGTACATGGTCCTATATTCTGTTCCCTAAAGGAATCTGCTGGTAAATGATTATTTCACAGTCATACAGTCCATGATAGAAGGTTTATGTTCTACCCAATTATCATGGTCAGATCTCTGGATGTTACATACTTTACTGATAAGGGCTTGCTGGCTTGGACCCTATGTTGAAGTCCTGAACTCAAACTATCTACCACAGACATTTCGGCTTCTTCATGTTACTAATATCCTATATATAGTATATTCACCCAGCTGCTCTTTGCCACATCTTAATTTCCCAAAGTTCTGATATTGACCAGTTTTTGAAACCTTAACCATCACAAAATTTTATAACTTTAACCCCTTAGTGACCGAGCCAAATTTTAAAAATCTGACCAGTGTCACTGTATGTGGTAATAACTCTGGAACGCTTAGACAAAATCCAGTGATTTTGAGATCGTTTTTTCGTGACACATTATACTTTATGATAATGGTAAATTTAGGCTGATATATTTTGTGTTTATGTATAAAAATATCAGAAATTTGACAAAAATGTAAAAAAAATTAGCAATTTTCAAACTTTTAATGATTATCCCTTTAATTTAGATAGCCATACCACACAAAAACATTAATAAATAACATTCCCCTCATGTCTGCTTTACATCAGCACCATTTGTAAAATGTTATTTTATTTTGTTAGCATTTTAGGAAGTTTACAAATGTAGCAGTAATTTTTCCTTTTTTTTACGGAAATTTACAAAATTATTTTTTTTATGGACCTATCCAGGTTTGAAGTGACTTTAGGGGTCCTATATATTGGAAAGCCTCCCAAACTGATACCATTTTAAAAACAGCACCCCCTGACATACTGAAAACTGCTGTCATGTAGTTTATTAACCCTTCAGGTGCTTTTCAGGAATTAATGCAAAGTGGCATGATAGGAATGAAAAAGTTGATTTTTACCACCTAAATGTCGCTGACTTTTTAACAGGTCAGTGTAGCCGGCAGACTTTAAGGCCACTATTTGCTCGTGAATTGCCATGACAAACATCAGGACCACACAATCATGATCTCAGGGTGCCGATGGGGATAAACAGGGAGAAGCCACACTCTTTCAAACATTTATATTGACAGCAGCATCTAAGGGGTTAAACAGATATGGACGGTAACAACGCTTATCGTGGCTGATGCAGCAAATTGTCAGCTATAGTGTCCAGCCAACAGCTGCTGGATTGTCATCTGTATGGGGAGGCGATTCTCTTAAATCTTAGGTCAGTTAAAAGACGTATCGGCGGTCATTAAGGGGTTAAACGCTACAGATACCAATGATTTATCCACTTTTTTGGATAAAGTTTCCATAAAACCCAGCCCTCTTAGCTTGAAACATGCCCAATTTTGCCAAGAATAGTTTCTGAAAGTTAGTGACAGTCCTGAAAAATTATAGTACTGTTGACTCCTATTCAAGGTTATGCTGCATGTCGTAGGGAAAGGTGGTCTTTGGATCTGTAGCTGATAAGCATTTAAACATTTTTTCCTCAACCAAGTCTGTCCAAGGGAAAGAAAAAAATAGTAGCACGCACGAGTTGCATCGGATTGTCAGATCGCACTTGGCCATTCATGTTTATGGGTCCGTAGAAAAAGAGCAAATAACATCCAAGTGCAGTCCTATTTTCATGGACAGACTGAATGGAGAATTGTTTTTATTATTATTCTCCATATCAAAAATTGAATATCGGAGCACACTCTATTTAAACTGACCAGAGTGTGATTAGCATAAGCAGACGGATTTTCTTGAATGAGAGCATCGGTTGTGTGACGCTAGCCTTTGTGTTACCTCCAGTGCCAAAAAACTTCGGAAGTGGAGATGACAAAGGTTATTCAAAGACTGGCTTCCCTCCACTCTGTGCCAGTTGCAGAGGGAATGTGAGACAGATAGGAGCTACACTGCATGTTTGATCCTGCTACTTGTAAAGGGAAGTGGTGTGTCACTCCAGGTTACAGAGGAGAGATTACATTCCATGCAGAGAAAGCCATGCCTGCCTTGCCTATGGAAAATAGGAGATGAGCACCAAGAGTATGAGCATGAGGAGCATAGTGAAGATGCCACCTGTCGTTAAGTTACAGCATATTGGTCCCTCACCTGAGATGGATCACCCTAGAGGTCTGTGTGTTCGTGGATGGTAAAGTGTGTCAACAAGATTGTGAAATACGTAGACAGAATGGAGGTTTCCACTAAGGGCTTTTGACCGTCTATTAGTGTGAGAACCTGATAAAGAAAGATTGAGGGAGAACCTAACTGTCAGCAGAGAAACCAGTCTGAAGTGAGAGGTCTGGAGAATTGGACAGTCGCAAGTGAAGGTGTATGAGTCCTGTTGTAGTGAAGTGGCTGCAAGATGCCCGTTTGGGAGATGTGCCTATAAAGAAATTGCTCAAACTTTACAGCCACAGCAAATTTACAAACACCTCAGCTGAGTAAAGTTTTCAGTGTTAAAAACGGTGTTGTGTCCAAACTTTTACACACCTCCCAAGAGAAAAAACAAACAATAACCTGTAAATATGGGGTTAATCTGTAGATAAATAGCATTGTGAACCTGCCTGGAACTAGACCCATGCTCTTGAGAGGGAATTAACTTTATTCCATCCTGCAGCATTTGGGTTCCAGTCATAGGGGAGACGCCAATGCAGGTTCAGTTATAGCTTTGTGCTTGGAGATCAGCTGCTGCTACCTCACCCCCAGCACTGACTGACAGCAGCTCAGCATTACATCTGGCTGTCAGTCAGTTCAGGTGGCACGGTTACAGCCAATGTTCTATATACACAGAGTAGTGACTGAATCCACTCCAGAACACCCTTATGACTGAAACCTGAACACTGCCGGGGGCAATAAGTTTCATTTCCTTCTGGTAGCGTGGGTCTAAATAACGGCAGTGAGCAGGTTGACAACACTATTAGCCTGCAGATTAACCCCATATCTACAGGTTAATATTTTTTCAGGGGACAGGTCTGCTTTAATGCCTGAGCATAGTTGTTTGTTTGTTTTGGGGTTTTTTAGCATTAAAAATAATGTTGTATCTTCTTTTGTTTTTGCTTTTTTTCTTAGATCCATAACATTTTGAGTCAACCCTTTATTCTTCCCAGTACGATTATGGTAATTATAAACAACAAGACACCTGTCAATCATTGCTGCAGCGTGGTGACATCACAGCCAGAGCACATAACATAGTTGGGGATTCAGTACAGATTTTACATCGAGGTTCAGAGGTTTTAAATGGTGCCTCTGCCTAATAAATATATTTGAAGCCTTACTGTTTGATGTGAGTTGCTGGCCAAGGACTAGTGATTTTTGATCCAATGCCCATAGAGTGGAGTCCACTGCTCTACGGGAGGTAGACTTTTCTAGCATAGAGCGCTAGTTGCATTGATATTGTTGTATTTTATTAGAGATTTGCTTACTGTGTGGTTTTATTAGTTATTTGCTTGCTCGTCAGTTCATCCTCAAGAACCAATGTTTCCATTCAGTGACTAAGCAGAGGAAGGCATGCAAGCTGGATCTTATGTAAACCTAAGGCCAGACAGGAGATTGCCAAAGGTAAGGGTACCGTCACACTCAGCAACTTTCCAACGATCACGACCAGCGATACGACCTGGCCGTGATCGTTGGAAAGTCCTTGTGTGGTGGCTGGAGAGCTGTCACACAGACAGCTCTCCAGCGACCAACGATGCCGAAGTCCCCGGGTAACCAGGGTAAACATCGGGTTACTAAGCGCAGGGCCGCGCTTAGTAACCCGATGTTTACCCTGGTTACCATTGTAAATGTAAAAAAAAAACCACATACTCACATTCCGGTGCCTGTCACGTCCCCGGCGTCCGCTTCCCTGCACTCCTCCTGCATCCTGTGTAAGCGTGGCCGTAAAAAAGAGCGGTGACGTCACCACTGTGCTCTGATGTACGGCCGGCCGGCGCTGACACAGGATGCAGGAGGAGTGCAGGGAAGCGGACGCCCGGGGACGTGACAGGCACCGGAATGTAAGTATGTAGTGTTTTTTTTTTTTTTACATTTACAATGGTAACCAGGGTAAACATCGGGTTACTAAGCGTGGCCCTGCGCTTAGTAACCCGATATTCACCCTGGTTACCAGTGAAGACATCGCTGCATCGGCGTCACACACGCCGATGCAGCGATGTCAGCGGGTGATCCAGCGACGAAATAAAGTTTCAAACGATCTGCTACGATGTACGATTCTCAGCGGGGTCCCTGATCGCAGTAGCGTGTCAGACACAGCGAGATCGTAACTATATCGCTGGAACGTCACGGATCGCGCCATCGTAGCAACCAAAGTGCCACTGTGAGACGGTGCCCTAAATGCAAAGCAATCCTTTCAATCTGTATCTCAAGGTCTCAATCCATTGTACTCCCAGCCTAGGCCCATTGTGTGAATGGGGATTGTAGACGCAGGGGAGCTGTCACTATAGGGGGTATGGCATACAAGCCCAGGTGATGGGTTTATGGAATATGCTTCATTCTGTGAGCTAAAGGAAAGAGAAGGGAGAAAAAAAAAACACCACAGGTTTAGTCAGGGAATTTTTGGAGTGACGTCGAAGAGAGAAGATCAAACACAACATCCTGGAGGACATGTATGGATGGGCTGAATGAAGACTGCAGAAAATGTCCAAAATCCCCATGTGGAGAAGTAGGAATTGGCACTCACCGTCCCATAAAAATTGTCTACAGGTCCACCCGTAGAAGCACAATGTAGTGTGAAACGGCAGTCGTCCAGCACGTTTTCCAATTGTATGCCTGCCTGCTTTGATTTCACATGATTTCACAATAAAGGACAATTTTTATGGGACGGTGAGTGCCAATTCCTCCTTTTCCACATGGTGAATTTTAACTGGAACTGTGGCTGCAGGATACATGGTCTTTAATTGTGTTACTTGTCATTTGGAGGAGCCGGAATATACTGGTGGGATATATACCAAATCTGTACGCCAAGTGGAGAGTCAGTGAGTATTGTCTGGTACGGTGGCAGTGGGACTATCTGCTTTGGGAAAGGGATTTTGTGTACGGAGGACATTACCAAAATACAATCTACCTGGATTTGTTGTAAACCATGGATGTATGAAGTAAAAAAAAAATAGTTGCATCACCAACCTGCCCAGGACATTATTATAACCCATAACCTCAGATCCTCACATTTGATATCTACCAATCTGAATATCTGAATATAAAAGAAGCAGTGGCTTTAGTGTCTGATAAAACAGGAAGTGAATTTAAGACTGCCATGGGAATCCACTGGACTGCAGCCAGGCTCGAGTCACCAAATAAGAAATACTAAAGTAGGAAATAAGATTTAGGTATTCATTTTAATTATATAAGGAATCTAGATATTCAATTTTCAAAAGCTGCGTTTATGATCACTAGCTCAGTTCTGGACTATAGAAGGAGTCCCAACCTTGGTTCTCTAGTTGAGTTTCAGCTTCCAGTCCCTGCGTGCCTGGAGAAGATTAGTCTACAAAACGCATATACCCCAAAAACTGCTTCATTAGAACATCTCTTCATCTGTTCTCCACAGCATTGACTGCTTTATTACAGAATTGTCCTTAAGAACGTGGTATGGCCCGACTCGAATAGGTCATAGGAGGTGTCGTGAACCCAAGAGCTGGGGTGAGGTCCAATTCAGCACCAGGCAGAGCCTGAAATGTGAAATTCTGAAGCAATCTTGTAAAGAAGAGGAACAGCTCCATTTTTGCCAAGTTCTCACCTGCACAACTTCTCTTTCCTAGAGAAAAGAAAAATGACGTCACTGTAGAAATCTGTGAATTATTAGGCATCAACAGAAGTAACATGTTAAAAAGGCTTCTCCTCACCAGCGTCCTCTCTTATCCTGACTGGCAGTGCAAGAAAGAAATTACAAGATAACTACTAGGAGGATAAGGAGGAGGGAAATGCATGGTGGGATTTTGAAATATGTTTCTGGGCTTCAGTTGTCTCATTGTGGTAGATACTTTGGAAACATTGCTCACATCATATGGCTGGTACACTGGGGTATGCACTGGGCATTGCGGCTGATACTAGATGGCTTTGTGACTAGTTTATGGGAATACACTGATTAAAATTGTGTAAGGGCACACTGTGGCCAGCAGTTTATGGGATCACACCATTACTTTACACTATCTGATGCAGACATAATTTTCACCAAGATTCCATGTTATGGAATCAGCGAATGGGTTAATGTAAGGAGTAGTTGTCTGCCTGGCTCTTATTGTAAAGAAACCTCTGACCCCAGAGATTTACATGGTCACCTAATGAGGCAGAGGGAGAAAGCTCCATCTGTCACCTCACCATTTCCCTTTCACATATAAGTAGTACATGCTTACATCTTAACCAATTAAGGATGCTTGTTTTCAGTGAAATTGATGTACAACTAATTTGTCAAAATAATGGGTTGAAAATATATTTTTTGAATGTGAAAGTGGGGAAGAAAAAAAGCAAAAGGTTCTGCAAATTGGAGGGGTTATTTTTGCATTACGCATTATGACGCTGTGCCGATCAGTACACAAGCCCACAATAATCCGCAAGCAAAAATTGGGTACTATGATTAAATTTGATACAATCATTGCCTTCTCGCTGTTTTAGTCTAGTTTTGTGCTTGTGTTTGCTTACAGACAACTCACTCTATTTGTTCCAATTTTGAAGCCAGTTTTACACTGTATATATTCGCCTTTTTTTTTGTTCTTCGCTTTGTTAGAGTTCAGTGATTCCAGATATGTTTGTTTTTTTTGTCAATTGTGACATAAGAAAACATTAAAGTTTAGCACTACTTCACACCAGTCCTCGCCACCTTATTGTGGAATTTTGAATACATTAAAAATTTGGCAAAACGTTTCCAACTTTTGGCTTTAAGTGTGAATTTTTGGCGTCAAAAGTTGAAAAAAAAAAAAAAAAGTTGTTTTGGCGTGAGACATTTTGAAGAATTTGCATCTAGTAACGAACTAATACCACAAGAGAAAAAGGAAAGTGACTTCATGAATTGGGGCCAAAGTCTGTAAATTTTCAAAATATTTACATCTTATTGAAGCAGGGCCATCCAGGTCAATAAATGGTGTTACCTTAATTTAGTACCAGAAGGGAGAGTTTAAGACAGGTAAAGCCTTCCACTGTACACATTGTCCATCCACGTATATCCTAAAACATCTTGGCTTACCTGCTGAAAATGGCAAAAATGCTTCATTCCTCATAAAATTCCCCTTGGAGTCAAGGAAATGCCCAGGGTGAAACTCATTTGGTTTCTCAAAGTGGGCCTCATCTCGAAGGACGGAAGTCAATAGGGGCATAACGTATGTGCCCTATAAAAAGAAAATACGGGTATTACATACCTGGTAATGTGTTTTTTTCATGAGACATGACGGCACTACGAGAGGGGATCCGCCCTTCAAGGAAAGGAAACCTTCAAGATAAAAGGGGCTGCTCCTCTCTCCACATCAGTTGTTTTACAGAGTACGAGAGGAACTCCGCCAGTTAGTGTACACATAAATAATACATCCTATACGGTTCTAATCACTGACACCTGAGGGAGTGTATAATGCAAATAATTCACCCAACTAATGACGTGATCAAAAGGGTGGGAATATGAGGGTGCCGTCATGTCTCATGAAAAAACACATTACCAGGTATGTAATACCCGTGTTTTTCCATCATACATGACGGCACCACGAGAGAGTTACAGAGATTTGTATTCTTTCTAGGGAGGGATCACTGCTTGTAACACTTTTCTCCCAAATGTGAGATCAGAGGTAGCAGATAGGTTTAGCCTATAATGTTTAAAAAATGTAGACGGAGAGGACCAAGTGGCCGCCTTAAAGATTTGGTTGATGGTAGCATCTGCTCTCTCCACCCACGACATTGCCATGGCCCTCGTGGAGTGGCCTTTTAGGCCCTGTGGAACAGCCCTGCCTGCACTACTATACGCCAGAATAATGGCCTCTTTCACCCATCTAATGATGGTTTGTTTTGAGGCTTTAAGGCCCTTTCTTGACCCATGGAATGAAACAAATAAAGCCCTCTGTCTCCTTCAGGATTTTGTTGTCTCTTAATACATCTCCTGACATCTAGGCAATGGAGTCTCTCGTCTTTCTTGTTGCTAGGATTTGGACAGAAAGAGGGTAGGGCCATATCCTGAGCCCTATGGAATCTCGATACCACCTTGGGGAGATATGCTGGATCTAACTTTAATATATCTCTATCGTCCATAATTTGCGTGAAGGGAGGATCTGCCGATAACGCGTGTAAATCCCCAACCCCACGGGCCGATGTAAGTGCCACTAACAAAGCTGTTTTTAATGTTAGTACTTTATCTGATGTTGTATTTAACGGCTCAAAGGGGCTTTCTGTCAAAGCTGTCAACACTAAATTAAGATCCCATGGTGGAGGAGTAGGGGATGTAACAGAGTCAGCTCTACTACAGGCTCGGATAAACCTCATCACCCACCTATTGTTTGCCAAGTCACAGTTGAATAAGGCTGCTAAAGCTGAAATGTGCACTTTGAGGGTACTAACAGCTAATCCCAAATCTAAGCCCTATTGCAGGAACTCCAGTATTGCCACTATCGGGACCTCCCCTTCCCGTATTGGTCCTTAGCTGGACAATAATTTTTTCCATATTCTCCCGTAAATCTTGGTCGTTACTGGTTTTTTGCTTCTAAGTAAGGCGGATATTAAACCAGCTGAGAACCCTTCTTTCTCGAACAACGAACTTTCAAATTCCAGGCTGTCAAATGTAGCCCAGAATTCTGTGGGTGGCTGAAGGGACCCGGTGTTAGAAGGTCCTGGTCTTCTGGGAGTACCCATGGGTCCGTCACTGACATCACTCTCAGCTAGTAAAACCATGTTCTTTTCTGCCAAAAGGGAGCTATTACAATTACCCTGGCCTTGTCCTCCCTGATCTTCTTCAGAAATGCTGGGATTAGACATATCGGTGGGAAGGCATATGTTGTGATTTTGCTTTTTGCTCCCTCTAGTGGTCATTAGTAATTTGACTCTGGAGCGTCTGTCTTTTCCTATATCCTCACCTGGGCCGTTAGTTCAGGGGCGTTGCTATATAAGCTCCCTGGACCTTCAGTTCAATGCCTGGCATCGTTGAAATCAGAGCTAATCTGTTGTGCTCTTGTCCTCTGATCCTGGTTCCTGTTTTTCAAGCTAAGTCTGCTTCTTTGCTTTTGCTTTTGTTTTGTTTGGTATTTTTGTCCAGCTTGTTCCTATCTGTATCCTGACCTTTGCTGGAAGCTCTAGGGGGCTGGTGTTCTCCCCCCGGACCGTTAGACGGTTCGGGGGTTCTTGAATCTCCAGCGTGGATTTTTATAGGGTTTTTGTTGACCAGATAAGTTATCTTGCTATATTCTGCTATTAGTAAGCTGGCCTCTCTTTGCTGAACCTGGTTCATTTCTGTGTTTGTCATTTCCTCTTACCTCACCGTTATTATTTGTGGGGGGCTTGTATCTTGCTTTGGGGTCCCTTTCTCTGGAGGCAAGAGAGGTCTTTGTTTTCTTCTCCTAGGGGTAGTTAGATTCTCCAGCTGGCGCGAGTCATCTAGCGATCTCCGTAGGCATGATCCCCGGCTACTTCTAGTGTTGGCGTTAGGAGTAGCTATTTGGTCAACCCAGTTACCACAGCCCTATGAGCTGGATTTTTGTATCTTGCAGACTTACACGTTCCTCTGAGACCCTGTCCACTGGGGTCATAACAGGCATACAAGAGTCCTGATGTCCATTCTATGCTGAAGGTGTCTACTGCCAACGGCCTGTCTACTGGGTTTAGGGAGCAAAACTTCTGAACTTTTTTGTTGGCTTTTGAGGCAAAGAGGTCTACACTAGGTTTTCCCCACATGTGCACTATTCATTGAAAAACTGACTTTTTTTTTAGGGACCATTGCCCTTGCCTTAAGTGGTTCCTGCTTAGACAGTCTGCCTTTATATTGTATACACCCTGAATATGCAGAGCCAATAATGAGAGGAAATGTCTTTCAGCTAGAATCATGAGTCTTTTCGTTATGTGCATCAATGATCGAGAGCGAGTGCCCCCTTGGTGGTTTACGTATGCGACCGCTGTTCGGTTGTCCGATAGGACTCTCACATGATGCCCTGTTAAGTGTGGAAGTAACCTCCTTAGCACTTTTTCGATTGCTAGGAGTTCCCACTCGTTTGAGGATAGATTTTTTCCTCCTGAGCCCAGGGGTCTTGGACCCATAGTGTGTCTGAGTGAGTTCCCCACCCCCAAGGACTGAAGTCTGTTGTGATTATTTTGGAAGCTGTGTATGTCCAGGGGACTCCTCTCGGAGATGACTATCTGTAACCACCATCTGAGTGATTGGAGTACAGAGACCAGGAGAATGAGCTTCTGCTCTAGCTGCCCCTGAAGTTCCAGGTCGTTCTGCAGCACACACCATTGCAGCTCTCTTGCAACTGGGTCCATTTTACTGCTGGTATGCAGGAGGTTAGGGACCCTAACACCGACATGGCTCTTCTTAAAGTTATTTCTGGTTCTCTTATTGTTGTTACAACCCTTTTCTTTGATCTTTTCCTCTTTTTCCTCTGGGAGGTGGCACTGCTGTGCCACCAAGTCTACCATTATCCCCAGAAAATTTTGGACCATTGCTGGCTCCAGTTTGGATTATTTGAGGTTCTGATGCCATCATAGCCTCTGTAGTGTGTCCATCACTATTCTGACTTGCTCCTGACAGTGAGAAAAGTTTTTCTCCACTATCAGGAAGTCGTCTAAATAAGGTATTATCAGAGTATTTTTCTCTCTGAGATGGGCTGTGACCTCTGCAATCAGTTTTTTTAAATACTCACGGGTAGTGTTGAGCATTCCAATACTGCAAATATCGGGTATCGGCCGATATTCGTGGTATCGGAAATCCGATACTGAGTTCCCATATTTTTAAGGTATCGAATACCAGAATCGGAAGTTCCTATAGTGCAATGATGCACTATAATGGAGTGTGGGCGGTGCATGGGCGGAGACTGCATGTCTGTGTGTGGGGTCTGTGCGTGACCGTGGGGGGGTCTGTGCAGGCCTGCCGGGGGTCTGAACGGGCCTCTCTGGGGTCTGTGTGGCCTGCCGTGGGTCTGTTCGGGCCTCTCTGGGGTCTGTGCGGCCTGCCGGGGGTCTGTACGGGCCTCTTGGGGGTCTGTACGGCTGTGCAGGCATTGTCCGATGGGACTACAAGTCCCATCGGGCTATGCCTGCTACAATGGTAGTGATTGACACCTTAGCCAATGATGGGACAGTAGTAGTCCCATCATCAGGCTAATGTGTTGAATGTAAAAAAAAATCCAAACATACATACTACATACATACTACATACCACATACATACCACATACATACAAAATGCAAACTACATACACACTACATACATACAACATACATACTACATACATACATACATACATACATACAACATACAAACTAGATACATGCTACATACATACAACATACTAAATACATACATACATACATACTACATACATACATACTACATACATACTACATGCATATATACTACATACATACAACATACAACATACTACATACAACATACTACATGCATACAACATAATACAAACATACTACATACTACATACATACTACATACAACATACTACATACTACATACATTACAACATACATACTACATACAATACATTCATACATTACATACATAGAGACATACAGTACATTAAACATAGAGTACATACTCACCATTACTTGTCATTTTGATCCCTGAAGCCAGTGTCATCTGTAAAAAAAGATTAAAATAACAAACAACCAATTTACTCCCTGATCCGCAGAATTCCACAAGTGTCCCACGATGATCTCCCGTGGAGAACGGCAGCTCCAGGAATACAATTATGAGAGGAAGGTATCCTTCCGCACTGTATTCCTCTGCCACTGTAAAAAAAATAGTCCCTAGTCTCACTTATGGCATTGCTGTGTGAGAAATTTTCCCACGCAGCAATTGCCATAAAGTGAGACTTTGAACTATAGTAACTTCAGTGATGCACTGCAGGAGCCATTGTCTCCTGTCAGTGTGTCACTGAAGGTCCTATAGAGCAGTGACATCGCCCGATGTCACTGTTCTATAGGGTAGATCGGCATGGGACACTCATTATTAATTGGACTACGGCGGAAAGTGAGTATACAATATACTATTTTACGTTTTTTGCAGGCGCTGAAGTATGGTAAGTATGGTTAAATGAAGAATATTAAAATACTTTTTCCTAATGTGTGTGTGTTTTATTAATCCTTTACTAGTATTGGATTAATAATGGATAGGTGTCTTATTGACGCCTCTCCGTTATTAACCCAGCCTAATGTCACCTTACAATAGCAAGGTGACATTAAACCCTTATTACCCCATATCCCACCGCTACACGGGAGTGGGAAGAGAGGGGCTAAGTGCCAGAATTGGCGCATCTTACAGATGCACCATTTCTGGGGCGGCTGCGGACTGGTATTTGTAACCGGAGGGGGAGAAATATCCATGGCCCTTCTCTAGGCTATGAATATCAGCCCGCAGCTGTCTGCATAGCCTTTCTGGCTATAAAATATAGGGGGACCCCACGTCATTTTTTGGGGGGTCCCCCTATTTTAATAGCCAGTAAAGGCTAACCAGACAGCTGCGGGCTGATATTCATAGCAGGCTACAAATATTGGCCCCCGGCCATCCGCTTTCCCCCTCTGGCGCAGAAAATTGCGCTGGAGCCCACTCCATTTTTTTCCGTTTTTTTAAATTAAATGCCCATTAATGCCTCTTTCATAATTGCGTCGGTACGGGTCCGTGCTATGCGTCGGGCCGACGTACCGAAGCACGTTGTTAAATTTGTGCATGACGTGGGCAGCAGATGTAGTTTTTCAACGCATCCGCTGCCCATTCTGAAGTCCGGGGAGGAGGGGGCGGAGTTTTGGCCGCACATGCGCGGTAGGAAATGGCGGACGCGATGGACAAAAAAAGTTCACTTGAACGTTTTTTGGTGCCGACGGTCCGCCAAAACATGACGCATCCGTTGCACAACGGACGCGACGTGTGGCCATCCGTCGCGATCCGTCGCTAATACAAATCTATGGGTAAAAAACGCATCCTGCGAGCACATTTGCAGGATCCTTTTTTTTGCCGCCGGATCCGTTTTTTTCTCATAGAGTTGTATTAGCGCCGGATTGCGCCTGATGGCCACACATTTAATTCGTTTTTTGCCGGATCTGTCAAAAAAAACGGGACCCACCCAAAAAATGACGTGGGGTCCCCCTATATTTTATAGCCAGAAAGGCTACGCAGACAGCTGCGGGCTGATATAAAAAGCCTGGAGAGGGGCCATGGATATTGCCCCCCGGCTACAAATACCAGTCCGCAGCTGCCCCAGAAATGGTGCATCTGTAAGATGTGCCAATTCCGGCACTTAGCCCCTCTCTTCCCACTGGGTGGGATATGGGGTAATAAGGGGTTAATGTCACCTTGCTATTGTAAGGTGACATTAAGCCGGGTTAATAACGGAGAGGCGTCAATAAGATGTCTATCCATAATTAATCCAATACTAGTAAAGGGTTAATAAAACACACACACATTAGGAAAAAAAGTATTTTAATACTTAATACGTAGTCCAATTAATAACGTGTCCCACGCCGATCTCATGTATGTAGTATGTTGTATGTATGTATGCAGTATGCATGTAGTATGTATGTATGTATGTATGTAGTATGTTGTATGTATGTATGTATGTGGTATGTATGTAGTATGTTGTTTGTAGTATGTATGTGGTATGTATGTAGTATGTTGTATGTAGTATGTATGTAGTATGTATGTTTTTTTTGTTTTTACATTCAACACATTAGCCGGATGATGGGACTACTACTGTCCCATCATTGGCTAATGTGTCAATCACTGCCATTGTAGCAGGCATAACCCGATGGGACCTGTAGTCCCATTGGATGATACCTGCACAGACCCCCGGCAGGTCGCACAGTCTCCAGAGAGGCCCGTACAGACCTCCGGCAGGCAGCACAGACCCCCGGCAGGCTACACAGACCCCCAGAGAGGCCCGTACAGACCCTCGGCAGGGGGCACAGACTCCCGAGAGGCCTGTACAGACCCCCGGCAGGCTGCACAGACCCCAGAGAGGTCCGTACAGACCCCCGAGAGGCCCGTACAGACCCCCCAGGGTCCCACACAGTCACGCAGTCTCTGCCCACGCACCGCCCACACTCTTCCCCCCTCCAAAACAGGATGTACAAGGACAGAAAGGGCTTATTTTCATTCCGATATTTGTGTCCCATTGACTTCCGGTATCGGTATCGGCAATGTCCGATTTTTTTTGCATATCGGCCGTTCCAATCCAATATATCGGAAGGTATTGCTCAACACTAGTCATGGGGCTATTGCTATCCCAAAGGGCAGAGCCTTGTACTGAAAGTGACGTAGCTGGGACCCCATCTGAACTGCCACCATGAGAAACTTGCGATCTTGTTGTCTGATTGGGACGTGGTAATAAGGGTCCTTTAGGTCTAGGACTGACATGTAACACTGAGGATATAGGAGTTTCACTGCTGATTAAATCGTCTCCATCTTGAATGATGGAATTATCAATTTGTTCAGGCCTTTTAAATTTATTATTGTCCTCCAAGAATTGTCCATTTTTTTTTTTTTTTAAAGAGAAAAAAGGGGAATAAAAACCTTCCATCCATATCCTCTATTGGAACTTCTTCCAAGACATGTTTGTCTAGAAGAGATATTACTTCCCCTTCTAGACTGCTCTGTTTCTCTTGTGAGGACTGTACTGGAGTCTGCATGTATCTTGTTGGAGGCCAGTGGTGAAATTTTAATTTTAGGCCTGATCCTATAATTTGTCTGATCCAGGCACTGGATGAGATCCTCTCCCAGGCTGGAAGGAAGTGAGAGAGCCTTCCTCCCACCTGAGAAGGACTGTCACTGGGAGGGTTTCTTGGTATCACTCGAGGACTTGCCAAAATAGAAGCCTTTTCCTCCCCTGGATTGCTTGTCAAAGTTGCTCCTGTCTCGGTCTCTATACTGTTTGGTCTCTCTGAAAGGAGTGCCGAAAGGGCTGAAATGGCTGTTTTGGAAAACTCTTTTTGTCGCCGGCCTTCTCCAACACCTCATCTAATGCCGGTCCAAACAGGAAAACCCCTTCACATGGCAAAGAGCAAAGCTTCATCTTTGCCTGTGTATCTCCTGGCCAGCATTTAAGCCATATCGCATGGTGTCTTGTGTTGGCTAAAGCTGCTGACTTTGCTGCCAGTCTAGCTGAATCTGCTGATGCTTCAGCTAGAAATACTGCTCTCTTATAGCCGGTATTGCCTCTAGGATAGTTTCTCTGGGAACTTTTTGTTCTACCTGATCCTTCAGGTTATCTATCCATATTTTTAGGGATCTGGCTACACAAGTGGTCGCGATAGCTGGCCTTAGTGCCCCTGCCGAGGTTTCCCATGCTGTTTTCAGGGAACTGTGTTTTTCTGTCCAGAGGCTCTTTTAGAGAACCTAAGTCCTCGAATGGCAGGGAGGATTTTCTGGCCACTTCTGAAATTGCCACATTAATCTTTGGAGCTCTATCCCAAGATGAGGATGCATCTTCCTGAAAAGGATATCCTCCTTTTTAGGGAGTTGATTATCTGGGACTTTTTCTCCGGTTTTTGCCATTCCTTTTTAATAAGTTCTTGTAGTTGTTTATTAATAGGGAATGATCTACTTTTCTTTTTTTTTATCGATCACCTGGTTGATCCTGCCTTTTACTGGACTCTCAGCACTCTGTGCTACAATCAGGTGTATGTGCGCACCTGCATGTTAATCTTATTGATTGATTACCTGGTTGATCGTGCCTGCACCACTTCCGATGAATGTATATGCAGTCAATCACCTGGCTGATCCTGCCTTTGCAGTGATCCAGCCTCAGCTGGTAAATTAATGCATTTGTGCTTCATTCTATGCACGCCGCCGGTAGTCACGTCCGGTGCATGCTACTTAATCAACTATTCACCTGGTTGATCCTGCATCTGCCGACCTAGCGCAACACTTGCGCCGCATAACTATGCATGAGCGCGTACCCAGCAACCACTTCTGGTACGCGCTCTTGTTATTCACCTCCAGGCGCGCATCTGGCCATCACTTCCGGTGCGCACCGATGTTTCCGGCCCTCCTGCCCCTTTGCCTGTCTCAAACGCTCAGAGTGCTGCCGCCAGGTATTGTGTGTGCACACACATACCCACCATTTCCGGGCACCCAGCTCCGGCTGGGAAAGAGGCTCGCAGCGCCGGGAATGTCAATGTCAGGTAGGCAGCGCAGCACACACCCACAGCGTAACCGCTGCCTGACACCGCTCCATACTTGTCCCTTGCGCTCAGGTACCGACCAGGGAGAGGAGGGGGGGGAGAACTCAACAGGGAGGCTCCAAACCTCCGAGGAGGCTTACCGATGTGCCTTACAGGCTGCATGGCCACCTTAGGTCAACAGGAGGGGCACCGTAATAGTGACCCCCGTGGACAGCAGGATTTTATGGCAGCAGGGAAGGAAATGCTAAATGCGGCCCCCCGAGGCTTAATTTTTACCCAGACATTGCCTCATGGGTTGTGGCCATGCTTTGCTCAGGTGGCATGGAATACATAGCCACCAATGCGACTACCGGTACCTGGCGATGGAAGCAGCTGACTAGCGCCTGCCCCAACCTTTCCAATCCAGGCATCCTCTTCTGTTCTTAAGAAGTCTTCATCTTGAGGGTTCCCCATCAAGGACAGGAAACCAACTGATGTGGAGAGAAGAGCAGCCCCTTTTTTCTTGAAGGTTTCCTGTCCTTGAAGGGCTGATCCCCTCTCTCGTGGTGCCGTCATGTATGATGGAAAAACAGACTGTAAACTGCATGCATGTTGTAAAAATATACTAAACACTGAAATGTAGAGTTGAGCAAAAAAGAAAAAAAATATTCACAGGACTCTGGTTCAGTGGTCAAGTACCCGAATAAGGGCCCTGTGAACATCCTACTAACCGAGAGCAGCTCTAGTTGAAAGTTTTAAAACTTGAGTCTCTCTAACTTTGGGGGTATAGTGCTACGGAAGGTTGTTTTGATAAAAAGGATGAGGAAACAGAAGCTGACCAATCACTGCCATCATCTGTACTCGAAATGATACCAAGTAATAGCTTGAGGAAAAAGAAAGGGTTTGGAAGCCACATATAACATTTCTGTTTCTCTTTCCGGAAATAAAGACAGATCTAAAAAAAAGTATATAAAGTTTCATAAACTTTCCATTCTGGACAAAATTAAAAAAAGGTCTGAGAGTAATTAATCAATAATTTTGGCTACAAGTTATAAGCAATTAAACAAAGTTGACTTACCTTTGGTATGAAATATCCTTTGAATGTGACATCCTGGGTAGTGGCATGGGGGAGATTAGTAGGAATGATATTGGAAAATCTTTGCACTTCATGGATGACGGCATCTGTATAGGGCATTAACTTCCGGTGCTCCCATTGAGGTTCAGATGACCCAATAACTTTTTCTATTTCATTTTGTACATTTTCTGGAAAAAAGGCCAATTATTTATATTATTCATTCTCATTTATTAATGCTAATTTTTAATATTTAATCTAGAAATGAGTGATTTTTTTTTTTAAATACAAATTTGTCAGACTTGCAAAGTTTTTCTAAGAGATTCAAGTTACTGAAAAACAAAAAGTACTTTAAAGCCTCTAATTGGCCTGAAAAACCTGTATGAAACCATTCTCTTCTCACATATAAATCTTCTTCACTGCTGTGCTGTCACAGACTTGATCTGTTCTGTATCACAGCTTTTTCATAATATCCCTATGGCCAAGTTGTGACACCCTCTCACTATCCAGATTCACGATTAAATGGCTGCTGCATTCCCTGCCTCTGCTTTCATACAGGCTATGTTAGCTTGTTATGCTATAGCATTAGAGGTGATGGCTGGAAGGAATTTTGGGAAACCCACTTCAATTCACACTACAGCCAACGATTGGCCACATATACACAGATTTGGAATACACTTTTTTAAGAGCACCATTGATTCCATGGTGCTGTACATGAAAAATGGTTATAAACCGAATACAAATATATAATATGGTGAACAAACTAACAGTGGCAGACTGGTACAGAAAAGAGAAAGCCCTGTTCTTGCGGCCTTACAGTCTACAGGATAATAGGGAAGGAGACAGTATTGTTCGGCGTTGTAGCATATACATCAGTACATAGTATATAGTATTGCAAAATCATGGCTATTTTTCAAAGAGGGTTATTTTATACCACTCTTATCAGGATATGTGAATCCAAGATGAAAAATAAATGTCCGTTTACGTATACTGACTGATGGCATGATACAGCTGCTAATCGGTAAACTTTTACCGATCGGAGGTAGTTTGATTGCACACCAAAGAAATCAATGCATACTAAGCAACCTGTACTAGATCATTCAGTGCACATAGCTTACATAGTTCTTGGAAGAGCAAGTCCTGTTTAAACAGAACAATGCGTTGCCTAGTACGGTGATCTTTTGTGTTGTTGAAAAGACTTTCACCTGATGAACAATCAATTTGCTAGTTTGCTACTTCATCGGGTGATTGTCAGCCTGTTTACATGGAAAGAAAACCATGAAACAAGTGGTTTTAACAAAGCTAGTTCTCAATTATCTTACAGCTTAAATACCCCTTAAAGTAGTGACTGATTAAATTGCTTTCTCGGTCCTCAGCACAAACTTAAAAGGAATCTCTATAAGCATTTATTATTTACTGGATAGTGGCCCGATTCTAACGCATCGGGTATTCTAGTATATGCATGTCCACGTAGTATATTGCCCAGTCACGTAGTATATTGGCCAGCCATATAGTATATTGCACAGCCACGTAGTATATTGCCCAGTCACGTAGTATGTTGCCCAGCCACGTAGTATATTGCCCAGCCACGTAGTATATTGCCCAGCCACGTAGTACACTGCCCAGCCACGTAGTATATTGCCCAGCCACGTAGTATATTGCCCAGCCACGTAGTATACTGCCCAGCCACGTAGTATATTGCCCAGTCACGTAGTATATTGCCCAGCCACGTAGTACACTGCCCAGCCACGTAGTATATTGCCCAGCCACGTAGTATATTGCCCAGCCACGTAGTATATTGCCCAGCCACGTAGTACACTGCCCAGCCACGTAGTATATTGCCCAGCCACGTAGTATATTGCCCAGCCACGTAGTATATTGCCCAGCCACGTAGTATACTGCCCAGCCACGTAGTATACTGCCCAGCCACGTAGTATATTGCCCAGCCACGTAGTACACTGCCCAGCCACGTAGTATATTGCCCAGCCACGTAGTATATTGCCCAGCCACGTAGTATATTGCCCAGCCACGTAGTATATTGCCCAGCCACGTAGTATATTGCCCAGCCACGTAGTACACTGCCCAGCCACGTAGTATATTGCCCAGCCACGTAGTATATTGCCCAGCCACGTAGTATATTGCCCAGCCACGTAGTATACTGCCCAGCCACGTAGTATACTGCCCAGCCACGTAGTATATTGCCCAGCCACGTAGTATATTGCCCAGTCACGTATTATATTGTCCAGCCACATAGTATATTGCCCAGCCACTTAGTATAATGCTCCATGCAGTTATGGCCCCATAGATGCTCCATATAATGCCCCATATAATGCTCCATGTAGTTCTTTATGGCCCCATAGAGGCTCCATACAGCATTGTGCCACATGTAATGCTGCTGCTGCAATAACAAAAAAAATGACATACTCAGCTCTCTTCGCTGCTCCTCAGCGTCCAGTCTCTCCACACTGACTGTTTAGGCAGAGGGCGGCACGCACACTAATACGTCATCGTGCCCTCTGACCTGAACAGTCACTGCAAGAGGACGGGAATACGGAGCGGCGCCCAGCGGATGGAACGTGGACAGGTGAATATGAAATACTCACCTGCTCCTGGCTTCCGGTACCAGGGTGTGATGACGTCGCGGTCACGTGACCGCGACGTCATGGCAGGTCCTTCTCGTCCAGGACCTGTGATGACGTCGCGGTCACATGACTGTGTCGCGGTCACATGATCGTGACGTCACGGCAGGTCCTTCGTGCGCGGGCGCGCAGGACTTGTAATGACATCGCGGTCACATGACCGTGACGTCATGGCAGGTCCTTCTCCCAGACCATCCTTGCCACCAGAACGTGCCACTTGCATGGACCGGCCGGAGCCGTGGCGGAAGGTGAGTATATAATGCTTTTTAAATTTTTCTCATTATTTTTAACATTAGATGTTTTTACTATTGACTCTGCATAGGCTGCATCAACAGTAAAAACTTGGTCACACAGGGTTAATAGCGGCGATAACGGAGTGCGTTACCCGCGACATAACGCAGTCCATTACCGCCGGCATTAACCCTGTGTGAGCGGTGACCGGAGGGGAGTATGCGGGTGCCGGGCACTGAGTGCGGGGAGTAAGGAGCGGCCATTTTCTTCCGGACTGTGCGCGTCGCTGATTGGTCGTAGCAATGCTCGTGGGCATTTTGCCATGACCAATCAGCGACTTGGATTCCATGACAGACAGAGGCCGTGACCAATGAATATCCGTGACAGACAGAAGGACAGACAGAAAGACGGAAGTGACCCTTAGACAATTATATAGTAGGTTTTACTCGCTTACATAGCACCATCATTTTCCACTGTGCCGTCCAGGCTTAATCATCGCTGGCTCTTTGGTGCTCACAATCTAAATGTCCTATCAGGATGTCTTTGGAGTGCGGGAGGAAACCCAAGCAAAACATGGGGAGAAGTTACAAACTCCTTGCAGATATGGTCCTTGGTGGGATTTAAACCCAGGACCCCAGCACTGAAAATCAACGGTGCTTCCACTGTGCCTCTGCGCTGCCCATGAACACTTATTCTGTGTCATACAATGGTTAAAAATGAGGTTCACCATTAAAATCTAATTCAGTCAAGACAATTCTGGAAAAAAAAAAAAAGGATTTTTATTGTAGAATTGTATGGAGACATAGTTTCTTACTTTGTATCTCCGGATATTTCATCATTAGAAGAAGAGCCCATTGTAGAGTTGACGAGGTTGTCTCCATCCCAGCAGCAAACAGGTTGCCGACGAGTATTACTAAGTTGTCATTGTGGAAATAGGATGAAAATTCGGATTTTTCCTAAAGCAAATACAAAAACAGGTGGATCATAAAGGTCGTACCTGCAATTATAGTGAACAGATATTAAGCAATGGGAATGTCAAAATCTTCAACAGAATCCTCAGATAGCAAACACCGTGGGATATTTACTACTACACTTTTAAAAAACCTTCACATCTTTTGGAGACATGACTGAATTTTGGTGATGGGAATACAGGTGCTAAACCCTTCAGATTGCTAAAGTAAAAAAGGAGCAAGAGTGCATGCTCTTGTGAGACTTAAAGTGTAGGTATTTTAAAAATAAGGAAAGTATTAGTGCTTACATTTAAATATAAAATAAAAAAAAATATTTTATGAACAAATGAAAAAATATTTGAAAGCTAGAAATATTTTCTTTTTTTAAACACTAAGGGAAGCAGCTTCCACATTTGATATGAAAACCAAGTTTACTTGCAGCAACCCAGAGTACTGGTCGTTGCAGTAATGTCGTTCTTCCACCAGGGAGCAAGGTAATAAAGGAGATCTTCCTACCAGGTATCACAAACCATACACCGCACTTCACGCTCCAGACCACCAGGGGGAGCCTTGCTCCTATCTACTAGGGCACTTCTCACAGAAGGGTAAAACTAGTGGGCTGGATAGAAAGTTAGAGAGACGCTGGCTGGGCTTTGCCCAGGCAACACCTGTCAGGCAGACAGGGGGAAAGGAGGAACATCGGAGCTGCAGACAGAGGGTCCCTGTCAGGGGTGGGATCCTGACAGAGGCCTAGCGGGATAGAAAGCTACAGAGCTGCGCCTGCCCAACGTGCGGCAGCATCCTAAGAAAGGACACGAAGAGAACTGTATTGTAGAGGGTGAGAAACGAAGTCATAGCACAATGTGAAAACACCAGGAGGATTTCTGCCCTGAAATAGGCTGCCTCTTTCTGAGGCGCGTAGCCACCAAAGGAGTAATTGACTCTACGCTTTACTTCAGAGACCGGCAGGACAGTCAATTCCAAGTTGGCTACCCAACCTTAATACCTAAGAGGACACAGTGGCAACTTGTGGGGGTCAGGGCGTCTCTAGGGTCCCTATAAGCAAGCCTCAGGCCATCAGTCATACGGGTTTGTCCTATCCACACCATCTGGGGGACAGAGAGGAAGAAACAACATCTAGAACAACCACGAAAGTTGTGAGGACCTTACCGAGAAGCTCAGCAGGGAGGTACTACAACACACAGGCACTAGTAGGAAGGCTACTGATTTCCACCTGGTTAAAGGGGACTCTGGATTTGCCTTTGGACCTGCCGGACTCTGCCTACCCTGTGATCTGTACCCTGGACTGTGGATGCTGAAGCTCCCAGTAAAGGTAAAGAGACTGTAACCTTGGGTCTTCGTTCTTCACTGCGCCTGACATCATCCACCATCACCATCTACACTTCTGGGAAGCCCTGGGGATACACTTCACCTGTGGGAAGGTATACCATCTTGCTGCCATAACATCACCCCAGCGGACCCCTAAGCAGCGTCGGTCACCCTGACTGAATACCACAGGTGGCGTCACGAACTATCCTTTTAAAGACCTTTCCCAAAACCATAAAAACTACTCCCATTATTGGACGCCCCTCAAAAGGGCCACAGACCAGGTCGGGCCACCGTGACATCCCCGCAGAGCACTGAAGGACCCGGTGCAGAGTACCCCATTGCCCTTGTACGTGGGGGCGCTCCACACTCGCTTTATGACTGCAGTAAAAGTGGGAAGGATCCTCTCTCATCTGGCTGATATCACTCCTTCTCTTTGGAACCGGAGGGGTGTAGGATAAAGTTTAGGGTCAAAGCGTGGAGCCATTTTGTTGATGACTTCAATGTGATACTTGACATGTGGACAGTGTCACCGAGGATGGCCAGCAACCTTGCAATTAAAAATGGCGTCCCACCCTTCAGTGCAGAATAAGCATGTAGCAAATATTGTCAATGCAATTCCTCTATCGTTTTATGGGTTTTTACAGTGTCCAGCTTATGGTAAATATTACCTGGTAACTTGATTCTCTGGGTCAGTATGATTTCAGCTATCGCAAACTTGTATAATTTTTTTTTATTGCAACATTGATAAAAAAAATAAAAAAAAGCTTGTCAATTTTTTTTTTTGTTCTCCATCATTGAAGATTTACAAGTGCTTGTTTTTTGATATATTGATAGACGGAATGTAGCGATACCAATAAGGTTTTTTTTTTATTCTTCAGTGTTTAGAATACAGAGGTGGGGGGAGACGTTAATTTAATTTTTTTTTTTCTTAGCGGTGAGCAGCAAACAGGACTGGTTCTGGATGGGATGAGGAGCAAACTAAAAATTGCCATGTAATGCCATTTCTAATGTTATTAGGTTCTTCGGTCACTATAAATTGTATGTGTTAATGGGAAAGTTGGGCCCTTAGGAAAATCTTTTCTTTGGAAATCTTGACATCGATCTTTCCCAGGAACAGATACAACTAACAGCAAATTATAAATCCACAATAACATAAAACTGAGTTGAGGGAGGAATAATACCAGCCCATGTCACCACTCTTTGATCCTTAAAGTGATCAGAGTGGAGCAGTCATGTCATTGACAACTGCAGCGCTCTGATCTCAGTACTTGCCAGTGTACATTGCTCACAAGTTCGGGTATGAATGCTGCGGCTGTAATATCAGCTAGTGACCTGTTCTTACAGCTCCCATAAGTCACTACTGCAGTTCTGGTGCTTGGACTTTTAATCACTGCACATCTGTAATTACTGTGATTCAAGAGTCGCGGACCACAGTAAGTAGTGGTGGCAATGAGAAATTTTAGTCCAGGTCACGGTGCTGGGCTACAAAAAGTTGGCACCAGTTCACAGCTGAGGAAACCACACATAGGAGATTGTCGTCAGAATATGACCCCAGTTTCCTATTGCCCATGTGTGCTGTATTTCCTGTGTGTAAGCCTCATGCTCTCACATATACACACCAGCAAATAAAAATAGCAGCCCTCCAGTGCCTAAAGTAATAAAGAAAAATACATTTTACAACAGTTATTAATTAACTTTTTAACAAAAATACAAGACATTAAAAAAAAAAATTCTGATACCTCTCCTTAACACAGGCTAATTAGAAAATCAATGGAATCTGTCTACGGTCTCGGAGGAGATTAGAAACAAAAAAAAAAAATCACATACAAAATGGCACAACACCAAGCTGAGCCCTTAGGCCTCTTTCACACATCCGTGTCTCTGGTACCTGTGGTGACACTCTTCACACATATCGGAGACATGTACATGCAGCGCCCCAGAGACCTGGTCTTTGCAGTGCTGACGCTCCGCCACTAAGGGGAGTGATGGTACGTCTGATGGCACTAAAGGAGTTCACCTGACCAGGTATCACAGTCACACATTACACTTCACACTCTGGCCACAAGGGGGAGCAAAGAGTTCTATGTATTAGGCCACTCCTCACAATCTGGTAAAACTGGGGGCTGGATAGGAAGTTAACCAGAAGCTGACTGGGTTGGATCCAGGCAACATCCTGTGGCAGAGGGTGTTGCAGGGAAGATTCAGGGGGGGGTCTCTGTCAGGGGTGGAATCCTGACAGTGGCCTAGCGACAAGGACAGAACGTTATGGAGCCGCGCCTGCACCCGTTGCGGTGGCATTCTAAGAAAGGAAACGAAGCAAGGTTTATTGTGGAGAAGTGAGAAACGAGATCGCAGCAAAAAGGAGATAAACCAGTAGGAGTCGTGCCTTAAGATCGTGGCAACATCCTACTGAGGCACGTAGCCGGTGGCCGGAACACCGAGGAAGTATTGGGCTCCAAGCAGTGCTTCAAACAGCGGCAGGACAGTTGATTATAGGTTGGCTGTCTCACCTAAATCACCTAAGCAGACATAGGGGGCAATTGTGGGAGAGGGGCGACGCTAGGGTCCCGGAAGAACTCCACGCCTACCCGTCATACGGGTGCGTCCTAGCCATATCATCTGGGGGACGGAGAAGAACATCAGAACAGATACAAGTTGTGAGAAAGAACATCAGAAACAGACAACAGTTGTGAGGACTATCCCGTGGTGCTCAGCAGGGAGGTACTACAACACACAGGCGCTAGAAGGTAGGCACTGATTTCCACCTGCAAAGGAAACTCTGGATGTGCCTTCGGACCAGCCGGTCTCAGCCAGCCCTGTTAGCAGTACTCTGGATTGCAGACCCTGAAGCCTTCAGTAAAGAGGTAAAGAGACTGCAACCCTGTGTCCTCGTTATTCATCGCAACCTGCACCACGCACCATCATCACACCTTTCATTGGACGCCCCTTAGCAGGGTCACGGACCGGGTCTAGCCACCGTGACAACCCCAGGACTGAGACAGAGAGGCCTGGGATCGAGTACCCCGTGGCCCTGCATCTGGGGGCCCTCCATACACACGTAGACCCATTCAAATGAATGGGTCTGTGCACGTCAGTGTTTCCATGGACTGTGTGTTCCACACATAGACCTTTCCATTTTTTACCGTCAGCACTAGTGTTGAGCATTCCGATACCGCAAGTATCGGTTATCGGCTGATATTTGTGGTATCCGATACCGAGTTCCGATATTTTTGTCATATTGGAATTGGAAGTTCCCAGTGTATGGTTCCCAGGGTCTGGAGGAGAGGAGACTCTCCTTCAGGCCCTGGAATCCATATTCATGTAAAAAATAAAGAATAAAAATAAAAAATATGGATATACTCACCCCTCCGACGGAGCCTGGACCTCAGACGTGCAACCGGCAGCCTCCGTTCCTAAGAATGAGCGAGTGAAGGACCTGCAATGACGTTGCGGCTTGTAATTGGTCACGTGAGCGGTCACGCGACCAATCACAAGCTGCGACATCATCGCAGGTCTTTCACTGCTGCCGGTTACAGCGGTTACTACCAGGGCGCGTCAGAGGGTGAGTATATCCCTATTTTTTATTTTTATTCTTTATTTTACACATGAATATGGATCCCAGGGCCTGAAGGAGAGTTTCCTCTCCTTCAGACCCTGGGAACCATCCAGGATACCTTCGGATACTTGTGTCCCATTGACTTGTATTGGTATCGGGTATCGGTATCGGCGATATCCGATATTTTTCAGATATAGGCCGATACCATCCGATACTTTCAAATATCGGAAGGTATCGCTCAACACTAGTCAGCACTGATGGCAAAATGTCGGACTTTAGTAAAACTGTCATCATTCTCATCTGCTCATGCCAATCGCCGGCAGAGCAGGAGAAAATGATGAGAGCCAGCTTCAGCACCTGCTGCCGGCAGGGCCGTATTTAAAGTTTCTGCTGCCCTAGGCACTTTTAGTGCTGCCTCCCCCTTTGGCGAGTATGACACTATCGGCAGTGACTTTGGCAAGAATCGCTGATGTGAAAGTCGCCTTTTGCAGCAGATCGGGCAGTTTTTCCACATCTGCCGCATAATGGATCACTTACGGCAACTCTGCGTTTGGCTTCATTCATTCCCTATGGGATTTGCGGCACTTGCTGTGATCTGGCAAATGTGGTATCATACCTCCCAACTTTTGAAGAAGGGAAAGAGGTATGCAGCAAATTTTAGGCCAAGTCACTGACCACACCCATTTCACAACTAGTCACACCCATATCCAAGTCCCAACCACAGCCATTTAGCACTGCTGATCACACTGTTTCATATACAATAATTATAACCAAAAAAAATTATGGCCACACAGTGCTCCATACTGTATAATGGCCACACATGATGCTCCATGCTGTATAATGGTCACACATGATGCTCCATACTGTATAATGGCCACATATGATGCTCCATACTGTATAATGGCTCTACATGATGCTCTATTCTGTATAATCGGCGGCCACACATGATGCTCAATACTGTATAATAGCCACACATGATGCTCCATACTGTATAATGGCCACATATGATGCTCCACGCATACTGTATAATGGCCCACCCCCCTCCCATCCTGTATGCATGGCTCTTCTCCCCCCCATGCATGGCTCATCGGCTCCCCGCTCCCATCATGCATGGCTCATCTCTCCCCCCCTGTATGCATGGCTCATCTCCCCCCCTCCAATCCTGTATGCATGGCTCATCTCCCCCTCCTCCCTGTATGCATGGCTCTTCTCCCCCCCATGCATGGCTCATCGGCTCCCTGCTCCCATCATGCATGGCTCATCTCACCCCCCTCCTGTATGCCTGGCTCATCTCCCCCTCCCTGTATGCATGGGTGGCTCTGGCTCATTTCCCATAAACCCCTGTACGCGTGGCTCATCGCCAGCTCCCATCTTGCATGGCTCATCATCTCTCCCCCCTGGCCAGCTGCCCCCAGGCTCCATGCATGACTCATCTTCATCGGCTCCCCGCCGCTCCATGCTCCTATCTTGTATGGCTTGGCTGCTCCCCATCCACGATCCTCCTTCATCCTCCCCCCGCCGTCCTCCCACCCTGGCTGTCATCATACTCACCTTTGTCCTTTTCCACACTGCGCGGAACGGAATCCTCTCCACGTCTGTCCTGACGCAGCATCCTCATCCTGTGTGAGCGGTCAGGTGGTACCGCTCATTAAGGTCATGAATATGCGCATATTCATGAACTTAATGAGCGGTACCACCTGACCGCTCACACAGGACGAGCTGCAGTCAGCAGATGCTGAGACCAGACCAGGCATCGCTGGAGCTAGCTAGGTGAGTATGTATGATGACTCACTCATACTGTATGATGTCGGGGCAAGGACTCGCGGGTGGGCGGGGGAATTAAGGTGACCCAGCCGGACTTTATAAAAAAACAAGCCTTGCTCTGGTGCCGCCCCCCGCATCGTCCCCATCCTAGGCACGTGCCCTCGGGTGCCTAGTGGCAAATACGGCCCTGGCTGCTGGGGAACAGCGCTTATGGTAGCGCTTCTTCTCTGGAGGCCGTCCGTATGGTAATGATGCGGCACTCAGGTGGCACACAGTTGCCACACGTGTGCCGCAAGTATTATATTCACAACAAACGGACACCGATATCTCCGGTACCGATTTTTCCGGTACTGGGAATAAACAGACGTGCGAATCTGGCCTTATGATCCATGGTTTTAAACAATCAGTAATTATTTTAGCAACAGCACCCCCACCAATCAAACCTTTTGGCATGTCTCCATTACACATCTAAAATTTGGTAAAAGTACAGTTACATTTTAATGATGTGGATTTGTAAATGTGATCTTCCATTAACTGTTAAGCCTCATTCGGACATTAGTGACTTTTCTCTCTAGCAAACAACAGACTGATTCAGTAGTGTTTTGGACCAGATTTGTCAGTTTAGCCGTTCATAATATAAATGTTTTATCAGTGATTTTATCGCATGCAAAAAATAAAAAATGCAAAGCTTCTTCTAGCCACCCATGTGCCGTCTGTGATTTTTAAGGACAGACTTGAATGTGCAATTTTGATTGGTAAATCCAATTGGAGGCTGACAGGTCCCCAAAATTTTTTCACAGACATGGACTCATACTACAATGGGTGCATCTTTTATTAAGGAAAAACATGGATTAAACATGTACATGAAAAATAAATGTACAAGTGAGTATTTAAGAATGTCCTATGTTAAATACCTCTTGTTGCTTGACAAGAAAAGCGTCTATCAGAGTCCTCTGATCGTTTAGGTCTAGCTGCTCCTTGTGCTTTGTGAAGGTCTCTGTAATAAACTTTTGGGTTTCAGCGGCATTTTGCTTGATTTTTCTGTGACCTCCTGGTAACCAGCGAATCAGAGATGGAAAAGTGTTGTACAACTGTGTTGGACAAACAAAATTAAACCATTACTTCCTATGAATCCTTTTCCATAATTGTTATGTCTTGTTTTAGCTAGACAGAGATAAGTAAATGTCCCGAAACTCATTTTAAGCTGGTTCATTCGAATTAACTGACAGCTTAGAGTCAATTCAAATACTTTAGGTTTGAATTAGACGGCAAGTAAGGGTTTGAAAATAATAAAAGATTACACTCACCCATCTTTGGTCAGCCTCCCATCTGTCCTCCAGTGGCAGCTCCCCGCTCAGTACACTTGTTACTCCCTTGTCTCATCTTTGAGTTGAGAATGTCTTCTGGTACTGACATCATTGATTTACTCACTACACAAACAACTGGCTGCCATTTTGCTTGAGTTGTATAAATAAAAGTCTAAATAGTTTGGGTTCTGGCATATTTTGGGGAAATTTGAAATATCTCATAGTGAATCAAATTTGTTGCAATTATCTCTACTAGACAGTGGCCTCAAACATAGTCCAACAACAAGTTGAGCATGAAGCAGCTGACAATTTTGGAAGTGCTTAGGCTTCATATACACATGGTATGGAGTCTGAATTTCCCATAAACCTACAGATGCAGATTAACCTAGCATGTATGATTGTTTAAGTAGGGATGAAGACGGATCAGCCATTTTGAAAACCAACATGCCCATTCTTTCTCTTTCTCGAGTGGGCAGATGTTATTGGACAATTAAGGTACTTCGTAGGACATAATTGGTGGTTTGTGATCTTGAGGGGACAATAAAAAAAGACACTGTACAGGTCTAGGAAAGAACCAAGGATGGCCTGAAATCTATATTACCATTATATTGTTGGTAAATGCAGCTAAATTGATCATATAATGTTAGAGTTGGAAGGGACCTTCTGAGTCATCATGTCCAACCCACTGTTCAATGCAGAATTCACTTATCTATTTCAGACAAATGTCTGTTCAGCCTCTGTTTAAAGACTTCTAGTGATGAGCGAGTAGCATTGTTGCTCGGGTCTCCCCAAGCATGCTCTGGTGATCTCCGAGTATTTGGATGTGCTCGGAGATTGAGCTTACATCCCTTCAGCTGCATGATTTATGGCTTCTGGACAGCCTGAATACATGTGGGAATTCCCTAACAGGCAGGCATTCCTCACATGTATTCAGCCTGGCTAGCAACCGTAAATCATGCAGCTGAGGCAATGAAAGCTAATTCTCTGAGCACTTCCAAATACTGTGAGATCACCTGAGCAACTAGTATACTCACTCGTCATCACTAAAGACTTCCATTGAAGGATAACTTACCATCTGTCATGACAGCCTGTTCCATTCGTGAATCACCCTCAGTGATGAGTTTCACCAATATTTCAACAATGGATATGAGCAGTTAATCTCCTATGTGACAAGTTCTCTCATTGGTCTACCAATATTCTATAACACTAAAGCTGACCATTCACAGTAGATGGCTCATGGCTGGACAATGCTTTGGTCTATCATTCGGCCGACAGCCTTCTCAATCAACACTCCCATAAACAGTAGTGCTTGTTCAGCTGAGCAAACGTTTATTCTTTGTGAGAAAGCTGCTGGCTAACAGTCGCACAGAGGCTTGTTTCCAGTAGGACAGTCCGAAATCGGACAAATGCGATTAACATCACTCTGGACCATAATTTGCCTCCATACACGGTATACCATTGCCCGAACCCATTGATATTGGATTGCTCGGCTGACAGTCTAATGATGTCTATGAGGAGCTTAACATTTTCGCTCTGAAGATTTCTCAACTTTGGAAGCACAACTGGCATAGGATAAATATACACTGCTCAAAAAAATAAAGGGAACACTAAAATCCCACATCCTAGAGATCACTGAATGAAATATTTCAGCTGCAAATCTTTATTCATTATATAGTGGAATGCGTTGAGGACAATAAAACATAAAAATGATCAATGTAAAACAAAATGAATATCCTATGGATGTCTGGATTTGGAATGATACTCAAAATCAAAGTGGAAAATCAAATTACTGGCTGGTTCAACTTCAGTGGAAATGTTTCAAGACAGGGAAATGATGTTCTGTTGTGTGTGGCCTCCACGTGTCTGTATGACCTCCCTAAAATTGCCAGGCATGCTCATGATGAGGCGGCGGATGGTCTCCTGAGGGACCTCCTCCCAGCCATGGACTAAAGCATTCGCCAACTCCTGGACAGTCTGTAGTGCAGCGTGACATTGGTGAATGGTGCGAGACATGATGTTCCAGATGTGTTCAATCACATTCAGGTCTGGGGAATGGGCGGGCCCAGTCCATAGCTTCAATGCCATCATCTTGCAGGAACTGCTGACGCATTCCAGCCACATGAGGTCTGGCATTGTCCTGCATTAGGAGGAACCCAGGGCCAACCACACCAGCATATGATCTCACAAAGGGTCTGAGGATCTCATCTCGGTGCCTAATGGCTGTCAGGCTTCCTCTGGCAAGCACATGGAGGGCTGTGCGGACCTCCAAAGAAATGCCACCCCACACCATTACTGACTCACTGCCAAACCGTTCATGCTGAAGGATGCTGCAGGCAGCAGATCACTCTCCACGGCATCTTCAGTCTGTGTCACATGTGCTCAGTGTGAACCTGTTTTAATCTGTGAAGAGCACAGGGTGCCTGTGCCAAATTTGCCAATCCTGGTGTTCTGTGGCAAATGCCAAGCATCTTGTACTGTGTTGGGCTGTGAGCACAAATCCCATCTGTGGAAGTCAGGCACTCAGGCAATCCTGATGGAGGTGGTTTCTAACAGTTTGTGCAGACACATGCACATTCGTGGCCTGCTGTGTTGTGAATTTGCTTTTTGGCTCCCTCTAGTGGTTACTAGTGATTTGACTCTGGGTATGTCAGTCATCCCTTGTATGCTCACCTGGGCCGTTAGTTCAGGGGTGTTGCTATATAAGCTCCCTGGACCTTCAGTTCAATGCCTGGCAACGTTGTAATCACAGCTAATCTGTTGTGGTTGTGCTCTTGTCTACTGATCCTGGTTCCTGCTAGATTAAGCTAAGTCTGCTTTCTTGTTTTTTGCTATTTGTTTTTGTTTGCATTTTTGTCCAGCTTTTACATAATCTGTATCCTAACCTTGCTGGAAGCTCTAGGGAGGCTGGAGTTCTCCCCCCGGGCCGTTAGACGGTTCGGGGGTTCTTGAATTTCCAGTGTGGAATTTTGATAGGGTTTTTGTTGACCATATAAGTTATCTTACTACATTCTGCTATTAGTAAGTGGGCCTCTCTTTGCTAAACCTAGTTCATCTCTGTGTTTGTCATTTCCTCTTACCTCACCGTTATTATTTGTGGGGGGCTTGTATCCAACTTTTGGGGTCTATTATCTGGAGGCAAGAGAGGTCTTTGTTTTCCTCTTCTAGGGGTAGTTAGTCCTCCGGCAGGCGCGAGACATCTAGCGACCAACGTAGGCATGTTCCCCGGCTACTTCTAGTGTTGGCGTTAGGAGTAGATATATGGTCAACCCAGTTACCACTGCCCTATGAGCTGGATTTTTGTACTTCACAGACTTACTTGTTCCTCTGAGACCCCCGCCATTGGGGTCATAACACTGCTGGTGGTCATTTTGCAGGGCTCTGGCAGTGCTCCTTCTATTCCTCTTTGCACAAAGGCTGAGGTAGTGGTCCTGCTGTTGGGTTGTTGCCCTCCTATGGCCCCCTCCATGTCTCCTGGCGTACTGGCCTGTCTCCTGGTAGAATGTCCAGCCTCTAGACACTACGCTGACAGACAAAGCAAACCTTCTTGCCACAACTCACAATGATGTGCCATCCTGGATGAGCTGCACTACCTGAGCCACTTGTGTGGGTTGTAGTGTCTGTCTCATGCTACCATGAGTGTGAAAGCTCAACCAGCATTCAAGTGACCAAAACATCAGCCAGAAAGCATTGGTACCAAGATGTGGTCTGCGGTCCCCACTGTCATGCTCACGCCCTGACTGGTGGGTGTGAGCTCGGGGATTTGTGGCCCCACTGTGCCACAAGCCAGACTACCCTGGAAGGGGCGTGACTGACAGCTGCCTGGGTTTTCGCTAGAGCCTCTGATGGTGAGGTCAGGCTTGTGCGGCAGGCAGCTGCCAGGTGCTACTCCAGGGTGGTGTCTGGCTGTGGCTGCTGATCCCACTTGGGAGACAGGAACACTAGGATTGGTGCGGGCATCAGGCAGGACTAGCAGATGAGCACGGATGAAACTCAGACGAGTAGGCTGGTACGGCTGAGACACAGAGCTGGCACAGACACAGGGCTGGCAGGTATGGCAGAGACACAGGGCTGGCAGGGACGGCAGAGACACAGGGCTGGCAGGGACGGCAGAGACACAGGGCTGGCAGGGACGGCAGAGACACAGGGCTGGCAGGGACGGCAGAGACACAGGGCTGGCAGGGACGGCGGAGACACAGGGCTGGCAGGGACGGCAGACACAGGGCTGGCAGGGACGGCAGAGACACAGGGCTGGCAAGGACGGCAGAGACACAGGGCTGGCAGGGACAGCAGAGACACAGGGCTGGCAGGGACGGCAGAGACACAGGGCTGGCAGGGACGGCAGAGACACAGGGCTGGCAGGAACGGCAGAGACACAGGGCTGGCAGGAACGGCAGAGACACAGGGCTGGCAGGAACGGCAGAGACACAGGGCTGGCAGGAACGGCAGAGACACAGGGCTGGCAGGAACGGCAGAGACACAGGGCTGGCAGGAACGGCAGAGACACAGGGCTGGCAGGAACGGCAGAGACACAGGGCTGGCAGGAACGGCAGAGACACAGGGCTGGCAGGAACGGCAGAGACACAGGGCTGGCAGGAACGGCAGAGACACAGGGCTGGCAGGAACGGCAGAGACACAGGGCTGGCAGGAACGGCAGAGACACAGGGCTGGCAGGAACGGCAGAGACACAGGGCTGGCAGGAACGGCAGAGACACAGGGCTGGCAGGAACGGCAGAGACACAGGGCTGGCAGGAACGGCAGAGACACAGGGCTGGCAGGAACGGCAGAGACAAAGGGCTGGCAGGAACGGCAGAGACACAGGGCTGGCAGGAACGGCAGAGACACAGGGCTGGCAGGAACGGCAGAGACACAGGGCTGGCAGGAACGGCAGAGACACAGGGCTGGCAGGAACGGCAGAGACACAGGGCTGGCAGGAACAGCAGAGACACAGGGCTGGCAGGTACAGCAGAAACACAGGGCAGGTTGATGTGGTGTATGAATGAACAGGTAGGGACCTGTTCACACTGGAGGTGCAGGTACGGATATGTAGTATGAAGGAACAGGTTGGAACCTGTTCACACTGGAGGTGCAGATACAGAAACAAGCCAGAAGGAAAGGAGAATGAAGGAACAGGCTGGGACCTGTTCACACAGGAAGAGAAGTTCAAGGCTGCAGATAGGAGCGGAAGAGCAGCAAGAGATAACATAGCAAAAAAAGCTAAGCAGAGCAGAACCGCAAGGAATGCGGAGAGGAGCTGCAGCAAGAGATTCTTGCAGAAGCTAAGCAGAGCGAAGCCACAAGGAATGTGGAGAGGAGCTGCAGCAAGAGGTCTCTGCAGCAGCAAAGCAGAGCAGAACCACAAGGAATGCAGAGACGAGCTGCAGCAAGAGATTACTGCAGCAGCAAAAGCTAAGCAGAGAAGAACCGCAAGGAATGCGGAGAGGAGCTGCAGCAAGAGGTCTCTGCACCAGCAAAGCAGAGCAGAACCACAAGGAATGCGGAGAGGAGCTGCAGTAAGAGATTACTGCAGCAGCAGAAGCTAAGCAGAGTAGAAAGGAGCAGAACCACAGGAGTGTGGAGCAGAGGTAAAGCCACAAAGGTACAGAGCAGGCAGAGCCGCAAGAGTGCGGAGCATAAGCAGACTGAGAACACAAGGAAAGACACAACAGGGAAGGAAGCCACAGACAAGGAGACCGAGATAAGACTAAGTTCAGACAAGGAAATGGAACAAGACAAGAAACAAGAACAAAGAGACAGGGACCAGGATATTCTGCCTCCTGGAGGGCAGAAAACAAGATCAAGGCAAGGAGAAAAGCCTCTAGAGAGGGAGTAACACAGAGCAAGGCCTGGCAAACTCAGAAGCTAAGCACAAACTGAGCTAACACATTGCACAGGCCCAGTCCACTGGGTGGAGCTGCACTAAATACTGGAGGCCTCCGGGCAATTGGTCAGGAACAGATTAGACAGATGCACCTGATTCCTATAAGAACCAGAGAGTTCAGGCGCCGCCCCCCTATGCACACAGCCAGGAAGCATGCAGAGAGCAGAGGCACAGAATATGGAGCTGGCGAGAAACAGAAACCACAACATGACCTGGAGCAGTGGGTAAGATAGTGTGAGAGATGAGAGGCCATGCCGTGATGCCAGCATAGTTGTTACACCAACCTTTAGAACCACTCCTTTATTGAGGGTGTCTTGATAATTGCCAATAATTTCCATCTGTTGTCTATTCCATTTGCACAACAGAATGTGGAATGGATTGTCAGTGTTGCTTCCTAAGTGGACAGTTTGATTTCACAGAAGCTTTATTCACTTGGAGTTATATTTTGTTGTTTAAGTGTTCCCTTATTTTCTTGAGCAGTGTATATACAATTTTTTGGTCAACAAAAGTGTCAAATAATGAAATATTACGGTAGGGCTATTCAGTATGAGTTGAAGTTGATCATTCCACTTCAACTGCAATCATTTAACATTAAAGGGTTTTGCTTTCTTATTAAGATATCACAGTGCATAGGCGATTTCTTGAGGATTGCTAGAGTCACATTGGTTGGGCTCTTAGGATAGCAGAGTACAGCACTTTGCCATGTCCTGTAGACTGAAAGAATGGGAAAGTTGGTGAACGCTCATGGCCATTGTGCCATTAAATAGAAGCACTGCAGAATAATGATGAGCGAGTATACTCGTTGCTCGAGTGGTCTCAGAGTATTTGTGAGTGCTTGGAGATTTAGTTTTTGCTGATGCAGCTGCATGATTTGTGGCTGCTAGACAGCTTTAACACATGTGGGGATTCCCTAACAACCAGGCAACCCCCACATGTACTCAGGCTGGCTAAATCTCCGAGCATGCCGAAATACTTGGAGACAACCCAAGCATGCTTGGGAAAACCCGAGCAACGAGTACACTCGCTCATCACAACTGCAGAACCCCATTTTAGAGATTGATGACAGGATTATTCGTCAGAGGACCCAACTAGATCAGCAAGTTATCACCAATCATGAGAATAGTTCATAACTTGCCAAGATGGGAATAATCTTGTAAGTCACACACTGGGACAAACAGAATCATACATATATTTCAATTTACGGCAGGCTGACAATAATGAAGAGGCAACAACAATCCCCAAGGGTGTTTTGTACTGGTCATATAACAGCCTCCTGAGCTACCGAAGCACATCTGCAATGTATCACAGCCAAGCCAGGAGTGATTGAATGGTTGGTTCTATTAGTGCCTTCTAGCCTTTAAAGTAAAAAAAAAAAAAAAACACAAAACAAACATTTAGTAATAATTACAGTGAGCAAGAAAAATGTATATAATTTTATGACCCAAAAAGACTGAACTATTCTAGGAGTGATATAATTTTTCCGGTTAGCCAAAAAAAGTATTTGCAGCTTTCAGAGCACAGTGGCTCCTTCATCAGGCTGGTTTACAGATGAATGACTGAAACAAGAGAACCCGCAGTCTTTATCTATTTATTGTGTACTAGATGGTGGCCCGATTCGAACGCATCGAGTATTCTAGAATATGCATGTCCACGCAGTATATTGCACAGTCCACATAGTATATTGGCCAGCCACGTAGTATATTGGCCAGCCACGTAGTATATTGGCCAGCCACGTAGTATATTGGCCAGTGTTGTGAATTTGGATTCTGGGCTCCCCCGGTGGCTACTGGTGGAATTGAACTGGTGTCTTCATCTTCTCTGTTCACCTGTTCCCATCAAGATGTGGGAGTCGCTATATAACCTTGCTGCTCTGTTAGTTGCTTGCCGGTCAACAATGTTATCAGAAGCCTCTCTGTGCTTGTTCCTGCTCCTAGACAACTACTAGATAAGTTGGACTCTTGTCCATGTTTGTTTTTGCATTTTGTTCCAGTTCACAGCTGTAGTTTCGTTACTGTGTCTGGAAAGCTCTTGTGAACGGGAATTGCCACTCTGGTGTTATGAGTTAATGCCAGAGTTTTAAAGTAATTTCTGGATGGTGTTTTTTGATAGGGTTTTCAGCTGACCATGAAAGTGTCCTTTCTGTCTTCTGCTATGTAGTAAGTGGACCTCAAATTTGCTAAACCTATTTTCATACTACGTTTGTTATTTCATCTCAACTCACCGCCAATACATGTGGGGGGCCTCTGTCTCCTTTCGGGGTATTTCTCTAGAGGTGAGCTAGGACTAATATTTTCCTCTGCTAGCTTTATTTAGTCCTCCGGCTGGGCTGGGCATCTAGAATCAACGTAGGCATGCTACCCGGCCACTGCTAGTTGTGCGTTAGGTTTAGTTCATGGTCAGCTCAGTTCCCATCTTCCAAGAGCTAGTTCCTATATATGCTTATGCTATGTTCTCTTGCCATTGAGATCATGACAGTTTGACCGGCCCGCAAAGTGTTAATTGTTTGGGCTGAAGCAGGAGAAAAAGAAGTGTTGAAGGGAAATTTTTTTTTTTTTTTCCCCTCAGAGTTTTGCTGCCTAGCCCTTAATTGCTGTCTAGCTGCTTCTTACCTCCTCTTAACCCTTGAATGGCTCTGTGTCCACCTGTTTGTAATGGATCTTCAGAGTGTAACTGCAGGTTTGAATAATCTCGCCACGAAGGTACAAAATTTGCAAGATTTTGTTTGTCATGCACCTGTATCTGAGCCGAGAATTCCTTTGCCGGAATTTTTCTCGGGGAATAGATCCGGGTTTCAGAATTTTCGAAATAATTGCAAATTATTTTTGTCTCTGAAATCTCGCTCTGCCGGAGACCCTGCACAGCAGGTCAGGATTGTGATTTCCTTGCTCCGGGGCGACCCTCAAGACTGGGCTTTTTCATTGACACCAGGGGATCCTGCGTTGCTCAATGTGGATGCGTTTTTTCTGGCCTTGGGGTTGCTTTATGACGAACCTCATTTGGAGCTTCAGGCAGAAAAAACTTTGATGTCCCTATCTCAGGGGCAAGATGAAGCGGAAATTTACTGCCAAAGATTCCGTAAATGGTCTGTGCTTACTCAGTGGAATGAGTGCGCCCTGGCGGCGACTTTCAGAGAGGGTCTCTCTGATGCCATTAAGGATGTTATGGTGGGGTTCCCTGTGCCTGCGGGTCTGAATGAGTCCATGACAATGGCTATTCAGATCGATAGGCGTTTGCGGGAGCGCAAACCAGTGCACCATCTGGCGGTGTCCACTGAGAAGTCGCCAGAGAGTATGCAGTGTGATAGAATTCTGTCCCGAAGCGAGCGGCAGAATTTTAGACGGAAAAATGGGTTGTGTTTCTATTGTGGTGATTCTACTCATGTTATATCAGCATGCTCTAAGCGCACTAAAAAGCTTGGTAAATCTGTTTCCATTTGCACCTTACCGTCTAAATTTATTCTATCTGTGACCCTGATTTGCTCTTTGTCATCTATTACCACGGACGCCTATGTCGACTCTGGCGCCGCTTTGAGTCTTATGGATTGGTCCTTTGCCAAACGCTGTGGGTATGATTTAGAGCCTTTGGAGACTTCTATTCCTCTGAAGGGGATTGACTCCACCCCATTGGCTAATAATAAACCACAATACTGGACACAAGTAACTATGCGTATTAATCCGGATCACCAGGAGATTATTCGCTTTCTGGTGCTGTATAATCTACATGATGATTTGGTGCTAGGATTGCCTTGGCTGCAATCTCACAACCCAGTCCTCGACTGGAGAGCTATGTCTGTGTTGAGCTGGGGATGTAAGGGGGCTCATGGGGATGTACCTGTGGTTTCCATTTCATCATCCATTCCCTCTGAAATTCCTGAGTTCCTGTCTGACTATCGTGACGTCTTTGAAGAATCCAAGCTTGGTTCGTTACCTCCGCACCGAGAGTGCGATTGTGCCATAGATTTAATCCCGGGTAGTAAATACCCAAAGGGTCGTTTATTTAATCTGTCTGTGTCTGAACAGGCTGCTATGCGAGAATATATAAAGGAGTCCTTGGAAAAGGGACATATTCGTCCATCGTCATCTCCCTTAGGAGCCGGTTTTTTCTTTATGTCAAAAAAAGACGGCTCTTTGAGACCATGTATTGATTATCGGCTTTTGAATAAAATCACTGTTAAATATCAATACCCATTGCCGTTGCTGACTGATTTGTTTGCTCGCATAAAGGGGGCCAAGTGGTTCTCTAAGATTGACCTTCGTGGGGCGTATAATTTGGTGCGAATCAGGCAGGGGGATGAGTGGAAAACCGCATTTAATACGCCCGAGGGCCACTTTGAGTATTTAGTGATGCCTTTTGGTCTTTCTAATGCTCCGTCAGTTTTCCAGTCCTTTATGCATGATATTTTTCGCGATTATTTGGATAAATTTATGATTGTGTATCTGGATGATATTCTGATTTTTTCGGATGACTGGGACTCTCATGTCCAGCAGGTCAGGAGGGTTTTTCAGGTTTTGCGGTCTAATTCTTTGTGTGTGAAGGGTTCTAAGTGTGTTTTTGGGGTACAGAGGATTTCCTTTTTGGGATATATTTTTTCCCCCTCTTCCATTGAAATGGATCCTGTCAAGGTTCAAGCTATTTGTGATTGGACGCAGCCCTCTTCTCTTAAGAGTCTTCAGAAATTTTTGGGCTTTGCTAACTTTTATCGTCGATTTATTGCTGGTTTTTCGGATATTGCTAAGCCATTGACCGATTTGACTAAGAAGGGTGCTGATGTTGCTGATTGGTCCCCTGATGCTGTGGAGGCCTTTCGGGAGCTTAAGTGCCGTTTTTCCTCTGCCCCTGTGTTGCGTCAGCCTGATGTTGCTCTACCTTTTCAGGTTTAGGTCGACGCTTCTGAGATCGGAGCTGGGGCAGTGTTGTCGCAGAAAAGTTCTGACTGCTCCGTGATGAGGCCTTGTGCCTTCTTTTCCCGTAAATTTTCGCCCGCTGAGCGGAATTATGATGTTGGGAATCGGGAGCTTTTGGCCATGAAGTGGGCTTTTGAGGAGTGGCGCCATTGGCTTGAGGGGGCCAGACATCAGGTGGTTGTATTGACTGACCACAAAAATTTGATTTATCTTGAGACCGCCAGGCGCCTGAATCCTAGACAGGCGCGCTGGTCATTATTTTTCTCTCGGTTTAATTTTGTGGTGTCATACCTACCGGGTTCTAAGAATGTTAAGGCGGATGCCCTTTCTAGGAGTTTTGAGCCTGACTCGCCTGGTAACTCTGAGCCCACAGGTATCCTTAAGGATGGAGTGGTATTGTCAGCCGTTTCTCCAGACCTGCGGCGGGCCTTGCAGGAGTTTCAGGCGGAGAGACCTGATCGTTGCCCACCTGATAAACTGTTTGTTCCTGATGATTGGACCAGTAGAGTCATCTCTGAGGTTCATTCTTCTGCGTTGGCAGGTCATCCTGGCATTTTTGGTACCAGGGATTTGGTGGCAAGGTCCTTCTGGTGGCCTTCCCTGTCACGAGATGTGCGAGGCTTTGTGCAGTCTTGTGACGTTTGTGCTCGGGCCAAGCCTTGTTGTTCTCGGGCTAGTGGATTATTGTTGCCCTTGCCTATTCCTAAGAGGCCTTGGACGCACATCTCGATGGATTTTATTTCAGATCTGCCTGTTTCTCAGAAGATGTCTGTCATCTGGGTGGTGTGTGACCGTTTTTCTAAGATGGTCCATTTGGTTCCTCTGCCCAAGTTGCCTTCTTCTTCCGAGTTGGTTCCTCTGTTTTTTCAAAATGTTGTTCGTTTGCATGGTATTCCTGAGAATATCGTTTCTGACAGAGGGACCCAACTCGTGTCTAGATTTTGGCGGGCATTCTGTGCTAGGATGGGCATAGATTTATCTTTTTCGTCCGCTTTCCATCCTCAGACGAATGGCCAGACCGAGCGGATTAATCAGACCCTGGAGACATATCTGAGGTGTTTTGTGTCTGCTGACCAGGATGATTGGGTTGCTTTTTTGCCATTGGCGGAGTTCGCTCTCAATAATCGGGCCAGCTCTGCCACTTTGGTGTCCCCGTTTTTCTGTAATTCGGGGTTTCATCCTCGATTTTCCTCTGGTCAGGTGGAATCTTCGGATTGTCCTGGAGTGGATGCTGTGGTGGAGAGATTGCATCAGATCTGGGGGCAGGTGGTGGACAATTTGAGGTTGTCCCAGGAGAAGACTCAGCTTTTTGCCAACCGCCACCGTCGTGTTGGTCCTCGGCTTTCTGTTGGGGATTTGGTGTGGTTGTCTTCTCGTTTTGTCCCTATGAGGGTCTCTTCTCCTAAGTTTAAGCCTCGGTTTATCGGCCCGTATAAGATATTGGAGATTCTTAACCCTGTTTCCTTCCGTTTGGACCTCCCTGCATCCTTTTCTATTCATAACGTTTTTCATCGGTCATTATTGCGCAGGTATGAGGTACCGGTTGTGCCTTCCGTTGAGCCTCCTGCTCCGGTGTTGGTTGAGGGTGAGTTGGAGTACGTTGTGGAGAAAATCTTGGACTCTCGTGTTTCCAGACGGAGACTCCAGTATCTGGTCAAGTGGAAGGGATACGGCCAGGAGGATAATTCTTGGGTGAATGCATCTGATGTTCATGCCTCCGATCTGGTTCGTGCCTTTCATAGGGCCCATCCTGATCGCCCTGGTGGTTCTGGTGAGGGTTCGGTGCCCCCTCCTTGAGGGGGGGGTACTGTTGTGAATTTGGATTCTGGGCTCCCCCGGTGGCTACTTGTGGAATTGAACTGGTGTCTTCATCTTCTCTGTTCACCTGTTCCCATCAAGATGTGGGAGTCGCTATATAACCTTGCTGCTCTGTTAGTTGCTTGCCGGTCAACAATGTTATCAGAAGCCTCTCTGTGCTTGTTCCTGCTCCTAGACAACTACTAGATAAGTTGGACTCTTGTCCATGTTTGTTTTTGCATTTTGTTCCAGTTCACAGCTGTAGTTTCGTTACTGTGTCTGGAAAGCTCTTGTGAACGGGAATTGCCACTCTGGTGTTATGAGTTAATGCCAGAGTTTTAAAGTAATTTCTGGATGGTGTTTTTGATAGGGATTTCAGCTGACCATGAAAGTGTCCTTTCTGTCTTCTGCTATGTAGTAAGTGGACCTCAAATTTGCTAAACCTATTTTCATACTACGTTTGTTATTTCATCTCAACTCACCGCCAATACATGTGGGGGGCCTCTGTCTCCTTTCGGGGTATTTCTCTAGAGGTGAGCTAGGACTAATATTTTCCTCTGCTAGCTTTATTTAGTCCTCCGGCTGGGCTGGGCATCTAGAATCAACGTAGGCATGCTACCCGGCCACTGCTAGTTGTGCGTTAGGTTTAGTTCATGGTCAGCTCAGTTCCCATCTTCCAAGAGCTAGTTCCTATATATGCTTATGCTATGTTCTCTTGCCATTGAGATCATGACAGGCCAGCCACGTAGTATATTACACAGTGACGTAGTATACAGCACAGAGCCATGTAGTATATTGCCTAGCTACGTAGTATATTGCCCAGCCACGTATGTCACAGGTTAAAAAATAACAAATAAACATACTCACCTTCCAATCCGAGGGCCTCTTTTAGTTATAACATACTCACCATACTTGTAGTTCTGTCACCTGTGCGCGGTACAGGTGGCAGCTTCCGGTCCCAGGGTGTGATGACGTCGCGATCACATGACCGTGACGTCATGGCAGGTCCTTCTCGCGCAGGCGCGCAGGGCCTGTGATGATGTCATGGTCACATGACCGTGACGTCATGGCAGGTCCTTCTCCCATATGATCCTTGCCGTTCGGTTACCGGAGGGTCGCGAGGAGCAGGAAAGGCGGCGGAAGGCGAGTATATAATGATTTTTTTTTTTTAATTATTATTTTTAACATTAGATCCTTTTACTATTGACGCGTCAATAGTAAGAACTTGGTCACACAGGGTTAATAGCGGCGGTAACAGAGTGAGTTACACGCGGCATAACGCGGTCTGTTACCGCTGGCATTAACCCTGTGTGAGCGGTTACTGCGGAGAGTATGGAGCGGGCACTGACTGCAGGGGAGTAGGGAGGGACTAATCGGACTGTGGCCGTCGCTGATTGGTCGCGGCAGCCATGACAGGCAGCTGGCGAGACCAATCAGCGAATGAATATCCGTGACAGAAGTTGCCGTCAGACAGAAGGACAGAAAGACGGAAGTGACCCTTAGACAGACAATTATATAGTAGATATTTATGGTATTCTATAGTGAAGATGAATAGAAATGGTTATTGTTGACAAGCAAGAACTTACCAAGACCATTGGGGATCCGATCAGCCTTACGTTCTCATTAATAAACCTCATTAACCTTAAAAACACCGGATCGTCATAATCAAAGCGATGACCCAGTAATATGGAAACAATGATATTGGCGACAGCTGCATTCATTATCATTGTGTTCTGGAATGGTTTTCCTGCAAAATTTAGAAAAATAAATTATGTAGTATAAACTATGTCCAGAAATTATATATAAGCTAGTTGGCCGCTGCAAAATTTTCACACATTGGTTGTCGAGGGCGCAGGCAATTTCAGGAAAATCAAGCTGGTCAAACGTAAAAACCTCGAAAATCTCGCCATACGGACGTCACACAGATGCTTACGTGCGAGAAAATCGCATCCTGGCACTGCACATGGATGACATATGGATCACTGTTCAGGGAACATTTCTCCAATTCTTGTCCGTGTGAAATGGACTGATTTTTGTTATACGTTGTGTGTGACTCCAGCCTAAAGGAGATCCCCCAACATTAAACATAATGGTATTTTGCTTACTGATCAGAAGGGGTCTGATTGTCAAGACCTTGCAAAAGAACAGGGGCAGCAGCATTTTTTTCCCTCCACAGCAGCACTGCCATCTATCTGCAGTGTAGGGAAGTGCAACACAGCCTAATGTATGTGAACGGAGCAGCTCCCTGTAGAGCAGTGCCACTTTGACAGCAAAAAATGATGGAGAATTGACCCCATAACTGAGTGTATTTACACCATTGAATAATTATTGGGAATAAAAAAAAAAATGTAATATCTGCAGATTATTTTACTTTTTTTTCCCCCTACAGTTGAATTTTTTTTTTCTTCAATTTTTGCAAAGTTGTTTCCACCAATCTTTCCCATCGGGAAACAATGTACAGTCTGAGTTATGTCAAAGCTGCTGTTTTTTTTTACTTGGAACCAGAGGTGACTGCAGGTCACCAATAAGCTGCAACCTTAGAAGGAAGATAGACTTTTCAATGACTGTCCAATAATACAGAAAATCTGATGGTTCAGAACCTGTCCGGTCCCTTTTAGGCTGCATTCATTTATATCTTTAGTTTTAAAGCTGAAGTCTCAAACAGGTAAAGTTTTACTTTTATTCTTCTTCCACATATGTATATGTACCTGCCTGAAATTGACTGGGCAAGGAGCTTGGCAAGCTGGAAGGCCGCCAAGGCAAATGTTAGGATTTGTTTCAGCTTTGTATTAGTATGCTTTGGGGTAGTGTGGTGCCACCTGCAGGTCGTTTTTCCTTACTGCTCGTTTATGAAACTTAATTCTTAAAGTGTATTTAGTGATCACATTTTGGATGTGTGGTTTGTTTGGTTACTTTCAAATGGTGTATCATTTGTGTGTGGAGGCAGTATGAACGGAAATGCAAAGGAATCACTGAAAAAGTTTTGAAATCTAGAAGAATTACATTATTAAAAAGTATGGTTTTATAGTCTGTGGATCCATAAACCGCTAACATCTCTCTGAGGAGAGCCAGGCAGAGGTGGCACAATGGTCAGCTTAGCACATGTGCCCTCTCATTTTAGAGATTAGTTGGGGTCTGTTCCCTAGTCCCAATTCAAAGCTTCAATTATGCAATATCAATATTTTTTTTTTAAATGAAATCTGTCATGTTGAAAGTGGTCTCTGATCTGCAGGCAGAATGTTATAGAGCAGGAGAAGGTGATAAGATTGATATACATTTTTTGTGGGAAAAGATGGAAAAAAATGTATTTTATTCAGTGCAGTGCATGAGTTCAGTGGGAATTCCTAATCAGTTATTAGAGCCTTCTGTGTATGACTGTGCATACAGAGATAGTTATATGTCACTGAGTAGGACCACCCACTGGACTCTTATGCACTTGGGATTTCAATGAATGAATTAGAATTTATACTGAATCTTTTCCAGCAAACCTATATATCATTCTGCTCAGTTTCTCCTTCTCTATACTGGACTGGCCATCGAGCAGTTCTGGCAAATGCCAGAAGGGTCGGTGGCAGTCGTGGGCCGCTCACCAGCGCGCCTCCCCCCCACCAGGGCATAGACGCCGATACAGTTAAATGCAATGATGGAGGAGAGAACGTCTGCTGTCGCTCTCTCTCCCATCATTCCCCGCTCTGCCTTGCACTGACACTGCGGGTGCGCGATGACGTCATATCATCGCGCACCTGCTGTGTGTCGGCGGGCAGACTGCAGCCGCTGAGACCGGAGCACTGCGAGGAAAGGTGAGGAGAGTGTTTTTGTTTTGTTTTTTTAATATATAAGTGAGTGATAACTGGATTGTCGGGCTATTGGGGGCTCTGCTGCATTACATTCTATGGGGTCTGTGCTGCATTTCATTCTATGGGGTTTGTGCTGCATTACATTCTATGGGGTCTGTGCTGCATTACATTCTATGGGGTATGGCTGCATTACATTCTATGGGGGCTGGCTGCATTACATTCTATGGGGTCTGGCTGCATTACATTCTATGGGGTCTGGCTGCATTACATTCTATGGGGGCTTTGCTGCATTACATTCTATGGGGCTGTGCTGCATTACATTCTATGGGGGCTGTGCTGCATTACATTCTATGGGGGCTGTGCTGCATTACATTCTATGGGGGCTGTGCTGCATTACATTCTATGGGGGCTGTGTTGCATTACATTCTATGGGGGCTGTGCTGTATTACATTCTATGGGGGGATTTATTACACTCTGTTGGGGCTGGTTGCATTATATTCTATGGGGAGGGCTATATTACATTCTATGGGGGGCTGCATTATACTATACAAGAGGGCTGCATTATATTCTCTGGGGGGTTACATTATACTCAGGGGGCTACAATATATTCTGTGGGGTGGCTGCATTATACTCTGGGGTGGCATCATTATACTATATGTGGGCTGCATTATACTGTATCGAGGACTATGGGGAATACATTATACTATATGAAGAACTATGGGGTGCATTATACTATGGGAAGTGAATTGTACTACATGGATGACAATGGTGGGGCATTATACTATATGGAGCACTATGAGGAGGACTGAGGAATGCATTATACTATTTGGAGGACTGAGGAGTGTATTATACTATATGGAGGACTGAGGAGTGTATTATACTATATGGAGGACTGAGGAGTGTATTATACTATATGGAGGAATGTATTATACTATATGAAGGACTGAGGTGCACATTATAATATATGGAGGACTATGGCATGTATTATACTCAACAAGCAAAATGCTGCCTATTCATCGAGTGATTGGATTGTTTATGTGCGAACAGAAATCCTTGTTCTCAGCAGCACATCGCCGGTGTAAACTGTAGTTGTGCTGCTGATAACATGATACTGTATGGGGACAGATTGATCTAATTGTGATTGTTCTGTTCCCTTCATTCTTTCTCAGTTGGTGTAAAGAGGCCGGGAAACAAGCGAGCGACTTCAGTATTGTCGATCACACTCATTTAGCGGCCTGAGATCAGCGCATGTAAATACAGCAGAAATGCTTCTCAGGGAGACCAGGCAAGGATGATGACAGTTGTAGTTAGCACCCGGCGCCTGGGAATAGCGCTCTCTACTGCTTTTCCCAGCCGCCAGAGCATTTAATTCTGGTATGTGTAATGATTTTTAGGGTTGATGTCAGCTGTGTAATGTCAGCTGCTATCAATACCTGGTGTAAGTAATGGAGAGGTGTCTATCAGACATCCCCACTACTAGCCCAGACCTGGCGAGACCCAGCAACTCTGCAGAGCGGTGACGGTAGTAACAATACCGCTCTTCACAGTCACCGAGCACAAGACCCGGATTATCTGAAGAGCGGTGACGTTACTGATGTCACCGCTCTTCAGAGTCACCGGGTCTCGTGCTGCGCAGCGGAACCAAAAGTGGCTGTAAGCAAAGTTTATGGAGCATCAGAATGAGGTTATCTATGAGATCCAGTTATGTAGGTAAAGTAGCGGCTTTTCTTGGTACTACAACTAAAAGCAATAAATAGGACTGAGCTGTAATGCTGGATACAGCTGTGATTATATGTTATATAGTCATGTTACACTCCTCTCACTTCTTGTAACCTACAAGTATACAAAGATATTATACAGTCAACATGTGACAAGTGGGCCTGTGTAATTTCAAATGCCAGGGCTGAATTTTAGTCCCAGTCCCGCCCTGCTGTCCACAGATCGTATTGAATGCACACCAGGACAGTTGCCATTGAAAAGTGATTATACTCTCCAAAGGGATGTGTTTTGAAAACTCAATTTAAGGCCTCTTTCACATGTCAGTGTCTCCGGTACGTGTAGCGACAGTTTTCTCACGTACCGGAGACATTGACCCACGTAGACCCATTCAAATGAATGGGTCTATGCACATGTCTCCGTGTTTTCACAGACCGTGTGTCCGTGTGCACAACACGGACACATGTCCGTGTTTCTCCGGCAGCACGTACAGCAATACATCCTGCACACGTGCACACGGAGAACAGTGTGCACTCTCCTCCGTGTGCACGTACCGCCCACAGGAGAGACAGCGCTACAGTAAGTGCTGTCCCCCCTGTGTGGTGCTGAAGGCGGCATTCATCACATAGGAGAAGGGGCCAGTGCTGAGAGGAGAGAGGAGGCATCGCGGGAGCCGGGTGAGTATTTCTTCTGCAAGGGGCCGGGCGGCACACTGGGGATTGGAGGTGGGAGGTCCCAGCAACTCTATTTTTAACAAAAAAAAAACAAAAAATTGATCATTCATCTCTTCTCTCCTGCGGGGGAGAAGAGATGAATGCCGCCTTCAGCACCACACAGAGGGGACAGCGCTTAGTGTAGCGCTGTCTCTCCTGCACGGTCTGTGTGGTCCTCAGGCGGCACACGGGCGGCACGTGTGCCACACTGATGTGCCACGTGAGCACACGGGCACACGTACATGGATAACTCCGCTGCTGATTTCTCCGGTACGGAATTATCTGGACGTGTGAAAGAGGCCTAAGGGCTCATTCCTACTTGCGATGAAATCGGATGAATGCAATCCAAAAGCAAAAATAAAAAATAAAAATTCAAATTGAATTCAGACCTATCTTATTCTATGATTGTGTGTTCATCAGCACGTTTTTTTCCCAGCTTGGATCAGATCATGATCAGACTGGAAAAATTGTATTGTAATCGGAAATTGGATAGCATACCACAATAGAAGTCTAAGGTGCAAATAAAAAAAAATAAATAAAAAAAGTGTGAGTGTTGTCCGATTTTTACACATCGATCGCATTTGAAAAGTTGGCAATTCATATCTCATATACAGTAAAATCACAACGTGACAGGTTAGAATTAGTGTTGAGCATTCCGATACCGCAAGTATCGGCCGATATTTGCGGTATCGGAATTCCGATATTTTTGCGATATCGGGAATCGGGATCGGAATGCATATTCATGTGTAAAATAAAGAATACAAATAAAAAATAGGGATATACTCACCCTCTGACGCGCCCTGGTTGTAACCGCTGCAACCGGCAGCCTCCGTTCCTAAGAATGAGCGAGTGAAGGACCTGCGATGATATCGCGGTCTTGTGATTGGTCACGTGAGTGGTCACATGAGCGGTCACGCGACCAATCACAAGCCGCGACGTCATCGAAGGTCTTTTACTCGCTCATTCTTAGGAACGGAGGCTGACGGTTAACACCGCTAGGTCCAGGGTCCGCCGGAGGGGTGAGTATATCCATATTTTTTATTTTTATTTTTTATTTTTTACATGAATATGGATCCCAGGGCCTGAAGGAGACCCTGGGAACCATCCAGGATAGCTTCCGATACTTGTGTCCCATTGACTTGTATTGGTATCGGGTATCGGTATCGGCGAAATCAATATTTTTCGGATATCGGCCGATACTATCCGATACTTTCAAGTATCGGAAGGTATCGCTCAACACTAGTTAGAATAGGATATATAGAAGCCAGTGACGCACACCTATATCTGTATATATATTAGATAGATAGAAAAAAATAGACTGCAATTCATGTGCCATGTACTGTAAAATGAACTCAACAGGTGCTGCGAGTTCTTGGCCAATGAACTCATTTCACCTCTGTGACATCGACGCGAGCACCATGCAGAATTTTCCCACGGCGCTCTCGCTGACGTCAGAAACGTGAAGTGAGTTCATTGGCCGTGAACTTGCAGGTCCTGTCAGATGGCACCGTGAGCAGAACTTTCTGACGCTCGCAGTACCCTCAGACAGGGAATAGGAGTTCACAGGCAGACACTGAGCAAATAGTGCGCAGTGTCAACTGGATGACAGGCTGCATGGATGCATCATGCATCCTGCCATTGAGATATAACAGAGCTAGACCAGTCATGGGACAAATTGATTAAAAGCATCTCTGCGGAAAGGTGAGGAATATTTTTGTTGCTTTTTTACCTCTTTTGCAGATGACAATGGTGTCGGGCGAAGTCGTAAGTATGGTTTAAATTAAGTTCATTAAAGGAGTGTGTGTCTTTCTTTCAATTAAAGAACTTTTTTCTGGGTGTCTTTTTTACAATGTGACCACCGGGTTAGTAATGGGAGCATCTTATTGACGCCTCTTCATTACTAACCTTGGGGATTGATTTCACCTGACAATACAAAAGGTGACATCAAGACATCAACTCCCCCCAACTGTCACCCCACTTGCCACTGCTACAGGGCAAATGGGAAGAGTGAGGCTAAGTGCCAGAATTGGCACATCTTAGAGATGCGCCTTTTCTGGGTCAGCTGAAAGCTGATGCATTTATCCTGGGGGGGCAGTATCCATGGCCCCTTCTTAGGCTATTAATATCAACACGCAGATGTCTGCATAGCCTTTGCTGGTTATTAATTATAGGGGACCCCACGTCATTTTTTTGGTTGGAGTCCCCCATTTTAATAGCCAGTAAAGTAAGTATACAGTTATGAGTTGATATTAACAGCCTGGAAAGGTCCATGGGTATTACCCCCTTCCCAAGCTATAAACATCTAACCCCAGCTGTTGACTCTCTGCTGGTTATGAATATTGCGTGAGAGCCCAGGCTATATTTTTCCCAGAAAAATAATGATTTATTAATTAAATACATGTACAGTAATTTGCACACACACACACTGCACTAATTGTATTTGTCACAGACATCTGTATAAATACCAATTCTATTTGTATTTATTGTATGTAATCCATGTCTTTTATCCTGTTGGCCCCAGCAGTGATCAGAGAGACAGAGAGACATCTCTTAAAAAAAAATAAAGGGAACACTAACATCCCACATCCTAGTTATCACTGAATGTAATGAATACAGATTTACAACTGTAATATTTCATATTGGAATGTGTTGAGAACAATAAAACCTAAAAATTATCAATGTAAATCACAAATAGTATCCCATGGAGGTCTGGAGTTGGAATGATGCTCAAAATCAAAGGGGGAAATGAAGTTACAGGCTGATCCAACTTCAGTGGAAATGCCTCAAGACAAGAAAACGATGCTCAGTAGTGTGTGTGGACTCCACGTGCCTGTATGACCTCCCTACAATGCCTGGGAATGCACCTGATGAGGCGACGGATCATCTCCTGTACTGAGGGATCTCCTTCCAGACCTGGACTAAAGCAGCCACCAGCTCCTGGACAATAGCTTCAATGAATTCATCTTGCAGGAACTGCTGACACACTTCAGCCACATGAGGTCTGGCATTGTCCTGCATTATGAGGAACCCAGGGCCAACCATACCAGCATATGGTCTCACAGGGTGTCTGAGGATCTCATCTCGGTACCTAATGGCAGTCAGGTTACCTCTGGCGAGCACATAGAGGGCTGTGCAGACCTCCAAAGAAATGCCACCCCACACCATTACTGACCCACTGCCAAACCGGTTATGCTGAAGGATGTCGCAGGCAGCAGTTCACTCTCAACAGTGTCTCCAGACTCTGTCATGTCTGTCACATGTGCTCAGTGTGAACCTGCTTTCATCTGTGAAGAGCACAAGGTGCCAGTAGGAAATTTGCCAATCCTGGTGTTCTGTGGCAAATGCTAAGCAACTTGCATAGTGTTGGGCTGTGAGCACAACCCCCATCTGTGGATGTCGGGCACTCAGACCATCCCCATGGAGTCGGTTTCTAACCGTGTGTGCAGACACATGCACATTTGTGGCCTGCTGTAGGTCATTTTGCAGGGTTCTGGCAGTGCTCCTCCTGTTCCTCCTTGCACAAAGGCCGAGGTAGCGGTACTGCTACTGGGTTGTTGCCCTCCTACGGCCCCTCCACGTCTCCTGATGTACTGGCCTGTCTCCTGGTAGCGCCTCCAGCCTCTGGACACTACGCTGACAGATACTGCAAACCTTCTAGCCACAGATCGCATTGATGTGCCATCCTGGATGAGCTGCACTAGCTGAGCCACTTGTGTGGGTTGTAGAGTCTGTCTCATGCTACCATGAGTGTGAAAGAACAAGCAACATTCAAAAGTGACCAAGACATCAGCCAAAAAGCATTGGTACTGAGATGTGGTCTATGGTCCCCACTTGCAGAACTACTCCTTTATTGAGTGTCTTGATAATTGTCAATTTCCATCTGTTGTCTATTCCATTTGCACAACAGCATGTGAAATTGATTGTCAAACAGTGTTGCTTCCTAAGTGGACAATTTGATTTCACAGAAGCTTGATTTACTTGGAGTATATCCTAGTATATCCTGTTTAAGTGTTCCCTTTATTTTTTTGAGCAGTGTACATGCTCATATAGCAAAATCATCTCCTGAGTATGTAAAAAATCAATTTTATAAACTTTTTTTTTTTTTTTACGAATATGGCTGGAAAAGGAGAGTATTCAAGTACTAACCTCCATAGGATTTAAACTTCTTTACTAAGAAATCACATTCTTCATTTATCTGGTTTTCTACAGTTTTCCTCCCCATCCCCAGATCTCTTAGAGTTGAAATTGTAAATCTTCTCATTACTTTCCAGTTCTCACCATGAGAAAAAAGAACACCTGGAAAAAAAAACTTGATGGCAAGTAAAACAGAACAAAATATAAATGAATAATTCAATTATCAAAGAAACAAACAAACAAAACACTTTTTATGACATGTTATACTGAGCATTCACATGTCTACATATATTTTCATGTAATAATGGACTTTGTGCCATACCCTTAGATTAGCCAAGTAGCTTTTTAATATAGTAAAGTCGGGTATTCAGGTACAATTTCAAAACATTAATCAGATTACCCTTTTTGTTCAACCTATAGCTCAGGAACCTAAAGAAAAATAAATGATTAAAAAAAAAAAAAATAGACCTACCAAGGCCGTGTTCACATTAGCGTTTCTGTGAGCAGCGTATGATCCGCATACATCATGCGTACATATCTTTAACATGGTGTACGCAGGGAGATGCTTTTGCATGCGGATGCGGTGTGCAGCGAACGCAACATGTTGCATGTTTTGAGGAGTCAAATATTGCGCAGTCGTCCACATGTGGATGAGTGCGTAAAAAAAATGCATTACTGTCTATGGGAACGCATTGGTACGCAAGGACATGTGTTTGCATGTGTTTGATGCGCTTGCATACTTCGAACTGCACATGTCCAGGAACTGATTGAGACACGCCCCTTAAGACACGCCCTCCTGGAAACATGCTCAAAAACTACCCAAACGCAGGCAAAGGCGCATGCAAACGCAACTTTTTTTTAGTCATGCATAAGTGTTTGTGTGCGTTTTGGCATGCGTTTGTGTATGCAGATGATACGCTGCGCACAGAAACGCTAGTGTGAATTTAGCCCAAGTCATTCATGTCTTTGGTAGAATTTTTGTGTAAAAGCATGTTTAACCTCATAGTGTCCTTTTAAGAAAATAACCCTTGAGCATTAAAGGATTATGTCTCAGATTCAGTACTTTAAAGCTACGCTCACACGTTCCGTATTTGGTCCGTATTTTAGGTCAGCATTTGTAAGCTAAAATCAGACGTGAAACAGAGGAAAAGTCTAATAGAAACATATGCACCACTTCTGCACTTTTCACCCACTCCTGGTTTTGACTTACAAACACTGTTGTAAAATGCTTGACCAAATACTGAACGGGTGAGCCCGGCCTAATACTGGAATTCTAGTTTACATCTCGCATTTTCATTAAAATTGCTGCTGCAAATTAGTGTTTCTGCAGTGCAACAATGAAAATCATTCCCAAATGGACAGGATCATACCTCAGATCAAGGACATGTTTCCTCATCAAATGTTCTACTGTACAAGGTCATGTGTTCTCATGTCATGGGAATTAAAAAAAAACAATTAAAACAAGGTTATTTTCTGTTATTCTGCTCATATAGAGAAAATCATCATCACAAAGACATTCACACACTACAAAGTGGCATTTGATTTGACAGCCACTGACATTCATGACACTTTAAAATGTATTCCAGCCTTTGGGAAAAGATCATGGACCAAAATCGGCAATTCAAGTCCATGGGTTAGTGACAAAATTGGACAACACTTGGATGCCATCTGTGCTGTCCAGTTTTACACAAGGAGACATTGGAGAATTTTTTCCTCCCCTCAGTGTAAACAACTCCAATGACACTCAGTCCATTTTTCTCGGACAAATGTAAAAAAAAAAAAAAAAAAAAAAAAAAAAAAAAAATGGAATCTGAATGAACTCAGTTACCGAAACTTATTTTCTTCCCCCATGATTCCCCTTTGTGCTAGTCTATACCTGGCAAACACATGACATCATCACTTAAGGACTTTTAAGGGACTCCAAGCACAGAATGACTGCTCAAACTATGGCCCCATATTGAAACACTGAGCGGCAGAACTATCATTTCAATACACCTGCCAACATGCTTGTTGTCCCTCCACCCCCACTTCTTTGATTGACAGCTCTGGCTTCATAAAGTCAGAGGGGAAGAGAGAGATGGAAAACAAGCAGGTTTTTAAAATTATTGGACTGAAACACTGAGCACTTGTACTTTGTTAAATCAGTCATTTTAAGGCCAGCCTAGGCAGTCATGTGCTATATTCGTAGTATTGAGATAGTTTCTCTCTAAACTTTTCCGGAGTTGCTTCATCTTTCACTTAGCTCAAGCTCTGACCATGTGTCTGGTTATCTTCTGCTCCTCCTGACTTACATTCAACTACCAGCAATTATTCCCTTAGCTTCGCTATGGCCTCCTTCACATGCCTGTGTTTCCAGCATGTGTGGTATCTTTTTTTTCCATGGATACCACATATACCCATTATAACCTATGCTGCTATGCACATATTTTTTCACCCATGTGGCACAAATGACAAGGGCCAGTCCAAACCTATGGGTCCATGAAAGAGAGCACATGGAAGGCATCAGTGACTAAACGGGTCTTACCCGTGTGTAACTTTGCAAAGGATAGGAGAAGCTTTGTAATTTAAATGCTTTATTTAACCATACCAGAAAATCACTGATGACACTGACTAAACATTACGTGTTTAGTCACCTATGGAAGTGTGAAGGAGGCCTCACCCAGGTGTAATCAAATGCAAATCAATTTCTCAAATAGCCAACTGTCTACAACAGTGTTCCCCAACTCCTCAAGAGCCACCAACAGGTCATGTTTTCAGTATTTCCTCAGTATTGCACAGGTGATAATTGCATCACCTGCACAGGCAATAATTCCATCACCTGTGCAATACTAAGGAAATCCTGAAAACATGACCTGTTGGTGGCTCTTGAGGACTGGAGTTAGGGAACACTGGTCTACAACAACAGAGCTGTGAACAGTGCAGAAATCAAAATAACACATCACAGCAAGCTAGTTTTCAATTTGCCTATATATTTCAGTAATTTACATGTGTACTTCAACTTTGTTTGTAAGAACCAGTCGGAATTACTTTTATGCTGTTCTGCAGTTAAACAATTCTTTGCTACAAGTTCCAATTTACATACATTTGTGCTATAAATCGACTTTCCATGCTTAACGCAGCAACTAGGGTCATCTATCTGGCTAATCAGTACTCAGACGCATCTGCTCTGTGCTATTCATTGCACTGGCTGCCCATTCATAATAGGATCCAATTTAAACTGCTTGTTCTCACCCACAAAGTTCTCCAGAGTACAGCACCTCCCCTATATATCCTCCCTCATTTCTGTTTATCGGCCTAATCACCCGTTATGCTCTGCAAGAGACTTTCGACTACCATCTGCTCTAATCCGTACCTCCCACTCCCAGCTCCAAGGCTTCTCCCGCGTTGCGCCAATCCTCTGGAATGCTCTACCCCAAGAAATTAGGACTATCCACAACTTGCACAGCTTTAGGCGCTCCCTCAAAAACACATCTGCTCAGAACGGCCTATCACTTTCCTTAATCAAAGTTAGTGTTAGTGTGTGTGTGTGTGTGTGTGTGTGTGTGTGTGTGTGTGTGTGTGTGTGTGTGTGTGTGTGTGTGTGTCCGCCACTCACAGTCTGAGAATAACCCTCCATCAAACTCCACTGCACCCAACAGCGCCACAAATACTGGCTAGTGACCAGCCTTTATCCATGTCCCACTCCCTCAAGATGGCTGGATCATTGTAAATACACACCTGCACTTTGTGTCTTCTGTTATGACCCCAATGGCAGAGGGTCTCAGGAATAATTGCTAAGTCTGCAAACACAGAAAACCAGCTCATAGGGCAGTGGTAACTGGGCTGACCATATATCTAATCCTAGCACCACAAATACCAGCAGCCGGGGAACGTGCCTACGTTGATTCTAGACGTCTCGCGCCAGCCGGAGAACTAACTAACCCTAGAAGGGAAAAGAAAGACATTTCTTGCCTCCAGAGAATAGACCCCAAAAGTTGGATACAAGCCCCCAACAAATAATAACGGTGAGGTAAGAGGAAAAGACAAACATAAGAATGAGCTAGGTATTTAGCAAAGAGAGGCCCACTAGCTAATAGCAGAATATAGAAAGATAACTTATATGGTCAGCAAAAACCCTATCAAAAACATCCACACTGGAAATTCAAGAACCCCCGAACCGTCTAACGGCCCGGGGAGAGAACACCAGCCCCCTAGAGCTTCCAGCAAGGTCAGGAATCACATCTAGTACAAGCTGGACAAAAATGAGAGCAAGCAAATAACCCAAAAAACAAAGAAGCAGGACTTAGCTTAATTTTGCACGAACCAGGACCAGCAGATAGGAGCAAACAGAATGTGTCTGATTACAACGATGCCAGGCACTGGACTAAGGTTCCAGGAGGTTTATATAGCAACACCCCTGAACTAACGACCCAGCTGGGTGCAAACTGAGGGAAGAAAATCCCAGAGTCATATCACTAGTAACCACAAGAGGGAGCCAAAAAGTCTAATTCACAACAGTACCCCCCCCTTAAGGAGGGGTCACCGAACTCTCACCATGACCACCAGGGCGATCAGGATGAGCAGCGTGAAAGGCACGAACTAAATCGGCCGCATGCACATCAGAGGCAACCACCCAGGAATTATCCTCCTGACCATAGCCCTTCCACTTGACCAAATACTGAAGCCTCCGTCTGGAGAGATGAGAATCCAAGATCTTCTCAACCACGTACTCCAACTCGCCCTCAACCAACACCGGAGCAGGAGGCTCAGCAGAAGGAACCACAGGCACAACGTAGCGTCGCAATAAAGACCTATGGAACACGTTGTGAATGGCAAACGAAACCGGAAGATCCAAGCGAAAGGACACTGGATTAAGGATTTCCAATATCTTGTAAGGACCGATGAAGCGAGGCTTAAATTTAGGAGAGGAGACCTTCATAGGAACAAATCGAGAAGACAGCCACACCAAATCCCCAACACGAAGTCGGGGACCCACACCGCGGCGGCGGTTGGCAAAACGCTGAGCCTTCTCCTGTGACAATTTTAAGTTGTCCACCACATGATTACAGATCTGCTGCAACCTATCCACCACAGAATCTACCCCAGGACAGTCAGAAGGCTCCACATGTCCCGAGGAAAAACGAGGATGGAAACCAGAGTTGCAGAAAAATGGCGAAACCAAAGTAGCGGAACTAGCCCGATTATTAAGGGCAAACTCAGCCAATGGCAAGAAGGTCACCCAATCATCCTGAGCTGCCGAAACAAAACACCTCAAATAAGCCTCCAGAGTCTGATTAGTTCGCTCCGTTTGTCCATTAGTCTGAGGATGAAAGGCAGACAAGAACGACAAATCAATGCCCATCCTAGCACAAAAGGATCGCCAGAACCTGGAAACAAACTGGGATCCTCTGTCAGACACAATATTCTCAGGAATGCCGTGTAAACGAACCACATTCTGAAGGAACACAGGAACCAGATCGGAAGAGGAAGGCAGCTTAGGCAAAGGCACCAAATGGACCATTTTCGAGAAGCGATCACATACCACCCAGATGACAGACATACCCTGAGACACCAGGAGATCAGAAATGAAATCCATGGAAATGTGTGTCCAAGGCCTCTTCGGGACAGGCAAGGGCAAGAGCTACCCGCTGGCACGAGAACAGCAAGGCTTAGCTCGAGCACAAGTCCCACAGGACTGCACAAATAACCGCACATCCCGTGACAAGGAAGGCCACCAAAAGGACCTAGCCACCAGATCTCTGGTGCCAAAAATTCCCGGATGACCTGCCAACACCGAGGAATGAACCTCGGAAATGACTCTGCTGGTCCATTTATCAGGAACAAACAGTCTGTCAGGTGGACAAGAGTCAGGTCTACCAGCCTGAAATCTCTGCAACACGCGTCGCAAATCAGGAGAAATGGCTGACAAAATAACTCCCTCTTTAAGAATACCAACAGGTTCTGCGACTCTAGGAGAGTCAGGCACAAAGCTCCTTGAAAGAGCATCAGCCTTCACATTCTTTGAACCTGGTAAATATGAGACCACAAAGTCAAAACGGGAGAAAAACAATGACCAGCGGGCCTGTCTAGGATTCAGGCGTTTAGCAGACTCGAGATACATCAAATTTTTGTGATCAGTCAAGACCACCACACGATGCTTAGCACCCTTGAGCCAATGACGCCACTCCTCAAATGCCCACTTCATGGCCAGTAACTCCCGATTGCCAACATCATAATTCCGCGCAGCAGGCGAAAACTTCCTAGAGAAGAAAGCACATGGTCTCATTACCGAGCAACCAGGGCCTCTCTGTGACAAAACGGCCCCTGCCCCAATCTCAGAAGCATCCACTTCAACCTGAAAGGGAAGTGAGACATCAGGCTGGCACAAAACAGGCGCCGAAGTAAACCGGCGCTTCAACTCTTGGAACGCCTCCACAGCTGCAAGAGCCCAGTTAGCAACATCAGAACCTTTCTTGGTCATATCCGTCAAAGGTTTAACAACGCTAGAAAAATTAGCGATAAAACGACGGTAGAAGTTAGCAAAACCGAAGAACTTCTGAAGACTCTTAACTGACGAGGGTTGAGTCCAATCATGAATAGCTCGGACCTTGACTGGGTCCATCTCCACAGCAGAAGGGGAAAAAATAAACCCCAAAAAGGGAACCTTCTGTACTCCAAAGAGACACTTTGAGCCTTTAACAAACAAAGCATTCTCACGCAAAACCTGAAACACCATCCTGACCTGCTCCACATGTGAGTCCCAATCTTCAGAGAAAACCAGAATATCATCCAGATAAACAATCATAAATTTATCCAGATACTTCCGGAAAATATCATGCATAAAGGACTGAAACACTGAGGGAGCATTAGAGAGCCCAAAAGGCATCACCAAGTACTCAAAATGACCTTCGGGCGTATTAAATGCAGTCTTCCATTCATCTCCTTGCTTAATGCGCACAAGGTTGTACGCACCACGAAGATCTATCTTGGTGAACCACTTGGCACCTTTAATCCGGGCAAACAAGTCCGACAACAGAGGCAAAGGATACTGAAATTTAACAGTGATTTTATTCAGAAGCCGATAGTCAATACAAGGTCTCAAAGATCCGTCCTTCTTGGCCACAAAAAAGAATCCCGCACCAAGAGGGGAAGAGGAAGGACAGATATGCCCCTTCTCCAGAGACTCCTTGATATACGAACGCATTGCGGCATGCTCAGGTACAGACATAGGACTACTGGTAACAAAATCTTGTATGCCCTGCACACGAGCTGCCAGCTGGTTTACACTTGTAATCAAGGTCTGGACATTCATGTCTGCAGCAAGCACAAGCCACTCAAAGGTAAAGGGGAGTAAGAGAGGAAAGAAAAAAAAAACAACTCAGAATTTCCTTTCTTATTATCCCACTTCTGCAATGCATTAAACATTCAATGTTGGCCTGGCATACTGTTATATGGTCAGCAAAAACCCTATCAAAAATCTCCACACTGGAAATTCAAGAACCGCCGAACCGTCTAACGGCCCGGGGGGAGAACACCAGCCCCCTAGAGCTTCCAGCAAGGTCAGGAATCACATTTAGTACAAGCTGGACAAAAATGAGAGCAAGCAAATAACCCAAAAAAACAAAGAAGCAGGACTTAGCTTAATTTTGCACGAACCAGGACCAGCAGATAGGAGCAAACAGAATGTGTCTGATTACAACGATGCCAGGCACTGGACTAAGGATCCAGGAGGTTTATATAGCAACACTCCTGAACTAACGACCCAGCTGGGTGCAAACTGAGGGAAGAAAATCCCAGACTCATATCACTAGTAACCACAATAGGGAGCCAAAATGTCTAATTCACAACAGTTTCCCCCATTTGCTTTAATTATTATGTTATCTTTAACGTTGTTAGTTATGACCGTTGTGTATGTCCTGTAAACTGCTGTGGAATATGTTGGCGCTATGTAAAGATTATTATTAAATCCTAACTTTGCAAGCCAGTTACCACTTTGTCTATTCATCTATTACGCTCTTATGTGTAACAAGACCTCTGCAAGCACAAATCAGTTGGCATTATATCACTGCTATCCTGCTTTTAACTACATCCCTGCTGGAAAGTAAAGACTCTTGTCTCCATACTTTAAATAATCTGATAACAACATACCTCATTACCAGGAAAGAAAAGTTATTGTTCATTGCATGAAATGTCTACTTTTCCCCAGAGCTATACGCTTAATTCAATTTAATTTTGAAGTCGAAAATTAATCTACATTTCAGAGCAAATTAAAAAAAAGCAAAAAAACTAGTGATCAGTATAGTGAATGGATTTGTATGAATACTATGTCGAGTCAAAAAGGACACGTAAGGAGCAAAGAGAAATTTGGATTAAAAATAGGGACACTAGGGAGAGTCTTCAGAGTGGTCTGAAGCCTCAGATATCAGGTCAACCATGGTGCCGTAATTGAGGCTGATGCGGTTTCGATAGGCACCTCAATGTACACCCTGTCAACAGGTTTGTAAATTATGCAAAAATAAAATTTATGGTAGTTATTTTAAAATATTGGTGACTTTCCCACTCTAAAATAAAAATTATGGATCTGGGACACAGTCCCTACTTTGATCAGATTCAAGAGAAGCATAAATGTCAGGAATAAGGGACTTCAATTAGGACCAATTGACATGAGTGTTTTAAAAAGATTACCCCTTCATTAGAATGCTGTAGATTCAAGCTGCTTGTAAATTAGTAAGGTTGCATTTTAAGTTCACGGCATGCAGGATGGTAAATTAAGATTGGCAAACAAAGCAGAAAATAAAAGTTACCATATCCCCTTGTTATATCTTGGAGTATGGGGACATAAGGTCTTTCAGAGAATTCTTCTGCGTAGTTGACAAGAGCGTCCTTCACAGTCTCATATCCACAAAGTATAACAATCTTCTGACTTCCAATCTGTACACTGAACACTGGGCCATACTTCTTGGAGAGCTGTGAATAGAATGGGAATGTACTAGTTAGCATTTCCCACCACAGCTAATTTTGATTTTCGGCATTTTAACTTTTCTCCTTCCCTTCCTACCAAGAGACATAATTGTAATACTTTTCTATACTTAGTTGTATGAGGACTTGCTTTTTTGGGAAGAGTTGTAATTTCAAATTCATTCTTTACCATTCATTGTATTAGAAAAAAATCAGAGAAACCCGTTGTGATGGTGTGATATGCTACTGTATGTGGGTATCATTTTTCTGTATATTTCTATATGACTTATTTTCATGGTGTTCTCTTGTAGAAGGAGTTATTTGCTAACTGTTGCTGCCATCTGATATCAGCCCCTACAGTACTGTATTGTTGTCTTCTCACAGGGTCAGTCAATAATCCTATTTGCTAATATGCTCATGACATGTTGAACTAGCTTGTTGAAACAATGACCCCCTGTAGTACCTTAATCTCCTTTGTCCAATCTGGGAGGCCTGAAAACCACCTCAACCTGTCTGACTGCTCCTGGAGATAAGGAGGCAGCTGGGGCTGACAGGAGCAGAGAGGTCAGTCTTGCGTGGAATGATGATGTGAACACAGCACGTCAGAGAGAAGGGGAAGCATATGGACCATTTTTTATCCTCTGCCTCCTGGATTATTGAACGCTCATCTCTTTGGACATTTATCCGGTTACTGAACTGCATTCGGCTTCTGGACTATCTTATCCTTTATGTGGTGGATCGTATATGGACCTTTCGTGTTTTTGCCTGAATAAAGGTTTTGGAATTGTTCACTATTCTTTTGCTCTGTTGATTGTGTGATACCGGAGAAGGACCCCGGACACCCTTCAAAATGGAGTTAAATTGCTAAAGCAATGCCATTTTGACATGGTTCTTCTGGTTTTGTTTTTTTTGGCTAGGATAAACTGGAAAATAAATCTGTGACAAACAGCTGTATTGGTTGGCATGTATTGGACCAATATTAAATTACTGCAGCAAGAAGGACATAGTTACTTACCGGTAATGGGATTTCTCTGAGCCCATGACAGCACCATGGAGAGAGGATCCGCCCTTCAAGGACAGGAAACCTACAGATAAAAAGGACGGTACCTCTCCCTCGCATCAACTGGTTTACAGAGCATAGGAGGACCTCCAGGCTACTGCCAAAAAATTTAAAGCATTTTAACCGTAATACTTATAAGCAGCACATCATGACCTATACATAAAATCCCACAAGCAACAGTGTGCTCACCCACTCATGCAGGGAGGGAATATAAGGGTGCCATCATGCACTCTGAGAAATCCCGTTACCGTAAGTAACTACCGTATTTTTTGCTTTCTAAGACGCACTTTATTTCCCCAAAATTTGAGGGGGGGATGGGTGTGCGCCTTACACAGCCGATATACCGCTTACCGTTACAGGCTGGGATGAGGGGGTGTCCGCCGCCACGGCATAGGGTGATCCTGGCATCTCCGGTGCTGTGGGGGGGCTCTGCCAACATTTTGTGAAAGGCCAGAGCCCCCCGGCAGTTTGTCCATACTTTTCTGTGCGACGTACTTTGGCAAAATGGCCGCCGGGAGACACCCCTGAAGCACAGTACACCTGCACACCCCCTCATCCCAGCCTGCAGAAACGCTCCACTCCTGCCTCCTCCAGCAGCAACCCTGGGACCCTGCTTCACCGCAGCCACCACCCCCGGTAAGTAATAAGACGCATGGATTATAAGAAGCACCATCAATTCATTAAAATAGTTTTTTTCCTATTTTTCTCCTCAAAATTTGGGGGTGCATATTATAATCCGGAGCGTATTACAAAGCGAAAAATATGTTATACCTTTCTCCTTCCCCCATGACCGCACCACGGAAAGAATTACAGAGAATTGTATCTTAGGGAGGGACCACAGAAGAGGCTAGGTCCAGCCGATAGTGATTTTAAAGGTAGGAAGTGATGACCAAGTAGCAGCCTTACAGATCTGATCTATTGGTACCTACAACCTTTCCACCCAGGAGGTTGCCACTGCTCTCATGGAATAAGCTCTCAGACCCTATGGGGTGACATTCCCACTAGATAGGTAGGCTAACGAAATCGCATTTCTCATCCATGTTGCCAAGGTACTTTTTGAGAAGGACTTCAGCCCATTCCTAGGACCCTGAAAGAGAGCAAACAGAGACCCATCCTTCCAAAATCCCTGGGTGGAGGCTAGGTACTGAAACAAACATTTTAGGTCTAATAAATGGAAATTATTTTCTTTTGCATTTTTGGGGTTGGAGCAAAAAGGAAGAACTACCTCATGGCGCCTATGAAACCAAGATGTTACCTTGAGCAAGTTAGCAGGGTCAGGTTTTAAAATAACTGACTTCTAGGATTTTGGTGAAGGGAGGGCCTGGAGATAGGGTGAGCAGCATGAGCAGCATTCAGGCCCTATGGCCTAATGTTAGCCACTAGAAGGACCATTTTGAAGGACAGATTCTTGAGTGAGGCAGAATCTAAGGGTTCAAAGGGGGAAACCATTAGGGCTGATAAGACCAAATTTAAATCCCATGGTGGCAATTTCTGGTTGGTGATGGGCCTAGAGCTTGCAGAGGCTATAATGAATCTTGCTATCCAAAGATTGCCTGCTGTATCATAATTATACAGGACCCCCAAAGCGGCCACCTGAACCTTCAACCCCATTCTGGACTCTGGCCCCTGAGATAGATAGGAATTTTTTCCAAGTTTTACCATAGGCTTTGGTAGTGACCATTTTCCTACTCTGAAGTAAGGTGGAAAACCACTTCAGGGGAAAAAAAAGCAAAAAAACAAAACTCAGTCTCAGCGCACTTTCACATTCCACATTGCCACCGTAAGGAACTTTTGTTAGTCTTTATTATATGGGGAGTGTGCATCCCTCAGGTCCAGAACTGTCATAAAGCAATCAGGAAACAATATTCTGATGGCTAATTTTGTTGATTCCATCTTGAATGTCTGAGTTTTACATACCTGCTCAGTTTTTTCAAGTTTATAATAATTGTTTGGAAGGATCCATCTGTTTTTGTTTTTTTTTTTCACAAGAAACAATGGCGAGTGGAATCCTCCCATTCTTTCCTGGGGGGGGGGGGGAATGGTGGGACCTCTTGGAGGAAAGATTTGTCCACTAGATCCAACAACTCTTGTTCCAAGGCCCTCTGTATCTCTGGAGAGGACCGTAGAGGAGGAATTACTACAAAATTTGGGAGTGGAAACTAAAGTAAGTCTACCCTTAAGGCCCCGTCTCACATAGCGATTTACCAACGATCACGACCAGCGATGCGACCTGGCCGTGATCGTTGGTAAGTCGTTGTGTGGTCGCTGGGGAGCTGTCACACAGACAGCTCTCTCCAGCGACCAACGATCAGGGGAATGACTTCGGCATCGTTGAAACTGTCTTCAACGATGCCGAAGTCCCCGGGTAACCAGGGTAAACATCGGGTTACTAAGCGCAGGGCCGCGCTTAGTAACCCGATGTTTACCCTGGTTACCAAAAAAAAACAAACACTACATACTCGCCTTTCGGTGTCCATCAGGTCCCTTGCCGTCTGCTTCCTGCTCTGACTGAGCCACCGTACAGTGAGAGCAGAGCGCAGCGGTGACGTCACTGCTGTGCTGTGCTCTCGCTGTACGGCCGGATCTCAGTCAGAGCAGGAAGCAGACGGCAAGGGACCTGACGGACATCAGATGGTGAGTATGTAGTGTTTTTTTTTTTTTACATTTACGCTGGTAACCAGGGTAAACATTGGGTTACTAAGCGCGGCCCTGCGCTTAGTAACCCGATGTTTACCCTGGTTACCAGTGAAGACATCGCTGGATCGGTGTCACACACACCGATTCAGCGATGTCAGCGGGACCTCAGCGACCAAAAAAAGGTCCAGGCCATTCCGACACAACCAGCAATCTCGCAGCAGGGGCCTGATCGCTGGTACGTGTCACACATAGCGAGATCGCTACTGAGGTCGCTGTTGCGTCACAAAACTTGTGACTCAGCAGCGATCTCGCTAGCGATCTCACTATGTGAGACGGGGCCTTTAGGTCTGACTTGATTAGGCTTAGAATCCAGGGACTGCTGGAAATCTTTTCACAGGCCGGAAGGAAGCAGGATTGTCTACCCCCCACCTGCAAAGTACCATCACTTGGAGGGATTTCCATCATGAGTGGAACCCCCAAAAAGAAACCCTCTGCCTTTCCTTCCCCCCTCTTCCCATCCATTTTGCTCTCTAGGAGGATTCCTGCAGAATTTTTTTGTTCTCCACAAGGATCTCTTATATGTAAAGATGAACAGGTTAAGGAACCCCTTTTTCTTATCCCCCACTTTTGAAGGATATCATCTAGTGTTGCTCAACATAGAAAATTTCCTTCACAGGGGATGGAGCATAATTTTGATTTAGTCTTTATGTCTCAAGGCCAGCATTTAAGCCAAAGTGCACTATGGGATGCATTACAGAGAGCTGTAGACTTGGCCACCAGTTGAACAGAGTTGGCCGATGAGTCAGCCAAAAAAGCCGCAGCTCCCCACATTAAGGGAATGGACTATTATCCTGCCTCTGGATACCCTATCCTGGAGCTGTTTTCCAATTCGGCTAGCCATATCATTAGAGATCTGGAGGTGCAGGTTGCTGCTATAGTAGGTCTGCCTCCTGATTTTTCCCATGCACCTTAAAGGAAGGAATCGGCCTTTTTGTCCAGCTGGTCTTTCAAGACTCCCATGTCCTCAAAGGGGAGAGCACATTTCTTGGAAGCCTTTGCTACATCTAATTTTAGGGCTTTATCCCAGGATGTCGATTATAAATCTTCAAAAGATTATTTCCTTTTGAGTGAAAGTACAGAGGAGTTTTTCCTATATGGTTTATCCCACTCCTTTTTAAATTAGGGCCTGTATATTTTCAATTAGGGAAAATGACTTCCTCTTTTTCTGTCCCAGTCCCCCAAACATCACATCCTGCACTGTCCTTTCTGGGCGAGGGTCCATTACTCCCATAGTGGTTCTCACTGTTTAACCATACCCTCTATGTCCTCTATTGGGAAACAATGGCGACCCCCCCGTTTTTTCCTCTGAGGATGAGGAAGCATCTGATGAACCCAAGTCTTTCTCCTTGGAAGTAGTGGGCTCAGATTTGGGGTGCCTGCTAGCCTTTTGTTGCTTTATACAACCCCCTTGTGAGAGGGATTTTAACCTCCATTTTGATTACTCATCTCGATTTGGAAGCAAAATTTGGGGTCTCCTCACATAGCACCTACTCTATGCATGAATGGCGGAGTCTTATCCCAGTTGACAGGTAAATTCTCTTTACAAATGGAGCAGCTTCTTTGCTTGGTTTTAGTTAAGCTCTCTCCTTCCTGGATAAATGAAAGCGAAAGTGACCCCAATTAAAGTTAACCTTCATGAAGATCACTCACCAGACGCAGCCACAAGTACCGGTTTTCATGAGGAATAGGGTCCACTGATGGGCCTTTTAAGGCTGAAGCTTTGTCCATGGTGCTGGAGGCTCCTGCTCTGCTGGTTAGAATGGCTGCTTGAATATCCATGCCACCTGGTTGTCGCATCTCCTTCCTTCTTCCTGGCAGCTGCTTCTGCTGTTGCAGTTCATCCTGCACCTCCATTGCTACAAGGGACCGCCTCCATTTCAGGGAGTGTCCCTTTTTAAATAACATGCCTGCCGTGTCTCCTGTGCCTCTTCCGGTTCCTATACCGGAAGTTCATCCTTCGTCATGTGACCCGCCAGCCTCGTCATCAGCATCCCACGCATTTGCAGGCTGAAAGCTCGACACAGGAATATGGTGTGGCAGCTGCTCTCCCCTCGCCACCCCGCACAACCTGAATGACCACTTGGTTCCCGCGGTCATGGATTCAGGACAGCACACCAGCCATAGAAGGGGTTCCCTGCTGCCTGTACTGGTCTGGCCTGGCCACAGTCTCTTCTTGTCTTCAAGTACGCCATACTGAAGGTTCTCTGTCAGGGACAGGAAAGCAACTGATGTGAGGGACAGGTACCTCCCTTTGTATCTGTAAGTTTCCTGTCTCTGAAGGGCTGTCATTGGGGAAGGAGAAAATGTGCAAAATATGAAACACATTTTCTGTGACAAAAGCCTTGGATTCAAGATTTGGTTTTAGCAGCAAAATTAGTAATGAGGGGTTGAATACTGCTCCTCCTTGTTTAATGTGTGAGAAGAATAAAAAATGCAGCTATTAAGGTCCAGTTACAGCAATATATGACAAATTGGTCAATTCACATTCACACCGAGTAACTATACTATTATAGCACTTGCCTGTCACTTGAATCTTTGGATTCATGTTCACAGAATGAGAAAACCATTGCCAGTTCCAATTTTCTTCAGAACTGCAATGTACTCCAATATCAGATTAGACCTTTTCTATCCTTAGGTGAACTGAGTTGTGCGCTCTGACCTCCTCTCCCTACACTGTAAACACAAAATTATACAGTTTACTTAATCTCCCTTCTTTTATACTGTATGTAATTGCCTACCCTGGTTGGCTGGGCTAGACCATGGAATGGAATAGCTGCTGGGAACTGTAAGGAAGCCCACTTGGCTGGGCTTGATTTCATCAGCTTGCTCTGACTCTTCAGCAGTATGCGAAATTGCGCCTAGCATTTATTTTGGCAATACTCAAGAACCATGTCAGAGCGTTCGAATTCACATGAACCTGGAAATTTCATGAAATTTGACTTAAAGTCGATCCATCACGGATCTCTAACGTATAGATTATTTTGGTGTACCTGCAATGTTTCTCTCGCATTCTGTTGAACTTCTTTTAGCAGATCTCAAAAATAAAAAACAGCACGTTTTTTTTTTCTGCCAAGTCGTTCACCATGCAATTTAAATAATTTTATATTTTGAAGAGGTTCTTTTTTTTATTTTTATCTTAATTTTCTAATGAGGGAAAAGAGGAATGATCTAACTTTTACATTTTTGTTTAGAGTTTCAAAAACTTTATTTTGTCCTTTTAAAGGGACTTGAACATACGAATACATCATGGCCTTCCATTGGGGAGCGGGGGAATCTTTTTGTAGGCCCCTGACTACTGTGGCAACCCATAGGCATCCTAAAATCACATTGGAAAGGGGTGGAGTGATGGCTGCTGTAATCCAAGACTGCGCACCATGTATGTTACTGCCAGAGGTTGCGGGAATTCTACTGGCTTCATAAATGGGGACCTGACATGCACCTTACATGTTTGGCGAATATCAGGAAGGGGGTTATAAAGAACATCAGTACCTGCGGGATAGGAGAGGGAATATTTTGGTGGACTGTGTAGTTACACATTTACAGTACATATAGTTACATAGCAAGTATGGTTCACAAGTCCATCAGGTTCATACAGGGAATGGGAGATTACTTCAAGTATACTCAAACCTTCAGACGCATAAGCAGATCTAATTTTTATGAAACCTGTAGTTTACAGTCCAAACTTTGCTATGTTTGTGTAATATAAATTTACATACTGATATTATAATACCTCTAGGAAAGTCGTGTACGGCCTCTTCAGGTTTAAGATGTGCATGTTACCAATGATCGGCAAGGGTTTGGGTCCAGGTGGGAAATTTTTGTAACCATTGCCGTTTGACCCTTTGAACATTTTTATTAAGTATAGACCCACAAAAATCGCTACAAGAACCGTGAAAGGGTCAATAGCAAACATGGTGACGTCAGTCCTGAAAAAGAAAAAAAAAAAAAATTAACCAATCCATAAGTTCTTCACTAGAGATGAATGGATCGCTTTGAGCAACGCTAATCCATGTCCGTGCTCTCTGGCTGTGGACAGGAGCTGTGTGAAAGTTCCTTTGGCTTCTAGATTCCCAGCGTTTGATTTGCTGGCTTGGCAAGACATCATCCATGTGGCAAACAGTTGACATCTCTACGGCCCAGCTAGTCACAAACTGAGCCAGGACTCCTGGAAGGTAAAGAAATTCACTAAGCTCCCGTCAGCGGCCAAAGAACCGACTGGCACCAGGGAACCCATTTGCTTAAAGTGATCTGCTCATTTCTATTCTTCATTCATATTTCGTGGTGCCCTGGTTAACAAAAAAAAAAAGTTATGAAAATATGAAGGCCATCTTCAAGAAACAGCAGTGCAACTGTCCATATAGTGGACACAAACCAGTTCTCGACAGTCATTATGTGGATAACAATGAAACTAGAAATGCAGAGCAATTAAATCAATTAAATCCAGTGATGACTTCTCTGGAGTTCTGAACTTTCCCAATTCTTTCCATCCAACCCAGACCAGTAGAACAAGTTTCTCCCAAACACAAACTTTTCTCTGAAGGTTGTCGCCCACACATCTTTAACCCCTTCACCCCTAGGGCTATTTGCTTTTTTTTCTTTTTCGTTTTTTTCCTCCCCTTCTTCCAAGAGCCACAGCTTTTTTATCTTTTTATTATTATTATTTTTCCATCAATATAATCCATAATCTAATGTAGCTTTAAATGACACTATTCATTTTATCATATGATGCACTGGAATGACAGAATAAAAAATTCCAAGTGTGTTCAAATTGCAAAAATAGTGCAATTTCACTCTTTCTTACCATGCTCATTATACGGTAAAATTGACCCAGCGATGTGATTCTCTGGTTCGGTACGATTACATGAATGATATCAAACATGCATTTTTTTTTCCACCAATTTAAGTGGCTGGAGGGGAAATTGGAAAACAAAACAAAAAACCCACTTTTGTTGTGTCACCATGTTCTAAGATCGGTAACATTTATTTTATGTTATGACAGAACAAAATTTAACAAACAGTGGTACCAAATGTGTTTTTTAAATGTTTTATTTTTAATGAGGCTAAGGGTGGGCGATTTGAACTTTTTTTTTTAGTTTTTTTTTTATTTATTTTTGTATTTCACCTTACTTAACAGTCCACAAAGCTGGTATAATCTGATTGCTTGTGTGATGCACAGGGGCTTCAGCACAGCTATGTATAGATTTTTTAACAGCTTTCACAGGAGTATTGTAATGACAGGAAAGAGTCGTTCAACGGCCCGCTTCCCCATGTGTCATAACCCATTAGCACCCCACGATCACATCTTGGGTGCACCGTTGGGCACGTAGAATGCCGTCATGTGTTAGATATATATTAAGCAGGTCAACTAGACCAAATAAAAATCTCAGCAGTGAACGTACTCACCTGGGCGAGTTGTGTGGTCCGGGCACAACACTGAGAAAAGGTGAATAAGAAACTCCTGCCGGCTGCTGCTCCACACCCTGGATATAGCAAGAGATCCAGAAAAAAAAAAATCACAGAGTTAAATGTTGGTGTCATTGATTGACAGGTGGACTTCATAGGTTATCAGCCATGGACAGGGCTCCACTCCACTCGCAGCTGTTAGAGGCCCATGATAGCTCATTAAATCAGCCATCATGTGCTGGGAAAAATTCAGACTCCCATCAGGGACCTGGCATATGACATACCAGTACGTTGTATATCGGTAAGGCCTGTTTCACATGTCAGTGGCTCCGGTACGTGTGGTGACAGTTTTCTCACGTACCGGAGACACTGACTCACGTAGACACATTAAAATCAATGTGTCTCTGCACATGTCAGCGTGTTTTCATAGACCGTGTGTCCTTTTGAAAAACACGTAGACATGTCAGTGTTCGTGGGAGCGCACGGATCACACGGACCTATTAAAGTCAATGGGTCCGTGTAAAGCACGTACCGCACACGGATGCTGTCCGTGTGCAGACCGTGTGCCGTGCAGGAGACAGCGCTACAGTAAGCACTGTCCCCCCAGCGTGTTGCTGAAGCCGCCATTCATTTCTTCTCTCTAGCAGCGTTCGCTGGAGAGAAGGAATGAAAAATCTTTTTTTTTGTGTGTTTAAAATAAAGATCCTTGTCACCACCCCTAATTTTCAGAAATTATAGCAGAAAAAAAGACAGCCATATTTACCAAAAATAGGTCAGAAAACTAATGCATTCCAGGATGCAGCAGTCCCTCTGATATAGGTGGGGGCAACACAGGTGCAAAATGCTGATGAAGCAACTTACCAATCAATTTGGGGGTGGGATGGTTCCTTGGGTTACAATTGCTCACGGATGAATCTTGCATATGGCCCCAGTCACACACAAGTAGTTCACAGTGTCTGGCTTCCAGCACATCAGTGGTGCCCATACTATTAGATCAGGGGGCTGCCCAGCATTATACAGTATAAGTGCACCCCACCGGGACAGTCACCCTAATGGTTGCGTCATCAGTATTTTGCACCTGTATTGCCTCCACCTTTATCGAGGGGGACCCGCTGCATCCTGTGAGCCCCTTTGGTTTCTCACCTGTGTTTTGTAAATACGGCAGCCTTTTTCCTGCTACGGTTTTTGATATTTTTAATGTCCTCTTTGCTGTGTTTTTGCTCCTAGGAACTCAAAAGACAATGCGGACCCTTAGGCTACAGTCTCACTATCAGTATCTGGTCAGTATTTTTTCACTGTGTTTGTAAGGCAAGATCAGATGAGGAACAATCAGGAAAAAGTGGTATAATAGAAACACGTGCACCAATTCTGCATGTTTGACCCACTCCTGGTTTTTGCAACAAGTGCTGATGTGAAATACTGAACAAATACTGAACGTGTCCTTTGGACAAAATACTTCATAGATATTATTATTTTACTTCAATTTTTTGTTTTTAATTCGGAATGCAGCCAAGATCATCAGTAGTGGGGTGCACTTATTTAGTGCTGGGCATCTGCCTGATTTATTAGTAAGGGCACCACTAATAGTCTATAAGCCTGACACTGCACACTACATCTGTGTGACCAGTGTCCTATAAAAACCATATCCGTGGGCAATTCTAAGGCTGGAGTCACACGTAACGTATAAAAATACGGTCCAATTTTTAAGGACCAAATACGCAGAAATGTTCCCTGAACAGTGATCCATATGTCATCCGTAGGCAAGGTGTGGCTGCGTATTTTACACATGTCATCCTCTGTATGTAATCTGTATGGCATCCGTACAGCGAGATTTTCTCGCCGGCTTGCAAAATGGACATAGAATATATATATATATATATATATATATATATATATATATATATATATATATTGTGATGCAGCGGTATGACCATACACAGTGAAACGGCAGTGACCCAAACAAGTTCAAACAAAATGTTCTTTTATTGTGTTACTTCACACAGTCAATATAGTATACGGCTTCTTCATACAGTCCATTAATAATGCATGGCTATATGACGCAGTCAATACACAGGACGAACTTCCCTTTGTCCAGTTTCCCTGGGTGACCGCACACCGGTAACAAGTCTCTGTACTCACTCAGCGCACTGCACTCTTTATCCTCTGGAGTGCAGCTGGGTACAGATAAGACAGCCCAAGACACAGGGTGTCAGTCTCTCTGGTTCCTTTAGCCTCTGTGCTGCTCCACACAGAAAAAGCTCTGCAGACAACTGCCCTGTCTGCTTCCAAGAACACACTAACACACCTCCCCCACTACTACAGGGCTTTTAAATCAGTCACTGCTTCACTATACTAATTACAGCCACACCTGTGTCTGTAGTATGCCCTCATGGCTTCACTACGCTTCCATGCACATTCTGCAGAGCACATACAGCGCCCCCTAGCTAGGGGTCACTGCCTCACTATATATATACAGTGGGGCAAAAAAGTATTTAGTCAGTCAGCAATAGTGCAAGTTCCACCACTTAAAAAGATGAGAGGTGTCTGTAATTTACATCATAGGTAGACCTCAACTATGGGAGACAAACTGAGACAAAAAAATCCAGAAAATCACATTGTCTGTTTTTTTATCATTTTATTTGCATATTATGGTGGAAAATAAGTATTTGGTCAGAAACAAAATTTCATCTCAATACTTTGTAATATATCCTTTGTTGGCAATGACAGAGGTCAAACGTTTTCTGTAAGTCTTCACAAGGTTGCCACACACTGTTGTTGGTATGTTGGCCCATTCCTCCATGCAGATCTCCTCTAGAGCAGTGATGTTTTTGGCTTTTCGCTAGGCAACACGGACTTTCAACTCCCTCCAAAGGTTTTCTATAGGGTTGAGATCTGGAGACTGGCTAGGCCACTCCAGGACCTTGAAATGCTTCTTACGAAGCCACTCCTTTGTTGCCCTGGCGGTGTGCTTTGGATCATTGTCATGTTGAAAGACCCAGCCACGTTTCATCTTCAATGCCCTTGCTGATAGAAGGAGGTTTGCACTCAAAATCTCACGATACATGGCCCCATTCATTCTTTCATGTACCCGGATCAGTCGTCCTGGCCCCTTTGCAGAGAAACAGCCCCAAAGCATGATGTTTCCACCACCATGCTTTACAGTAGGTATGGTGTTTGATGGATGCAACTCAGTATTCTTTTTCCTCCAAACACGACAAGTTGTGTTTCTACCAAACAGTTCCAGTTTGGTTTCATCAGACCATAGGACATTCTCCCAAAACTCCTCTGGATCATCCAAATGCTCTCTAGCAAACTTCAGAAGGGCCCGGACATGTACTGGCTTAAGCAGTGGGACACGTCTGGCACTGCAGGATCTGAGTCCATGGTGGCGTAGTGTGTTACTTATGGTAGGCCTTGTTACATTGGTCCCAGCTCTCTGCAGTTCATTCACTAGGTCCCCCTGCGTGGTTCTGGGATTTTTGCTCACCGTTCTTGTGATCATTCTGACCCCACGGGGTGGGATTTTGCGTGGAGCCCCAGATCGAGGGAGATTATCAGTGGTCTGGAATGTCTTCCATTTTCTAATTATTGCTCCCACTGTTGATTTCTTCACTCCAAGCTGGTTGGCTATTGCAGATTCAGTCTTCCCAGCCTGGTGCAGGGCTACAATTTTGTTTCTGGTGTCCTTTGACAGCTCTTTGGTCTTCACCATAGTGGAGTTTGGAGTCAGACTGTTTGAGGGTGTGCACAGGTGTCTTTTTATACTGATAACAAGTTTAAACAGGTGCCATTACTACAGGTAATGAGGGGAGGAAAGAGGAGACTCTTAAAGAAGAAGTTACAGGTCTGTGAGAGCCAGAAATCTTTATTGTTTGTTTCTGACCAAATACTTATTTTCCACCATAATATGCAAATAAAATGATAAAAAAACAGACAATGTGATTTTCTGGATTTTTTTGTCTCAGTTTGTCTCCCATAGTTGAGGTCTACCTATGATGTAAATTACAGACGCCTCTCATCTTTTTAAGTGGTGGAACTTGCACTATTGCTGACTGACTAAATACTTTTTTGCCCCACTGTATATATATATATATATATATATATATATATATATATATATATATATAAATAATACAGTGCTAGATACTGTAGCTTGAAAGATTGAAAGATTGATCAGGCGCTAGTCAAAAGTCTGTAATATCCCCAAGCAATGCCTGATCTTACAGATGCACCTTTTCTGAGGTGGCTGGGGACAGATGTTTTTATCCAGGGGGGTCAATAACCATGGTCCCTCTCTGGGATATTAATATCTGCCCTCAGTCACTGGCTTTCCCACTCTGGTGGAGAAAATTGCACAGGAGCCAATGCCAGTTTTTTCCGTGATTTAATCCTTTATTTTAACACCTAGAGCCCCCATTTTTTGCACACAGACACTTCTAATATTACTAGTCAGGAATATGTAAAAATATAAAGGATATGCAATGGTTTATTGTATGTAATCATGTCTCATATCCTGTCGGGTTTGATAAGGAGATAGCAAAAGCCGGCAATTGAATTACCAGATTTTGTGTTATCTAGCTCTGCATGAAATATAAATATATATATATATATATATATAGATATATATATATATATATATATATATATATATATATATATATATATATATATATATATATAGTACAGACCAAAAGTTTGGACACACCTTCTAATTTAAAGATTTTTCTGTATTTTCATGACTATGAAAATTGTAAATTCACAGTGAGAGCATCAAAACTATGAATTAACACTTGTGGAATTATATACGTGACAAAAAAGTGTGAAACAACTGAAATTATGTCTTATATTCTAGGTTCTTCAAAGTAGCCACCTTTTGCTTTGATGACTGCTTTGCACACTCTTGGCATTCTCTTGATGAGCTTCAAGAGTTAGTCACCGGGAATGGTTTTCACTTCACAGGTGTGCCCTGTCAGGTTTAATAAGTGGGATTTCTTGCCTTATAAATGGGAATGGGACCATCAGTTGTGTTGTGCAGATGTCTGGTGGATACACAGCTGATAGTCCTACTAAATAGACTGTTAGAATTTGTATTATGGCAAGAAAAAAGCCGCTAAGTAAAGAAAAACAAGTGGCCATCATTACTTTAAGAAATGAAGGTCAGTCAGTCTGAAAAATTGGGAAAACTTTGAAAGTGTCCCCAAGCGCAGTGGCAAAAACCATCAAGCACTACAAAGATACTGTCTCACATGAGGACCGTCCCAGGAAAGGAAGACCAAGAGTCACCTCTGCTTCTGTGGATAAGTTTATCCGAGTCACCAGCCTGAGAAATCGCAGGTTAACAGCAGCTCAGATTAGAGACCAGGTCAATGACATACAGAGTTCTAGCAGCAGACACATCTTTACAACAACTGTTAAAAGGAGACTTTGTGCAGCAGGCCTTCATGGTAAAATAGCTGCTAGGAAACCACTGCTAAGGACAGGCAACAAGCAGAAGAGACTTGTTTGGGCTAAAGAACACAAGGAATAGACATTAGACCAGTGGAAATCTGTGCTTTTGTCTGATGAGTCCAAATTTGACATCTTTGGTTCCAATCACCGTGTCTTTGTGCGATGCAGAAAAGGTGAATGGATGGAGTCTACATGCCTGGTTCCCACCGTGAAACATGGAGGAGGAGGTGTGATGGTGTGGGGGTGCTTTGCTGGTGACACTATTGGGGATTTATTCAAAATTGAAGGAATATTGAACCAGCATGGCTACCACAGCATCTTGCAGCGGCATGCTATTCCATCCGGTTTGCGTTTAGTTGGACCATCATTTATTTTTCAACAGGACAATGACCCCATACACACCTCCAGGCTGTGTAAGGGCTATTTGACCAAGAAGGAGAGTGATGGGGTGCTACGTCAGATGACCTGGCCTCCACAGTCACCAGACCTGAACCCAATCGAGATGGTTTGGGGTGAGCTGGACCACAGAGTGAAGGCAAAAGGGCCAACAAGTGCTAAGCATCTCTGGGAACTCCTTCAAGATTGTTGGAAGACCATTCCCGGTGACTACCTCTTGAAGCTCATCAAGAGAGTGCCAAGAGTGTGCAAAGCAGTCATCAAAGCAAAAGGTGGCTACTTTGAAGAACCTAGAATATAAGACATATTTTCAGTTGTTTCACACTTTTTTGTTAAGTATATAATTCCACATGTGTTAATTCATAGTTTTGATGCCTTCAGTGTGAATGTACAATTTTCATAGTCATGAAAATACTGAAAAATCTTTAAATGAGAAGGTGTGTCTAAACTTTTGGTTTGTACTGTATATATACCTACACTATGTGTAGACATTTGTTCTATCTATTCTATTCTAACCTGTCAGTGTGATTTTACTGTACACCGTGCTGAATTGCCGCCTTTTCTATAGAACACCGGTGCGTATTTCTCACAAGACACACTGCTGGTCCGTATGTAATCCATATTTTTCTCGCCCCCATAGACTTTCAATAGCGGATTTTTTGCACAATATGCTGACAAACGCATCATGCTGCTATTTTCTCAGCCCGTAAAATATGGCTGCGAAATGTACGGCAGATAGGAGCTGCCCCATAGAGAATCATTGGTCCGTGTGCAATGCGTTGTTTTTGCGCCTCTCATACATCCGTAAAACTCTCTAGTGTGACGCAGGCCTAATACTAGTGGCTTCCATCAATATTTTACACCTGTGTTTTCTCCGTCATAAAGGGGGGCTTAGTGCCTGCTGTAAGTGCATTGGTTCTCTGACCTGTGTTGGTAAATATAGTTGCTTTCTTTGGCTATTTTTTTTTAATGTGTTTTTTATTTTACTGTGGAGACTCGGATGACAATGAGGATCTTTAAGCTCTACAACAGTAACCGCGCCAAACTTTGGACCTATAAATATTAATCAAGTATTTTTGGGGGGGTTGCACATAGTACTAGCACCACTGGTGGACACAGACAGAAGAGGGTGCTGTGCAAGAACAATATATGGGCCCTTGTTTAGGAGCTGATGTGGGCCCCTAATCTCTTGGGTGCACGTGTGGTTGCATAGGTTGCACCAAAGACATGTCTGCCCTCGATCAGCACCCCCCCAGTACCAACATTGCTGTTCACTAGTGATGAGCGAATATATTCGTTACTCGAGATTTCCCGAGCATGCTCAGGGGTCCTCCAAGTATTTTTTAGTGCTCAGAGATTTAGTTTTCTTCGCCGCAGCTGAATGATTTACATCTGTTAGCCAGCATAAGTAAATGTGGGGGTTGCCTGGTTGCTAGGGAATCCCCACCATTTTTATGGTGCGCAGATCTCAAAGCATACCCCCGGTAGAGCGCGTGTACGACCCCATTGAAATAATTTAGGAAATAAATCAATTGATATACAATAGTAGATGCAATAAATAGACCCAACTGAGGTTATAACTCCTTTATTTCACTGAAAATATGGCCTCACAGCTGTAAAAAACGATGTCGGGTCACTATGACCCGAACACAACAAGTGTAACTTTTTGCGTGTAGCAAAAAGTAAACGAAAAAAAAAAAAAAATACTCATAGGTAGGTCCCCCCAAATGAGGAAAAGTCAAGGAGTCTCAAGTTTTATAGACTTACAGAAAATAATCTACAGGGCCGCAAAAGTCTGTTTGGGTCACTATGACCCGAACAACAGAACATTATGGTTAAAGTCTCTCCCCAGTTTTCCCCAGAAAGACCCCCCACCACAATACACTCCCCCACTGGAATCTGCCAATGCGGTATTAATACCCCCTGACACTAATGATGCCTCTTATTAGTGTCCCAATTAGCTGATTCAGTCAGATGCATCAGAGCTCAAAATGGGCTTATTGTGTCATACGGATCCACACTAATTCGGCTTTTTTTTTCTAAAGAGTATGGGGTTTAAAATAAATTGCCAAATCGTTTTTTAAACGTTCAGTTTTACTTAGACATGTAATTTTTTTTTTATTTCAGAATGCAGCTTATTAGATCCATATTGATAGTTTATGGGTAGCAATGGGCACAATTTAGAAGAGCATATTCCATGTTTACATAGATCACACATGCTGATTTGTTTCGAGATATATATTTTTTGCACATTTTTTTCTTATCAAAGATGCAAAAGCACTTTACCAAAAAACAGAACAAGTATAAATGAGACAAAGGTTAATTGTAAAAAACAAAATCCTGCTTGTACATCAACTATATCTTAATAGACCCATGCGAAGCTGCGTAGTAGACCCGAGTTGGTCTGGACCCGAGATTGTCACAGATCGAGGATTATAAACTTTATGACTTTATCTGAGATATTACTGTGTATACATTGTGAGTGCTACAGATGACAAATCAAACACAGCTCTGCAACATTTGCCCATCTGAGCCTCAAACACCAAGTTACAGATACAGAACTCATCCTGTTGCTCTGGCGCAGTCACTTACCGACTCTGTAAAGATGAATCCCTGCTCCTCACTGTAGGTGAATCTGCCGCCTGTTTCCAGCACTTTGCACGGTGTGCAGATAAGTAATACAGCTCCACCCTGGCTCTCATGTTAATGAATACAGCTCATTGTAGGGAAATGCTGAAATAAGTTGTGTAACCACTCTGTATCCTGTTCTCTAACACCAAGGTGTTTTCAAAGTCATTTTTTTTTGTAATGTATTTTGCACCTGGACAGGCAGGAGTAGACATATCGCAAGTGGAGAAGGAGCCCTCTCAACTAGAGCTCAACTAGAACAGCTCTGCACTAAATATTGCATATATTCGAGACAACCAATGAACATGTGGGATTGCCCGCCATACCCGGTAAGTGTCATTGTCAGGATTATATACCAGTTGACTGCCCACCAGTGACCGTGTATGTTATCGAGTATTGTCGGTTGAAATGATGTCTACTGCCCCTCCTCGTCGGCCTCTAGATGTTTTGCCTCGCCTCTGCTCTAAAAAAGGAGTCAGTATGAAAATTGGAACCAGAGGAAGTAGAGGAATACCCATGACTATAGCCATGTCTCTCCCTTGGATAACTGGCATCGCGCCATTTATAAACTTGGTTCCGATGATAGTCCTCAGTGTCACGGAAATTTTTTTATCTCTTCTTTTCCTAAAGTTGAATCCAGAAATCCTCTATGGTTTTATACGTTTACAGAAGAAATCTCTCCAACGTCTCCGCCATAAGGCTGCTGCCCAATTTCTGTTTTGTGGAATTAATCTGTTCCTCTAAATCCTTGGTTTGCTACTGAAGAAACTCATTGGTTAGGATTAGTGATGGGCGACCAATAAAATGCTCGGGTGTTCGTTGCTCGGGTCGAGCAAATTGGAATATTTGTGTATTCGGCCAGAACAACGAGTAAGTAAAAGTAAAATGTAAGTCTATGGGAGACCCGAGTATTTTTACTGCGATCCCCCCAGGGGTCCTTATAAGGTCTAAAAACATCTGAAAATGATGAAAACACTGCTCAAATGACACAGGGACCTCATGGATATCGCCCCTCGAAGCATTCCTGACTCCTAGTTCACAGCTTTAATCATTTTTTTCCGAGATTCATGCCATTTTTCCTGGTGCCACAAAAAACACATGAAAAAGAAAACCAAAACTTGTTTTGCTTGGAAATATGTCAAGGTACATCCTTTGCAGGTTAATGATTTGCCTGTAAGGCCAAATATTTAACCCCAGACAGAAAATTTCCTCTCCCACTTATTTCAGACGCAGCGTTTTTGAAGCGTTTTTCATCTTTAACATTGCTTTCAACCACTACAAATGCATTCACTGGGAAATGTCATTGTAACATTTAACAACCCTAGCTGTCCATGTGGTGTGTGACACATAAGCAGACCCATCTTGTTTCATTTATGAAGGAGGGTGTTGTGAACTCTATTTTTGGGCTCCCTCTAGTGGTCACAAGCGGTACTGTGTAGTGTTGTCTTTCTGCAGGTTGCAGCATCAGCTGGTTCGTTATCCTTGGTTGGTTTCCTATTTAGCTCACCTGGATACTCAGTTCCTTGCCTGCTATCAATGTATTCAGTGCTCTTCAGATTCCTTGTGGCTACCTTGCTCCCAGTCTCTCCAAGACAAGCTAAGTTTTTGTTTGATCATTTTTTGATTATCAGCGTTCATTATGCTTTTAGTCCAGCTCGCTAAAATGTGATTTCCTCGCTTGCTGGTTGCTCTAGGGGACTGAGTTTCTCCCCCCACACCATTAGTTGGTGTGGGGGTTCTTGAAATCTCACAGTGGATATTTTGTAAGGGTTTTTTACTGACCGCATAGATTCCCTTTTCTATTTTCTGCTATCTAGTATTAGTGGGCCTCATTTGCTGAATCTGCTTTCACCCCTGTGTATGTGCCTTCCTCTTACCTCACTGTTATTATTTGTTGGGGGCTTCTATATCTTTGGGGATTGTTTCTCTGGCGGCAAGAGAGGTCTTTCTTTCTCTCTAGGGGTAGGTAGTTCCTCAGGCTGGCTCGAGACGTCTAGGATTTTTAGGCACGTTCACCGGCTACTTCTAGTGTGTTTGGATAGGTTCAGATTTGCGGTCAGTCCAGTTTGCCACCTCCCTAGAGCTTGTCATATGTTTGTTACTTAGCTGGAGTAATTTGTGATCCTCAACCACTAAGGATCATAACAGTATATCAGGCCAAAAAGTGTTTAATGCATCGCAGAAGTGGGATAAAAAGAAGACCTGAGTACATTTTTTTTTTCTCCTCCCGCTTTTCCTTTGCTGCAGTCTGTTTAGCTTCTTTCATCCCCTTGAACTCTGGGTGGTTTTGAGCTCAGCTGCAGACATGAATGTTCAGACTCTGACTTCTAGTGTGGATCATCTTACTGCACGGGTGCAAAGTATTCAGGATTTTGTTATTCGTAGCCCTATGTCAGAACCAAAGATACCCATTCCTGAGTTTTTTTCTGGAGATAGATCTAGGTTTCAAAATTTTAAGAATAATTGTAAGTTATTTCTATCTCTGAGACCTCGTTCCTCTGGTGATTCCGCTCAGCAAGTTAAAATTGTTATCTCCTTGTTGCGTGGCGACCCTCAAGATTGGGCCTTCTCTCTGGCGCCAGGAGATCCTGCATTGCTTAATGTAGATGCATTTTTTCTGGCTCTTGGACTGCTTTATGAGGAGCCTAATCTTGAGAATCAGGCAGAAAAAGCGTTGCTGGCTATTTCTCAAGGTCAGGATGAAGCAGAGGTGTATTGTCAAAAATTTCGGAAATGGTCGGTGCTTACTCAATGGAATGAGTGTGCCCTGGCTGCAAATTTCAGAGAAGGTCTTTCTGAGGCCGTTAAGAATGTTATGGTAGGGTTTCCCACCCCTACAAGTCTGAGTGATTCTATGGCTTTAGCCATTCAGGTTGATCGGCGTTTGCGGGAGCGCAAATCTGCTCATCCTTTGGCGGTATTTTCTGGGCAGAGACCTGAGTCTATGCAGTGTGACCGAACTCTGACCAGAATTGAGCGACAAAGTCATAGACGTCAAAATGGGTTGTGCTTTTACTGTGGTGATTCTACTCATGTTATCTCAGCATGCTCTAAACGCTTAAAAAAAATCGCTAAACCTGTCACCATTGGTACTATACAGCCTAAATTTATTTTGTCTGTTACTTTGATTTGTTCTTTGTCGTCCTACCCGGTTATGGCTTTTGTGGATTCGGGTGCTGCCCTGAATCTGATGGATTTGTCGTTTGCCAGGCGCTGTGGTTTTGTCCTGGAGCCTTTGGAATTTCCTATTCCTCTGAGGGGAATTGATGCTACGCCATTGGCTGAGAATAAGCCTCAGTATTGGACGCAAATGACCATGTGCATGACTCCCGTACATCAGGAGGTGATTCGCTTTCTCGTTCTGCATAATTTGCATGATGTTGTCGTTTTGGGTCTGCCATGGCTGCAAGCTCATAATCCAGTTTTAGATTGGAAAGCTATGTCTGTGTCAAGTTGGGGTTGTCAGGGAGTTCATGGCGATACTCCGTTGGTGTCTATTGCTTCTTCCACTCCTTCTGACGTCACTGAGTTTTTGTCTGACTACCAGGATGTATTTGATGAGCCCAGGTCCAGTGCCCTGCCCCCTCATAGGGATTGTGACTGTGCTATAAATTTAATTCCTGGTAGTAAATTCCCTAAGGGACGACTTTTTAATTTGTCTATACCAGAGCATGCCGCAATGCGGAGTTATATAAAGGAGTCTTTGGAGAAGGGACATATTCGCCCATCCTCTTCCCCTCTTGGTGCAGGATTTTTTTTTGTGGCCAAGAAGGACGGTTCTTTGAGACCTTGTATAGATTATCGTCTTCTGAATAAAATTACAGTCAAATTTCAGTATCCTTTGCCACTATTGTCTGATTTGTTTGCTCGGATTAAGGGTGCCAGTTGGTTCACCAAGATAGATCTCCGTGGTGCGTATAACCTTGTGCACATTAAGCAGGGAGATAAATGGAAAACAGCATTTAATACGCCCGAAGGCCATTTTGAGTACTTAGTGATGCCTTTTGGACTCTCTAATGCTCCTTCTGTGTTTCAGTCCTTCATGCATGACATCTTCCGAGAATATCTGGATAAATTTATGATTGTTTATTTGGATGACATTTTCGTCTTTTCTGATGATTGGGAGTCCCATGTGAAACAGGTCAGGATGGTGTTTGTTGTGAATTTGGTTTCTGGGCTCCCCCGGTGGTCACTGGTGGTACTGAACTTGTGTGCTTCATCGCCTCTGTTCACCTGTTTCCATCAGGATGTGGGAGTTGTCTATTTAGCCTTGCTCCTCAGTCATTTCTATGCCGGCCAACAATGTTACCAGAAGCCTTTCTGTTGCATGTTCCTGCTCCTAGACTACTATCAGCTAAGTTGGACTTGTAGTCCTAGTTTGTTTTGCATTTTTGTTCCAGTTCTCTGCGATTGTTATTTTCTGAGGCTGGAAGCTCTTGTGAACTGAAATTGCCACTCTGGTGTCATGAGTTGATATTAGAGTCTTAAAGTAATTTCAGGATGGTGTTTTGAAAAGGGTTTTCAGCTGACTGTGAGCTTCCCTTTTCTGTCTTCCTACTATCTAGTAAGCGGACCTCAATTTGCTAAACCTATCTTCATACTTCGTATGTCAATTTCCTCTGAAATCACGGACAATATATGTGGGGGCTACTGTCTGCCTTTTGGGGAAAATTTCTCTAGAGGTAAGCCAGGTCTGTATTTTCCTCTGCTAGGGTCAGTCAGTTCTCCGGCTGGCGCTGGGCGTCTAGGGATAAAACGTAGGCACGCTACCCGGCCACTGTTATTTGTGTGGTAGGTTTAGCTCATGGTCAGCTCGAGTTCCCATCTTCCAAGAGCTAGTCCTTTTTGTATGCTTAACTACGTTCTCTTGCCATTGAGAACCATGACAGTTTGGCCGGACCAAGGGTTAAAATTATTGGAAGAAGAAAGGAGAGAAAAGAAGTCTGCAGAGAATTTATTTATTTTTTTTTCCCTGAGGCTGCTCATTAGTTAATTCACTAGCATCTCTGCTTACTGCAGCCTTCGTCTCTCTCTCCTTCTAATCCTTGAATGGTTCTGATTTCACCTGATGAAAATGGATCCTCAGAGTTTAGCTACAGGTCTGAACAATCTCGCTATGAAGGTTCAAAGTTTACAGGATTTTGTAATTCATGCTCCTATATCTGAACCTAGAGTACCTTTGCCTGAATTTTTCTCCGGGGATAGATCTCGCTTCCAGAATTTCAAACATAATTGTAAATTATTTTTGTCTCTGAGATCTCGCTCCGCTGGAGATCCTGCACAGCAGGTCAGGATTGTAATATCCTTGCTCCGGGGCGACCCTCAGGATTGGGCATTTGCTTTGGCACCAGGGGATCCTGCGTTGCTCAATGTGGATGCGTTTTTCCTGGCTTTGGGGTTGCTTTATGAGGAACCTCATTTAGAGATTCAGGCTGAAAAAGCCTTGATGGCCCTGTCTCAAGGGCAAGATGAGGCTGAAATATACTGCCAAAAATTTCGTAAGTGGTCTGTGCTTACTCAGTGGAATGAGTGCGCCCTGGCGGCGAATTTCAGAGAGGGTCTCTCTGATGCCATTAAAGATGTTATGGTGGGGTTCCCTGTGCCTGCAGGTCTGAATGAGTCAATGACAATGGCTATTCAGATTGATCGGCGTTTGCGGGAGCGCAAACCTGTGCACCATTTGGCGGTGTCTACTGAGAAGGCGCCAGAGATTATGCAATGTGATAGAATTCTGTCCAGAAGCGAACGACAGAATTTTAGGCGAAAAAATGGGTTATGCTTCTATTGTGGCGATTCAACTCATGTTATATCAGCATGCTCTAAACGTACTAAGAAGGTTGTTAAGTCTGTTTCAATTGGCACTTTACAGTCTAAGTTTATTCTATCTGTGACCCTGATTTGCTCTTTATCGTCTATTACCGCGGACGCCTATGTCGACTCTGGCGCCGCTTTGAGTCTTATGGATTGGTCCTTTGCCAAACGCTGTGGGTTTAATTTAGAGCCTCTGGAAGTTCCTATACCTCTGAAGGGTATTGACTCCACGCCATTGGCTAGTAATAAACCACAATACTGGACACAAGTAACTATGCGTATTAATCCGGATCACCAGGAGATTATTCGCTTCCTTGTGTTGTATAATCTACATGATGTGTTGGTGCTTGGATTGCCATGGCTGAAATCTCATAACCCAGTCCTCGACTGGAAAGCAATGTCTGTGTTAAGCTGGGGATGTCAGGGTACTCATGGGGACGTATCTTTGGTTTCCATTTCGTCATCTATTCCCTCTGAGATTCCGGAATTTTTATCTGATTATCGTGACGTTTTTGAGGAGCCTAAACTTGGTTCACTACCTCCGCACAGAGATTGCGATTGTACAATAGATCTGATTCCGGGCAGTAAGTTTCCAAAGGGTCGTTTATTTAATCTATCTGTGCCTGAACACGCTGCTATGCGGGAATATATTAAGGAGTCCTTGGAAAAGGGACATATTCGTCCTTCGTCATCTCCCTTAGGAGCCGTTTTTTTCTTTGTATCTAAAAAAGATGGCTCTTTGAGGCCGTGTATTGATTATCGGCTTTTGAATAAGATCACGGTTAAATATCAGTATCCTTTGCCACTGCTTACTGATTTGTTTGCTCGAATAAAGGGGGCCAAGTGGTTCTCTAAGATTGATCTTCGTGGGGCGTATAATTTAGTGCGAATTAAGCAGGGGGATGAGTGGAAAACCGCATTTAATACGCCTGAGGGCCATTTTGAGTATTTAGTAATGCCTTTTGGTCTTTCAAATGCCCCTTCAGTCTTTCAGTCTTTTATGCATGACATTTTCCGTGAATATTTGGATAAATTTATGATTGTGTATCTGGATGATATTTTGATTTTTTCGGACGACTGGGACTCTCATGTCCCACAGGTCAGGAGGGTTTTTCAGGTTTTGCGCTCTAATTCCTTGTGTGTAAAGGGTTCTAAGTGCGTCTTTGGGGTTCAAAATATTTCGTTTTTGGGGTACATTTTTTCCCCCTCTTCCATTGAGATGGACCCTGTCAAGGTTCAGGCTATTTGTGATTGGACGCAACCCTCTTCTCTTAAGAGCCTTCAGAAGTTTTTGGGCTTTGCTAATTTTTATCGTCGATTTATAACTGGTTTTTCTGATGTTGCTAAACCGTTGACTGATTTGACTAAGAAGGGTGCTGATGTTGCTGATTGGTCCCCTGCTGCTGTGGAGGCCTTTCGGGAGCTTAAGCGCCGCTTTTCTTCCGCCCCTGTATTGCGTCAGCCTGATGTTACTCTTCCTTTTCAGGTTGAGGTCGACGCTTCAGAAATCGGAGCTGGGGCGGTTTTGTCGCAGAAAAGTTCCGACTGCTCCGTGATGAGACCTTGCGCGTTCTTTTCTCGTAAATTTTCACCCGCTGAGCGAAATTATGATATTGGTAATCGAGAGCTCTTGGCTATGAAGTGGGCTTTTGAGGAGTGGCGTCATTGGCTTGAGGGGGCTAGACATCAGGTGGTGGTATTGACTGACCACAAGAATTTGATTTATCTTGAGTCTGCCAGGCGCCTGAATCCTAGACAGGCGCGCTGGTCGTTATTTTTCTCTCGGTTTAATTTTGTGGTTTCTTACCTACCGGGTTCTAAAAATGTGAAGGCGGATGCCCTTTCTAGGAGTTTTGAGCCTGATTCCCCTGGTAATTCTGAACCTACAGGTATCCTTAAGGATGGAGTGATATTATCTGCTGTTTCCCCAGACTTGTGACGGGTCTTGCAGGAGTTTCAGGCGGATAGACCTGATCGTTGCCCGCCTGGTAGAATGTTTGTTCCTGATGATTGGACCAGTAGAGTCATCTCGGAGGTCCATTCTTCTGCGTTAGCTGGTCATCCTGGAATCTTTGGTACCAGGGATTTGGTGGCTAGGTCCTTCTGGTGGCCTTCCCTGTCGCGAGATGTGCGAGGTTTTGTGCAGTCTTGTGATGTTTGTGCTCGGGCCAAGCCTTGTTGTTCTCGGGCTAGTGGATTGTTGTTATCTTTGCCTATTCCGAAGAGGCCTTGGACTCACATCTCCATGGATTTTATTTCTGATCTCCCTGTTTCTCAGAAGATGTCTGTCATCTGGATGGTGTGTGACCGTTTCTCTAAAATGGTTCATTTGGTCCCCTTGCCTAAATTGCCTTCCTCATCCGAGCTGGTTCCTCTGTTTTTTTCAAAATGTGGTTCGCTTGCATGGTATTCCGGAGAATATCGTGTCTGACAGGGGAACCCAATTCGTGTCTAGATTTTGGCGAGCGTTCTGTGCTAGGATGGGCATTGATTTGTCTTTTTCGTCTGCTTTCCATCCTCAGACTAATGGCCAGACCGAGCGAACTAATCAGACCTTGGAGACTTATTTGAGGTGTTTTGTGTCTGCGGATCAGGATGATTGGGTTGCCTTTTTGCCCTTGGCGGAGTTTGCCCTCAATAATCGGGCTAGTTCTGCCACCTTTGTTTCTCCTTTCTTCTGTAATTCGGGGTTTCATCCTCGTTTCTCTTCCGGTCAGGTGGAGTCTTCGGATTGTCCTGGAGTAGATGCTGTGGTGGAGAGGTTGCATCAGATTTGGGGGCATGTGGTGGACAATTTGAAGTTGTCCCAGGAGAAGACTCAGCATTTTGCCAACCGCCGTCGTCGTGTTGGTCCTCGTCTTTGTGTTGGGGACTTGGTGTGGTTGTCTTCTCGTTTTGTCCCTATGAAGGTTTCTTCTCCTAAGTTTAAGCCTCGGTTCATCGGCCCGTACAAGATATTGGAGATTCTTAACCCTGTGTCCTTTCGTTTGGACCTCCCTGCATCTTTTTCTATTCATAATGTCTTCCATCGGTCATTGTTGCGCAGGTATGAGGTACCGGTTGTGCCTTCCGTTGAGCCTCCTGCTCCGGTGTTGGTTGAGGGTGAGTTGGAGTACGTTGTCGAGAAGATCTTGGACTCCCGTGTTTCCAGACGGAGACTTCAGTATCTGGTCAAGTGGAAGGGCTACGGTCAGGAGGATAATTCTTGGGTGACTGCCTCTGATGTTCATGCCTCCGATTTGGTCCGTGCCTTTCATAGGGCTCATCCTGATCGCCCTGGTGGTTCTGGTGAGGGTTCGGTGCCCCCTCCTTGAGGGGGGGGTACTGTTGTGAATTTGGTTTCTGGGCTCCCCCGGTGGTCACTGGTGGTACTGAACTTGTGTGCTTCATCGCCTCTGTTCACCTGTTTCCATCAGGATGTGGGAGTTGTCTATTTAGCCTTGCTCCTCAGTCATTTCTATGCCGGCCAACAATGTTACCAGAAGCCTTTCTGTTGCATGTTCCTGCTCCTAGACTACTATCAGCTAAGTTGGACTTGTAGTCCTAGTTTGTTTTGCATTTTTGTTCCAGTTCTCTGCGATTGTTATTTTCTGAGGCTGGAAGCTCTTGTGAACTGAAATTGCCACTCTGGTGTCATGAGTTGATATTAGAGTCTTAAAGTAATTTCAGGATGGTGTTTTGAAAAGGGTTTTCAGCTGACTGTGAAGTTCCCTTTTCTGTCTTCCTACTATCTAGTAAGCGGACCTCAATTTGCTAAACCTATCTTCATACTTCGTATGTCAATTTCCTCTGAAATCACCGACAATATATGTGGGGGCTACTGTCTGCCTTTTGGGGAAAATTTCTCTAGAGGTAAGCCAGGTCTGTATTTTCCTCTGCTAGGGTCAGTCAGTTCTCCGGCTGGCGCTGGGCGTCTAGGGATAAAATGTAGGCACGCTACCCGGCCACTGTTATTTGTGCGGTAGGTTTAGCTCACAGTCAGCTCGAGTTCCCATCTTCCAAGAGCTAGTCCCTTTTGTATGCTTAACTACGTTCTCTTGCCATTGAGAACCATGACAGGTGTTTCAGGTCCTGCGTGCTAATGCTTTATTTGTGAAGGGCTCAAAATGCCTCTTCGGAGTACAGAAGGTCTCCTTTTTGGGTTTTATTTTTTCTCCTTCTACTGTGGAGATGGACCCAGTCAAGGTCCAGGCTATTCATGACTGGACTCAGCCCACGTCTGTTAAGAGTCTTCAGAAGTTCTTGGGTTTTGCTAATTTTTACCGTCGTTTCATCGCTAATTTTTCTAGCGTGGTTAAACCTTCGACGGATTTGACCAAGAAGGGTTCTGATGTGACTAATTGGTCTCCTGCGGCCGTGGAGACCTTTCGGGAGCTGAAGCACCAGTTTTCTTCAGCTCCAGTCTTATGTCAGCCAGATGTCTCTCTTCCCTTCCAGGTCGAGGTTGATGCTTCTGAGATTGGAGCAGGGGCTGTCTTGTCGCAGAGAAGCTCTGATGGCTCTGTGATGAAGCCATGTGCTTTCTTTTCAAGAAAGTTTTCGCCTGCCGAGCGGAATTATGATGTTGGTAATCGGGAGTTGGCTATGAAGTGGGCATTTGAGGAGTGGCGACATTGGCTCGAAGGAGCTAAACATCGTGTGGTGGTCTCTTGACTGATCACAAAAATCTGATTTACCTTGAATCTGCCAAGCGCCTGAATCCTAGACAGGCTCGTTGGTAGTTGTTTTTCTCCCGTTTCAACTTCATGGTCTCATACCTGCCTGGTTCGAAGAACGTGAAGGCTGATGCTCTTTCTAGGAGTTTTGTGCCTGACTCTCCGGGAGTTTCTGAGCCGGTGTTGTGAATTTGCTTTTTGCTCCCTCTAGTGGTTACTAGTTTTTTGACTCTGGTTTTTCTGTCATTCCTTTTATCCGCACCTGGGTCGTTAGTTAGGGGTGTTGCTATATAAGCTCCCTGGACCTTCAGTTCAATGCCTGGCAACGTAGTTATCAGAGCTAGTCTGCTGTGCTCTTGTCTACTGATCCTGGTTCCAGTTATATCATCTAAGTCTGCCTTTTGCTTTTTGCTATTTGTTTTGGTTTTGTATTTTTGTCCAGCTTGTTCCAAAACTATATCCTGACCTTTGCTGGAAGCTCTAGGGGGGCTGGTGTTCTCCCCCCGGACCGTTAGACGGTTCGGGGGTTCTTGAATTTCCAGTGTGGATTTTGATAGGGTTTTTGTTGACCATATAAGTTACCTTTCTTTATTCTGCTATCAGTAAGCGGGCCTCTCTGTGCTAAACCTGGTTCATTTCTGTGTTTGTCATTTCCTCTTACCTCACCGTCATTATTTGTGGGGGGCTTCTATCCAGCTTTGGGGTCCCCTTCTCTGGAGGCAAGAAAGGTCTTTGTTTTCCTCTACTAGGGGTAGCTAGATTCTCCGGCTGGCGCGTGTCATCTAGAATCAACGTAGGAATGATCCCCGGCTACTTCTAGTGTTGGCGTTAGGAGTAGATATATGGTCAACCCAGTTACCACTGCCCTATGAGCTGGATTTTTGTATTCTGCAGACTTCCACGTTCCTCTGAGACCCTCGCCATTGGGGTCATAACAGTTTGCCAGGCCAGTATTAAATGTTTAATGCATTGCAGAAGAGGGATTATAAGAAAGAAGATTCTGAGTTTTTTTTTTTTTTTTTTTCTTCTTCTTCCCCTTTACCTCAGAGTGGCTATGCTTGCTGCAGACATGAATGTCCAGACCTTGATTACAAGTGTGGACCAGCTGGCTACTCGTGTGCAGGGCATACAAGACTATGTTATCAGAAATCCTAGGTCAGAACCTAAAATACCGATTCCTGAACTGTTTTCCGGAGACAGGTTTAAGTTTAGGAATTTCGTGAATAATTGTAAATTGTTTTTGTCCCTGAGACCCTGTTCATCTGGAGATTCTGCTCAGCAAGTAAAAATTGTTATTTCGTTCTTACGGGGCGACCCTCAGGATTGGGCTTTTTCGCTGGCGCCAGGAGATCCGGCATTGGCTGATCTTGATGCGTTTTTTCTGGCGCTCGGTTTACTTTATGAGGAACCCAATCTTGAGATTCAGGCAGAAAAGGCCTTGCTGGCTATGTCTCAGGGGCAGGACGAGGCTGAAGTGTATTGCCAAAAATTTCGGAAATGGTCCGTGCTGACACATTGGAACGAGTGTGCACTGGCCGCTAATTTTAGAAATGGCCTTTCTGAAGCCATTAAGAATGTTATGGTGGGTTTTCCCATTCCCACAGGTCTGAATGATACTATGGCACTGGCTATTCAAATTGACCGGCGGTTGCGGGAGCGCAAAACCGCAAATTCCCTCATGGTGTTGTCTGAACAGACACCTAATTCGGTGCAATGTGATAGAAAAACCGCAAATTCCCTCATGGTGTTGTCTGAACAGACACCTGATTTAATGCAATGTGATAGAATCCTGACTAGAAATGAGCGGAAAATTCATAGACGCCGGAATGGCTTGTGCTACTACTGTGGTGATTCTACACATGTTATCTCAGCATGCTCTAAACGTATAGCTAAGGTTGTTAGTCCTGTCACCGTTGGTAATTTGCAACCTAAATTTATTCTGTCTGTAACTTTGATTTGCTCACTGTCATCTTATCCTGTCATGGCGTTTGTAGATTCAGGTGCTGCCCTGAGTCTCATGGATCTCTCATTTGCTAAGCGCTGTGGTTTTACTCTTGAACCATTAGAAAATCCTATTCCTCTTAGGGGTATTGATGCTACACCATTGGCTGCAAATAAACCGCAGTATTGGACACAGGTTACCATGTGCATGACTCCTGAACACCGCGAGGTGATACGTTTCCTGGTTTTACATAAAATGCATGATTTGGTTGTTTTAGGGCTGCCATGGTTACAGACCCATAATCCAGTCCTGGACTGGAAGGCTATGTCAGTCTCAAGTTGGGGCTGTCGTGGTATTCATGGGGATTCCCTGCCTGTGTCTATTGCTTCTTCTACGCCTTCGGAAGTTCCGGAGTATTTGTCTGATTATCAGGACGTCTTCAGTGAGTCTGAGTCCAGTGCACTGCCTCCTCATAGGGACTGTGACTGTGCTATAGATTTGATCCCAGGCAGTAAATTTCCTAAGGGAAGACTGTTTAATCTGTCGGTACCTGAACATACCGCTATGCGTTCATATATCAAGGAGTCTCTGGAGAAAGGACATATTCGTCCGTCTTCTTCCCCTCTTGGTGCGGGATTCTTTTTTGTGGCAAAAAAGGACGGATCTTTGAGACCTTGTATTGATTATCGGCTTTTAAATAAGATCACTGTCAAATTTCAGTATCCTTTACCGCTGTTGTCTGACTTGTTTGCCCGGATTAAGGGTGCCAAGTGGTTCACCAAGATAGACCTTCGTGGTGCGTACAACCTTGTGCGCATTAAGCAAGGTGATGAATGGAAAACCGCATTCAATACGCCCGAAGGTCATTTTGAGTACTTGGTGATGCCTTTTGGTCTCTCCAATGCGCCTTCAGTTTTTCAGTCCTTTATGCATGACATTTTCCGGAAGTATCTGGATAAATTTTTGATTGTTTATCTGGATGATATTTTGGTTTTTTCTGATAATTGGGATTCGCATGTGGAGCAGGTCAGGTTGGTCTTTAAAATTTTGCGTGAAAATTCTTTGTTTGTCAAGGGCTCAAAGTGTCTCTTTGGTGTACAGAAGGTTCCCTTTTTGGGGTTCATTTTTTCCCCTTCTGCTGTGGAGATGGACCCAGTCAAGGTCCGAGCTATTCTTGATTGGACTCAGCCCTCGTCAGTTAAGAGTCTTCAGAAGTTCTTGGGCTTCGCTAACTTCTACCGTCGTTTTATCGCTAATTTTTCTAGCATTGTGAAACCTTTGACGGATATGACCAAGAAGGGCTCCGATGTAGCTAACTGGGCTCCTGCTGCCGTGGAGGCTTTCCAGGAGTTGAAACGCCGGTTTACTTCGGCGCCTGTTTTGTGCCAGCCTGACGTCTCACTTCCCTTTCAGGTTGAGGTGGATGCTTCGGAGATTGGGGCAGGGGCCGTTTTGTCGCAGAGAGGCCCTGGTTGCTCTGTTATGAAACCTTGTGCCTTTTTCTCTAGGAAGTTTTCGCCTGCCGAGCGAAATTATGATGTGGGCAATCGGGAGTTGTTGGCCATGAAATGGGCATTTGAGGAGTGGCGTCATTGGCTCGAGGGTGCTAAGCATCGTGTGGTGGTCTTGACTGATCACAAAAATCTGATGTATCTCGAGTCTGCTAAACGCCTTAATCCGAGACAGGCCCGCTGGTCATTGTTTTTCTCCCGCTTTGATTTTGTTGTCTCGTATTTACCTGGTTCAAAGAATGTGAAGGCCGATGCTCTCTCTAGGAGCTTTGTGCCTGATGCTCCTGGAGTCGCTGATCCTGTTGGTATTCTTAAAGATGGAGTTATCTTGTCAGCTATTTCTCCGGATCTGCGACGTGTGTTGCAGAGATTTCAGGCTGATAGGCCTGAGTCTTGTCCACCTGACAGACTGTTTGTCCCGGATAAGTGGACCAGCAGAGTCATTTCCGAGGTTCATTCCTCGGTGTTGGCAGGTCACCCGGGAATTTTTGGCACCAGAGATCTGGTGGCCAGGTCCTTTTGGTGGCCTTCCTTGTCAAGGGATGTGCGGTCATTTGTGCAGTCCTGTGGGACTTGTGCTCGAGCTAAGCCTTGCTGTTCTCGTGCCAGTGGTTTGCTCTTGCCCTTGCCTGTCCCGAAGAGACCTTGGACACATATCTCCATGGATTTCATTTCTGATCTTCCGCTATCTCAGGGCATGTCCGTTATCTGGGTGATATGTGATCGCTTCTCCAAGATGGTCCATTTGGTTCCTTTGCCTAAGCTGCCTTCCTCTTCCGATCTGGTTCCTGTGTTTTTCCAGAACGTGGTTCGTTTGCACGGCATCCCTGAGAATATTGTGTCTGACAGAGGATCCCAGTTCGTTTCCAGGTTCTGGCGATCCTTTTGTAGTAGGATGGGCATTGATTTGTCGTTTTCGTCTGCTTTCCATCCTCAGACTAATGGACAGACGGAGCGAACCAATCAGACTTTGGAGGCTTATTTGAGGTGTTTTGTCTCTGCTGATCAGGACAATTGGGTGACATTCTTGCCGTTGGCTGAGTTTGCCCTTAATAATCGGGCTAGTTCCGCCACCTTGGTTTCACCTTTTTTCTGCAACTCTGGTTTCCATCCTCGCTTTTCTTCGGGTCATGTGGAGCCTTCTGACTGTCCTGGGGTGGATTCTGTGGTGGATAGGTTGCAGCAGATCTGGAATCATGTGGTGGACAACTTGAAGTTGTCACAGGAGAAGGCTCAGCGCTTTGCCAACCGCCGCCGCGGTGTGGGTCCCCGACTATGCGTTGGGGATTTGGTATGGCTTTCTTCCCGCTTTGTTCCTATGAAGGTCTCCTCTCCCAAATTTAAACCTCGTTTTATTGGGCCTTACAAGATATTGGAAATCCTTAATCCTGTATCTTTTCGTCTGGATCTTCCTGTGTCGTTTGCTATTCACAATGTATTTCATAGGTCCTTGTTGCGGCGGTACATTGTGCCTGTAGTTCCTTCTGCTGAGCCTCCTGCTCCGGTGTTGGTTGAGGGCGAGTTGGAGTACGTGGTGGAGAAGATCTTGGATTCTCGCCTCTCCAGGCGGAGGCTTCAGTACCTGGTCAAGTGGAAGGGCTATGGTCAGGAGGATAATTCCTGGGTGGTCGCCTCTGATGTTCATGCGGCCGATTTAGTTCGTGCCTTTCATGCCGCTCATCCTGATCGCCCTGGTGGTCGTGGTGAGGGTTCGGTGACCCCTCACTAAGGGGGGGGTACTGTTGTGAATTTGCTTTTTGCTCCCTCTAGTGGTTACTAGTTTTTTGACTCTGGTTTTTCTGTCATTCCTTTTATCCGCACCTGGGTCGTTAGTTAGGGGTGTTGCTATATAAGCTCCCTGGACCTTCAGTTCAATGCCTGGCAACGTAGTTATCAGAGCTAGTCTGCTGTGCTCTTGTCTACTGATCCTGGTTCCAGTTATATCAGCTAAGTCTGCCTTTTGCTTTTTGCTATTTGTTTTGGTTTTGTATTTTTGTCCAGCTTGTTCCAAAACTATATCCTGACCTTTGCTGGAAGCTCTAGGGGGGCTGGTGTTCTCCCCCCGGACCGTTAGACGGTTCGGGGGTTCTTGAATTTCCAGTGTGGATTTTGATAGGGTTTTTGTTGACCATATAAGTTACCTTTCTTTATTCTGCTATCAGTAAGCGGGCCTCTCTGTGCTAAACCTGGTTCATTTCTGTGTTTGTCATTTCCTCTTACCTCACCGTCATTATTTGTGGGGGGCTTCTATCCAGCTTTGGGGTCCCCTTCTCTGGAGGCAAGAAAGGTCTTTGTTTTCCTCTACTAGGGGTAGCTAGATTCTCCGGCTGGCGTGTGTCATCTAGAATCAACGTAGGAATGATCCCCGGCTACTTCTAGTGTTGGCGTTAGGAGTAGATATATGGTCAACCCAGTTACCACTGCCCTATGAGCTGGATTTTTGTATTCTGCAGACTTCCACGTTCCTCTGAGACCCTCGCCATTGGGGTCATAACAGCCGGCTGCTATTCTCAGAGAGGGAGTGATTTTGTCTGCCATTTCCCCAGATTTGCGACGAGTGCTGCAGAAATTTCAGGCGGATAGACCTGACCGTTGTCCACCAGAGAGACTGTTTGTCCCGGATAGATGGACCAGCAGAGTTATTTCCGAGGTTCATTCTTCGGTGTTGGCGGGTCATCCTGGGATTTTTGGTACCAGAGATTTGGTGGCCAGGTCCTTCTGGTGGCCTTCCTTGTGATGTGCGTTCCTTTGTGCAGTCTTGTGGGATTTGTGCTCGGGCTAAGCCTTGCTGTTCTCGTGCCAGCGGTTTGCTTTTGCCTTTGCCTGTTCAGAAAAGGCCTTGGATGCACATTTCCATGGATTTTATTTCGGATCTTCCAGTATCTCAGAAAATGTCTGTCATCTGGGTGGTGTGTGATCATTTTTCCAAGATGGTCCATTTGGTGCCCTTGCCTAAGTTGCCTTCTTCCTCCGATTTGGTTCCTCTATTTTTTCAGAATGTGGTTCACTTGCACGGCATTCCTGAAAATATTGTGTCTGATAGAGGATCCTGTTGTGAAATTGGATTTTGGGCTCCCCCGGTGGCCACTGGTGGAATTGAACTGGTGTGCATCATCCCCTCTGTTCACCTGTTTCCATCAGGATGTGGGAGTCGCTATTTAGCCTTGCTCCTCTGTCACTTCCATGCCGGTCAACATTGTAATCAGAAGCCTTTCTGTGCATGTTCCTGCTGCTAGACAACTCCCAGCTAAGTTGGACTTTAGTCCTTGTTTGTTTTTGCATTTTGTTCCAGTTCACAGCTGTAGTTTCGTTTCTGTGTCTGGAAAGCTCTTGTGATCTGAAATTGCCACTCTGATGTTATGAGTTAATACTAGAGTCTTAAAGTAATTTCAGGATGGTGTTTTGATAGGGTTTTCAGCTGACCATGAAAGTCCCCTTTCTGTCTTCCTGCTATCTAGTAAGCGGACCTCAATTTTGCTAAACCTATTTTCATACTACGTTTGTCATTTTCATCTAAAATCACCGCCAATATATGTGGGGGCCTCTGTCTGCCTTTCGGGGAAATTTCTCTAGAGGTGAGCCAGGACTATATTTTCCTCTGCCAGGATTAGTTAGTCCTCCGGCCGGCGCTGGGCGTCTAGGGATAAAACGCAGGCAACGCTACCCGGCTACTGTTAGTTGTGCGGCAGGTTTAGTTCATGGTCAGTTTAGTTTCCATCCTTCCAAGAGCTAGTTCTTATGTTTGCTGGGCTATGTTCTCTTGCCATTGAGAACCATAACAGTTTGACCGGCCCAAAAAAGGGTTAAATTAATTGACAGAGAAAGGAGAGAAAAGAGAAGTCTGCTGAAGATTTTTTTTTTTTTTCTCTTCAGTTCTGAGTGTGCTTGTAATTGAATCTCTTGCAAGTCTGCCTATATTGCAGCCTTTCTCTCTCTCTCTCCTTCTAATCCTGGAATGGCTCTGTGTTCACCTGTTTAAAATGGATATTCAGAGTTTAGCTGCAGGTTTGAATAATCTCACCACTAAAGTTCAAAATTTACAAGATTTTGTTGTTCATGTTCCTATATCTGAACCTAGAATTCCTTTGCCTGAATTTTTTTCGGGGAATAGATCTTGCTTTCAAAATTTCAAAAATAATTGCAAGTTGTTTTTGTCCCTGAAATCTCGCTCTGCTGGAGATCCTGCCCAGCAGGTCAGGATTGTGATTTCCTTGCTCCGGGGCGACCCTCAGGATTGGGCTTTTGCATTGGCTCCAGGGGATCCTGCGTTGCTCAATGTGGATGCGTTTTTTCTGGCCTTGGGGTTGCTTTATGAGGAACCTCAGTTAGAGCTTCAGGCTGAAAAGGCCTTGATGTCCCTATCTCAGGGGCAAGACGAAGCTGAAATATACTGCCAGAAATTCCGTAAATGGGCTGTGCTTACTCAGTGGAATGAGTGCGCCCTGGCGGCGAATTTCAGAGAGGGTCTCTCTGATTCCATTAAGGATGTTATGGTGGGGTTCCCTGTGCCTGCGGGTCTGAATGAGTCCATGACAATGGCTATCCAGATCGATAGGCGTCTGCGGGAGCGCAAACCTGTGCACCATTTGGCGGTGTCTACTGAGAAGACGCCAGAGAATATGCAATGTGATAGAATTCTGTCCAGAAGTGAACGGCAGAATTTCAGACGAAAAAATGGGTTGTGCTTCTATTGCGGTGATTCAACTCATGTTATATCAGCATGCTCTAAGCGTACTAAGAAGCTTGATAAGTCTGTTTCAATTGGCACTTTACAGTCTAAGTTTATTCTATCTGTGACCCTGATTTGTTCTTTATCATCTATTACCGCGGATGCCTATGTCGATTCTGGCGCCGCTTTGAGTCTTATGGATTGGTCCTTTGCCAAACGCTGTGGGTATGATTTGGAGCCTCTTGAAACTCCTATACCCCTGAAGGGGATTGACTCCACCCCATTGGCTAGCAATAAACCACAATACTGGACACAAGTAACTATGCAGATTAATCCGGATCACCAGGAGATTATTCGCTTTCTTGTGCTGTATAACCTACATGATGTGTTGGTGCTTGGATTGCCATGGCTGCAATCGCATAACCCAGTCCTTGACTGGAAAGCTATGTCTGTGTTAAGCTGGGGATGTAAGGGGACGCATGGGGACGTACCTGTGGTTTCCATTTCATCATCTATTCCCTCTGAGATTCCTGAATTCTTGACTGAATATCGTGACGTTTTTGAAGAACCTAAGCTTGGTTCATTACCTCCGCACCGGGAGTGCGATTGTGCCATAGATTTGATTCCGGGTAGTAAATACCCTAAGGGTCGTTTATTTAATCTGTCTGTGCCTGAACATGCTGCTATGCGAGAATATATAAAGGAGTCCTTGGTAAAGGGACATATTCGTCCTTCGTCATCTCCCTTAGGAGCCGGTTTTTTCTTTGTGGCCAAGAAAGATGGCTCTTTGAGGCCGTGTATTGATTATCGGCTTTTGAATAAAATCACGGTTAAATATCAATATCCGTTGCCACTGCTTACTGATTTGTTTGCTCGCATAAAGGGGGCCAAGTGGTTCTCTAAGATAGATCTCCGTGGGGCGTATAATTTGGTGCGAATTAAGCAGGGGGATGAGTGGAAAACCGCATTTAATACGCCCGAGGGCCACTTTGAGTATTTGGTGATGCCTTTTGGTCTTTCAAATGCCCCTTCAGTCTTTCAGTCCTTTATGCATGACATTTTCCGTGATTATTTGGATAAATTTATGATTGTGTATCTGGATGATATTTTGATTTTTTCGGATGACTGGGACTCTCATGTCCAGCAGGTCAGGAGGGTTTTTCAAGTTTTGCGGTCTAATTCCTTGTGTGTGAAGGGTTCTAAGTGCGTTTTTGGGGTTCAAAAGATTTCCTTTTTGGGATATATTTTTTCTCCCTCTTCCATCGAGATGGATCCTGTCAAGGTTCAGGCTATTTGTGATTGGACGCAACCCTCTTCTCTTAAGAGTCTTCAGAAATTTTTGGGCTTTGCTAACTTTTATCGTCGATTTATTGCTGGTTTTTCTGATGTTGTTAAACCATTGACTGATTTGACTAAAAAGGGTGCTGATGTTGCTGATTGGTCCCCTGCTGCTGTGGAGGCCTTTCGGGAGCTTAAGCGCCGCTTTTCTTCCGCCCCTGTGTTGCGTCAGCCTGATGTTGCTTTTCCTTTTCAGGTTGAGGTCGACGCTTCTGAAATCGGAGCTGGGGCGGTTTTGTCGCAGAGAAGTTCCGATTGCTCCGTGATGAGACCTTGTGCTTTTTTCTCGCGTAAATTTTCGCCCGCCGAGCGGAATTATGATGTTGGGAATCGGGAGCTTTTGGCCATGAAGTGGGCTTTTGAGGAGTGGCGTCATTGGCTTGAGGGGGCTAGACATCAGGTGGTGGTATTGACTGACCACAAAAATCTAATTTATCTTGAGTCCGCCAGACGCCTGAATCCTAGACAGGCGCACTGGTCGTTGTTTTTCTCTCGGTTTAATTTTGTGGTGTCCTACCTGCCGGGTTCTAAGAATGTTAAGGCGGATGCCCTTTCTAGGAGTTTTGAGCCTGACTCCCCTGGTAATTCTGAACCTACAGGTATCCTTAAGGATGGAGTGATATTGTCTGCCGTTTCTCCAGACCTGCGGCGGGCCTTGCAGGAGTTTCAGGCGGATAGACCTGATCGTTGCCCACCTGGTAGACTGTTTGTTCCTGATGATTGGACCAGTAAAGTCATTTCGGAGGTTCATTCTTCTGCGTTGGCAGGTCATCCTGGAATCTTTGGTACCAGGGATTTGGTGGCAAGGTCCTTCTGGTGGCCTTCCCTGTCTCGAGATGTGCGAGGCTTCGTGCAGTCTTGTGACGTTTGTGCTCGGGCCAAGCCTTGTTGTTCTCGGGCTAGTGGATTGTTGTTGCCCTTGCCTATCCCGAAGAGGCCCTGGACGCACATCTCGATGGATTTTATTTCGGATCTTCCTGTTTCTCAGAAGATGTCTGTCATCTGGGTGGTGTGTGACCGTTTCTCTAAGATGGTCCATTTGGTTCCCCTGCCTAAGTTGCCTTCTTCTTCCGAGTTGGTTCCTCTGTTTTTTCAAAATGTGGTCCGTTTGCATGGTATTCCGGAGAATATCGTTTCTGACAGAGGAACCCAATTCGTGTCTAGATTTTGGCGAGCATTCTGTGCTAGGATGGGCATAGATTTGTCTTTCTCGTCTGCTTTCCATCCTCAGACTAATGGCCAGACCGAGCGGACGAATCAGACCTTGGAGACATATTTGAGGTGTTTTGTGTCTGCAGATCAGGATGATTGGGTTGCTTTTTTGCCTTTAGCGGAGTTTGCCCTCAATAATCGGGCCAGCTCTGCCACCTTTATGTCTCCTTTTTTCTGTAATTCGGGGTTTCATCCTCGATTTTCTTCTGGTCAGGTGGAATCTTCGGATTGTCCTGGAGTGGATGCTGTGGTGGAGAGGTTGCATCGGATTTGGGGGCAGGTGGTGGACAATTTGAAGTTGTCCCAGGAGAAGACTCAGCTTTTTGCCAACCGCCGGCGTCGGGTTGGTCCTCGGCTTTGTGTTGGGGACTTGGTGTGGTTGTCTTCTCGTTTTGTCCCTATGAGGGTTTCTTCTCCTAAGTTTAAGCCTCGGTTCATCGGCCCGTACAAGATATTGGAGATTCTTAACCCTGTGTCCTTCCGTTTGGACCTCCCTGCATCTTTTTCTATTCATAATGTTTTTCATCGGTCATTATTGCGCAGGTATGAGGTACCGGTTGTGCCTTCCGTTGAGCCTCCTGCTCCGGTGTTGGTTGAGGGCGAGTTGGAGTACGTTGTGGAAAAAATCTTGGACTCCCGTGTTTCCAGACGGAAACTCCAGTATCTGGTCAAATGGAAGGGATACGGTCAGGAGGATAATTCTTGGGTGACTGCCTCTGATGTTCATGCCTCCGATCCGGTCCGTGCCTTTCATAGGGCTCATCCTGATCGCCCTGGTGGTTCTGGTGAGGGTTCGGTGCCCCCTCCTTGAGAGGGGGGTACTGTTGTGAAATTGGATTTTGGGCTCCCCCGGTGGCCACTGGTGGAATTGAACTGGTGTGCATCATCCCCTCTGTTCACCTGTTTCCATCAGGATGTGGGAGTCGCTATTTAGCCTTGCTCCTCTGTCACTTCCATGCCGGTCAACATTGTAATCAGAAGCATTTCTGTGCATGTTCCTGCTGCTAGACAACTCCCAGCTAAGTTGGACTTTAGTCCTTGTTTGTTTTTGCATTTTGTTCCAGTTCACAGCTGTAGTTTCGTTTCTGTGTCTGGAAAGCTCTTGTGATCTGAAATTGCCACTCTGATGTTATGAGTTAATACTAGAGTCTTAAAGTAATTTCAGGATGGTGTTTTGATAGGGTTTTCAGCTGACCATGAAAGTCCCCTTTCTGTCTTCCTGCTATCTAGTAAGCGGACCTCAATTTTGCTAAACCTATTTTCATACTACGTTTGTCATTTTCATCTAAAATCACCGCCAATATATGTGGGGGCCTCTGTCTGCCTTTCGGGGAAATTTCTCTAGAGGTGAGCCAGGACTATATTTTCCTCTGCCAGGATTAGTTAGTCCTCCGGCCGGCGCTGGGCGTCTAGGGATAAAACGCAGGCAACGCTACCCGGCTACTGTTAGTTGTGCGGCAGGTTTAGTTCATGGTCAGTTTAGTTTCCATCCTTCCAAGAGCTAGTTCTTATGTTTGCTGGGCTATGTTCTCTTGCCATTGAGAACCATAACAGGATCCCAGTTTGTGTCCAGGTTTTGGCGGACTTTTTGTGCTAAGATGGGCATTGATTTGTCTTTTTCGTCGTCCTTCCATCCTCAGACTAATGGCCAAACCGAGCGAACTAATCAGACGTTGGAAACTTATTTGAGATGTTTTGTTTCTGCTGATCAGGATGATTGGGTGACTTTTTTGCCTTTTGCCGAGTTTGCCCTTAATAATCGGGCTAGTTCTGCTACTTTGGTTTCACCTTTTTTCTGCAATTCTGGTTTCCATCCTCGTTTTTCCTCGGGTCAGGTTGAGTCTTCTGACTGTCCTGGGGTGGATTCTGTGGTGGATAGGTTGCAGCAGATTTGGAACCATGTGGTGGACAATTTGAGGTTGTCACAGGAGAAGGCTCAGCGCTTTGCCAACCGCCACCGCGGTGTGGGTCCCCGACTTCGTGTTGGGGATTTGGTGTGGCTGTCTTCTCGGTATGTTCCTATGAAGGTCTCCTCTCCTAAATTCAAGCCTCGCTTCATCGGTCCTTATAAGATCTTGGAAATCCTTAACCCGGTGTCTTTTCGTTTGGATCTCCCAGCATCGTTTGCCATTCATAATGTGTTCCATAGGTCTTTGTTGCGGAGGTATGTGGTACCTGTGGTTCCTTCTGTTGAGCCTCCTGCTCCGGTGCTGGTCGAGGGCGAATTGGAGTACGTGGTGGAGAAGATTTTGGATTCTCGTATCTCTAGACGGAGGCTTCAGTATTTGGTTAAGTGGAAGGGCTATGGTCAGGAGGATAATTCCTGGGTTGTCGCCCCTGATGTTCATGCGGCCGATTTGGTTCGTGCCTTCCACGCGGCTCATCCTGATCGCCCTGGGGGTCTTGATGAGGGTTCGGTGACCCCTCCTCAAGGGGGGGTACTGTTGTGAACTCTATTTTTGGGCTCCCTCTAGTGGTCACAAGCGGTACTGTGTAGTGTTGTCTTTCTGCAGGTTGCAGCATCAGCTGGTTCGTTATCCTTGGTTGGTTTCCTATTTAGCTCACCTGGATACTCAGTTCCTTGCCTGCTATCAATGTATTCAGTGCTCTTCAGATTCCTTGTGGCTACCTTGCTCCCAGTCTCTCCAAGACAAGCTAAGTTTTTGTTTGATCATTTTTTGATTATCAGCGTTCATTATGCTTTTAGTCCAGCTCGCTAAAATGTGATTTCCTCGCTTGCTGGTTGCTCTAGGGGACTGAGTTTCTCCCCCCACACCGTTAGTTGGTGTGGGGGTTCTTGAAATCTCAGAGTGGATATTTTGTAAGGGTTTTTTACTGACCGCATAGATTCCCTTTTCTATTTTCTGCTATCTAGTTTTAGTGGGCCTCATTTGCTGAATCTGCTTTCACCCCTGTGTATGTGCCTTCCTCTTACCTCACTGTTATTATTTGTTGGGGGCTTCTATATCTTTGGGGATTGTTTCTCTGGAGGCAAGAGAGGTCTTTCTTTCTCTCTAGGGGTAGTTAGTTCCTCAGGCTGGCTCGAGACGTCTAGGATTTTTAGGCACGTTCACCGGCTACTTCTAGTGTGTTTGGATAGGTTCAGATTTGCGGTCAGTCCAGTTTGCCTCCTCCCTAGAGCTTGTCCTATGTTTGTTACTTAGCTGGAGTAATTTGTGATCCTCAACCACTAAGGATCATAACAGGAGGGACTCTTAAAGTCACAGAGCCTATTTTTACTGGTGCATCAGGCGCATTAATCTTCTTAAAGGGCCATTATTAAACAGTGGGTCTCCTAAGCTGTTGTAGCCTATGCTGTGAGTGGATGAGTTGCCAAGAATTACGACGCAAAACAATACCCCTGTCATAAGATGTCCAGGGGGGACTCCTGAAAAAGTGTTGCATTGAATTCAAGGCCTGTCCTGCTACCAATTCATATGCACCCCATTAGGCCTTGGAACCCACATACTGGATGGGCCCAGGAAAATCCACTTCACAATATGCATTTTGTGCTCCATACTCCTTTGTTTTATACATTGGCATGAAGGCGAGCCCTGCTGCATAGTCATATGCACCCCATTAGGCCTTGAAACCCACATACTGGATGGGCCCAAGAAAATTCACTCGTATTTTTTAATATTATGATTGTTCCCTCTTTGCACATTTATTTACAGGAGTATTTTGCAATTTTATTTGACATGTTTTTAACACTAAGATTCATAAAAAAGGCTAATACTTGTAATACAAGGCAATTTTATTGCAAACTACAAAATTCAAGGAGTAGTATGATTGAATAGTGTGAGTGCGTACACTTTTGTATGTGTTATACACAGGTTAATAAGTGCATATAAGGATTAAATAAATATAGTAATTACGTATATATGAAGATTATCTACATACAGTATAGTTAGATCATCACCAAGAGGCTTTTCAACATCATCCTTCTGGATTATCAGAGAAGCAAAACCAAGAGAGAGAACCCCTGGGAGATTACCTACACTGCATGGGCATCCCCAATTATGCAGGTATCAGCACACTGTACATGTATAGGTACCCCTGTTTTGGCATCTGTCTTAGTCATGTTTCTCTGGTCTTATATAGTGAATAACACTATGTAGCAACTCTAGTTTCACCCACACCTTCAAGTGGCCACTTTTCAAGGTTGGATGAAACTGAGATGTCATGGAGTCATCAGACGAGGGGCCAAAAACCTCTAGAAAATAAAAGCCACAAGGATTTAGATCAAACCACCACCGGCATAGTTTCAGTAAACCTTAATGCTTTTCATTGACAAACAGCAAACATATAGAGGCTTAGAACTGGTGGTGAAGTGAATAAACAAGCATTTATCAAGATTGTATCACTATGAGCATTGTCTGTCACATGTCTAAATGTTTTACAAGAAATGCAGCTATGTGACTGTCTGAATGCATTCGGTGTACAGTATTTCAATCTTGTTTACAAATCGCCATTTGTATATTCTCCATTTGTTCCTTTGAGGCAGACAAAGTTAAGGTTCGCAAGGAGAGAAACTAATATAGTGGAAAAAGCTATATTTTTAATGAACTACTGAGGCAAAATAACAGCATTACTTTATCAAATTTATATGCAGTGTATTGTGTCCAATGCTAGCATCCAGGCAACACAAAAAGGAGTTTTTCAAGTGAGCTCTTTAAGGTGCACAAATGTTATGAAGTGTTTGCCAACAAGGATGTGGTTTCACCAATGGGGTTACCTTTTGTAAAAATATACTAGTGCCATCACAGCCCCCTTGACCAAACTTCACCGGCCTATAACAGTACAAAGCACATTCACCCTGGTGATCTAGTGGCAGTTAAACAAGAGATATTGCAGGAGACAGAGTTAAGAAGTAGGCCCAATGGAATGCCATGCCCAATTCCCCAATGTGGGGTCCTTTTTGGACTGATTAAGATAGTGCCATAACAGCCCTCTAGCCCTACATTCCCCGTACAGACCACGTTCACCCTGGTGATCTACTGGCAGGAACTGGACAGATTGCAGGAGACCGAGTTAAGAAGTAGGCCCAAAGTAATGTCATTGCCATTTCCCCAATGTCAAATCCTTTTTTTAAAAAATAAACGAGTGGCATGACAGCCCCCTTGGCCAAAATGCACCGTACAGAGCACGTTCACCCTGGTGATCTAGTGGCAGGTACAGGACAGATTGCAGGAGACCGAGTCAAGAAATAGGCCCAATGTAATGCCATGCCCAATTCCCCAATGTGGTGTCCTTTTTGGACTGATTAAAATAGTGCCATTACAGCCCCCTTGGCCAAAATGCACCATACAGAGCACATTGACCCTGGTGATCTAGTGGCAGGTACAGGATAGATTGCAGGTGACCGAGTTAAGAAGTAGGCCCAAAGAAATGTCATGCCCAATTCCCCAATGTGTTGTCCTTTTTGGACTTAAAAATATAGTGCCATCAGAGCCCGCTTGCCCAAAATTCACCAGCCTATAACAGTACTGAGCACGTGCTGTTGTGACCCCAATGGCGAGGGTCTCAGAGGAACGTGGAAGTCTGCAGAATACAAAAAAACAGCTCATAGGGCAGTGGTAACTGGGTTGACCATATATCTACTCCTAACGCCAACACTAGAAGTAGCCGGGGATCATTCCTACGATGATTCTAGATGACACGCTCCAGCCGGAGAATCTAACTACCCCTAGTAGAGGAAAAACAAAGACCTTTCTTGCCTCCAGAGAAGGGGACCCCAAAGCTGGATAGAAGCCCCCCACAAATAATAACGGTGAGGTAAGAGGAAATGACAAACACAGAAATGAACCAGGTTTAGCACAGAGAGGCCCGCTTACTGATAGCAGAATAAAGAAAGGTAACTTATATGGTCAACAAAAACCCTATCAAAATCCACACTGGAAATTCAAGAACCCCCGAACCGTCTAACGGTCCGGGGGGAGAACACCAGCCCCCCTAGAGCTTCCAGCAAAGATCAGGATATAGATTTGGAACAAGCTGGACAAAAATACAAAACCAAAACAAATAGCAAAAAGCAAAAAGGCAGACTTAGCTGATATAACTGGAACCAGGATCAGTAGACAAGAGCACAGCAGACTAGCTCTGATAACTACGTTGCCAGGCATTGAACTGAAGGTCCAGGGAGCTTATATAGCTACACCCCTAACTAACGACCCAGGTGCGGATAACAGGAATGACAGAAAAACCAGAGTCAAAAAACTAGTAACCACTAGAGGGAGCAAAAAGCGAATTCACAACAGTACCCCCCCCTTAGTGAGGGGTCACCGAACCCTCACCACGACCACCAGGGCGATCAGGATGAGCGGCATGAAAGGCACGAACTAAATCGGCCGCATGAACATCAGAGGCGACCACCCAGGAATTATCCTCCTGACCATAGCCCTTCCACTTGACCAGGTACTGAAGCCTCCGCCTGGAGAGGCGAGAATCCAAGATCTTCTCCACCACGTACTCCAACTCGCCCTCAACCAACACAGGAGCAGGAGGCTCAGCAGAAGGAACTACAGGCACAATGTACCGCCGCAACAAGGACCTATGAAATACATTGTGAATAGCAAACGACACAGGAAGATCCAGACGAAAAGATACAGGATTAAGGATTTCCAATATCTTGTAAGGCCCAATAAAACGAGGTTTAAATTTGGGAGAGGAGACCTTCATAGGAACAAAGCGGGAAGAAAGCCATACCAAATCCCCAACGCGTAGTCGGGGACCCACACCGCGGCGGCGGTTGGCAAAGCGCTGAGCCCTCTCCTGTGACAACTTCAAGTTGTCCACCACATGATTCCAGATCCGCTGCAACCTATCCACCACAGAATCCACCCCAGGACAGTCAGAAGGCTCCACATGACCTGAAGAAAAGCGAGGATGGAAACCAGAGTTGCAGAAAAAAGGCGAAACCAAGGTGGCGGAACTAGCCCGATTATTAAGGGCAAACTCAGCCAACGGCAAGAATGTCACCCAATCGTCCTGATCAGCAGAGACAAAACACCTCAAATAAGCCTCCAAGGTCTGATTGGTTCGCTCCGTCTGTCCATTAGTCTGAGGATGGAAAGCAGACGAAAACGACAAATCAATGCCCATCCTACTACAAAAGGATCGCCAGAACCTGGAAACGAACTGGGATCCTCTGTCTGACACAATATTCTCAGGGATGCCGTGCAAACGAACCACGTTCTGGAAAAACACAGGAACCAGATCGGAAGAGGAAGGCAGCTTAGGCAAAGGAACCAAATGGACCATCTTGGAGAAGCGATCACATATCACCCAGATAACGGACATGCCCTGAGATAGCGGAAGATCAGAAATGAAATCCATGGAGATATGTGTCCAAGGTCTCTTCGGGACAGGCAAGGGCAAGAGCAAACCGCTGGCACGAGAACAGCAAGGCTTAGCTCGAGCACAAGTCCCACAGGACTGCACAAATGACCGCACATCCCTTGACAAAGAAGGCCACCAAAAGGACCTGGCCACCAGATCTCTGGTGCCAAAAATTCCCGGGTGACCTGCCAACACCGAGGAATGAACCTCGGAAATGACTCTGCTGGTCCACTTATCCGGGACAAACAGTCTGTCAGGTGGACAAGACTCAGGCCTATCCGCCTGAAATCTCTGCAACACACGTCGCAGATCCGGAGAAATAGCTGACAAGATAACTCCATCTTTAAGAATACCAACAGGATCAGCGACTTCAGGAGCATCAGGCACAAAGCTCCTAGAAAGAGCATCGGCCTTCACATTCTTTGAACCTGGTAAATACGAGACAACAAAATCAAAGCGGGAGAAAAACAATGACCAGCGGGCCTGTCTCGGATTAAGGCGTTTAGCAGACTCGAGATACATCAGATTTTTGTGATCAGTCAAGACCACCACACGATGCTTAGCACCCTCGAGCCAATGACGCCACTCCTCAAATGCCCATTTCATGGCCAACAACTCCCGATTGCCCACATCATAATTTCGCTCGGCAGGCGAAAACTTCCTAGAGAAAAAGGCACAAGGTTTCATAACAGAGCAACCAGGGCCTCTCTGCGACAAAACGGCCCCCGCTCCAATCTCTGAAGCATCCACCTCAACCTGAAAGGGAAGTGAGACATCGGGCTGGCACAAAACAGGCGCCGAAGTAAACCGGCGTTTCAACTCCTGGAAAGCCTCCACGGCAGCAGGAGCCCAGTTGGCTACATCGGAGCCCTTCTTGGTCATATCCGTCAAAGGTTTCACAATGCTAGAAAAATTAGCGATAAAACGACGGTAGAAGTTAGCGAAACCCAAGAATTTCTGAAGACTCTTAACTGACGAGGGCTGAGTCCAATCAAGAATAGCTCGGACCTTGACTGGGTCCATCTCCACAGCAGAAGGGGAAAAAATGAACCCCAAAAAGGGAACCCTCTGTACACCAAAGAGACACTTTGAGCCCTTGACAAACAAAGAATTTTCACGCAAAATTTTAAAAACCAACCTGACCTGCTCCACATGTGAATCCCAATTATCAGAAAAAACCAAAATATCATCCAGATAAACAATCAAAAATTTATCCAGATACTTCCGGAAGATGTCATGCATAAAGGACTGAAAAACTGAAGGCGCATTGGAGAGCCCAAAAGGCATCACCAAGTACTCAAAATGACCTTCGGGCGTATTGAATGCGGTTTTCCATTCATCACCTTGCTTAATGCGCACAAGGTTGTACGCACCACGAAGGTCTATCTTGGTGAACCACTTGGCACCCTTAATCCGGGCAAACAAGTCAGACAACAGCGGTAAAGGATACTGAAATTTGACAGTGATCTTATTTAAAAGCCGATAATCAATACAAGGCCTCAAAGATCCGTCCTTTTTTGCCACAAAAAAGAATCCCGCACCAAGAGGGGAAGAAGACGGACGAATATGTCCTTTCTCCAGAGACTCCGTGATATATGAACGCATAGCGGTATGTTCGGGTACCGACAGATTAAACAGTCTTCCCTTAGGAAATTTACTGCCAGGGATCAAATCTATAGCACAGTCACAGTCCCTATGAGGAGGCAGAGCACTGGACTCAGACTCACTGAAGACATCCTGATAATCAGACAAATACTCCGGAACTTCCGAAGGCGTAGAAGAAGCAATAGACACAGGCAGGGAATCCCCATGAATACCACGACAGCCCCAACTTGAGACTGACATAGCCTTCCAGTCCAGGACTGGATTATGGGTCTGTAACCATGGCAGCCCTAAAACAACCAAATCATGCATTTTATGTAAAACCAGGAAACGTATCACCTCGCGGTGTTCAGGAGTCATGCACATGGTAACTTGTGTCCAATACTGCGGTTTATTTGCTGCCAATGGCGTAGCATCAATACCCCTAAGAGGAATAGGATTTTCCAATGGTTCAAGAGTAAAACCACAGCGCTTAGCAAATGACAGATCCATAAGACTCAGGGCAGCACCTGAATCTACAAACGCCATGACAGGATAAGACGACAGTGAGCAAATCAAAGTTACAGACAGAATAAATTTAGGTTGCAAATTACCAACGGTGACAGGACTAACAACCTTAGCTATACGTTTAGAGCATGCTGAGATAACATGTGTAGAATCACCACAGTAGTAGCACAAGCCATTCTGGCGTCTATGAATTTTCCGCTCATTTCTAGTCAGGATTCTATCACATTGCATTAAATCAGGTGTCTGTTCAGACAACACCATGAGGGAATTTGCGGTTTTTCTATCACATTGCACCGAATTAGGTGTCTGTTCAGACAACACCATGAGGGAATTTGCGGTTTTGCGCTCCCGCAACCGCCGGTCAATTTGAATAGCCAGTGCCATAGTATCATTCAGACCTGTGGGAATGGGAAAACCCACCATAATATTCTTAATGGCTTCAGAAAGGCCATTTCTAAAATTAGCGGCCAGAGCACACTCGTTCCAATGTGTCAGCACGGACCATTTCCGAAATTTTTGGCAATACACTTCAGCCTCGTCCTGTCCCTGAGACATAGCCAGCAAGGCCTTTTCTGCCTGAATCTCAAGATTGGGTTCCTCATAGAGTAAACCGAGCGCCAGAAAAAACGCATCAATATCAGCCAATGCCGGATCTCCTGGCGCCAGCGAAAAAGCCCAATCCTGTGGGTCGCCCCGTAAGAACGAAATAATAATTTTTACTTGCTGAGCAGAGTCTCCAGATGAACAGGGTCTCAGGGACAAAAACAATTTACAATTATTCACGAAATTCCTAAACTTAAACCTGTCTCCGGAAAACAGTTCAGGAATCGGTATTTTAGGTTCTGACCTAGGATTTCTGATAACATAGTCTTGTATGCCCTGCACACGAGTAGCCAGCTGGTCCACACTTGTAATCAAGGTCTGGACATTCATGTCTGCAGCAAGCATAGCCACTCTGAGGTAAAGGGGAAGAAGAAAAAAAACCTCAGAATCTTCTTTCTTATAATCCCTCTTCTGCAATGCATTAAACACTTAATACTGGCCTGGCAAACTGTTGTGACCCCAATGGCGAGGGTCTCAGAGGAACGTGGAAGTCTGCAGAATACAAAAAAACAGCTCATAGGGCAGTGGTAACTGGGTTGACCATATATCTACTCCTAACGCCAACACTAGAAGTAGCCGGGGATCATTCCTACGATGATTCTAGATGACACGCTCCAGCCGGAGAATCTAACTACCCCTAGTAGAGGAAAAACAAAGACCTTTCTTGCCTCCAGAGAAGGGGACCCCAAAGCTGGATAGAAGCCCCCCACAAATAATAACGGTGAGGTAAGAGGAAATGACAAACACAGAAATGAACCAGGTTTAGCACAGAGAGGCCCGCTTACTGATAGCAGAATAAAGAAAGGTAACTTATATGGTCAACAAAAACCCTATCAAAATCCACACTGGAAATTCAAGAACCCCCGAACCGTCTAACGGTCCGGGGGGAGAACACCAGCCCCCCTAGAGCTTCCAGCAAAGATCAGGATATAGATTTGGAACAAGCTGGACAAAAATACAAAACCAAAACAAATAGCAAAAAGCAAAAAGGCAGACTTAGCTGATATAACTGGAACCAGGATCAGTAGACAAGAGCACAGCAGACTAGCTCTGATAACTACGTTGCCAGGCATTGAACTGAAGGTCCAGGGAGCTTATATAGCTACACCCCTAACTAACGACCCAGGTGCGGATAACAGGAATGACAGAAAAACCAGAGTCAAAAAACTAGTAACCACTAGAGGGAGCAAAAAGCGAATTCACAACAACGTGCACTCTGGTCATCTAGTGGCAGCTAAAGGACACATTGCAGGAGACAGACTTAAGAAGTAGGCCCGATGTAATGTAATGCCCAATTCCCCAATGTGGGGTCCGGTTTTTACAAAATAAAATAGTGCCTTCACAGCCCCCGTGCCCAAAATTCATGGGCCTATAACAGTACAAAGCATGCTCACCCAGGTCATGTCGTCAGAGATAAGGAAGAGACATTGCAGGAGACAGAGTTAAGAATTAGGGCCAATGTAATGGTGTGGGTCTCTGATATGTAATGTCATGCTCAATTCCCCAATGTGGGGTCCATTTTCTAAAAAATAAGAGTGCCATCACAGCCCACGCCCAAAATTCACTGGCCTATAACAGTACAGAGCACGTTCACCCTGGTGATCTACTGGCACGAACAGGACAGATTGCAGGCGACCAAGTTAAGAAGTAGGCCCAACGTAATTTCATGTCAAATTCCCCAATGTAAAATCCTTTTTAAAAAAAAAATAAGAGTGCCATCACAGCTCCTTTGGCCAACATGCACCGTACAGAGCACGTTCACCCTGGTGATCTACTGGCCAGTACATCTTAGATTGCAGGAGACCGAGTTAAGAAGTAAGCCCAATGTAATGTCATGCCCAATTCCCCAATGTGTTTTCCTTTTTTTAAAAAAAGTAAAAGAGTGCCATCACAGCACCCTTGGCCAAAATGCACCGTACATACCACGATCACCCTGGTGATATAGTGGTTTTGGATGAGGAGGATGAGGATAAGGAGGAAAATAAAAACAAACAGACCAAATCTGGGAGCGTATACCCATGTGTGGTTGTGAAGAGGTGCGTGAGAATACACCTCCCCAAAGAGAGAATGTATTTGAGCTTATGTTTCACTGTTTTCACTTGGTGGTGTACAGAAGTCTTTCCCAATCCAGGCCTTGTTCATTTTTATAAGAGTCAGCCTGTCAGCATTTTCAGTTCACAGGCAGATACGCTTATCTGTTATAATTCCACAAGCGGCACTAAAAACCCTCTCTGACAGAACGCTAGCAGCAGGGTAGGCCAGGACCTCCAAGCCCTAGAGATCCAGTTCATGCCACATGTCCAGCTTGGATACCCAATAATTAAAAGGCACAGAGGAATCACGGAGGACATTTGTACGATCTGCAAGGTACTCCCTCACCATATTCCCAAACATTGCACTTCTTGTGACAGCAGCCCTTGCCTCTGTGCCGCCACGATGGGAGGGTCTGAGAAAACTGTCCCAGAATTTGGCCATTGTTCCCCTGCCTGAGCTGGATTGTACTTCTGTCTTTCTTGCTTCGAGTCCTTGGTTGTACAACAAACTCTGACGTCTGCTGCCAGCATTCTCACATGGGAATTTTCTAACTAATTCTGCTACAAGGGCCCTGTGGTACTGAAACATTTTAGTACACCTCTCTGCCTCAGGTAGAAGAGATTGAAAGTTCTCCTTGTAGCGTGGGTCCAAAAGTGTCACTAACCAGTAATGAGTGTCACCCAAAATTTTGATAATCCGAGGGTCACGTGAAATGCAGAGCAACATAAAGTCAGCCATGCATTCCAGACTGCTAACAGGCAAGACTTCCGTGCCCTCACCAGCAGGATGACTGACTATGCTGTTGTCCTCCTCCTCATCCTCATCCTCCTCCTCCCTGTCCTCAGGCCATCCCCGCTGAGCAGAAGCTAATACAGATGTGTTTGTAGTATGTCTATAGCGCATGAAATTGACTCCTGTTCTTCCTCCTCCTCCTCATTGCCTACCAATCCACGTTGAGAAGCCATGAGGCTGGGCTGGGTGTAATCCCCCCGTATGCTTCCTTGCTCCATGTCCTCCTGCTCCACCTGCAATGCATCCTCTTTGATTGTGAGCACAGAGTTTTTCAGAATGCTAAGAAGCGGGATGGTGATGCTAATTATGGCGTCATCACCGCTCACCATCTTGATGTAGTCCTCAAAGTTTTGGAGGATGTTACATATGTTTGATATCCACTCCTGAGGTCTTATGTGTGGAGTCTGACCTGAAATTCGATGGTCTTGTTGATGTTGGTAGTCAACAACGGCCCTCTTCTGCTCACAAATCCTTTCCAGCATATGCAGCGCAGAGTTCCGTAGGGACATCACACAACAGTCGGTGAGCTGGAAGCTGAAACCGCTGCTGAAGCACGGCAAGGGCGGCTGAAGCTGTAGCTGACTTTCTAAAATGGACAGATGGCGTACTTTCACTAGCACATCCGGCAGTTCGGGTAGCTTTTCAGAAAGTGCTGAACCTCAAGGTTAAGTATATGGGTCAAGTAAAGTACGTGTGTGAGCTCACCTTGCCTCAGAGCCACAACCAGGTTATGGCCATTGTCACACACGACCATGCTTGGCTGTAGGTTCAGCGGTGTCATCCAAACATCTGATTGCTCTTTCAGCGCTGTCCACAACTCTTCTGCATTGTGCGGTTTGTCACCTATGCATATTAGCTTCAGCACAGCCTGTTGCCGCTTGGCTGAGGCAGTGCTGCAGTGCTTCCAGCTTCTGACTGATGTGTTGCTTTCAGAGATAGAGGATGAAGAGGAGGAGGTGCAGGAGCTGTAGACTGTGGGGGCAACCCTGACTGACGTAGGGCCAGCAATCCTCGGCGTGGGGAGGATGTGTTCCATCCCAAGGTCTGACTAGGTCTCGGCTTCCACTATGTTAACCCAGTGAGCCATCATTGAGATGTACCATCCCTGCCCAAAAGCACTTGTGCACATGTCCGTGGTTAGGTGGACTTTCACGGTAACAGCATTGTTGATGGCACGGGTAATGCTGTGGGACACATGCTGGTGTAATGCGGGTATGGCACACCGGGAGAAATAGTGACGACTGGGGACCAAGTACCTTGGGAAGGCCGCAGCCATCAGGTTGTGGAAAGCTTCCATCTCAATAAGCCTAAAAGGCACCATTTCTAGCTCAAGCAGAAGAGAAATATTAGAATTGAGGCTGTGGCCTGTGGGGCATTGGCTGGGTATTTCCGCTTGCGTTTCAAAGACTGGGTTATAGACAACTGGATGCTGAGCTGGTAGAAGGACGTGGACGTGCTTGCTGATGGTGCTGCTGGACTGTAGGCCACAACAGGTGCAGGGCTAGAGGCATCTTCACATGCACGGTGTACTGGGGATTGGCTTCTACGCAAAACAGTGGAAGAAGCAGTGGTGTGATCAGCAGGCAGTGGTCAAGGAGCCTGGGGTTCGGCCCGTAAAGTCAGGTGCTTTGCTTGCATGTGCCTGATCATGCTGGTGGTGGTCAGGCTGGTTGTTTTGCTACCCCTGCCAAATAATAACTTGTTACCCTGCTCTTGACTGCAAGCACGCCACACACGCCAATTCATATTGTGACAGGTAATCTCTTCCTGATGTCCGTCTGTGATTCATTGTGTTTTCTGACAGCCTGTCCCGCTATTTTTTACCTTACTTACATGATCTGCTTTGGTAGTTTTACTTTCAAATCTTCCTCTTTCTTTCTCATCTTGTGCCTTTGCTCTGATTTTCCCTTCCTGGGTCTTTGTAGATTTTCCTTATTCTATAACCTTTCAGCGATTGCAAGTGTTCTCTTGGCATATACAGTATTTATCTTAGCAATGTGCATTTTGATATTGACCTCATTGGCTGTATATTTTTGCTCACTTTATCTAGAAACCCTTGGTTTAAGTATATTCATATTATTATGTCATTTTGTACTCTAGAATAATACATTTTGATGTAAAAGTGGTTACATCCTTTGGTATGATATACAGATCCTGTAACATACCCTGGACCTTTTGCATAGAAGTGATATGCTTCAGTTTATTTGCATTTATTTATTTTCTTTTATATTGATTTTTTAATAGACATCCTTGATAAAGGCCTGAGAGCCGAAATTTTGGAAATATTGTCTTGTCCATTACATATATCGGCTGTAAAAAAAGATTATTTTATCACACGGAACATTCCAAAGAAATATCTTTTTTTGAGTGCCGGAGACGTTTTCTACTACTGTATGTTGTTTTTTTCTTCTGAGCACGTACACTCATTGATTTGAGTGCAAAAGCTTCTGACTACTTCTACTACTGACACTACATGCTAGATGTAATGTCAAACCAGCAGTTAGCTTACAGACGGAAGGACGTGAAGGCAGAGGTCGTGCCCTAAAATGCAATTGGTTTGCTATTTCTCCTGTCGTGCAGTCATGAGTGACATCCTGAGGAAAATTGGAATTAGTCCTACCAGTAGTTGCATTTCCAGGAGTCCATAATGATAGCATCATTACATTCTATCCCCTGAATTCTGAAGATCATGTGATGTTAACATTTGTATGTAAGAATTCTATAAAATAGAGTTGCATCGATCCGGGTGTGGTGATTGGTAAAAGACACTGATGGTGTGGTTGAAGGGGGAGGGGCCTTTAACCTCTTGTGCGTTTCCTGTCCCTAGAGGTTGAGTAGAACTACTTCCTGTCATGATGGACTTCCATAAATACAGTTACCGGGAGGACTAATTCCTATTTTTCCTTGGTGTCTGTGTATTTTTATATTATATGACTATGGGGTTAGCAATGGGGGCCTCTTATTGATGCCTCTCTATTACTAACCTAGGGGCTTGATGTCACCTGATAATATAAAGGTGAGAACAAACTCCTAACCATCACTGCACTTGCCACCGCTACAGAGTAAGTGGGAAGAGCAAGGCTAAGTGCCAGAATTGGCACATCTTAGGCTATGTGCCCACGTTGCAGAATGTAAGCAGAATTTTCCTCATCAAAAATGGACTCCCATGCCAGGAAATCCACTCTCTTTTTTTTTTTTTTTTTTTGTGCATCTGTCAAGTTTTTCTCGCATTTTTCATGCTTTTTTCCATGCGTCCCAATACAATTATATAGCGGCAAAATCGCCCCACTTCTGCAAAATTAATGAACATGCTGCGCTTTTCCCCACTATGCATTTCCACTGCGGAAAAAACGCAGCATAGGCACAACAATTGCGGTATGCCATTTAAAAAAATGGAATGCGTTTTGCAAGTGCTTTTAAGCGTTTCCGCAGCAGAAAAACGCGGCAAAAACACTTACAAAAGCGCAATGTGGGTACATAGCCTTATAGATGTGTCTTTTCTAGGGTAGCTGAGAGCTGATGTTTTTAGCATGGGGAGAAGTATCCATGGCCCGTTCCTGGGCTATTAATATCAGCCCACAGCCGTCTATATAGCCTTTGCTCGTTATTAATTATAAGGAAACCTTACGTCTTTTTTAGGGTCCACCACTTTAATAGCCAGTAAAGGTTAAGTATACAGCTGTGAGCGGATATTAATATCCTGGTAAGTTCCATGGGTATTACCCCCATCCCAGGCTATAAATATAAAAAAATTACGCTAGAGCCCACACCATTTTTTTCATATGAATAATCTTGTATTAATTAAATACATGTACAGTAAGCTGCACACACTGTACTAATTGTATATGTCACTGACATCTGTATGTCTATTCTATGTGTATTTACTGTATGCTATCAATCTATTCTATCCTGTCTGCTCCTGCTGTGATTTTACAGTACATGACACATGCATTGCCATCTTTTCTTCTATGTAATATATTTACATATGTATAGATGTGTGTCATTGACATCTATATATTCTATGTATATATATCTATACTAGATTGTGGCCCGATTCTAACGCATCGGGTATTCTAGAATATGCATGTCCCCGTAGTATATGGACAATGATGATTCCAGAATTCGCGGCAGACTGTGCCTGTCGCTGATTGGTCGAGGCAACCTTTATGACATCATCGTCGCCATGGCAACCATTATGACATCTACGTCGATACTGTGCCCGTCGTTGATTGGTCGAGGCCTGGTGGCCTTGACCAATCAGAGACGCGGGATTTCCATTATGACATCTACGTTGATACTGTGCCTGTCGCTGATTGGTCGAGGCCCAGGCGGCCTCGACCAATCAGAGACGCAGGATTTCCAGGACAGACAGAAAAACCCTTAGACAATTATATATATATATAGATATTCTATTCTAGTATTCCAATCTGTTGCGCTGTGATTGCAATGTATGTGGAAGATGAATTTGAAGAGGAGATAAGAGGGGAGTAGAGAAGGAGATCTTGTGAGGATCGGAGGTTGCGTGTAGGTAAGTACCGGGAGACGAGGTCATAGATGTATGGAGGAGACAGGTTGTGGATGGCTTTGTATGTCATCGTTAGGGTTTTGTACTGGAGTCTCTGGGCAATGGGGAGCCAGTGAAGGGATTGACAGAGGGGAGAGGCCAGAGAATAGCGGGGGGACAGGTGGATTAGTCGGGCAGCAGAGTTTAGAATAGATTGGAGGGGTGCGAGAGTGTTCGAGGGGAGGCCACAGAGCAGGAGGTTGCAGTAGTCGAGGCGAGAGATGATGAGGGCATGGACTAGGGTTTTTGCAGATTCTTGGTTGAGGAATGAACGGATTTGTGAAATATTTTTGAGTTGAAGTCGGCAGGAAGTGGAAAGGGCTTGGATACGTGGTTTGAAGGAGAGATCAGCGTCAAGGATTACCCTGAGGCAGCAAGCTTGTGGGACTGGGGAGAGTGGGCAGCCATTTACTGTAATGGATAGGTTCGTTGGGGGGGTCGCGTGAGATGGGGGAAAGATGATGAATTCTGTTTTGTCCATGTTAAGTTTGAGAAATCTAGCAGAAAAGAAGGATGAAATAGTGGACAGACATTGAGGAATTCTGGTTAGTAGGGAGGTGATATCTGGTCCAGAGATGTAGATCTGTGTGTCATCAGCATAGAGGTGATACTGAAAGCCATGAGATTCTATGAGCTGTCCCAGGCCAAAGGTGTAAATGGAGAAGAGCAGGGGCCCAAGGACTGAACCTTGTGGGACTCCAACAGATAGGGGGCGAGGTGAGGAGGTGGTGTGTGAGTGGGAGACGCTGAATGTCCGGTCTGTTAGGTATGAGGAGATCCAGGATAGGGCCAAGTCTGTGATGCCAAGGGATGAGAGCGTCTGTAATAATAGGGAATGGTCCACTGTGTCAAAGGCAGCCGACAGGTCGAGGAGGAGGAGAACGGAGTAGTGTCGCTTGCTCTTGGCAGTTAAGAGGTCATTGGTGACCTTAGGGCAGTTTCAGTGGAATGGTGTGAACGGAAGCCAGATTGTAAGCGGTCAAAGAGGGAGCAAGAAGAGAGATGGGAGGACAGTTCAAGGTAGACGTGTTGTTCCAGTAGTTTTGAGGCATAGGGGAGAAGTGATATAGGGCGATAGCTAGATACAGAGGATGGGTCAAGAGAGGGCTTTTTGAGGATAGGTGTGATGGAGGCATGTTTAAAGCTTGAGGGGAAAACACCAGTTGTTAGTGATAGGTTGAAGAGATGGGTTAGGGTTGGGATGAAGATTGTGGTGAGGTTTGGGATGAGATGGGATGGGAGTGGGTCAAGTGCACAGGTGGTGAGATGCGATCTTGAGAGTAGAGTGGCGAGTTGATCTTCTGTAATGGTGGAGAAGTTGGTTTTGGAGGTGGAGGGTAGGGAAGTTGGGAGGAAGGGCTCTGGGGCTTGTTGACCAAAACTGTCTCTGATGTTATCAATCTTCTGCTTGAAGAATGAGGCAAAGTCTTCAGTGGAGATAAGTGGGGAGGGAGGAGGTGCTGGGGGACGGAGGAGTGAATTGAAGGTGTTGAATAACTGTTTAGGGTTGTGAGACAGGGAGGATATGAGAGATGAGAAGTAGGTTTGTTTAGTTGTGGCGAGTGTGGTCTTGAAAGTAGTGATGGACTGTTTGAATGCGATGAAGTGGTCGTTGGAGTGGGATCTTTTCCATCTGCGCTCAGCAGCCCTGGAAGCTCGCCTCAGTTCTTTGGTCAGGCTGGTGTGCCAGGGCTGTCTGTTGATTTTGCGAGCTTTGGTATGTGTAAGTGGGGCAGCAGATTCCAAAGCTACAGCTATTGTGGTGTTATTATATACACTGTATATAATGAATAAGCCCTCCCCATCTATGGGAGTGGAGACGCGTCCATATTCATTACCTTAATGAGCGGTACCATGTGATTGCTCAGCAGGAAGCGTTGCAGGCACCGGTGGTCGGAATGAGATGCAGTGCCAGCACTGAGGGTGCACAGGTAGGCGAGTATGATGTGTGCGCCGGCTCCTAGCACCGGCTGCTCCACCGCCCCCATCAGCTTTCTATACCGTGACTCGTGTATAAGCCGAGGTGGGGCGTTTTCAGCACAAAAAAAAATATGCTGAAGAACTCGGCTTATACACAAGTATATACGGCATGTGTGTGTTTTGAAGAATATTTCATTTGATAACCATGTATAAATGACAGATAATTGCTCTATGTAAAATTTCATGTTAAATTCACATTGCAATGGGGTAGCAATCGCACTGCATTCAGATGCTAGGCGTGAAAAATCGGATTGTATTCGCATTATACTCATGCGACTCTCAGCTGTCAGAATTGCAACAATTTTTTAAATACATTTAGTGTGACTCCAGCCTAAGGCCCCTTACACACATCAGTCTTTTGCCGTCAGTCTCAATCCGGAAAATTTTGAAAAAAATGGATCGGGCAAATGTTGCCGCTGGATCTGATTTTTTCTCATAGACTTGTATTAGCGACGGATTGCCTCACATTTCATCTGTCATTCACCAGATCCATCAAAAATTGCTTATCCGGCGGCCAGAGAAAATGGACATAGTAACGTTTTTTGTGTCCATTGAAAAAACGGCCAGCGACGGATCCGTCGCCATCTGTCATTTGCTAGAATGGAACCCTAAGGCACTGGATCCGTCAAATGATGGAATCCGGTGATGGATTCCGTTTTTTTAACTGAGCATGCTCTGATATTTTAGGATCCAATTAGCTGGATCCGCTAGTCTGATCCATCCAAAAAAACGGATCCGTCGCATCAGTTTGTCACAACCTGCAACGGATCAGTTTCAACATCTGACGGATTGTGACTGATGGCAAAAAACTGATGTGTGAAAGCAACCTAACACTAACTATGTCATCAGTTTCATAACCTCAACGATATTTTAAACCAATTATTCAACTGAGTAAATAGGGAACAGTCCTGACTATATGGAACTATAGAAAGTATGACTATCACATGTTTGTGCTTATTGGGTTTTAGATTTTGACAATTATAAAATCATAGCTTCTGATTTATAGACTGGCTAGTAATTGGCCTCTATATAAACCGAAAAATCCATGTTCCTCTATACTAGAGCAGATAATGAGGGCACAACTTCTATATGATGCTTTCCTGCCAGTCAGTTTTTTTATTTTATTCTCAGTGCAGATGTGGCAATAAAAAAAGATGTATACAAAAGGATTAACCACTTCCCGATATGGCTTTTTTTCTGTTTTCGTTTTTTCCTCTACTTCCCAGAGCCATAGCTTTTTTACTTTTCCATCCACAAAGCTGTACGGGGGCTTATTTTTGCTGGATAAGTTATACTTTGACACCAATCATTTTATCATGCAATTAAATCTACTGGTAAGCCTGAAAAACATTTCAAGTGCAGTTACACAATTGGTAACTAAAATAAATTCCAGGAAACATGTTCAATACATAGAAAAAAAGACCTTGCAATTCTCAATGTCAGTACAATTACGCAGACACTAAACATGCCATTAATGATTAATAGCACATAATAGGGGGTGGCCCTTGCATAGATTTTTCATTGGGCTGTTAATATGGAGGAAATTGTAGCAGGAGCTGCTGGACAGGAAGTGAATTTCTGACTTCCGTTGTATTCTATTGGACGTTGCAGCTGAGCTCGAGTAACCCAATAAGAAATGCTGAAAAAAAAGCAATTAAGTTTCAGATCTTCCTTTAATGTATAAAATCAAAAAGGAACCTAGAAAAAAAAATTGGTCACAAGCAGAGTTTTGGTGTGCAGAAGTGAGCTCCAGTCTTGGTTCTCCAGTTGGGATGCAGCTTCCAGTCCTTGCATCCCTGGAAAACATTGGCTGGCAAGTACACACACTACAAACAATGCTAAACTGGAAAATCTCTTCATACTTTGACTTCTTTCTTATAGACTGGTGCTTAAGCACGAGATATAGCACAAGTAAAATGGGTCAAAGGAGATGTTGTGAACCCAAGAGCCGGGGTCAGGTCCAACTCCACTCCGAACCGAGGCTGAAATGTGAACTTCTGCAGCAATCTTGTAAAGAAGAGGAACAGCTCCATTTTAGCCAAGTTCTCCCCGGCACAATTTCTCTTCCCTGGAGAAACAACAAAAAAAAGTGGAAATCGGTCTCTCTATTACACTGATATATAGTACCCATACACAGTGGCATGTTAAAGTTTGGGCACCCTGGTAAAAAAATTACTGTTACTGTGAACAGTTAAATTGAAGATGAAATGATCTGTAAAAGGACTAAAGTTAAAGATGACAAATTTTGTTCACCATCATTGTTAGAAAAGGCCAGGTGATGCAAATTTCCCATGTTTATAAAAGCCCTGCCTCCTCTAACCTTTTGCCAAAAAAATGGGTTCCATGGGTTTTTCTAAGCAGCTGCCTAGCACTCTGAAAATGAAAATGGTGGAGGCCCACGAAGCAGGAGAAGGTTCTAAAAAGATAGCAAATCATTTTCATTTTTCAAGATGCCATTTCTTCAGTTAGAAATTTAATTAAGAAATGTCAGTTAACAGGAACAGTGAAGGTCAAGACAAGGTCTAGAAGACCAAGCAAATTTTCAGTGAGATCTGCTTGTACGATTGCTAGAGAGCCAAATCAGAACCCCTGCTTGACTGCAAAAGACCCCGAGAAATATGTGGCTGACTCAGGAGTTGTAATATATTGTTCTGCTTTTCAGAGACACCTGCACAAATATGGCCTTCATCAAAGTCATTTGAAGAAAACCTCTCCTGTGTCCTCACTATAAAATTCAGCATCAGAATTATGCAAAAGAACATAAGATGAGGTTAAAGTCGAAATCTTTGGCTACAATGATTAAAGGTTTGGATGGAGAAGAAAAGGGCACATCATATCAGGAAAAGAACATCTTCCCAACCATTAAGCATGGATCTGGATCAATCATGCTTTGAGGTGGTGTTGCAGCCAATGGCACGAGGAACATTTCATAGGTAGAGGGAGCAATGGATTCAATTGCATTTCAACAAATTCCTGATGACAATATAACACCATCTGTAAAAAAGCTAAAGCTGAAGAGTATGGCTTCTCCAAATCGATAAGGATTTAAACACACATCAAAATACAGAATAGACTGTATCAAAAGGCACAAACTGAAGGTACAACAATAGCCCCCACAGTCCCCTGATCTGAATAACATTGCAGCTAAGCCTCAAATTGTATGAAAGATGACCTAGGGATCTCACAGAACTGAAAAAAATTTCCAAGGAAGAATAGATGAAAATCCCTGAACAAGAATTGTAAGATTCTTGACTGGCTACAAAAAGTGTTTACAAGCAGTGATACTAGGTTTTAATCATGCAGGGTGCCCAAACTTTTACATCGGCCCAATTTTTTTTTTTTTTGTAATTTCTAAAATGTAAAAAAATTTAAAAAACATTATAATTATAATTCTACTATACTAAGGAAATGTGCCATATATAACTGTAGGCCTTTTAGATATCGTTTCATCTTCAATTTGCTTAACTGTTTACTATAACCGTACATTCGACCAGGGGTGCCCAAACGTTTACATGCTATATTAAATGACATTCCTCTCTTCCATATCTCTAAAACCGGGGAATTGTGCCTCACTTCTGAGCAAACACTATTGACTGGGAGCCATTGTGAATTTAGTTAAGACCCAGGCAAGATGACTGTGGAAGTTTGTTTGGATTCTATATTTGAGAGATTATTTTGCTTCTTACTGGTCAGTGGGTTTTTTCAATCACTTACTGAACATATTCATATCATAGATTGCCTATAACTTAAGTTTCTGAACCCTTGACTTCACATCAAGAGCTCGGGGGTGGTTGAACTCGAGCTATTATATTGTAATAAATCAAGGTCAAAGCAACCTCTGACTTCTCCCATTTATCCACCTTGATTTTGTGGTCAATAGTAACCTAGGCACCAAGGTTAAGCTTCTTTTTTTTTAGAAATAAAATTATATATATATATATATATATATATATATATATATATATATTAGCTGTTTCCAGCCAGCTAACGCTCAGCATGCTCATTGCTATCTAATTAACGCTGCTAGTGATTAAACTAAAGTAAATAATGACAACATTCAATAGCGCTTACGCAGGTAGTACATTAACTTAAAATGAAGTTAATAACAATAATAATAATTAAAAATCAGAATATTACTAGTACATTTTATTCAGTGTGTAAAATCAAAAGCAAACTGGATTCATGTGGTAATGTGTGGGGACAGAGCCTCGTGTGGTAATGTGTGGGGATGCAGCCTCATGTGGTAATGTGTGGGACGCAGCCTCGTGTGGTAATGTGTGGGGACGGAGCCTCGTGTGGTAATGTGTGGGGACAGAGCCTCATGTGGTAATGTGTGGGGATGCAGCCTCATGTGGTAATGTGTGGGGACAGAGCCTTGTGTGGTAATGTGTGGGGATGCAGCCTCCTGTGGTAATGTGTGGGGATGGAGCCTCGTGTGGTAATGTGTGGGGATGCAGCCTCATGTGGTAATGTGTGGGGACGGAGCCTCGTGTGGTAATGTGTGAGGACGGAGCCTCATGTGGTAATCTGTGGGGACGGAGCCTCGTGTGGTAATGTGTGGGGACGAAGCCTCGTGTTGAAATGAGTGGAGACACAGCTTCATGTGGTAATGTGTGGAGACGCAGCCTCGTGTGGTAATGTGTGAGGATGGAGCCTCATGTGGTAATGTGTTGGGACGGAGCCTCATCTGGTAATGTGGAGGGACGGAGCCTCTTGTGGTAATGTGTTGGGATGTAGACAGTGTGGTAATGTGTGAGGACAGAGCCTTGTGTGGTAATGTGTGAGGATGGAGCCTCGTGTGGTAATGTGTTGGGACGGAGCCTCGTCTGGTAATGTGGAGGGACGGAGCCTCTTGTGGTAATGTGTTGGGATGTAGACAGTGTGGTAATGTGGGGGGACAGAGCCTCGTGTGGTAATGTGTGGGGAAGGAGCCTCGTGTGGTAATGTGGGGGGACGGAGCCACATGTGGGGATGGAGCCTCATGTGGTAATGTGTGGGGAAGGAGCCTTGTGTGGTAATGTGTGGGGACGGAGCCTCATGTGGTAAAGTGGGGGGGCGGGATTATGTGTGTTAATGTGGTGGGGGGTCGGATCATTTGTGGTAATGTGGGGTGTGGGATTACGTGTGGTAATGTGGTGGGGGGCGGGATTACACTGTGTTCCAAATTATTATGCACAAAGAGTTTATGAGTGATAAGGTTAGAATTTTTTTGTTTGTCATTTAAGCTCATTGATGGTGATGTGTGTCAGGGCTCTTTATATCACTGAAAGCAATTGCAGATACCTGTGCAAATTAGTTTGGCAGGTGTGTCCAAATAAAGGCAAGACTACTTAAGAAGGCTGTTCCACATTATTAAGCAGCCTACATTTTTGGCCAAAATGGGAAAGAAAAAGGATGTGTTGGCTGCTGAGAAGCAACAAATTGTGGAGTATTTAGGTCAAGGCATGACTACAATCAACATTGCCAAGACACTTTATCGTGATCATCGCACAATCAAGAAGTATGTAGCTGATTCCCAGCACACACGTGTGCGTGTGCAGCGCCCCAGAGTTCTGGTCGTTGCAGTACTGTGGCTTCGCCGCTAAGGGGAGCCATGGTACGTTCGATGGCACCGAAGGAGTTCCTCCAATCAGGTATCACAGACACCAATATGTTTCACAGCTGGGCCTCCGGGGGGAGCTAAGGGTGCTATTCATTAGGCCACTCCCCACCATAGTGGGTAAACTGGGGGTCAGGCAGAAAGTTAGAAAAAACGCTGACGGGATTGAACGGAGCAACACCCTGTGGCAGGGGGTGTTGTGAAGGGAGAGACTGTAGGGTCTCTGCCAGGGGTGGGATCCTGGCAGAGGCTTGGCATTGAAAGAACGTAACGGGTCCGCGCAGGCTCCTGGAAGCGGCGGGACTCAAGGAAAGGACTAGAAGCGAGACAGATTGTGCTGAGTGAGAAACGAGATCAAGCAGAAGGAGAATACCAGCAGGGGTTGTGCTGAAAGAGGCAGCACCTTGCTGAGGCGCAATACCGGTGGCCGGAACGCCGAGGGAGTGGATTAGAATACAGCTTCAAGCCATACTCCAAACAGCGGCAGGACAGTCGGTCTCAGGCGGGCTGTCTACCACATATCACCTATGAAGTCTTGGGGGGCAATTGTGGGAGAGGGGCGTCTCTAGGGTCCCGGAAGAACTCCAGGCCTACCTGACAAACGGGTGCCATTCCAACCTGAATACAGGGAAGGGGTGGATTTCAGAGGAACATCAAATCGAGTTGTGAGGGAACTTAAGAAACAGACACAACCGTTGTGGGGTTACTTTCCGTAAGCACAGCAGGGAAGGACTACAACACATAGCGCTAGAAGGAAGGCACAGATTTCCACCTGAGAGGAGAACTCTGGAGGTGCCATTGGACCGGCCGGACTTGCGTAGCCTGGTGAACCGTGTTCTGGACTGAGGACTCAGAGATCTCCAGTAAAGAGGTAAAGAGACTGCAAACTGGTGTCCTCGTTATTTACCGCGACTTACACCCCACAACCGCACCGTTACATCGCTGCCATTACTACCACCTATTTCACCGGACGCCCCCCACTGACGGACAGGGCCACGGACCGGGTCTAGCCACCGTGACAACCCCGAGACTGAGAACCAGAGGCCCGGCTCCGGGTACCCCTCGGCCCTGCGGCGGTGCGGGGGCGCTCCACGTGCTGATAAGGAAAAATTGAGGACCCTTTCCAACAGGCAATTGCATAAGGTTAAAAGAGCAGCTGCAAAAATGCCTGGTCAGAGCAGCAGACAAGTTTTTGAAGCTGCTGGTGCCTCCAACGTCCCCAGAACAACAAGATGCAGGGTCCTTCAGAGGTGCGTAAGCCATCCTGTCGACCACCTCTATCCACTGCACACAAGCAGAAATGGCTCCAGTGGGCCAAACGATACATGAAGACTGACTTCCAAACTGTTTTGTTCACCGATGAGTGCCGTGCAATGCTCGATGGTCCAGATGGATGGAGTGGAGGATGGCTGGTTGATGGACACCCCATGAAAACACAGCTAAGGCGCCAACAAGGAGGAGGTGGAGTAATGTTTTGGACTGGAATCATGGGGAGAGAGATTGTCGGCCCCTTTATGATCCCTGAAGGGGTAAAGATGAACTCCATAATCTATGTGGAGTTTCTAAAAACACTTCCTGCCATGGTTCAAGAGGAAGAACCGTGCTTTCCGCAGCAAGATCATTTTCATGCATAATAATGCACCATCTCATGCTGCAAAAAACACATCTGCATCTCTGGCTGCTATGGGCATAAAAGAGGACAAACTTATGGTGTGGCCACCATCTTCCCCTGGCCTCAACCCCATTGAGAACCTCTGGAGCATCATCAAAAGGAGTGTCTATGATGGCGGGAGGCAGTTCACATCTAAGCAACAGCTCTGGGAGGGTATTCTGTCCACATGCAAAACAATTGAAGCAGAAACCATCCAAAAACTGACAAATTCAATGGACGAGAGAGTTCAGAAGCTTCTGGAGCGCCCCCACTGCCGCAGGGCCGAGGGGTACCCGGTACCGGGCCTCTGAGTCTCTGTTCTGGGGTTGTCACTGTGGCTAGGCCCGGTCCGTGGCCCTGCCTGTCAGGGAGACGTCCGGTGAGTGAGTGGTGAACGATGGTGTAGTTGTGAAATGCAGGTCGCGGTGAATAACGAGGACACCAGGTTGCAGTCTCTTTATCTCTTTACTGAAGGTTTTAGAGTCCTCAGTCCAGAACGCTGTCAACAGGGCTGTCAGAGACCGGCCGGTCCAAAGGCACATCAGGAGTTCTCTTTACAGGTGGGAATCAGTGTCTACCTTCTAGCGCTGTGTGTTGTAGTCCTTCCCTGCTGAGCTCCCGGGATAGTCCTCACAACTGATTCTGTCTGTCTCTGATGTTCGTTCTCTCCGTCCCCAGATGATATGGTAGGACGCACCCGTATGACGGGGTAGGCCTGGAGTTCTTCCGGGACTCTAGAGTCGCCCCTCTCCCACAGCTGCCTCCGTTGTCTGCTTAGGTGTTTAAGTGAGACAGCCAACCTATAATTGGCTGCCCTGCCGTGGTTTGCAGTAGTACTTAGAGTCTCTTACTTGCTTGGCATTCCGGCCTTTGACTGTTTGCACCTCAGAAGGATGTTGCCTCGGTCTAACAGCACGACTCCTTCTGGTCCTAATTCCTCTTTACTGTATTCCCGTTGTTCACTGGTTAGTTCTGCTCTTAGGAGTCTGTCAGGATCCCATCCCTGACAGGTCCTTTCACTAGCTCTTCCCAGTACTTCTCCCTGTCTTCCTGTCCAGCCCCCAGTTTTACCAGAGTGTGAGGAGTGGCCTACTAGATAGAACCACCCCCCCTGGTGGCTGGAGTGTGAAGTGTAGTGTGAGTGTTACCTGATCAGAGAAACTCCTTTAGTGCAATCAGACGTAACATCACTCCCCTTAGTGGCAGAGCGACATTACTGCAACGACCAGGACTCTGGGGTGCTGCACTCCCCCCCCGGTTAAATCCAGTACTCCCGGACTGGGAAAACAAGAACAACAATACATGTTAACAGAAAACACACAAAATTTTGAAATAGCGTAAACAATTAAACATAACAGTGCTTCCCTTTGTGGGAGGTGAGGACTCTTGAACGTTGCGAAAGTTAGGTCATGCACAGTTTATGACTCTCAGTTCAGTGGTTGAAACAGCGGGGACCCCAGGTAAACAAAGGGGCCCCCTTGTGAAAGTTTTTGAGCAATTCACTGTCCATTACTCTATTGTCCATTTTAAAACCTGTAACAAAAGATATACACACAAACATTTTCAACTGAATAGCAGCCCCCGCTAATACCTCCAAGTTTTGTAGCGGAGAGGAGTTTGATTTTGAGTGCTGCGTGTGGACCGTCGCAGCGCAGGGGTTGCTATTGGCCTAACAGGGCCCGCTATGCTTGCTACCGCTGGTGTAGTGTACTGTCTTCTAGCTACACTTCTAGTGAGTCTGGGTAGCACTGGCAGGCTGGAGCTCTCAGGGCTGCTGCTATCAACAGTGGGTACAGCAGATTCACTGATAGCAGAGGGAGGATTTGCCGGTTCAACGGTTGGCATGGCATCTTCAGGTAAGGCTTGTTGAGGTTGCGGGGCCAGATGATCTGGTACCACCATTGTTTCTGGTGGGTCCGGCTGTGGAAACATTAGAACAGGTACCACGATGGCCTGATTTATCTGAGTCCAGGACTGGGGGAAGTCACCAAGGACGGTATGGATCATCTTCTCCTTTTCCACCGGCAGGGAGATTCCTGGGGCCGTGTCCCTCTCTCTCAACTTATCGGGGCAGACCTTAAAGTGATCCCTGGATACCGCTGTCGAGGTCTCCCCTCTGTCCTTGCTGATGAGACAGACCTTCGTGTTGTCGAAGTCGGATGGCAGGATGGTATACGGTTCCGCTTCCCATTGGTCATCAAGCTTGTGTAGTCTCCTCTTTCGTTTAAGTACTTGCTCACCAGGTGACAGGGGAGTCGCAGGAGCGTGCTGGTTGTAGTCCCTTTCTTGTTTTTGCCTAGCCTGGGCGAGACTCCTTTCCACGCACTCCTGTACTTTGCGGTACCTTCGCTGCCTTTCTGCATCCCAATCTGCATCCAGTGAGGTATCTTCGGGGACTAGGACCCCCATGTCCAGATCAATGGGTAACTGGCTAGGTCTTCCCCTCATTAGGTACGCTGGAGTACAGTTGGTGGAATTTACTGGGATGTGATTGTAGATATCCACCAAGTCAGGCAACTTTGTCGGCCACAGGTTCCGTTCCTCCACGGGCAAGGTCTTCAATAAGTCGATCACCACCTGGTTCATCTTTTCGCACATCCCATTGGATTGAGGATGGTACGGCGTGGTTCGGATCTTCTTACACCCGTATAGCTGGCAGAACTCTTGGAACACTTCTGCTTCGAATGCTGGTCCCTGGTCGTTCAGTACCTTCTCCGGGTAGCCATGGGGCCTACAAAAGTACTGCTGGAAGGCCTTGGCGGCAGTCCTGGCCGTTAGATCCTTGACAGGTACAACCACCAAAAATCTGGAGTAGTGATCTACGATGGTAAGAGCGTAGATATAACCTGACCGGCTAGGTGTCAACTTCACATGATCCAGCGCGACCAGTTCGAGCGGCCGTTTGGTGATAATAGGCTGCAGGGGAGCCCGTTGGCTGCCACGGTCCTTCCTGCATAGGCTACATGGACCGCACTCCCGACACCACTTCTCAATGGTTCTCTTCATGCCAATCCAATAGAACCTCCCTCGGAGTAGCCTCTCTAGCTTCCTCCATCCGAAGTGTCCGGCTCCATCGTGGTAGGCTCCCAGAACCATGGGCGCATCTCGCCTTGGCACCACTATCTGCCACACCAATTCATGAGTACGTGGGTCGATGCTCCTCCTGCACAGCTTGCCATCATGGATAAACAGTTTGCTTCTCCCCTTCCACAGCTGTTGGGTTTCCTGTGGATCTTCTGGGCCGGGATGCAACCCTGCCTGCGTCAAGAGCTCTTTCACCCGACGGACCGCGGGGTCACCATCCTGAGTTTCTGCCCACCCGTGAAGGGGCAGGGGATTCAGCGTGGCATCCGGTTGGTGCTTGTGCCTGTTCTTTACATGATGAGAGTTCTGAGTGGCTTTGGGGTGATGGAATGCAGGCAGCTCCACCTCTTCAAGTGCCTCCGGGTCTTCTCCCGTTTCTGGCAAATTGGGCATTCGGGACAAGGCATCGGCATTAGCATTCTTGTGTCCTGCCCGATACTTGATGGTGAAATCGTAGTTGGACAGCCGGGCCATCCACCGCTGTTCCAAGGCCCCGAGTTTGGCAGTATCCAGATGCGTTAACGGGTTGTTGTCCGTGAAGACGGTGAATTTCGCGGAGGCCAGGTAGTGTTTGAACCTCTCTGTCACCGCCCAGATGATGGCAAGGAATTCCAGCTTAAAGGAACTGTAGTTGTCAGGGTTCCTTTCCGTGGGACGGAGTTTCCTGCTGGCGTAAGCGATCATCCTTTCTTTGCCGTTCTGAACCTGGGACAGCACGGCTCCTAATCCCACATTACTGGCATCTGTGTACAGCACAAACGGTTGGTCGTATTCGGGGTAAGCCAGTACCTCTTCTCCCGTCAGTGCCGACTTCAAACAGGTGAAGGATTCCTCCAGCTCCTCGTTCCAATCAAAGGGGGTGTTCCTCCCCTTGGTCTTCTTTGGTTGGCCCACCAACAGGTTTTGCAAGGGTGCGGCCTTCTTGGTGAAGTCCCTAATGAACCTCCGGTAATAGCCTATCAACCCGAGGAACTGCTGGACTTCGTGGAGGTCACTGGGCTTTTGCCAGTCTTTGATCACTGTGACCTTGTCGGGGTCTGGGGCCACCCCTTCAGCGCTGACCACATGGCCCAGGTACTGCACTTTAGGTTTCAGCAGATGACACTTGGACGTTTTCACCTTTAAGCCGAAGTTGGACAGGGCTTCAAACACCTCGGCCAGGTGCTTCAGATGGTCTTCGTAGGTCTTAGAGAAGACAATGACATCATCCAAATACAGCAGCACGGTTTCAAAGTTCATGTGTCCCAGGCAGCACTCCATCATCCTCTGGAACATCCCGGGAGCATTGCACAATCCGAAGGGCATGTAGTTGAACTCGCAGAGACCCATTGGGTCGTGAAGGCTGTCTTCTCTTTGTCCGCCTCCGCCACAGGAACCTGCCAGTACCTACTGGTGAGATCTAAGGTAGAGAAGTAGTTAGCAGATTTTAGGGCAGCCAGAGACTCCTCTATCCTGGGCAGTGGGTAAGCGTCTTTATGTGTAATGCGATTCAACTGTCTGTAATCAACACACATCCTCATTGTACCATCTTTCTTTTTGACAAGGACTAACGGAGCTGCCCATGGGCTACAGCTGTCTCTCACTACCCCAGCCTCCTTCATTTCCCGCAACATGTCCTTGGCACACTGGTAATGAGCTGGGGGTACAGGGCGATATCTCTCTTTTATGGGTCGGTGATCTCCCGTGGGGATATGATGTTGGATCCCCTTCACCCGCCCAAAATCTAAGGGGTGTTTGCTGAATACTTGCTCGTACTCGTGTACCACCCTGTAGGCCCCCTGTTTTTGATGGTATGGGGTAGAGTCAGTGCCCACATGCAATTCCCGACACCAGTCTTTCGAGTGCTTTGCAGAACCGTTGTCCTCCATCACGTTTGACGGGACCAAGGGCTCAGGTGTCTGTATCACATTATTATTAACAGTGAACAATTTGGCGAGTGTGGCATACTTGGTGAGGTGGACCTCTTCCTCCCCACAGTTGAGGACACGTACGGGCACTCTCCCATGGCGAACGTCGACCACCCCCCGGGCTGTCAGAATAGAAGGCCTATTGTCTGAATATATGGGTTCTACCAAGGCCTGGTAGTCCTTTCCCCTGAGACCTATGGCGGCCCGACACCAGATTAACATTTCACTCCTGGGGGGTATCGCGATGGGGTTTGAATCACTCACAGTGACACGACCAATCTCACCACCAGTCAGCTCTACCTGCTGTCTCTGCATCAGAGCTCTTATTTCCTTTTGCAGGGCACGTTGCTCACTGTGGCCAGTGGTTTCTGCCACCTGTTGCAACAAAACAATAACTTCTGCAAGACAATTTTCTATAACATTAGTACCAAGAGTCATCATGGGATTACATTCTCGACGATCAATATCAACAATCACAATCCCTTGGGCTTTCAGTTCCACCCGCCCCACCTTGATGGTGACCTCCTTATACCCCACTTGTGGCAACGGCTGACCATTACTGGCTATTATGGTGAAATCATCATCAGGGCCACGAGTAATATCGGTGTCCTCCCAGTACCGTTTATAAAGCACGTAAGGTATAGTCGTCACCTGAGAACCGGTGTCCAGCAAAGCGTTCAAGGGGATTCCATCAACCACTACAGGGAGAACTGGTCGTCCTCCAATATACTTGGTTGTCCAATGCTGCGGGCCTGACCATCCTACTCCTGGGGGTTGGCCCTTTGCCCCAGGGGTTGCTCGTTTATAGGACAGTACCTTGCAAGGTGGCCCACCTGGTGACAGCGGCGGCAGATGGGTCGTCCGTCCTGGTGGAAGCGATCGTCGTTCTGGCCTCTGGTCGGCGGAGTCCTCCTCTGTCGTATCCAAGGGACATCCTCTGTTCTGGAGGCTAACTGGATATTCTCCTTGGGGGCTTCCTGTAGGGACTGCACCGTCCGGGCCAGGGCCGCAACGCTCTTGGATAGCTCCTGCATCTGGAGGCGAAGTCCTTCAGGGGAGTCGTCCTCTAGGCTCTGGGCATCGGCCTCGGCGGCGACTGGGGCATCCGACGCCACCTCCTGGTGGTATGTGAGAGCGGGGCGCCGGGGAGGTGCTGCACGGCTGGGCGGGCGCTCCTGCAATGCCTGGATAGCCTTATCTTTGAATTGCGCAAAAGTCAAGTCTGGATTTTGCATGGCCAGGAAGTGCAATTGGCCCCGCTGGTGACTGCACAGGAGCCCCTCAATGAACCGCTCCTTCAGGAGTTTATCCTCATCCTGCATACTGCCGGGGTCACTCTGCTTAATGGCCGCATCGCCTCCTGGAGATTAAGGGCATAGTCCCGTAAGCTATCCTGCGGTCTCTGTTTGCATCCATAGAAAGTCAGTTTAATTTCTGTAGCAGTGCAAGTATCGAAGGTGGCTTTAAGCTTTGCAAAGATCTGCTGTGCAGTTCCCTTATCCTCGGCGGGCCAGGATTTCAATTCTCTCAGAGCCGCCCCAAAGAGTTGGCCGGTTATCATATGAACTTTCTGCGGCTCTGTCAGGGGATAGAACTCGAGCAGGCTGCAGATCCCTTCTTTAAAGTCAGTGAATGTATGCGACTCCCCAGAGTATCGTGGGAGCCAGGCCGCTCCGGGCAGGTACGGCATAGAGAAGGGCATTATGGCCTTTGTGTTAGCGGCAGCGTCCGACTGACTGAGGGGGGTAGCGGGTTCTGCGGCAACCAGTGATTGTATTAGGGCCGCGGCTTCGCCCGACGCGGGGACTGGAGGTGCCCCTGCGTCCGCGGCTGCGACCGCCACCTCATCTCCTCCCGAATCGGACATGGTTGTCCCTTCCTCCCACTAACCTGCTGGAGGTCGGAGTTCCTCTTCCGGGATTGGCACTGTGCCGCGCTTTCTTGTTCCGCGCTTCTTTTGGCCGGTACCGCCCACGAAGCTGAGGCTCCTCCCTCCGCTCGCGGCAATGGCGAATCGTGGCGGGAACTCTTGGCGGCAATTGGCAACACACAGTCTTTGCAGTAAAGCACAGTCCAAGCACAATAAATCACAGTTCCAAGGCACACATGACCTGATTCTTCAGGCTTAAGTAGATCCTGTTCGTGACGCCAAAATGGAGCGCCCCCACTGCCGCAGGGCCGAGGGGTACCCAGTACCGGGCCTCTGAGTCTCTGTTCTGGGGTTGTCACGGTGGCTAGGCCCAGTCCGTGGCCCTGCCTGTCAGGGAGACGTCCGGTGAGTGAGTGGTGAACGATGGTGTAGTTGTGAAGTGCAGGTCGCGGTGAATAACGAGGACACCAGGTTGCAGTCTCTTTACCTCTTTACTGAAGGTTTTAGAGTCCTCAGTCCAGAGCGCTGTCAACAGGGCTGTCAGAGACCGGCCGGTCCAAAGGCACATCAGGAGTTCTCTTTACAGGTGGGAATCAGTGTCTACCTTCTAGCGCTGTGTGTTGTAGTCCTTCCCTGCTGAGCTCCCGGGATAGTCCTCACAACTAATTCTGTCTGTCTCTGATGTTCGTTCTCTCCGTCCCCCAGATGATATGGTAGGACGCACCCGTATGACGGGGTAGGCCTGGAGTTCTTCCGGGACTCTAGAGTCGCCCCTCTCCCACAGCTGCCTCCGTTGTCTGCTTAGGTGTTTAAGTGAGACAGCCAACCTATAATTGGCTGCCCTGCCGTGGTTTGCAGTAGTACTTAGAGTCTCTTACTTGCTCGGCGTTCCGGCCTTTGACTGTTTGCACCTCAGAAGGATGTTGCCTCGGTCTAACAGCACGACTCCTTCTGGTCCTAATTCCTCTTTACTGTATTCCCGTTGTTCACTGGTTAGTTCTGCTCTTAGGAGTCTGTCAGGATCCCATCCCTGACAGGTCCTTTCACTAGGTCTTCCCAGTACTTCTCCCCGTCTTCCTGTCCAGCCCCCAGTTTTACCAGAGTGTGAGGAGTGGCCTACTAGATAGAACCACCCCCCCTGGTGGCCGGAGTGTGAAGTGTAGTGTGAGTGTTACCTGATCAGAGAAACTCCTTTAGTGCAATCAGACGTAACATCACTCCCCTTAGTGGCAGAGCGACATTACTGCAACGACCAGGACTCTGGGGCGCTGCACTTCTTTCGAACAAGGGGTCCTATGTGCAAATGTAACATCACCTAGAATAAAGTTTTCACTTGAAAACTGTTTGATTTCATTTTGTAATAAGCTGATAATGCTTATAACTTCACAATTGACCATTTTTTTGTTCAAAATAAAATAAAAAAGGTTGAAAACTCTGCTGTGCATAATAATTTGGAACATGCATTTTGAGTGTTTATTTTTTTTTTAAAGATACTGTTTTCATAGGCAGTTTGTTCCAAAACATTGCAATTATACTAGAATAGTAGATGACTGGAAAATAACAATGACTGCAATTAAGATAGGTAATTTAGAGAAAATATGAGGAAATATTATTTGCATAATAATTTGGAACGCAGTGTATGTGTGGTAATGTGGTGGGATGGGATTATGTGTGGTAATGTGGTGGGGGAGCGGAAATATGTGTGGTGATGTGGTGGGGGGGCGGGATTGTGTGTGGTGATGTGGTGGGGGGGCAAGATTGTGTGTGGTGATGTGGTGGGGGGCGGGATTGTGTGCGGTAATGTGGTGGGGGAGCGGGATTGTGTGCGGTAATGTGGGGGGGTGGGATTGTGTGTGGTAATATGGTGGGGGCAGGATTATGTGTGGTAATGTGGTGGGGGCGGGATTGTGTGTGGTAATGTGGTGGGGGGGCGGGATTATGTGTGGTAATGTGGTGGGAGGCGGGATTATGTGTGTAATGTGGCGGGGGGCGGGATTATGTGTGGTAATGTGGTGGGGACGGGATTATGTGTGGTGATGGGGTGGGGGGTGGACTTACTGTGTAGGGGGCAGGATTATGTGTAGTAAAGTGGTGGGGGGTGCGGGATTGTGTGTGGTGATGTGCTGGAGGGGCGGGATTGTGTGTGATAATGTGGTGGGGGGCCGGATTATGTGTGGTAATGTGGTGGGGATGGGATTATGTGTGGTGATGTGCTGGAGGTGTGGGATTATGTGTGGTAATGTGGTGGGGGCATGGTTGTGTGTTGTAATGTGGTGGGGGGTGGGATTGTTGGTGGTAATGTGGTGGGTGGCTGGATTGTGTGTGGTAATGTGGTGGGGGGCGGGATTATGTGTGGTGATGTGGTGCAGATTGTGTGTGATGATGTGGTGGGGGGCGAGATTATGTGTGGTAATGTGGTGGGGGGCGAGATTATGTGTGGTAATGTAGTGGGGGGCGGGATTGTGTTTGGTAATGTGGTGGGGGGCGGGATTGTGTGTGGTAATATGGTGGGGGCAGGATTATGTGTGGTAATGTGGTGAGGGGGCGGGATTGTGTGGTAATGTGGTGGGGGCGGGATTGTGTGCGGTAATGTGGTGGGGGGCGGGATTGTGTGCGGTAACGTGGTGGGGGGGGCGGGATTGTGTGCGGTAATGTGGTGGGGGGCAGGATTGTTTGTAGTAATGTGGTGGGGGCGGGATTGTGTGTGGTAATGTGGTGGAGGGGCGGGATTGTGTGCAGTAATGTGGTGGGGGGCGGGATTGTGTCTGGTAATGTGGTGGGGGGCGGGATTGTGTGTGGTAATGTGGGGGGGCGGATTGTGTGAGGTAATGATGTGGGAGCACAATTGTGTGTGGTAATGTGGTGGGGGGTGGGATTGTGTGTGGTAATGTGGTGGGGGGGCGTGATTGTGTGGTAATGTGGTGGGGGGGCGGGATTGTGTGTGGTAATTTGGTGGGGGTCGGGATTATGTGTGGTGATGTGGTGCGGATTGTGTGTGATGATGTGTTGGGGGTGCGGGATTATGTGTGGTGGGGGTGCGGGATTGTGTGTGGTAATGTGGGGGGCGGGATTATGTGTGGTAATATGGTGGGGGCAGGATTATGTGTGGTAATATGGTGGGGGGAGTAAATGTGTGTGGTAATTTGGTGGGGGGCGGAATTGTGTGTGGTAATGTGGTGGGGGGCAGGATTGTGTGTGGTAATGTGGGGGGCGGGATTGTGTGTGGTAATGTGGAGGGGCGGGATTGTGTGTGGTAATGTGGTGGGGGGTCGGGATTGTGTGTAATAATGGGGTGGGGGCGGGATTATGTGTGGTGATGTGTGGGGGTGCGAGTAATCACGATGCTATATATATATATATATATATATATATATATATATATATATATATATATATATATATATATATATATATATATATATACACATACATATATATGTAAATATATTTTGTGGAGTTTTCTAAAATTTATTCATCGTGCCTTTACAGTGCTTTTGGTGCGGTATAAATGGCGTGACGCAGTAATTTTAGGCAATAAGTCAGTATTCAAAGAATATAAATATAAAAAAATACATAGATATTTTTATTTATTACACACTCCCAAAAGAAATGCATACCAGCCTGGAATACTGCTCATTTTTTATTTTTTTTTTTATTTATAAAAGGTGCAATACTCATCCTTACATTACTACCAGTAATCAAATTATATTGACCTAATCCACCCTGCATAGATGGACACGCTGTAGACTGTATGTACTAAAGCTTCTCAGCCATTTCAATGGAATATTGTATCAAATTACCTGCAGAAAATGGCAAAAATGCTTCTTTCTTAACAAAATTCCCTTTGGAGTCAAGAAAATGTCCCGGATAAAAATCATTTGGCTTCTCAAAGTGGGCCTCATCTCGAAGGACGGATGTCAGTAGGGGCATAACGTATGTGCCCTGCAAAAAGAAGACACATCAACATTGTAACCTCCTACATATGGCTAAAGGAAAAAAAAAAAAAAAAGAAAAAATTAAGGACTTATATAATCAAAATTATTCACTTTCTTCAGTCTAAAATAAGTTTAATAATTTTAATCAACTTTGTTTGCAATAAAACCAAATACAATTACTTCAACAAAACACAATCATCATAAAATGTCATTTTTACTTACTACTGTAGTTTCAGAATAATCCAATGAGCATCTATAGTTCTTATTATTAATCCTATGCAAAAATGTGTACAAAAGCATGAAAGGGTCTTTTTTTATTAAAAAGTAATGAAAGTAGAATTCCTCTGGCTGGTATGACCTGCTGCAAACAGGATATATAGCCAGACGTCAGATTCTGGCCATAGTCCTGGGGATTTCTAGCCCATTTCGGTCACTAATTGTCTTGCATTTTCGTACTGCAACATTTTCAAATCCCATATGAAATTTTCTATGGATTTCAGGAGAGGCAGCTGTGACAGTCACTCCAGAATGTTCCTGGACTTCTGAAACCAAGCGTTGGTGGACTATGAATTATAGGGACACTTATTTTAAAGGGCATCATGTTTGGATAAGCAGCAGAGAATGAGAGAATGAAAGTTTGGAGAGACGAGCTGTGGATGTTAAAAGACATATAACCCAAACAGGTACATACTGTATATTAACGTGATTAGAACAACTTTAATTAGAGATAATGTCACCTATAAGATACCTGGATGTATGGTAAATGTTTATTTGTGACACTGACTGTCCATTCAGTACAGGGATTCCTGAATGGTCAGCAATTTGATGATGGCTGGTTACAATGCCTTGTATCGCCTTACCATCATTACATACATACCAATATTGTGGAGGCTGACATCACATTGCAATTGATTGCTGTACTAAACTTGATGCTGTGTTTATGCACTGAAGGTGGTTCTGGTGCTGTATTTATGTACTGATGGCATTTAGGTGATGCATTAATACAAATCTATAATTTGCTCCTAAAAATCAAGGTAAATAACAGAAATCCTCAAATAAAATATTGTTTACAAAAAATATATTCAATAAAAAATATATACTGTAATTACACAAGGCTTAATAAGGGAACTCCATACATAATCAAACTACAATAACTTGATCAAAATAATCAATATTGTAAGCATAACAAATAACCTTATTTTCAAAGATGACCGCACCAAACACGGAACTTCTACTAGAATATATTACTGGAAAAGGACCCATACCTATCAAAAGCCAGGATCAATGGATCAGGGACAGACCAAACTGCACAGTACCTCGACACGTATTTTGTGTACAGCTTCAAAATATATGCTGATGGTGATTCTGGTGTCACCCCCAAAATGGAAGTTGAGCTAAGCCCACCGGCATCATGGGCTTATCTACAGCATTCTGGAATGCTGTAAATAAGCCCTCGATATATCCTGAAAGATACATCTTAAAAGAGGAGAAAAAGAGATTATGTTATGCTCACCCAGTGCCGTTCCCGCTGTGGTCAGGCCTCTCTGACCTTTCCCGGTGCCTGCACACTGCAGTACTTTGCTCTGCTCTCAACAGGGCAGACAAAGTACGCCTGCGCCGGAGCTGCAGCGTGAAGACAAGAAGAGGACGTGATTGTAAGAGGATGGGAGGCGCCGGACCGTGACGCCCATCGAATCGGACCGCCCCCCCAGGTGAGTATAATCTAACCTCTTTTCTCATCTTTCAGGTTACATCGGGGGCTTATCTACAGCATTCCAGAATGCTGTAAATAAGCCACTGATGATGGTGGGCTTAGTTCAACTTCCATTTTGGGGGTGACAGGTTCCCTTTATGATACTGATGGTGGTTGTGGCAATACTTTAACACCTTAACGACAGCCAGTATGCAATTTATAGGTGGCAGTTAAGGGTACTTGTTCCTCAGCGCTACTTTTTAACAGCACTAAGGAATAATGCCCCCCAGCATCGGAAAATCAGGGGTAGCTGAGACCCTGGAGAACATGATCAGGGTCAGTTTTTACAGGCCCCTGTCATATGATGACTGTTATTCATCAAAAAACAGCGATCACAAAAAATGTCTGATTTAAAATTAATTTCTCTCTCCTCTGATATGATCCAACATATCAGAAAAGAAGAGAAATTGTGTCCCCTGATTCCCCCTCATAACTCCGCCATCCCCGAGCCCTCCTGCTCTATCCCCTGCCCTCTGCATCATCTTCCCTGGAAAAACAGATCTGCCAGCCGTTACCCATCAACAATAGGGAATTTTTCCTATTGATGCATTTTGATCAATGTGATAGATCCCATCAGTGATCAAACTAAAAAAAAATATAGATCAAATCCCCTTTTGTTAGATAAAATGTATAAAATAAAAAAATTGCAATTGGAAAGGTTGAAAGGTTGAACTTGATGGACCTAGTTAACTATGTAACTATATAATTTTTTCCTTTCTTTGCAGTCACGTTGGGGATGGGTGTTAGGATTGGAGCTAGAATTGGGGGGGTTTCAAATGTAAAAAAAATAAATAAAAATAAGATGACGATATGATAGTGCGGAGTGCAAATTCCCGCTACTCAAGTTTGCATCAGGTGCTTGGGTATGCATGGATTAGTGTGGATCCCCGCGTGTTTTTTGTGTCTAACAGCCTCAAATCATGCAGGGTAGCGAGTTGAGCATGTCACTCGAGCACCCGTCATATTCAATGCATACCCGACATTCGATGCAAACTGGAATAGTGAGCATTTGCGCTCAACACTAATTACGACATATTCAATATTATAATCTAATGTTAGCAAATTCTGTGTCATATCTGTGGGTTCGAAATGCTCACTATACCGCCTGGATATAATCCTTGAGGGGTTTGGATTTCAAAATGGTATCACTTGGGGAAGGGGTCTTTCCACTAATTAGAAACATCAGAGGCTTGCCAAATGCGACACTGCATCCACTCTCGATTCTAGCCAGTTTTGCGTTCAAAAAGTCAGTACTCCTTCCCTTTCCGAGCCCTGCCATGCGCCCGAAAAGTAGATTTCCCCCACATGTTGAATATCGATGTACTAAGGAGAAATTGCACAACAAATTTTGTGGTCTATTTTCTCTTCTACCCTTGTGAAGATAAAAAAAGTTTGGGTCTAAAATATATTTTCTGTGAAAAAAAGTTGAAATGTTAATTTTTTCCCCTCCCACATTAGGTGCCTCACGAGAAATGAAGTAAAGGGTTAAACTTCTTGAATGTGGTTTTGAGCACCTTGAGGGGTACAGTTTTTAGAATGGTGTCACTGGTATTTTCTATCATATAGACCCCTCAAAGTCACTTCAAATGTGATGTGGTCCCAAAACAAATGGTTTTGTAAATTTTGTTAGAAAAATTAGAAATTGCTTATCAACTTACAATCTTTATAACTTCCTAACAAAAAAATTGTGCTTCCAAAATTGTGCTGATGTAAAATAGACATTAGGGAAATGTTATTCATTAAATATTTTGTGTGACATACTGTATCTCTTTGGTTTAAGGGCACAAAAATGAAACATTGGAAAATGTCAAAATTTCTGCCAAATTTCTTTTTTTTTCCTAAACGCGAGTTATATTGAATAATTGTTACCACTATCTTGAAGAGCAATAGGTCACGAAAAAAAAAATCCTCCTAATCAGTAGAATATAGTCAAGTGTTACAGTGTTATCACAAAGTGACATTGGTCAAAATTGTAAAATTTCCCTTGCCTTGGTCATTAAGGTCAAAATTATCTCGGTCACTAAGGTGTTAATATTCTGATGGTAGTTCTGGTGATGTATTAATATACTGTTGATGTTTTTAAGCCACCTTAGGGAACTTAATTATAGCCTCAAAAAACCACAGCCATACTTCACTGAAAGCATCACCAAGTCCTTGCCACGCTTCAGTGTAAGATTCACTGAGCTACCACTGTAAGATCATAGAGCCACCACCATGCTTCACTGTAGGCATCAATGAGCCATTGTTATGCTTTACTGTAGAAAGAGTTCCCTGTTCAGTGTATGCTTTATGCTGTCTCCTCAATGTTCCTGTTTTGTTTCAAATCTGTTTTGTTCTGTTTTGTTCCTAATCTTCTTTTTCCTCACTTCTATGATTTTGAGCATATTGGAGTCAACTTTTCTCTTGCTTTTTGTTCACTATAAATGAAGTTTTAACGTTTGGACATGGTGACGTTCAGTGTTGTTATAAGCTTTATTGTGCAGAGTGAAACCTCAGCATCTGCTGCGTTCAAATCTCACTGCTGGTCTTCAACCCAATAAAGAAAATCTTTTGTTGAATTTAATGAAGGCAGCACAAATATCAAGAATATTAGTGACCTATAGACCACTGCCCATGAAGAAAAGCCCACATTCCTCAGGAAAGCTGCCAGAATCTGTTGTTTGGCTCTGTATCACATCTCCTGCAAATCATAATAGCCAAAAGCCTTTTACTTAGGGCAAAAGATGCTAGTTATGAGGTGGAATGAATAAATCTAAGACTTTAGTAGTCAGTAAAACTGTTTTTGATATTCACCTGTCCCCGTTCCACCGCCTGGCTCTGTCTTCCTTGTCCTCTGGTTGTGACATTTAGGTCACAGGGCGCGATGACGTGGTTAGTGCACGCCCTCTGCCTGAACAGTCACTGCAGAGACCCGGAAGGCACAGTGGCACGTGGCGGTGGAACGGGGACAGGTGAATATCGCAAGTGCTGGTGGCCGGAGCCAGCGGTGACTCCGGCACCTGGCCCCATAGCGTGTCGGTGTTCCCTCCTGCTCAGACCCCCAGCGACGAAAGGTGAGTATGTTTTTTTGTTTTTTTTGTTTTTTTTTAAATTGCAGCAGCAGCATATGGGGCATAATATTCTATGGAGCATCTTTTGGGGTCATCAACCTTTGTGTGCCATTATATGGGGCATAATATTCTATGGAGCATCGAATGGGGCCATCAACATTTGTGCAGCATTACATGGGGCATAATATTCTGTGGAGCATCTTATGGGGCCATCAACCTTTGTGCAGATTTAAATGGGGCATAATATTCTATGAAGCATCTTATGGGGCCATCACCCTTTGTGCAGCATTAAATGGGGCATAATATTCTATGGAGCATCTTATGGGGCCATCATTAACCTTTTATTCAGCATTATATGGGGCATATTTTAATATGGAGCATCTTATGGGGCCCCTCATGAACTGTATGGAGCATTATATGGGGCTCCTGATTCAGTATGGATATTCAAAAGCACAACCTACTGATGTCTCAATCAATTTTACTTTCATTGGTATCTATTTTTACTTTTGACATTAACCGGTAGCTGCTGCATTTCCCACCCTAGGCTTATACTCGAGTCAATAAGTTTTCCCAGTTTTTTGGTGGTAAAATTAGGGGTCTCAACTTATACTCTGGTTGACTTATACTCGAGTATTTACGGTAACTAGGGTTGAGCGAAACTGATCGGACAAATTCAAAAGTCTCCAACTTTTGGCAAAGTCGGGTTTCATGAAACCCGACCCGATCCTAGTGTGGGATCGGCTATGTGGTCGGCGATCTTCGCGCCAAAGTCGCATTTTGTATGACGCGTTTAGCGCCATTTTTTCAGCCAATGAAGGAGTGTGGGCAGCGTGATGACATAGGTGTCAGGGGCGTGCACGCCTATCGCCATCTTATCGCTTATGCTGCGATTTGCAATGTGAACACCAGCTTTGCTGTTCAGGGATGGAGGAGGAGGAGGAGGAGGAGGAGGAGGAGGAGGAGGAGGAGGAGGAGGAGGAGGAGGAGGAGGAGGAGGAGGAGGAATTTTTGCCATTGACTTGCATTGGGTTTCATGTTTCGGTCGATCCCCGACTCTTTGCGATAATCGGCCGATTTCACTCGACTCGACTTTTAAGAAAGTCGGGTTTCGCAAAACCCGACTCGATCTTAAAAAAGTAAAAGTCGCTCAACCCTAACGGTAACTATTTTTATAAAACTATGGAACGGTTTTTAATTTCATTGTTTCCTTAGAAAACACAAATATATGTAAGAATTGTGTAAGAAAAGGAATTTCCAGCTACCTTGAGACCTGTTTGCTATTTTATATTGGTCCCTAAATGTCAACTGAGAAGTGACTGCACTTGCATGCAGCCAAGTCTATTGAATTCTTACACATCCCTTTCCACAACTTGTAGGTGGGCCATGTATATGGATACACCTAAATAAAATGGGAATGGTTGGGATATCAACTTCCTGTTAGTGGAACATTAGTATATGGGAGTGGGAAAACTTTTCAAGATGGGTGGTGACCATGGCGACCATTTTGTAGTCTGCCATTTTGGATCCAATTTTATAAATGGCCCACCCAGGTGTATCCATATAAATGGCCCACCCTGTAGATTTTAAATGCAGAAGACAATATGCAAGTTGCAATGCGAGAACGGTGATGGCGATATTGTTTTGGCATGGGGTGAGGATTCCAGAGATTCCACCTGCAACTTTCAAGCTCTTCTGGCATGGTCTATGAATGTGGCATACATTTTATGTTTGGTGAGACCTCAAAAAGACTACAGAAGTAACAAAAATATATACTTATTTCTTGTACACAGGTGTCCTCTATCTTTTCTCTTGACATTACATATACCAAGAGAAAAGGTATAATATAGTGAAGTTAAAAAAAAAACAACTCATGACACTATGATACTCGGTCAGGAAATGTTGATATTGAATGTGTAGGTGTGGCCACCCAGTGGTTGTGATTTATATTACATCCTCTTGAGGATTTTTCTAGCATATTGTGGTGACAAACTAAATTTGCCTGATGATGAGAAATTGAAGTCTATAACGAAATTCGAAGAAAGAAAAGTAACATTTGTACATCAAACTATTTATCACTTTTTAAAAAAAATTTCTTACTTTTGGTATAAAATATCCTTTGAATGTGACATCCTGGGCAGTGGCGTGTGGAACATTAGTTGGAATGATGTTGGCAAATCTTTGGACCTCATGAATGACGGCGTCTGTGTAGGGCATTAACCGCCGGTGCTCCGATTGAGGTACAGATGATCCAATAACTTTTTCTATTTCATTTTGAACATTTTCTGAAAATAAATGCCTGTTTGGTTGAACATTCTCAATATCAAAAATAGAATTAGTCAGATTCATCATTGTTTCTCAAGAAAATTGATTTGCAGAAAAGTAGTCCAAAGCCTAAAATTGCCCTGATAAGATGTGTATGACACAATTATATCTTCCTCACTTCTGTGCTGTCACTTGGTTTCTCTTTTTATCTCTTTGGCAAAGCTGTGATGTCTTTCTCACTATCCAGATTCACCTCAAAATGGCAGCTACATTCCCTTCCTCTGCTTTTATAAAGGCTATGAGAGTCGCTCCTGATTGGATGCTCTACACTATGTCATAGCAGCAAGACATTATGGGCAAATCTGCTTGGCTGTGCATGAGGTCTTTTAATCTTTCTCTGATACAATGTATAAAGTGGGAAATTCACTTGATTCAGCAAATTCAAAAGCACCCACATATTCAATTTGCATTCATTAATTCATTCATCTTTGTCTATATCATATCTTTTAAATCAGTCAAAAATCCAAGTTTGCAATTAGTCTCACTTTTCCTTAAGAAATTAGTTTTTTTCTTTAATAATCCTACATTGTCCACTTTGTAATTTTTTGTTGAAATCTCTTTTTTTTATTTTATATTATTTTTTCTTTACACAACAACATCTGTATCTAAGAAAATTAAGAAATAATAAAAATTACTCTGACTTATATGGGGTATTGTACTTGTCATGCTCTGTGATAATTGCAGGGAGATGGAGGATGGAGGAAAAGGTGGTCAATCGTGTTTTATGTGTTCTTTGTTTGCAGCTGTAATAACTTAGGGGTGTAATAAGTAACTATGGGGCTTCCTACCATCAGTATATGAAAGGTTTATTATTTTGTTCTACAATATTGTTTCTTTCATGCCATTCTTTGCTTTCTAATTGATCGGCATTGATTTCCTCTCCTTTTTTCCTTGCATCATCATGTCAGGTACATGGATGTTCGTGTTTATTTGTAATACTACCTGGGCATCTATTCAGTACTGGGAATTTGTAAAAGTCTACAGTCTAATGATGCCTGGTAACAATAACTCCTTGTTTCCCTTTAACTTTATTAAGAACATACTAGGAGTTGTAAAATCATGTAAAACCAATGTATATTGTATTAGAGGGAGCTGTGGGGGAGTTGAAATTGATCACTGTATTAAGGCTAGTGCTGTATTCATGTACTGATGGCGGTTCTGCTGCTGAAGTCCTTTGCTGATGCTGGCTTGGGTTCTGTATTCATGTACTGATGGTCAACCTAGTGCTGTATTCATTTATTGATGATGGGTATGACTAGAGTTGAGCAAATTTGATCTGGTCCCTGCTTATTAATAAGCTGCAGAGGAAACCCAGATACTTGGAGCGCACTGGCTGATCAGCTGTCGGGCGCCGCAGCTGCTTGTGTTGCAGCTGTATCACTGTCACAGCACATACATGGTGAGTCTGTGTGTTGGCTTGCCGAATAAGCAGTAATTGAACCAAATTCACTGAACTCTAGTTATGACTACCATCATACTTCACTATAGTATCACTTCACAACTGCCATACTTCAGTGTAGGCATTACCCAAATCATTGGTACAGATGCATCTACCCTTACCTTTGATTGAATTTAAATATAAAAGTTATCACAAAAAAACCCAATACTTTATTGCAAAATGCTAGCAAAATTATTTAAGTCTGCCATTCACATTAAAGCCACCAGGATGTCTCTTACTGTACAGGCACATATAACACATATATACTGTCATGCCAGTGGCTTGCATGGCTTGTAAGTTGTCCTGCTCACTGCTTGCACCACTCTGCTCCCCCCAGTGTCAGATCATCTAGTAGAGCAGCTTTGTGCAAACCTTACAGCTCTGCTACATCATCTTGTTGTCCAGGCAGTGTCCTCGAGTTGGGCCTGGTGTCTACCCTAATGTCCCATGCCTATCCCCACTATCAGAGGCTCTAGTGAAGACCAGATAGTCACTTAGTTATGCCCCTGCAGGGAAAGCACGGCCAGCGCAGTCGTCAAGCTTCTGCCCACTCCCGTCCTCACTCCCCTGGCCAACATGCTTTTTTACTACAAATAAAGAGCAGAATTTCTGCAAAAGACCAATGAGCGCCATCTGCTTTTCTTTGTAGGGTTTATGACACTGATTTCCTGGACTAGCACCCGGGGTCATAAGGCTAAGCAGCACAGGAATCAGCAGCACTGGCGGTGCCATCCGTATTTTTGCCTTATAGCCCAGTGGATAGATATATATATATATATATACACGCACACACACATATACACACACACACACTGCTCAAAACAAAGTAAAAGGGAACACTAATAGCACATCCTATATCTGAATGAATGAAATGTTCTCAGTGAATGCTTTGTTCTGTACAAAGTTGAATGCGCTGACAACAAAATCACACAAAAATCAACAATGGAAATCAAATTTATTAACCAGTGGAGGCCTGGATTTGGAATGATACTCAAAATCAAAGTGGAAAATCAAATTACAGGCTGATCCAACTTCAGTGGAAATGGCTCAAAACAAGGAAATGATGCTCAATAGTGTGTGTTTGGCCTACACGTGCCTGTGTGACCTCCCTACAACACCTGGGCATGCTCCTGATGAGGCGGTGGCTAGTCTCCTGAGGGATCTCCTCCCAGACCTGGACTAAAGCATCCGCCAACTCCTGGACAGTCTGTGGTGCAACATGACGTTGGTGGATGGTGAGAGACATGATGTCCCAGATGTGTTCAATTGGTTTTGGGTCTGGGGAACGGGCGGGCCAGTCGATAGCTTCAATGCCTTCATATTGCAGGAACTGCTGACGTACTCCAGCCACATGAGGTCTGGCACTGTCCTGCATTAGGAGGAACCCACAAGAAAATGGCGGATAGTCACAAGCTAAACAGATTCTAACAGCTCCTCCTGTTCCTCCTTGCACAAAGGCTGAGGTAGCGGTCCTGCTGCTGGGTTGTTGCCCTCCTACAGATCTCTCCTCGTCTCCTGGTGTACTGGCCTGTCTCCTGGTAGCGCCTCCACCCTCTAGACATTATGCAAGCCAATTTGCCACGGCTCGCATTGATGTGCCATTCTGGAAAAGCTGAACTACCTGAGCCACTTGTGTGGGTTGTAGAGTTCATCTCATGCTACCATGAGTGTGAAAGCACAGCCAACATTCGAAAGTGACCAAAACATCAGCCAGAAAGCATTGGTACTGAGATATGGTCTGTGGTGCCCACCTGCAGAACCACTCCTTTATTGAGGGTGTCTTGATAATTGCCAATAATTTTCATCTGTTGTCTATTCCATTTGCACAACAGAATGTGAAATTGATTGTCAAAAAGTGTTGCTACCTAAGTGAACAGTTTGATTTCACAGACGTTTGATTTACTTAAGCTATATTCTGTTGATTAAGTGTACCCTTTATTTGTTTGAGCAGGGTGTGTATATATATATATATATATATATATATATATATATATATATATATATATATATATATATATATATATATATATATTATTTTTTCATGTATATATATTTTTTTTCATAACAAAGACCATGTATATAATTCTGAGCATAGAATTCATAAGTACAATCTTACTTTGTATCTCAGGATATTTCATCATTAGAAGAAGACTCCATTGTAGAGTGGTTGAGGTTGTCTCCATCCCAGCAAAAAGCAGGTTGGTAATAATTACTATTAAATTTTCATTGTGGAAAAAAGGTGCAATTTCAGATTTTTCCTTAAAAATTTAAAACAAATACAAATCACAGAAAAAAGCAAATAGTTAAAAAAGGCAGTACATAATAATAAACATATGCACTAGGCACAAAGTTTTCAAGAAAATCCTCTGACGGTGATGGTATAGCAACTCAAGCACTAAAAAGTATTTGCTATTGCAGTCTTACAAAAGTTTTGACGTGCTTTCAGTTTTGATTGGTGGGGGACACTGATTGCTCAAATAAAGAACTAGAAATTCATGGCTGAGTGCCACTCTTCAAGACTTAGCCAAAATCAAATTTTGCCTGATCAGTCCTGTTTGTTTTTTGCCAGAAATTCGAATCATGGAGAAGAAGTAATTCTCTATAGATTTTATGTCCCTTATTATGCTCTGCGTATTTCGCTATACTCACCCTCTGGGGCCCCTCTTCTACTTACTGCATCTTCTGATCACCCGTTGCTCACATTGAAATCTTCAGTCTTCTCACGGCTGTGCAGAAACCTCTGGAACACAGTAACACCCAGAATTCCGGCTCTGTGAAAGAAGACCGAAGATTCCAAAGCAAACAGAGGTGGAATCAGAAGATGCAACGAGGACTTGATGGGTCGTAGGGGTAATCAATAAGGTGAATATAGTGATTCTTTAAACAAAAACAATCTCAATTATGACAATAGCAAATTTTTGTTAAATTCAATTAGAATTCAATTTCACTTGGATTTATTTGATCATCTCTGAGGAGAGGCTAATTAGAAAGTCTTGTCATTCTTGAAGGATAGGAGAGCATATGAGATACAAAAAGGACACAGCACTAAGATGATCCCTTCTGACCCTTTGTTTTAGAAAGAAATAGGTATTTCACGACAAGAGCCCCCACTGATGTAAACTGACACCTGTTAAACATTTTTTTTTTTAAATTCGGTGTAAAATGTTAAAGACTTGCAGATCTCTCGCCTTTGTAAATGTTTAAATTCAATCACTATTCTGAAGAGCTGACGTACAATACCTCTTGTTGCTTGACAAAAAAAGCATCTATCAGAGTCCTCTGATCGTTTACATCTAGCTGATCTTTGTGTTTTGCGAAGGTCACTGTAAAGAACTTTTCGATCTCTTCAGAATTTCTATTCATTTTTCTGTGACCTCCTGGTAACCAGCGAATCAGAGATGTGAAAGTGTTGTATAACTGCAGAAGACAAAAATAATGAAGTAGTTATTTCCCTAGAATCCCATCATATTCCTAGAGAGTTTTCGCTATGATTTATTTTAGCTAAACAATTTAAATGAGTAAATCTCCTGAAAATGTTTTCAAGAAGGTTTACTCAAACTGGTCAATCAAGTCCATATGAATACATAGTGGTGGGAAGGGGTTAGCAAAAAACAGAAAAAATGTAATATATATTTTATCTTTTTCTATATACACACACACACACACACACACACACACCTACCCTGCACCTCCGACTACCCAGCAAGCTTCCCCTGGTCTGTGTTGGAGATGCGGATGCGCTAGCTAAGCCTCACACGGCCACATGGACATGTTGCACATGATTTATGTCATGTGTACTACTTTACAGGAACTTGCAAATCAAATCCCCAAAATTTGAGAGTTTAACAAATCTGACATTTTTGGGGAAAATGTTCAACAACTTTGATTCACTACCACTAGACATTCACATGGCACGCAGTCTGAATTCCCCACAAATAAACAGACTTGGATGAATCCAACAGGTGTTATTATTTAACTAGGGAGGAAGAGGGATAGGCCATTTTGAAATTCAACATGTTTCTTCTTTCTTTCCCAAGAGGGCTGATGTTTTGGAAAAATTAGATGTACTAATATTTGGAGGGACAAGGCTGGTGTGTCCTGATCCTAAAGTGCCAACAAGACATTCCACCATGATCAGGGTACTTGGATACTAAGCTAGGACAGAAAACTAAATCATTGCCACAGAAGACTGGTCTTAAGATTCCTTTTTGCTCAAACCCAGTATGGGTTTATTCCACAATGATTATGAGCAGCTTAACTCCTGTGTGTCGACTTCTTGCACTCAACCAGAATTGATTTTGCACCACCAACATTTCCTTCCCGAAATCTCTGCTTTGAAAGCTACATCGGACGAAGATACTGTACTTTGCCATGTCTAGAAAAACCATAGAGAGCCGACACCACCCGCGGAATATGAATAAATCTCCTTGAGTTGTCAAAGTGACATGCTTTGCCGTGCCTGAATATGCGCTGTGGTTACTTTTTATATTGTCAATATGTTAGGTAATTCTCTTTTTGATTTTTCTTATTGTACAGCCAATGTGCTTTACATTACAGGTGCGGCACTCAATATAGTAAACTATGTGATGTGAGTCACAGTTTAAATATGAATCAATAGGGTGTATGAAGCTTTTTTCTGTTGTCTGCAAACTCAGATACATTACACTGATCTCTGGCAAACTTGTAAAATCCTTTACATAAGAGCCATGTGGGGGACAATCACCCACTCTTGCAAATTTATTCATGGCATGGTGGGAGGAAACTTTTATATTCACTCAAGATAATCCATTTTTCAAATATAGTATGGTATGGTCGCTATGTGGACGACCTTTTTGTATGGAGGGGAGAGTGTTGTGAATTGGATTATTTGGCTCCCTCTTGTGGTCACTAGCGACATGACACTTTGAGTTTCTTTCCCCAGCTTGGTACCCACCTGGCTCGTTAGTCCAGGGGTGTTGCTATTTAAGCTTCCTGGATTTTCAGTCTGGTGCCTGGCATCGTTGTAATCAGTTCCTTTCTGTTTCCTCCTGTCTGCTGGTCCTGGTTCTTGCAAAATAAGCTAAGTCCTGCTTCCTTGTTTTTTGGTTATTTGCATTGCTCTTATTTTTTGTCCAGCTTGCACTAAATGTGATTCCTGATTTTGCTGGAAGCTCTAGGGGGCTGATATTCTCCCCCCGGGCCGTTAGACGGTTCGGGGGTTCTTGAATATTCAGCGTGGAAATTTTGATAGGGTTTTTGCTGACCGTATAAGTCATCTTACTATATTCTGCTATTAGTCAGTGGGCCTCTCTTTGCTAAAAACCTAGTTCATTCTTACGTTTGTCTTTTCTTCTTACCTCACCGTTATTATTTGTTGGGGGCTTGTATCCAACTTTTGGGGTCTTTTCTCTGGAGGCAAGAAAGGTCTATCTTTTCCCTTCTAGGGTTAGTTAGTTCTCCGGCTGGCGCGAGACGTCTAGAACCAACGTAGGTACGTTCCCCGGCTGTTGCTATTTGTGGTGCTAGGATCAGGTATACGGTCAGCCTAGTTACCACTGCCCTATGAGCTGGTTTTTTGTGTTTGCAGACTTGGTAATAACTTCTGAGACCCTCTGCCATTGGGGTCATAACAGTATGCCAGGCCAAAGGTGAATGTTTAATGCATTGCAGAAGTGGGATAATAAGAAAGGAAATTCTGAGGTTTTTTTTTTTTCTCTTTCTTCCTCCCCTTTACCTCTGAGTGGCTTGAGCTTGCTGCAGACATGAATGTCCAGACTTTGATTACTAGTGTGGATCAGCTTGCTGCTCGTGTGCAGGGCATTCAAGATTTTGTTACCAGTAGTCCTATGTCTGAACCTAAAATACCTATTCCTGAACTGTTCTCTGGAGACCGATTTAAGTTTAGGAATTTCAGGAATAATTGTAAATTGTTTCTATCTCTGAGACCCCATTCGTCTGGAGACTCAGCTCAGCAAGTTAAAATTGTTATCTCTTTCTTGCGGGGCGACCCTCAGGATTGGGCCTTCTCGTTAGCGCCAGGAGATCCGGCATTGGCAAATATTGATGCATTTTTTCTGGCGCTCGGGTTGCTTTACGAGGAACCCAATCTTGAAATTCAGGCAGAAAAAGCCTTGCTGGCTATCTCTCAGGGCCAGGATGAAGCTGAAGTGTATTGCCAAAAATTTCGGAAATGGTCCGTGCTTACTCAGTGCAATGAGTGTGCTCTGGCCGCAAATTTCAGAAATGGCCTTTCTGAAGCCATTAAGAATGTGATGGTGGGTTTCTCCATTCCTACAAGTCTGAATGATTCCATGGCACTGGCTATTCAAATTGACCGGCGTTTGCGGGAGCGCAAAGCCGCTAATCCTCTGGTGGTGTTGTCTGAACAAACACCTGATTTAATGCAATGTGGTAGAATTCAGACTAGAAATGAACGGAAAAATCATAGACGTCAGAATGGGTTGTGTTTTTACTGTGGTGATTCTACACATGTTATATCAGCATGCTCTAAACGCCTAAGAAGGGTTGTTAGTTCTGTCGCCATTGGTAATTTGCAACCTAAATTTATTTTGTCTGTGACTTTAATTTGCTCATTGTCTTCCTACCCTGTTATGGCGTTTGTGGATTCAGGAGCTGCCCTGAGTCTTATGGATCTGTCATTTGCCAAGCGCTGTGGTTTTGTTCTTGAGCCGTTGGTAAATCCTATCCCTCTTAGAGGTATTGATGCTACGCCATTGGCGGAATATAAGCCACAGTTTTGGACACAGGTAACCATGTGCATGACTCCTGAACATCGGGAGGTGATTCGTTTTCTTGTTCTGCATAAAATGCATGATTTGGTTGTTTTGGGTCTGCCATGGTTACAGAACCATAATCCAGTCTTGGATTTGAAGGCAATGTCTGTGTCAAGTTGGGGCTGTCAGGGAATTCATGGTGATTCCCCGCCGGTGTCTATTGCTTCCTCTACTCTTTCGGAAGTTCCTGAGTATTTGTCTGATTATCAGGATGTATTCAGCGAGTCCAGGTCCAGTGCTCTTCCTCCTCATAGGGACTGTGACTGCGCTATAGATTTGATTCCAGGTAGTAAATTTCCTAAGGGAAGATTATTTAATCTGTCTGTACCTGAGCATACCGCAATGCGTTCGTATATCAAGGAGTCTCTGGAGAAGGGGCATATCCGTCCATTCTCTTCCCCTCTTGGTGCGGGATTCTTTTTTGTGGCCAAGAAGGACGGATCTTTGAGACCTTGTATAGACTATCGGCTTCTGAATAAAATCACTGTTAAATTTCAGTATCCTTTGCCTCTGTTGTCGGACTTGTTTGCCCGGATTAAGGGTGCCAAGTGGTTCACCAAGATAGATCTTCGTGGTGCGTACAACCTTGTGCGCATTAAGCAAGGAGATGAATGGAAAACTGCATTTAATATGCCCGAAGGTCATTTTGAGTACTTGGTGATGCCTTTTGGGCTCTCTAATGCTCCTTCAGTGTTTCAGTCCTTTATGCATGATATCTTCCGGAAGTATCTGGATAAATTTATGATTGTTTATCTGGATGATATTCTGGTTTTTTCTGATGATTGGGACTCCCATGTAAAGCAGGTCAGGATGGTGTTTCAGGTTTTGCGTGAGAATGCTTTGTTTGTTAAGGGCTCAAAGTGTCTTTTTGGAGTACAGAAGGTTCCCTTTTTGGGTTTTATTTTTTCCCCTTCTGCGGTGGAGATGGACCCAGTCAAGGTCCGAGCTATTCATGATTGGACTCAACCCACGTCAGTTAAGAGTCTTCAGAAGTTCTTGGGTTTTGCTAACTTCTACCGTCGTTTTATCGCTAACTTTTCAAGCGTTGTTAAACATTTGACGGATATGACCAAGAAAGGTTCTGATGTTGCTAACTGGGCTCCTGCAGCCGTGGAAGCTTTCCAAGAGCTGAAGCGCCGGTTTACTTCGGCGCCTGTTTTGTGCCAGCCTGATGTCTCACTTCCCTTTCAGGTTGAAGTGGATGCTTCTGAGATCGGGGCAGGGGCCGTTTTGTCGCAGAGAGGCCCTGGTTGCTCTGTAATGAGACCATGTGCTTTTTTTTCTAGGAAGTTTTCGCCTGCTGAGCGGAATTATGATGTTGGCAATCGGGAGTTGTTGGCCATGAAGTGGGCATTTGAGGAGTGGCGTCATTGGCTCGAGGGTGCTAAGCATCGTGTGGTGGTCTTGACTGATCACAAAAATCTGATGTATCTCGAGTCTGCTAAACGCCTGAATCCTAGACAGGCCCGTTGGTCATTGTTTTTCTCCCGTTTTGACTTTGTGGTCTCGTATTTACCAGGTTCAAAGAATGTGAAGGCTGATGCTCTTTCAAGGAGCTTTGTGACTGACTCTCCTGGAGTCTCAGAGCCAGCTGGTATTCTTAAAGAGGGAGTAATCTTGTCAGCCATTTCTCCGGATTTGCGACGTGTGTTGCAGAGATTTCAGGCTGGTAGACCTGACTCTTGTCCACCTGACAGACTGTTTGTTCCTGATAAATGGACCAGCAGAGTCATTTCCGAGGTTCATTCCTTGGTGTTGGCAGGGCATCCGGGGATTTTTGGCACCAGAGATTTGGTGGCTAGGTCCTTTTGGTGGCCTTCCTTGTCACGGGATGTGCGGTCATTTGTGCAGTCCTGTGGGACTTGTGCTCGAGCTAAGCCTTGCTGTTCTCGTGCCAGCGGGTTGCTCTTGCCCTTGCCTGTCCCGAAGAGGCCTTGGACACACATTTCCATGGATTTCATTTCAGATCTTCCGGTGTCTCAGGGAATGTCTGTCATCTGGGTGGTATGTGATCGCTTTTCCAAGATGGTCCATTTGGTGTCTTTGCCTAAGCTGCCTTCCTCTTCCGATCTGGTTCCTTTGTTCTTTCAGAATGTGGTCCGTTTGCACGGCATTCCTGAGAATATCGTGTCTGACAGAGGATCCCAGTTTGTTTCCAGGTTCTGGCGATCCTTTGTGCTAAGATGGGCATTGATTTGTCGTTTTCGTCTGCCTTTCATCCTCAGACTAATGGCCAAACGGAGCGAACAAATCAGACTCTGGAGGCTTATTTGAGGTGCTTTGTTTCTGCAGATCAGGATGATTGGGTGACCTTCTTGCCATTGGCTGAGTTTGCCATTAATAATCGGGCTAGTTCCGCTACTTTGGTTTCGCCATTTTTCTGCAACTCTGGTTTTCATCCTCGTTTTTCCTCGGGACATGTTGAGCCCTCTGACTGTCCTGGGGTGGATTCTGTGGTGGATAGGTTGCAGCGGATCTGGAATCATGTGGTGGACAACTTAAAGTTGTCACAGGAGAAGGCTCAGCGTTTTGCCAACCGTCGCCGCGGTGTGGGTCCCCGACTTCGTGTTGGGGATTTGGTGTGGCTGTCTTCTCGGTTTATTCCTATGAAGGTCTCCTCTCCTAAATTTAAGCCTCGCTTCATCAGTCCTTATAAGATTTTGGAAATCCTTAATCCAGTGTCCTTTCGCTTGGATCTTCCGGTGTCGTTTGCCATTCACAACGTGTTCCATAGGTCTTTGTTGCGGCGCTACGTTGTGCCTGTGGTTCCTTCTGTTGAGCCTCCTGCTCCAGTGTTGGTTGAGGGAGAGTTGGAATACGTGGTGGAGAAGATCTTGGATTCTCATCTCTCCAGATGGAGGCTTCAGTATCTGGTCAAGTGGAAGGGCTATGGTCAGGAGGATAATTCCTGGGTGGTCGCCTCTGATGTTCATGCGGCCGATTTGGTTCGTGCCTTTCACGCTGCTCATCCTGATCGTCCTGGTGGTGTTGGTGAGGGTTCGGTGACCCCTCCTTAAGGGGGGGGTACTGTTGTGAATTGGATTATTTGGCTCCCTCTTGTGGTCACTAGCGACATGACACTTTCCCCAGCTTGGTACCCACCTGGCTCGTTAGTCCAGGGGTGTTGCTATTTAAGCTTCCTGGATTTTCAGTCTGGTGCCTGGCATCGTTGTAATCAGTTCCTTTCTGTTTCCTCCTGTCTGCTGGTCCTGGTTCTTGCAAAATAAGCTAAGTCCTGCTTCCTTGTTTTTTGGTTATTTGCATTGCTCTTATTTTTTGTCCAGCTTGCACTAAATGTGATTCCTGATTTTGCTGGAAGCTCTAGGGGGCTGATATTCTCCCCCCGGGCCGTTAGACGGTTCGGGGGTTCTTGAATATTCAGCGTGGAAATTTTGATAGGGTTTTTGCTGACCGTATAAGTCATCTTACTATATTCTGCTATTAGTCAGTGGGCCTCTCTTTGCTAAAAACCTAGTTCATTCTTACGTTTGTCTTTTCTTCTTACCTCACCGTTATTATTTGTTGGGGGCTTGTATCCAACTTTTGGGGTCTTTTCTCTGGAGGCAAGAAAGGTCTATCTTTTCCCTTCTAGGGTTAGTTAGTTCTCCGGCTGGCGCGAGACGTCTAGAACCAACGTAGGTACGTTCCCCGGCTGCTGCTATTTGTGGTGCTAGGATCAGGTATACGGTCAGCCTAGTTACCACTGCCCTATGAGCTGGTTTTTTGTGTTTGCAGACTTGGTAATAACTTCTGAGACCCTCTGCCATTGGGGTCATAACAGGAGAGGTCCAAATAGTGCCAACCTTTCAGAACTATTTGAAGAATAACTATAATCTAAATTTCATACTTTAAGGATTCTACAAGGGTGCCGAAGAATGGTGTAATGTATAGGAGTTAGCAGACAGCAGTAAAAAACTTATCTCCCCCAAGGCTCCATCCACACTATCTATTCATTTATAAACTGTGACTCAGTCACATCACATAGCTTATTGTATAGAGTATAACAAAAAAAACCCTGACCAGCACCTCCATACAATGTGAACAGGTGCAAGCTGCAATGACTGCACAATATACAAAAAGGAAAGCACAGCAGCACTCTATAAAGGCCAAAGTATATGCAAACACTGAATACAGGAGATATAGAATAAATTGTTGCTAAATAAAATGTACATACAAAAATGAACGTTCTTAGAGCATAAATGTGCCAATTCATGTGTGCCCATCAACCATACCAAGGCGATGCTTCTCTGATGGGTAACTACTCATACTTATCAAACATGCCTCTCCTGGGCTACAAGCCTACATTTTAAATGGACAGGTGTAAACCATGACTAATTAAAATAACCCTTGGGCTGATGGGAGGAGTATATTTTATTTAGCAACAATGTATTCCAGATCTTCTGTATTCAGTGTTTGCATATACTTTGTCCTTTATAGAGAGCTGTTGTGCATTCCTGTTTGTTTACTGTATTTAGTGCTATGCCTGTAATGTGAAGCACATTGGCTGTACAATAACAAAAATCAAAAATAGAATTGCAGAACATATTGTTAATATAAAAAGTAATAACAGCACATATTCAGGTGCAGCAAAGAATTTCACTTTGAAACATCAAGGAGATTTATTACATATTTCTTTCTTTGGAGTGGAGAAAGTGAAGAATCCAATCCGTGGAAGAAATTGGCAAAAATAATTAACCCTTTGAGAAGCGTATTGGATTCTTCAATTAGACAATTAGACACAAAATACCCAAAAAGGCATGAAATATAAAAAAAGATTTATATGATATATTCTGAACAAATTAGAAACAATACTAACGCATTATATATATATATATTAGATTATTTAGCGGTGATCAATCATTAAATAAATAGATACAGTATTTTGTGGTGTCTTGCTGTTATTTACAACTAAGGTTTCACAGTCACACACCTTATCTGCATAAATTAGACTAATCATCAATTACCTTGCGATTGGATTTCATCATATATAATATAATGCTAGGAGTGTCACTCTGTCCGAAGCCTTCATAGACTGCGCAAGCACGAAGCGCCTGCACAGTCTGGACCCGACAGAGTTATGCAACTGGGGATGAGGATTGTGGCCCAGGAGATTGCGGTAGAGATCGCGGTATGCATAAGCACTGAACGCATACTGTGATCTATGGCACAGTGTCCCGGCCCCGCAGACAGAGCACCCTGCGAGAAACGCTGTGACCCGGGAGGAGGGAAGTGTGTGGGTGGAGTATGGGCGGTGACTGTGTGTCTGTGTGTGCGGGGCTTTGTGTGTGTGTGTGTGTGTGTGTGTGTGTGTGTGTGTAGGCATCGTCCGATTGGACAACAAGTCCCATCCGGCTATGCCTGCTACAGTGACAGTGATTGACACATTAGCCAATGATAGGACAGTAGTAGTCCCATTATCCACATCCGGCTAATGGGTTGAATGTGAAAAAAAACACACATATAGTACATATATAGTTCATACTCACCATCTACAGCTAATCCCCAAAGACCTCGCTCACCTGAAAAAGTTAACATAATAAACCAACAATATACTCCCTATGTCCACCTTAATCCAATTAATACGATTGTCCCACGATGATCTCTCATGGAGAGCTGTAACATCAGATGATGCAGCCGCTCTCCTGGGGCCCCAGGATACAATGACGAAAGGTATCCTTCCACACTATCCCTCCACCGCTGTGAGTACAGTTCAGTTCATACGATCACTTGCGGCAAAGCTGCACGGAAAAATTACCACGCAGCATTGCCATAAAGTGAAACAATGAACTAAAGTAACCTCTTCAGTGATGAACTGCAGGAGCCATTGTCTCCTGTCAGTGTGTCACTGAAGGTCTATAGAGCTGTCACATCCCCTGATGTGACAGCTCTATAGGGGAGATCCTCATGGGACACTCACAATTAATTGGACTTCGTCGGACAGGGAGAATACGGTTGGTTTATTATTTTTTTATTTTTTGCAGGTGATCGAGGACATTGCAGGAATTTGACGTGGTTGTAAGTATGGTGAAATTAAGAATATTAAAATACTTTTCTCTGGCGGTCTTTTTTAAACTCTTTCACTACTATAGGATTAGTAATGGATAGGTGTCATATTGACGTCTCCCCATTACTAACCGGGCATAATGTCACCTTACAATACAAAGGTGACATTAACTCCTTATTACCCCATATGCCACCGCTACAGGGCAGTGGTAAGAGAGAGGATAAGTGCTGGAATTGGCACATCACACAGATGCACCATTTCTGGGGTGGCTGGGAACTGGTTTTTGTAGCCGGGGGGGTGCCAATATCCATTGCCCCTTCCTAGGCTATGAATATCAGCTCTCAGCTGTCTGCATAGCCTTTCTGGCTATAAAATATAGGGGGACTGTTGTGAATTGAACTTTTTGGCTCCCTCTTGTGGTCACTAGCGACATGACACTTTGATTTTCTTTCCCCAGCTTGGTACCCACCTGGTTCGTTAGTCCAGGGGTGTTGCTATTTAAACTCCCTGGATTCTCAGTCTGGTGCCTGGCATCGTTGTAATCAGTTCCTTTCTGTTTGCTCCTGTCTGCTGGTCCTGGTTCTTTGCAAAATAAGCTAAGTCCTGCTTCCTTGTTTTTTGGTTATTTGCATTGCTCTTATTTTTGTCCAGCTTATACTAAATGTGATTCCTGATATTGCTGGAAGCTCTAGGGGGCTGATATTCTCCCCCCGTGCCGTTAGACGGTTCGGGGGTTCTTGAATATTCAGCGTGGAAATTTTGATAGGGTTTTTGCTGACCGTATAAGTCATCTTCCTATATTCTGCTATTAGTCAGTGGGCCTCTCTTTGCTAAAACCTAGTTCATTCTTATGTTTGTCTTTTCTTCTTACCTCACCGTTATTATTTGTTGGGGGCTTGTATCCAACTTTTCTCTGGAAGCAAGAAAGGTCTATTGTTTCCCTTATAGGGTTAGTTAGTTCTCCGGCTGGCGCGAGACGTCTAGAATCAACGTAGGTACGTTCCCCGGCTACTGCTATTTGTTGTGCTAGGATCAGTTATACGGTCAGCCTAGTTACCACTGCCCTATGAGCTGGTTTTTTGTGTGTGCAGACTTGGTAATAACTTCTGAGACCCTCTGCCATTGGGGTCATAACAGGGGACCCCATGTCTTTTTTTGGGGGGTTCCCCATTTGAATAGCCAGTAAAGGCTATGTAGACAGATGCGGGCTGATATTCATAGCCTGGGAAGGGGCCATGGGTATTAACCCCTTCCCAGGCTACAAATATTGGCACCTGGCCGTCTGCTTTCCCCCACGCCATTTTTTTCCCCATTTTTTTTTCAAAATTTAACATATTCTTCATTAATAAACATTGGCCTTGCCATTATATATCTATGGATATATCTATCTATCGATATATTTATAGATATATCTATTGATAGAGAGATATATCTATAGAGAGATATATCTATGTATATATAGATACTAGCTATTGCACCCGTTCTACGCCCGGGTGGCGAGCATTTATATTGGTATATGGTCTCCATCCTGGTATGTGTTGCTTCCATCCTGCGCCCTAATCTTGTCATGTGCTGCTGCCATCCTGCTCCCCCATTCCGTCACGTGGTGCTCCCATCCTGCGCTCCCATTCTGTCATGTGCTGCTGCCATCCTACCCACGGTTCTGTCATGTGCTGCTCACATCCTGTGCCCCCATGCTCCCATGCACTGCTCCCATCCTGCGCCCCCGTTCTGTCATGTGCTGCTGCCATCCTGCACCCCTGTTCTGTCATGTGCTGCACTATTCTGTCATGTGCTGCTCCCATCCTGCGCCACAGTTCTGTAATGTGCTGCTCCCATCCTGCGCAACCATTCTGTAATTTGCTGCTCCCATCCATATGCCCCATACGCTGCTCCATAAAGGTTGATGGCCCCCATAAGATGCTCCATAGTATATGCCTCATATGCTGCTCCATTATGGTTGATGGCCCCCATAAGATGCTCCATAGTATGTGACTCATATGCTGCTCCATTACGGTTGATGGCCCCCATAAGATGCTCCATAGTATATGCCTCATATGCTGCTCCATTGTGGTTGATGGCCCCCATAATATGCTCCATAGTATATGCCTCATATGCTGCTCCATTGGGGTTGATGGCCCCCATAAGATGCTCCATAGTATATTCCTCACATGCTGCTCCATTGTGGTTGATGGCCCCCATAAGATGCTCCATAGTATGTGCCTCATATGCTGCTCCATTATGGTTGATGGCCCCCATAAGATGCTCCATAGTTTATGCCTCATATGCTGCTCCATTATGGTTGATGGCCCCCATAAATGCTACATAGTATTATATGCCCTGTATGCTGCTGCAATAAAAAATAACATAGTCACTTATCGTCGCTGGGCGCCGAGTGCTGGGGGGCCTGAGCAGGCGGGGACACCGGCGCGCTGTGGGGGTCAGGTGCTGGAGTCGCCGCTAGCTCAGGCCCCCGACACTTGCTATAGTCACCTGGCCCTGATCAAGTGCTGCGCGCCGCTCCTTCTTCCGGGTCCTCTGGCTGTGACTGTTCAGTCAGAGGGCGGCGTGCATTAAGCGCGTCATCGCACCCTCTGAACTGAACGTCACAGGCAGAGGATGTGGAGGACGGAGCAGCGCGCATCACTGGAACGGGACAGGTGAATAAAGCATACTCACCCTCCTGGCACGTCCCTGCTTCTCCATTGGAGATCGTGGTGTGCGTTCAGAGCTTACGCACACCGCTATCTCCTGGGCTGCGTCACTCTGTGGGGTCCAGACTGCGCCAGTGCTTGCGCAGTCTATAAAGGCTTTGGACAGAGTGACGCTCCCAGCGTTATATTATAGATATCTATAGATCTATCTATCTCATTCCTTCTATCTATCCCACATCTATCTAGCTATCTATCGAACTATTTAACTATAGATAGAAGGAATGAGATAGATAGATGATAAATAGACTTATAGATAGATCCATAGATAGATAGATAGATGGAATGAGATAGATAGATGATAAATAGACCTATAGATAGATAGATACATATTATCTATAGATCTATCTAACCCATATCTATCTATCTATCCATCCATCCATCTATGTGTAATGGAGTGTGGGTTGGACAAATGTAAAAGGAGGTTGGAAAATAAATTACATCGCCATTTTTTTTGTTAAATAATAGATCTTTATTTAGCTTTCAAAAACACATACAAAAACGCATTAAAAATGCACCAAAAATGGGCTGATTTTTAACTGCGTTTTCTGCCAAGAGATGCGGATTCAGTGCGGAAAAATCCACAGGCAAATCCGCAACATGTGCACATACCCTACAAGTTCCTTTCCGTGCGAGAGCCCCTGGAGTGGCTGCTGTCCGCCTACAGGAACAAGTTCGGGGAGATCAAGGAGTACCAGCAGCTGTACAGCCTGGAGATAGTGCGCCGTACCTCCAGCAGCCGCCCACTGCCGCATCCAAGTGGGACGACGTCACCTTCTCCAAGTTCCTGCAGTACCTGCTGTACGAGGATGAGGAGAAGATGAACGAGCTCTGGATGCCCATCTATCAGGTGTGCTAGCACATGACAAGATTATGGCGCAGGATGGAAGCAGCACATACCAGGATGGAGACTATATACCAATATAAATGCTCGCCACCCGGGTGCAGAACAGGTTCATTAGCTAATAAAATTATGTGTGTGTGTGTGTGTGTGTGTGTGTGTGTGTGTGTGTGTGTGTGTGTGTGTGTGTGTGTATAATCCCGCCCCCCACCACATTACCACACATAATCCCACCCCCCCCACCACATTACCACACATAATCCCACCCTCCACCACATTACCAAACATAATCCTGCCCCCCACCACATTACCACACACAATCCCGCCCCCCCACCATATTACCACACATAATCCTGCCCCCCACCACATTACCACACATAATCCCACCCCCACCACATTACCACACACAATCCCGCCCCCCCACCATATTACCACACATAATCCTGCCCCCCACCACATTACCACACATAATCCCACCCCCCACCACATTACCACACACAATCCCGCCCCCCCACCATATTACCACACATAATTCCGCCCCCCACATTACCACACGACTCTCCGCCCCCACGCACTACCACACGAGGCTCCGCCCCCACACATTACCACACGAGGCTCCGTCTCCCCACATTACCACACGAGGCTCCGTACCCACACATTACCACACGAATCCAGTTTGCTTTTGATTTTACACTGTGAATAAAATGTATTAGTATTATTCTGATTTTTAATTATTATTGTTATTAACTTCATTTTAAGTTAATTTACCACCTGCGTAAACGCCATTGAATGTTGTCATTATTTACTTTAGTTTAATCACTTGCAGCGTTAATTAGATAGCAATGAGCGTGCCGAGCGTTAGCTGGCTGGAAACAGCTAGTATTATATATCACACACACACAAAAAGCTCTGGCAAAAATTAAGAGGCCACTGCAGAATATTCAGTTTGTCTGATTTTTCTCTTTATAGGTATATTTTTTAGTAAAATGTAAATTTTTCTTTAATTCTATAAACTTCTGAAAACAATGTCTCCGAATTTCCAAGCAATAAATGTTGTATTTTTTTTCTGAAAAGGAGAAATGGTCAAAATGAAAAAAAAAAAAACAGTGCTTTCAGACCTCAAATAATGCAAAGAAGACAAGTTCATGATCATTTAGAAACAACAATACTAATGTTTTAACTCAGGAAGAGTTCAGAAATCAATATTGTGTGGAATAACCATGATTATTAATCACAGCTTTCATGCGTCTTGGCATGCTTTCCACCAGTCTTACTCACTGCTTCTGGCACAAAAATGTAAGCAGTTCTTTGTTTGATAGCTTGTGACTATCCATCATCCTCTTATAACATTCTAGTGGTTTTCAATGGGGTTCAGGTCTGGAGATTGGGCTGCCTATGACAGGGTTTTCATGTGGTGGTCTATATATAGCTGTATTTTGTATATTGCATAATATATATATATATACACACACACATACATACACACATACAGTACATTCATACACTTACTGATCTTCCACTATAAATCCTGATGTGCACACGTGTGGTTTTGTTTTTAAAGCCTTTTAATATTTTGTTAATCTAATAAATCTAACTTTTATGTTACCAGGATGGCAGTGCTGGAATTTACTAGTCCTCCCTCCTTCATGGTTTACATTTGGCCATAATCGCCAGCAGAATTATCACCCTTCCAGAAAGATACCAACCGGGACACCACACTACAACACAGCGGTGAAGTAAGCTGGCTTCACTCAACTACAAGGCCTACCCATTCACCAATAGTGGTGCCGTTTTTTGTTTTTTTTTTAAGACTTTGTAAAAGCTTCTTGTGACCAAGATCAATATTGTTAGCCCATTCATCCTGCATATTTATATTACAGTGATAATGAATTGACAAGACTATGGATAAAATACAAGAACTTACTAAGACCATTGGGTTTTCCGCCAGTCTTATGTTCTCATTGGTCAAACTCATTAGCCTTAAAAACGCCTGATCGTCATAGTCAAAGCGATGACCCAATATTATGGAAACAATTATATTCGCGACGGCTGCATTCATTATCAATGTGCTCTCGAATGGTTTTCCTGGAAATTTTAGAGAGAAAATATATAGTGTAAAATATAACAAATAATTTACTCTCAATTTTAATCAAAGTATTTTTGAAGCCTATAGACCTTTTGCAAATCCACACACTTCTCACTCTACACTTTGAAGAAAGCCAAGCAGAGGTGGCACAGTGGTCAGATGAGCACATCTGCTCACTCACTTGAGGAACCAGTATGGTCTTGAGGTCTCACTCCCCCCACCACCAATTAAAACTTCAGATAGCGCCCTTATCTCCTGAAAAACAAAAAACTGTTGCACTTTATTATTCAACTACTTCAGCTTTTTCTTCCTGGACATGAACTCTTGGGGTAGAGTAGAGAGGTCATAATACACATTAGACTGTCATTCAAAGCGTTGGATACTGCCTACTTTAGCCTCTTTGGAGGCTCAGGTACATCCATACATTAAATAAAACAGCCCAATGTAAAGTTATAACCAGGATCTAATCTGGATGAGCTGAAGGAGGTTGTGAAGGAAACAAAGAGGCTAAAGGTGAACAGGAAATGAAAGTGTGGGAACAGACAATCAGGACTAGTTAAAGGAAGAGGGTGCCTATGTTACCTACCAGAGCCTATAATTTCTGGCAGTGCATCTCACCGTGTAGAAAGAGAACTTGCTACCGGCAATATGCATGGCATATGGGAAGCAATCGTTTTGTCCCCATATATTTTGTATTGGTCATTATGAATGGACCTTTAAATGAGTGCAGATTGACTAGTTCTCATTATACAGATACTGTATATTCCCTTATAAATCCACTTTTCCTCATTTACAGTTCTTTTACTATAAGTTTTAGTATTAAAGCTGCACTCATCCATAAACGTTTTTATCCTCTTAATATATTGCAATCATAATAAATAGCACTATGTACTGACAATTGCTCATTTACTTTTCTACCCAGTTAATTCTTCTCTTTTCTATCCTCTATGTAATGATGGGGAATCAGGGACCACCTTGATATATTCTTATGATTCACACATATGCAGAATATGCCCGGACAAGCCTTGATGAACGAAATGAAATGAAAATGTGTCTAAAATAAGACAGCCCAGTAAGGTACGAAAACTTAGCACTCTGCCAACTGTCAAAAATTTGCACATATGTTCTATGCCCCAATTACATGTTACCTTATAAATAGTGTTGAGCGATACCTTCCGATATTTGAAAGTATCGGTATCGGATTGGATCGGCCGATATCCAAAAAAATATCGGATATTGCCAATACCGATACCAATACAAGTCAATGGGACACAAATATCGGAAGTGATCCTGGATGGTTCCCAGGGTGTGAAGGAGAGGAAACTCTCCTTCAGGCCCTGGGATCCATATTCATGTAAAAAATAAAGAATAAAAATAAAAAATATGGATATTCTCACCCACCGATGTCCCCTGGCTCGTGCAACCGGCAGCCTCTGTTCCCAAGAATGCAGAGAGTGAAGGACCTTCGATGACGTCACGGTCATGTGAGCGGTCACGAGCGGTCACGCAACCAATCACAATACCGCGACGTCATCGCAGGTCCTACACTCAGTGCATTCTTAGGAACGGAGGCTGCCGGTTGCACGAGCCAGGGGACATCGGTGGGTGAGAATATCCATATTTTTTATTTTTATTCTTTATTTTTTACATGAATATAGATCCCGATTTCCGATATCACAAAAATATCGGAACTCGGGATCGGAATTTCGATACAGCGAGTATCGGCCGATACCCGATATTTGCAGTATCGAAATGCTCAACACTACCTATAAACAAAATTTTCTGTTTTTGCTTAGTTGATAAGTTGTTGAAGTTTCAAATTTTTGGCTACGTGCCAGCAAACTTTTTTCTCTTTTCTAGGTTTTTTAATCCAGCTACTCTCCAGCACTGAGGTAGTGGATTCAAAAGGGGGGAGGAGTACTAATAAATTACTAGTACTAGTAAATTACTGTGTTTTTAAACTTGTATAGCCCTTATGGCTCAAGAAACTGCAGATTTGTCACATGTCTCTCGTGTACCTCTCAATCCAGATGTTGAGCTTTTTGTAGATGGAGGAAGGAGCATCGGAAAGGACAGACGGCTCTACGCTAGGTTTGTGGAAGGTGGGACAGCGGGTGTGTTTGCCAAGATCTTTGTGCTCTGTGACGACCCAAGTGGCTCACAATCCAATGCACCTGTCCAAGGATATATGTGCCATGGTAGATGAGAGGGTCACTCACAATTTCATAATGCTCCCTTTTGGATTCTACTCAGGCATGTACCCCATTGCACAACACAGGTAGTATAAGCATTGCACCACAGACACATGCCCAAGCCTCTCTACCCATTTCAATGACTGCAAATTGACTCACGGTTCTCTCACCACAGCTACACCTGTACCACTTGAGGGAGACCCTGCTTGGAATCATGCAAGCCGGTGTATGGTCCGGGAGTGGAAGAATGTTAATCCTGCTCCTGATATTGTTGATGGCCTCATCTCAAGAAGGACGGATACCAATGCTAACTAAAAATGCCTCAGGGATACCAACACTGTGGTTTGACGCCTCTGAGAAATCTGTGACTTTTAGATTTGACTTTCGTAAAATAGTGAAATGTCAATGGAATCTTAAATTTGGGAAAAAGAGCAGTAACCCCAGTTATACATTTTTAACAACAGTCAAAGGGTCTGTGGTGTATATCTGTGTAACCAGGCCAGGGAATGAGAATTGTGCTTCATGGTCTGATGCAGCCTGGAATACGGGAAACCCATGGGGATATGAGCCAGAGGAAGCTAAGACCCGCCTTAGCCCAAAAGGACAGCCTCTTCTCAACAGGGTGTATATCACAACGATGGGGGGCAGATGGGACTGTAAAATAGGGGATTATGATTGGGGATCATCCTACAACCCTATCCTCATGATTATAAATGATCCCTCTCCAGGAGATGAAGGTCTTTATGTACTGGGACTGCATTCCTCGGGTAAAAGGGCTGTTTGGACAATTTTGGCTAAGGGCTTTCCCTCAACAAGAGAGTGGGAACGAGGAAAAGGAGCCCCAAGGAACAGCAGTAGGAAGGCCAAAATTCAACATGTTTAGGGAAGTGAGCTACGAGGAGAAGGTAGACATAGAAAAAGGCTACACTGAAAGGAATGAGTGGCTCTTGTGGATGAGATTTACCGCCGGGCAGCATAATAAGTCTAACTGTATTGCATGTGCTACTGCCAGACCTCACTTAGGGACAATTCCTCTCAGGTCTTCAGAACCAGACCAAACAGACTTGCAATGCATTTTGGCCTTGTATGATGCTGCATATGACCGCTCTAACAATGCTCTGTGTTACGCTCTTTCAGCTTTGTATCCACATGTGAAGACTGATCAGGTACCCCCTAGAGTTTTTGCATATCCAGGAAATTACACCTGTTTTCAGAGACAGGGGACGGGAGCAGAAAAAAAAATCAGGAATAGTAGGAAACCTAACGTCAGAGTTCTGTGACACTGCCATCCCCATAGACCAAGATACGGGGGGGCTTCAGAGCTAATTGGTTTCAGGGACAGACTGCAGCAAGAAGTGATATTTGGTGGTTATGTGGAGATATGCAACTTAGAGCTAGATTGCCAGCAGATTGGGTTGGCACCTGTGCCCTAACACAGATACTCATGCCATTTCAGATAATTTCATCAGAAGAGATACAAAGGGGTAAACTGAATGCTGATACTCTAGGTAGACATAAGAGATCATCACCTGCTGGATCCTTTGATCCAAGGATTTACATAGACAGCATAGGGGTTCCCAGAGGGGTACCAGATGAATATAAAGCTAGGAACCAGATTGCAGCAGGGTTTGAATCAGCTTTCTTTTGGTGGTTTACACTTAACAAGAATGTGGACTGGATAAATTACATATATTATAATCAACAAAGGTTTATAAATTATACAAGAGATGCGATAAAAGGAATAGCAGAACAATTAGGCCCTATTTCCTTGATAACTTGGCAAAATAGAATGGCTTTAGATATGTTGCTAGCAGAAAAAGGAGGTGTTTGTAAAATGTTTGGCACTTACTGTTCTACTTTCATCCCAAACAACACAGCACCAGATGGGAGCATCACTAAAGCAGTGGAGGGTCTTACATCACTGTCTGAGGAGCTGGCAGAGAATTTGGGTATCAACAACCCCTTCACAGATTGGCTCGAGTCATGGTTCGGAAAATGGAGTCACCTGGTGTCCAGTCTCCTCATCTCTCTCGCAGTCGTCCCTGCAACACTTGTGGTCGCCGGATGCTGCTGCATACCTTGCATTAGAGTGCTCCTCCAGAGACTGATCGATGCGTCCATTACTAAGACTATGTACATGCAAATGAAACCCCGCAATTATGATTATGAACACATGATATGATTGAGAATAGGATATAATCTCCCCATCCTATGGGGGATTCGGCCGAAGAATTGACAAGAAAGTCCGACATTGGCATTAGGCCAGTGACAGCACCTGTAGGTCAGGGTTAGAGTCATATCCAATCTCAAAAGGGGGGACTGATGGGGAATCAGGGACCACCTTGATATATTCTTATGATTAACACATATGCAGAATATGCCCGGACAAGCCTTGTTTTGCTAAATCCATTCTGCTGACTATTGATTAAAGTTGTTGACAGGGTTAGTTTAATCAAGACAAGACTTAGGACCTCTCACACCATGTACCTGTTCACAGTTCTCTCCTTATAAAGGAATCAAACTGATGAATTAAGAATGATCTCATATGTAATAAACAGCTGATTTGCGCACAAACAATGTATACTGTTGTGAATTCTGCTCTTGGGTTCCCTCCGGTGGTTGTTGGTGGTAATATAGTTGTCCCTGGGTTGCAATCCTGGGCAGGTGTCCCTGCTGATTGCAGCTCTGACTGAGTATTTAGGTGTGCAGGATTCATTAGCCCTTGCCAGTTGTCCATTGTTCTTGGAGGTTTTGCATCTCTGTTTGGTTCCTCCTGCCCTGCTGCCAAATCAGCAAAGATAAGTGTCTGGTTTTTGTTTCTGCAGCACACATGCTGTGTGCTTTACAATTCAGTGCTATTCATTGTTTTTTCTTGTCCAGCTTAGACTGTTTGGATTTTTTTGGATTCTCAGGAGATGCAGATATACATTCCATGTCTTTAGTTAGATGGTGGAATTTTTGTATTATCTGCTGTTGATATTTTTAGGGTTTTAATACTGACCGCTTAGTATTCTGTCCTATCCTTTCCTATTTAGCTAGCGTGGCCTCTTTTGCTAAATCCTGGTTTCTGCCTGCGAGTGTCTTTCCTCTAATACTCACAGTCAATATTTGTGGGGGGCTGCCTATCCTTTGGGGTTCTGCTCTGAGGCAAGATAGAATTCCCATTTCTATCTATAGGGGTATTTAGTCCTCTGGCTGTGTCGAGGTTAGTGTTGAGCAATACCTTCCGATATCGGAAAGTATCGGTATTGGAAAGTATCAGCCAATACCGGCAACATATCGGATCTCGTCTATACCGATTGTTATGATCCCAATGGTAGAGGATCTCAGGGTTTTCAGCAAAGTCTGCAAACATAAAAAACCAGCTCATAGGGAGGTGGTAACTGAGCTGACCGCATACCTGATCCTAGCCCACAACTAATAGCAGCCGGGGAACATACCTACGTTGGTTCTAGACGTCTCGCGCCAGCCGGAGAACTAACTAACCCTTTCAGAGAAAATCAGACCTCACTTGCCTCAAGAGAAAGGTACCCCAAAGTAAAGACACGCCCCCAACAAATAATAACGGTGAGGTAAGAAGAAAGGACAAACGTAAGTATGAACTAGATTCAGCAAAGAGAGGCCCACTATATAATAGCAGAAATATAGAAAGCGGACTTATGCGGTCAGCGAAAAACCCTACAAAAATATCCACGCTGAATATCCAAGAACCCCCGCACCAACTAACGGTGTGGGGGGAGAATATCAGCCCCCTAAGAGCTTCCAGCAAAAACAAGAATCACATTATGAACAAGCTGGACAAAAAAACTGAACAATACAAATGAACAAAAATAAGAAAGCAGGACTTAGCTTATCTTGCAAAAATCAGGAGCAGTAGACAGGAGCAACCAGACAAGGACTGATTACATTGATGCCAGGCACTGGACTAAGAATCCAGGAAGTTTAAATAGGAACACCCAGGGTCTAACGAACCAGGTGACTACAAACCTGGGGAAAGAATATCCAAGTGCCATACCACTAGTGACCACAAGAGGGAGCCAAAAAGTATAGTTCACAACAACCGATACCCGATACCAATGCAAGTCAATGGGACGAAAATATCGGAATTAAAATAAACCCTTTCTTTCCTTGTAGGTTCATTCTACATGAAGGAAAACAACTAAGAATAATGTAGGATGTATTGGGGGAGGTGGCGGACACATTAAAGGCATAGAGGTTTAGCCCAATCAAATAGAATAGCAGGAATTTAATTTTTTTTTTTTAAGACGTTCGGAGTTACAAAGATATTGACTATGTTAAGATTTTTTTTATTTTGTCAGATATTGATGTTTCACTACTTCCACACCCTTCACCCTCTTTTTTACTTCTCCCACACTTTCTTCTTCATCATCATCAGCATCTTTGACATCAACTTCTTCACCTTATTCATCTTCTTCTTCATCTTCTACCTATAATTTTTTTGTTACATTGTTCATATTCTTTTTATTTAACTATTTTTCTTCTTCATATTCAAGTTCTTCATCAAATTCTTATTTGTGACAGGCATTCCCGTAGTTGTTATCTATAAAAGTTTGAAGATTACACCTTCCGTTCTGCCTGTCACAAAAGAGTTACATTTGTCCGCGTTCAGTTTGGCATGCAGCATCAGGATTTATCCAGGGGCACCACGAGGAGGAACGGACTCACCCCCATACATTGCTTAGTCTTCTTCTGCTTATAATTTAGATAATATCTTTTGCTCTGATATTTAGTGTTATGCTTAATGTTCTTCTGCTCTTTGTTCTGCAGCCTCTTGTTCTTCTGCTTCTCGGTCCCCCATGTCGTCGTCGTCTCCAGGGTCGTCGTCATCTCAGTGGTTGTCGTCTCTGGTGTCGTTGTCATCTTAGGGGTGGTCTTCCGGGTCATCGTCTTTAGGGTCTTTAACTTGGAAATGTAGCAGAAGGTACAAGAAGGCTGAGAAAATGCCGAGAAACAGCTGAGGGAACTGGAATTCGGATGGCTACCTGAAGGTCCAAGAGCCAATGGAACTACCGAGGACCAGCTGACGTTACTGGAACCCGGTTACTAAGAAGGAGGTACCCGTGCCTGAAAGCACTACCAAGGACCACCTGACGTTGGTGGAACTCGGATACCCAGAGGGAGGCACCTAAGCCAAAGGCTCTGCCCGGAACCAGCTGATGGTACTGGAACCAGGATGGGGACCTATTCAAGCTTGTCTTCTTAGAGCCCCAACTAGTGGGGTTGGAGCAAAGGGTCAGCAGGGGGAGCAGAGTGTAGGCCGAAGCCTGCACTGGAGGCATTTGGAGGTCTGTGGTGTCTGCGTGGCATTTGCAGGACACGATGCCGGCTACACAGCAGGGGAACAGCTGGCGTTGCTGAACCCCACTGACACATTGGCGGGTGTTTTTCTCTGTGCAGCTAGCACTTCTGGGCGCCAACTGGAGGTGTTGCCATCCATCCGACAGCGGCTTCAATTTGGTCTTCACGCAGCAGCAGTGTACGGCGCTCTCCTACAAAGCTGCGCATGAAGGACTGTTCCCTGCTGAAACTGGGTAATGAGTCACCGGTGGCCGAAGCAGGCACAGAATCCCCACGTCCTCTCCATGCTCCGCCCACTTGCCTTACTCCCTGCCTTCTTCATCTTGATTGACTGATAAAGATAAGCAGAAAAGTACTAACGGCTTTGTGTGCTTATTCCTGAACAGCTCCTAACAGGTATAAGAAACACTAATTTTCTAAAGTGTGGACTAGACTTTAATATGAGCTAATGTGGGCTTCCTACACAACTGTAAAGTGGTGTGTTTGGTGAACTTTATTATTTATTTATTTTTTGAGGGCTGAACTGACAACAGGGCGAGCTGCACTCACACGGAGACCGTGCAGACAGCGGTAAACGGCGCTGCAAGGCCCCAAAAACCTCCTCTACGTTATCCTATGTAGTGTTTTTCCACAATTTAGCTGGATACGGGTTGAAAGCCACTAATAGGAATTATTTGAAAAAATGTGCAGCTGGCTGCACTACTTGCAAAAAAGGACAATGGTATGGATAGAACAGTATAAGGCAGTAAACCACCCTGACCTGAATACAACCAGCTATGGCTGCACACAGACTAGAGAGTGGGCTGCACTCACACACACACAGAGACCTTGCAGATCACTGTGAAAAAGCGCTGCAAGGCAAAAGCAAGGTGAACACACAGCAGTTGCTAAATTAGCTTGGGAAAAGCACAAATAAGCAAATCACTATCTCAACTGGCCCTCAGTCAGAACACAGCGTCCTATGCCTAACTGAATTCACAGCAGAGTGAGCGCAAAATGGCGCCAGCGACTTTTAAACTGCAGCATGACATCATTTCAGCAGCCAATCACAGCCTTGCCAGTAGTTTCATGCCCACCATGCTGAACAGGATGTGCCCACACTTGTAATCATTCCTCATTGGCTGAATTTGTGCTGTTTGAATTGAGAACTTCCGATTCCGGTATCCCATATGCGGCAAGTATCGGATCTCGGTATCGGAATTCTGATACCGCAAGTATCGGCCGATACTTGCAGTATCGGAATGCTCAACACTAGTCGAGGTGTCTAGGATGTGTTAGGTACACTCCACGGCTACTACTAGTTGCAGTGTCAGTTTAGGGTTTGCGGTCAGTACAGGTTCCACCTACTCCTGAGAAAGTCTCATGTGGCTCCAAGGTCACCGGATCATAACAGTACAACTGGCCCCCCACTGGACAACCTAAATTTCTGTTATCTGTGTCCTTGATCTGCTCATTGTCATCATTTTCTGTCATGGCGTTTGTGGATTCAGGCGCCGCCTTGAACTTAATGGCCTTTGAGTTTGCCAGGCATTGTGATTTTCCCTTGCAGTCTTTGCAGAACCCTATTCCTTTAAGGGGCTAAAAATAAGCCCCAGTTCTAGACACAGGTGACCATGTGCATGGCGCCAATCCATCAGGAAAATTGTCGATTTCTGGTGTTGCATAATTTGCATGATGCTATCGTGCTGGGTTTTCCGTGGTTGCAGGTTCATAATCCTGTGCTGGATTGGAAGTCTATGTCTGTGACTAGTTGGGGATGTCAGGGGGTTTATAATGACGTTCCTTTGATGTCAATCTCCTCTTCTTCCTCTTCTGAAATTCCAGAGTTTTTGTCTGATTTTCAGGATGTATTCGATGAGCCCAAGTCCAGTTCCCTTCCACCGCATAGGGACTGTGATTGTGCGATTGACTTGATTCCAGGCTGTAAGTTTCCTAAGGGCCGACTTTTCAACCTGTCTGTGCCTGAACATACCGCCATGCGGAGTTATGTTAAGGAGTCTTTGGAGAAAGGGCATATTCGGCCATCTTCTTCACCGTTGGGAGCGGGATTTTTTTTTTGTTGCTAAGAAGGATAGCTCCTTGAGACCCTGTATTGATTATCGCCTCTTGAATAAGATCACGGTCAAGTTTCAATACCCTTTACCTCTGCTTTCCGATTTGTTTGCTAGGATTAAGGGGGCTAGTTGGTTTACGAAGATTGACCTTCGGGGGTCATATAATCTTGTTCGTATTAAGCAGGGTGATGAATGGAAAACTGCGTTTAATACGCCCGAAGGCCATTTTGAATACCTTGTGATGCCACTCGGGCTCTCTATTGCTCCATCTGTTTTTCAGTCCTTCATGCACGATATCTTCCAGAGTTATCTTGATAAATTCATGATTGTATATTTGGCTGACATTTTAATTTTTTCCGATGATTGGGAGTCTCATGTGGAACAGGTCAGGATGGTATTTCAGATCCTTCGTGATAATGCTTTGTTTGTGAAGGGGTCTAAGTGTCTCTTTGGAGTGCAGAAGGTTTCTTTTTTGGGCTTCATTTTTTCTCCCTCATCTATAGAGATGGATCCGGTTAAGGTTCAGGCCATTCATGATTGGATTCAACCCACATCCGTGAAGAGTCTTCAAAAATTTTTGGGGTTTGCTAATTTTTATCGCCGTTTCATTGCTAATTTCTTCAGTGTGGTTAAACCCTTGACCGATTTGACGAAGAAAGGCGCTGATGTGACGAATTGGTCCTCTGCAGCTGTCTCTGCCTTTCAGGAGCTTAAACGCCGATTTACTTCTGCCCCAGTGTTGCGTCAACCGGATGTTTCTCTTCCATTTCAGGTTGAGGTTGACGCTTCTGAGATTGGGGCAGGGGCCGTTTTGTCTCAGAGGGATCCTGTTGGTTAATGAAACCGTGTGCCTTCTTTTCCCGTAAGTTTTCGCCTGCTGAACGCAATTATGATGTCGGCAATCGGGAGTTGTTGGCTATGAAGTGGGCGTTTGAGGAGTGGCGACATTGGCTTGAGGGAGCTAAGCACCGTAGTGTGGTCTTGACCGATCATAAAAATCTGATTTACCTTGAGTCTGCCAAACGGCTGAGTCCTAGGCAGGCTCGATGGTCCTTGTTTTTTTCCCGTTTTGATTTCGTGGTCTCGTACCTTCCGGGTTCTAAGAATATTAAGGCTGATGCCCTCTCTTAGAATTTTTTGCCTGATTCTGCTGAGGTCCTTGAACCGGTCAGCATTCTGAAAGAAGGGGTGGTCCTTTCTGCCATTTCCCCTGATTTACGACGGGTTCTTCAGGAATTTCAAGCTGATAAACCTGACCGCTGTCCAGTGTGGAAACTGTTTGTTCCTGATAGATGGACTAGTAGAGTGATTTCTGAGGTTCATTGTTCTATGTTGGCTGGCCATCCTGGTATTTTTGGTACCAGAGATTTGGTTGGTAGGTCCTTTTGGTGGCCTTCTTTGTCACGTGATGTGCGTTCTTTTGTGCAGTCCTGTGGGACTTGTGCGCGGGCCAAGCCTTGTTGTTCCCATGCTAGTGGGTTGCTTTTACCGGTCCCTGAGAGGCCCTGGATGCATATTTCTATGGATTATATTTCTGATCTTCCGGTTTCCCAGAGGATGTCGGTTATCTGGGTTGTTTGTGACCGGTTCTCTAAGATGGTTCATTTGGTGCCTTTGCCTAAATTGCCTTCCTCTTCTGATTTGGTTCCGTTGTTTTTTCAGCATGTGGTTCGTTTGCATGGTATTCCGGAGAATATTGTGTCCGACAGAGGTTCCCAGTTTGTTTCCAGGTTTTGGCGGGCCTTTTGTGCTAGGCTGGGCATTGATTTGTCTTTTTCTTCCGCATTTCATCCTCAGACAAATGGCCAGACCGAGCGAACTAATCAGACTTTGGAAACTTATTTTAGATGCTTTGTGTCAGCTGATCAGGATGATTGGGTGGCTTTCTTGCCTCTGGCCGAGTTTGCCCTTAATAATCGGGCTAGTTTGGCTACCTTGGTTTCGCCCTTCTTTTGTAATTTTGGTTTTCATCCTCGTTTTTCTTCGGGGCAGGTTGAGCCTTCTGACTGTCCTGGTGTGGATTCTGTGGTTGACAGGTTGCAGCAGATTTGGGCTCATGTGGTTGACAATTTGGTGTTGTCTCAGGAGGAGGCTCAATGTTTTGCTAACCTTTGTCGGTGTGTTGGTTCCCGGCTTCGGGTTGGGGATCTGGTCTGGTGTCTTCCCGTCATGTTCCTATGAAGGTTTCTTCCCCTAAGTTTAAGCCTCGGTTTATTGGTCCTTATAGGATTTCTGAGATTATTAATCTGGTGTCTGTTCGATTGGCCCTTCCGGAACTTGCTATCCATAATGTCTTCCATTGATATTTATTGCGGAAATATGTGGTGCCCGTTGTTCCCTCTGTTGATCCTCCGGCCCCTGTGTTGGTTGATGGGGAGTTGGAGTATGTGGTTGAGAAGATTTTGGATTCTCGCTTTTCGAGGCGGAGGTTTCAGTACCTTGTCAAATGGAAGGGTTATGGCCAGGAGGATAATTCTTGGGTTTTTGCCTCTGATGTCCATGCTGCTGATTTGGTCCGTGCCTTTCATCTGGCTCGTCCTGATCGGCCTGGGGGCTCTGTTGTGGGTTCTGTGACCCCTCCTCAAGGGGGGGAACTGTTGTGAATTCTGCTCTTGGGTTCCCTCCGGTGGTTGTTGGTGGTAATACAGTTGTCCCTGGGTTGCAATCCTGGGCAGGTGTCCCTGCTGATTGCAGTTCTGACTGGGGTATTTAGGTGTGCAGGATTCATTAGCCCTTGCCAGTTGTCCATTGTTCTTGGAGGTTTTGCTTCTCGGTCTGGTTCCTCCTGCCCTGCTGCCAAATCAGCAAAGATAAGTGTCTGGTTTTTGTTTCTGCAGCACACATGCTGTGTGCTTTACAATTCAGTGCTATTCATTGTTTTTTCTTGTCCAGCTTAGACTGTGTTTGGATTTTTTTGGATTCTCAGGAGATGTAGATATACATTCCATGTCTTTAGTTAGATGGTGGAATTTTTGTATTATCTGCTGTGGATATTTTTAGAGTTTTAATACTGACCACTTAGTATTCTGTCCTATCCTTTCCTATTTAGCTAGCGTGGCCTCTTTTGCTAAATCCTGATTTCTGCCTGCGTGTGTCTTTCCTCTAATACTCACAGTCAATATTTGTGGGGGGGCTGCCTATCCTTTGGGGTTCTGCTCTGAGGCAAGATAGAATTCCCATTTCCATCTATAGGGGTATTTAGTCCTCCGGCTGTGTCGAGGTGTCTAGGATGTGTTAGGTACACCCCACGGCTACTTCTAGTTGCGGTGTCAGTGTAGGGTTTGTGGTCAGTACAGGTTCCACCTACTCCTGAGAAAGTCTCATGCGGCTCCAAGGTCATCGGATCATAACAGTATACGTCTACTCAAAAGTGTATATAACTGAATGTCCATTTCCAAGTAAACTTTATGGCTTTTGAAACAGATCACATCTGTCTCTGTCCATCATTTCTCCGGAGAACCCACAAATCTGGCAGCCATCCAATATCCCTGAGGGTCTGACTCGCAGACCTCCCTAACAGTAGAAACAGGAAGTATTTTGTCTCTGTGTTTATCATCCCTCTCTTCGTCATCTACTGACCCAGTTGCTCTCTCCTTCCCCATCAGACTTTAGCAGTGACTCATGACTTATGCAGATATAAGGAGATGGCCGGTCCCCTCACTTGCGCCCCCTCCTTCTGCCGTGTGACCCCCTGTGCACTACTTATGTACATAAGTTATGTACCTGTTCTGTTCTGTCTTATGTGTGTCCTATGCCCTGCAATGTAATGTAATGCATTGTTCCATCTCCCCTTTAAATGCATTAGCTTTAGGACAAGAAATGGTTACTGTGAGGGGTTGGGTCAGCAGCAGCAGAGAAAGGAAGTTGCTATTTCCCTCCTGTTCTGCCTGGATCCTTGACAAGTGTGGACGTGTCAGACAGACGGGGCACTGCCAGACCCCATATGTGAGAGTTCTGTTGCCCCGGACTAAAGAAGGCCACTGACTAAAAAGGACTTTCATACAGGCTCTCTGGACTATAGAGGGGCCTCCGCTAAAGGGGTCTCAGGCGCCCAGATACCAGGGGGTTGGACAACTGGAATTCTCGGCTGCTGCAGCTGTAGTGTATGCAACTGTTGCTCATGTCAGGGAAAGAACAGGAAATCCAGTGTTTGGGATTGTCGTTGATGTCCATTCTTCACTACCTGTTTTCAATAAAAGTTATGTTTTCCCTGTTTGGAACAAACCTACATCTCTAGACTTTTAATCTTCTGGACTGCTGTGACAAAGGAGAGAAGGATGAAAAACTTAATCCATCTCATATCGCATGTACAAGGGGCCGGGGTGTATACAGACTGTGTTTAGTGGGTGAACTCGGTCCGGACTACCACCCCGGTGCCCCTTGTATTATACAGATGTAAAGGACCTCCTGTTTCTACATAGAGTTTAGAAGGATTCAGTCAGTTTTTAAGCATGTGAAGTCATAGACCTAATGGAAAAGAGAAGAATTAGCTGTGTAGAAAGGCAAAATGAGCAATTGTAAGTACACAGTGCTATATAATATGATGAGACTGCAACATAATGTTAAGGATACAAACTTTGATGGGAGAAGTATACATTTTTAAATCTACAAATCACAGCTATATAAAGACACATGTAGCATAAAGACCTCCTGACAGAGCATCAAGAAAATGTTTGCTCCTAACATTATCAATTTTTAGGTTCCTGTCTGGCGAAGGAGAAAACCTCATCACTAACCTCCAAATGTTTTAAACTTCTTAACTAAGAAATCACATTCTTCACATATCTTGTTTTCAATCGTTTTCTTCCCCATTCCCAGGTCCTTCAGGGTTGAAATTGTAAATCTTCTCATTATTTTCCAATTCTCACCATGAGAGAAAATAACACCTGGAAAGAAACTTCCCGACAAAAACAAATTATGAATTACTAGGTCAGGATTAGTTACTATTGCAAACAAGTGGAACACTATCTATTCTTTAGGGGTATCTTATACTGAACATTTGCATATCTACAGATGCGTATTCATGTAATATATAGATGTTTTTGTGGCATATCCTTGGAATAATCACTTATGGTTTCTACACTGAAAAACAGTGCAACCTCCAGACATATGTCAGAAGTTAGCACTGTTGTACCATATTGCCAAGTTCTGAGCATACCTAAGGGACATTTTCCAAATATATGAATACGGTATATAAAACTATCCACAATTTGATGTTAGTTTTTTATGCCCTTAGACCCCAGAGTTTAATTAATGTGAGATGTAAAAAGTAATTAGGAAGCCTAATCTTCACCGCACACCTCTCCAGACTCTCACCCTCCAGTCGTCATCTGACTCCGGCCGCTGACACTTAGCTGGGACTACCATCTATGATGAGACCGGAAAGGAATTATGTGTATGCTCATGAAAAGTCATGACATGATGACGATGACATCATGACATGTGCCGTGACCTTGCAAGCACATGCACAGAACAATCCAGGGCCTCATCAGACCTGGATCTTCAAGCTCAGTTGCGGGGAGCTGAAGAAGTGATTCTAAGCATTTTTTAACCTTTGGATGACCCATCGTGAATTAGAAAAATGTTGGACATGATTCTGCTCAATCTGCATGGAAGCAAATATAAAAAATAAATTAAAAAAAATCTGCAATTTGCCAATGCAGTGAACAAAATTTGAGTAGAAGTCAATTCTTCCTGAATTTATTCGCTCACCTCTAATACATATTCCATGGCAAAGATAACGTGTGAAAAAAGCTTTCCTAAGCCACATTATAAAACATTAATATCATTTTTACATTTTATATGTAATACTAGGTCTGACCTCATGGTGTGCTGTTTAATAGAAAATAGTAATGTGGAAGAAAATACAGATAACTATAGGTCAAATACTGGGTTCCTGATTTAGAAAAAAAAAATGAATATGTATAGTGATTAGTGATGAGCGAGTATACTTGTTGCTCGGTTTTTCCCGAGCATGCTCTGGTGATCTCCTAGTATTTGTGATTGCTCAGAGATTTAGCTTTTGTTGACGCAGCTGCATGATTTGTGGCTGCTAGCCAGCCTGAGTACATGTGGAGGTTGCCTGGTTGCTAGAGAATCCCCACATGTAAATCAAACTGTCTAACAGTCGCAAATCATGCAGCTGCGGCAAGGAAAACCAAATCAACGAGCAGTCACAAATACTCGGAAATCACTAATCACTAATAGTGATGTGCGAACCTTAACAGTAAAGTTTGGGGTCCGTACTAAACACCTACAGTTCAGATGCAGACTTCAAATCTAGACTTTTCCAGGAAGTCAGTGTTACTCTCCGGGTTCAGCACCCCAAACATTGCCTATTTCCCACTTTGTCAGCTGCATAATAGCGTAAAAAACACAGTTGGATCTGATCTGCAGAAGGATTTTTATTACCTCTGGTCAGAGCACCAGCATCTGTTACCGTTGGTAAAAAAATTTCCTCCAGTCACAGAGGCGTTGGCTGATGAGAGTACTACTTCCATCAGCCTACTCCTGATGTCGCTAATAACAGCAAGATCAGGCACCTGAGCAACAAATAAATAATTAAAAAATAAAAAAAACATTGTGGAGTCTGTTCTATCTTTGATAACCAGAATGGCAAAATTGATAGCTGCCTACTGCAGCCCTCAGCTGTCAGTTTTGTTATGGCTAATTATCAAAAATAGACGGGTCCCAACACCATTTTTTCTTTTTTAAATTTAAAAACAGCTTGAGGTCCCCCTCATTTTGGACAACCAGCCAAGCTAAAGCAGACAGTTGGGACTGGTATTCTCAGGCTGGTAAGGGGCCATGGATATTTGCACTAAGCCAAAAAATAGAAGCCACTAATAGATGCACCAATTTTAGCACCTTGCCCGTCTTTTTTCACATCCCTAGAGGCGGTGGCAAGTGGGGTTAATATTTGTGGGATGGAGGTCACCTTTGCATTGTCAGGTGGGGATTTTTATTTAAAATAAATTACTTTATTCTGGGTGTTTTTTATTGACAGTATGAGTATGAGGTTAGTAATAGGTGTCTTATAGTGCTTATCCCATCAACCTATGCCATCTATCGCTAATAACAGCAAGAGCAGGTGCCACTAATGAGAGTATTCATCAACCGATACCTGCTCCTGCTGTTATTAGTGGCATCAGGCGTAGGCTGATTTCAGCAGTACTCTTATTTGTCGATGCCTCTGTGACCGGCAATAAAGCTGCTGGCTCGTGCCCGCCGGTAATAATCTTACCGCCAATCAGAGGCAAATGTTTGCCGCACTGTCATGCAGATGACAGTGTGGAAAACAATGGATGTCTGGGCCTCTCATTCATCAGAATGGGATTCAGGTTCGGATGCTGTTCTGGTACCCAAACCAAACTTTGTATTAAATGTTAGGCCGAACCATCTCGACCGAACATCCAGGGTTTCACCCATCACTAAATATGTACTGAACCTTCATACTTTTTATATTTTCATTCTTTTTCACTGAAGCTTGCTGTCCACTTGTTTTTCTGGAAAACTTGCAAAGGAACATGATCATACCTTGAATCATTGACATGCCTCTTCTTCAAATGTGCGGCTGTATAAGTGTACAGAATCTCATATCATAGAAGAAATAGATAATAAAAAAGTTGTATTGTGTTAGAGTTTGCAAAATTACAAGAAATAACAGAAGAACATCAAACACTTCCAAATTGTTGTGCATTAGACAGTAGTATTGGATTATTCCTAAACAATCCGCGTTTCAGAAAAAATATAGTTGGAAGATCCATCCATGGATAATAGGCAGAAACAAGACTGGTCTGAAGCCACTCCATCTGGATCTTTCTGGGGGCAGGAAGAGACAGCTGAAGTGGACTAGTCTTCTCTCTAGCTAGGACACCTGGCTGGATCTTCAAATTATATTATCGCCAAAATGTTGGAGTCGTGTTTGTGTTTTGGGAAGTATTAAAGGTTCTCTTTAAGGCCGGAGTCACACACATATAATCGCATAGCACTTGAAACAAAGTTAATCTATGGGGCAGCTCCCATTTTTTTCTCGACTGCATTGTACGTGTGAGAGAAATCGCAGCATGCTGCGATTTGCACAGTGTTATGGCAGAGACTCGCCAATGCAAGTCTATGGGTGTGAAAAAGAAAAAAAAAACGCATTACACAAGTAGCATGCTTGTGACTTGAAAGAATTTAGAAAAGCCGGCAATTCAGGGTGCTGTAATGTAAAATCACACTGACAGGTTAAAATAGAATAGATAAAATAAATTTATAGATCTAGTATAGGTAGGTATGAGATATAGATATATATATATATATATATATATATATATATATATATATATATATATATATATATATATATATATATATAATTTCATAGAGAGTTAGGTAGCAGAATAGCCGATAACTCAATTGTCGGCTTCTGTAAAATCATTGCAGAAGCCGACAGGATATGACGCATGGTTTACATACAGTAAACCATTGCATATCAGTTAGATTTATATATGTCCCTGGGAAAAAAAAACGCGTGGGCTCCCGTGCAATATTCTTCGCCAGAGAGGAAAAAACAGTGATATGAATAGCCTGGAAAGGGACCATTGTTATTGGTCCCCCTGGCTAAAAACATCTGCCCCCAGCCACCCCAGAAAAGGCACATCTATTAGAATGCGCCAGTTCTGGCACTTAACCTCTCTCTTCCCATTGCCCTATAGCGGTGGCATTTGGGGTAATAAGGGGTTAATGTAACCTTGCTATGGTAAAGGTGACATTAAGCCTGGTTAAAAATGGAGAGGTGTCAATAAGACACCTATCCATTATTATTCCAATAGTAGCATTGGCGTATAGGGTAATGAGGGGTTAATGTCACCTTCCTATCGGAAGGTGACATTAAGCCAGCTTAGTAATGGAGAGGTGTCAATAAGACACCTATCCATTACTAATCCCACAATTGTTATAAAGTTAATTAAACACAGAAAGAAATAATTTGAATGAAATAAAACAATACACACAGTTTGAGACCATTTTGTTGTTACAGGTAATCTAAGCAAAGCCCTTGATCTCCTGGAAAAAAGTCAAAATAAAAAAACAACAATATCCCATACCTGTCAGCCGTACAGTCAAATCCCACACAGTAATCCATATCTGGGGGCATTTACATTTTACAACCGGGAGTGCTGCCAATTCGACTGCTCCCAGCTGTAAATGACTGGGGAATGAATGAAACGCTGGGAGCGGAGCTTTGGTGACATCACCGAAGCTGTGCCCCCTGGCAACATGAACTCAAATGAACTCTTCAGTGTGAGAAAATCAGCTGGCAACAATCAGGGGGCACAGCTTCGGTGATGTCACCGCTAGTCACCAAAGCTCTGCTCCCAGTGTTTCATTCATTCCCCAGTCATTTACAGCTGGGAGCGGTCGCATTAGCAGCGCTCCCAGTTGTAAAATGTTAATGCCCCCAGATATGGATTACTGCGTGGGACGTGACTATACGGCAGACAGGTATGGGTATATTGTTGGCTTTTTATTTTAATTTTTTTCCAGGAGATAAAGGGCTTCGCTTGGATCACCTGTAACAATAAAAATGGTCAAACTATGTGTATGGTTTTACTTCATTAAAAATCTTTTTTCTTACGGTGTATTTTATTAACCCTTTAACAACTTTGGGATTAGTAATGGAGAGGTGTCTTTTTGACACCTCTCCATTACTAAGCCAACTTAACCCTGCTGTTCTGTTAGGTCAAAAATGACCGTTTTTGAAATTCTATAATGTTATAAAAATTCAGCGTGTGATTCTGAGACTTCAGGCTCCCTGACTTTTCGTCATTAGGGGGGTACTCTCTGTGGGAATTTTTTTTTTTTTAATTTTTGTTTACTTTATTTGGTACAATTTTTTTTACACTTGTACTGTTCGGTCAAAAATGACCGATAGGCCTTTATTCAGCTCTCCAGACAATTTTTGACAAAAATAAAGGTGCTATCACCTCATTTTGAACTATATATTGCATCTACTACTATTTATCAATGTATCTGACTACTTTTGGTCAGAACAGATTTACACATACCAACATTTTCAAGTTGCGATACAGCCGACGGATTCGCTTCCAGTATAGCTATGCGCAATTTATTTCACTGGTTTTTATTTACCCTGCTGTTCATATAGATCTAGTTCCATTCAGTTGTCAACATTTCATATTGTAAATCATGATTTTCTGATTTTCCATGTGTTTGCTGGTTGTATAATGCCTTTGTATTGTGGCGGGAAATAAATCCCAAATGGGAAGAAAAAAAATTACACAAACGACGGCTTTTTATTGAGGAATTGGGGAAGTCTCTCACTAATCCATATGTAAAAACACGGCCACGAAATCCAAGAAATGAGAGTGCAGAAAAAGTGGCCCGACAAATTCGAGAGCATGGTGGAGACGGCGAGCCAACAGCTTCGACCACCACTGATACTGAAACGGCTTCCACCATCGCAACCAGCTGCAAGCGAAAAAGATGCTCATTCTGTCCAACGTCCAGTAACCATAAATCTAATATTATGTGTTGCAAATGTGCAAAATACTTGTGCAAGCGTCATGTAAATTATACATGTGATCAATGCAAGTAATACATTGATCGCATTTATCATTTGTTTTTGACAAAAAACCTTTTTTTAAAAAAAAAGTTTGTATATAGTTTAGAATAAAGAAAAGTTTTTATGTGCAATATGAAGCAAATATTGCAAAAAATGTTAATTTATTTGATTCAAAACATTTTCAAAATGTTTTTGATTTCATTTTTCATCTGATTATTGAAAACCATGTTCACATACAGTAAAACAATGCAACAGGTAATCAAATAACACTTGAATTAGGTACAAATCACAACTTTGTTAGGTCCGGTCAAAAATGACCGGGAACAGTATAAGTGTATAAAAAAACAACGTTTTTTGCCATTTTATAGAGAAAAAAGCTTTTTTTTTTTTTTTTTTGCCTTTGAAAAAAGTATATCTACATAATGTTTGATATTGTTACTTATAGTTAACATTTAGATCAAGATTTTTTTTTTATCTGCAAAAATAATCAATTTTTACAAAAATCGAAAAAATACCATGTTCCCTTTTGGATATAAAAAAAAAAATATAAAACAAGCTTTGTATTTATTTTTTTTTCTGGTATTTGAACAACCATCTTCACAAGCAATATAATAGTGCAAAAACTGTTTAAAAAAACCACTTAGATTAGCTAAAAATGATTATTTTATAAGGACGGTCAAAAATGACCGGGAACAGTACAAGTGTATGTGAAATCTAAACAGAACAGCAGGGTTTTAATGTCACCTTACAATAGGAAGATGACATTTACCCCATATGCCAATGCTACAGGGCAGTGGGAAGAACCAGGCAAAGCGCCAGAATTGGCGCATCTAATAGATGTGCCTTTTCTGTGCAGCTGAGGGCTGCTGTTTTTAGGCTTTGGGGCCTATATCAATGACCCCTCACTAACCTGAGAACAGCAGCTTGCACCTGTGAGTTTTGCTGGGTTGGTTGTAAAACATAGGGGGAACCCAACAGTTTTTTCCTTTCTTTCATTCATTCTCCCCGGCTCGTGCTAATCGCCGGCAGAGCAGGGGAGAATGGATGACAGCTGGCTTTAGCACCACAAGCAGGGGACAGCAATTACTGTGGCGCTGCTTCCGTAGTGTGCCACACGGATGTACCAAGTGAGCACACGGACATCTCCAGTACTGTTTTTTCCAGTACTGGAAATATCAGGACGTGTGAAACCGACTTTAGTTTGGGGCCCTATTGAAGACTATACATTAGTTCCCACCATGCTTCACGTTATGCCCCTGATATTGTGGTTGCCTACCATCTAAACATTTCTGATAGTTATATTAAAATATTTGTGAAAAAAAAAAATGATGATGCATCTGCGAACACCATAACATTGATTACATCCAAGTCAGTATTTTGGCAAAACAAATGTCTGGGGAGGGATTCCTTACGTGGTGTCCTTCATCTATGATATTCTTTTGCCCGAACAGGACATATGGACAAGGTTTAATCTATTTTCTTTTTCTTTAAAGAGCCCCTTTAATGTACTATAGTAGAGTTATGGTGATGATAGTAAGCTGCCTATTTAAGTGTATGACATTTAGGTTGGTAAATTTACATTGTGGAGTGAAAATTAAAATAAAAGTTACCATATCCCCTTGTTAGGTCCTGGAATATTGGGATATAGGGTCTTTCAGAGAATTCTTCTGCGTAGTTGACAAGAGCGTCCTTCACAGTCTCATATCCACAAAGTATAACAATCTTCTCACTTCCAATCTGTACACTGAACACTGGGCCATACTTCTTGGACAGCTGGGAATAGGAAAGTAATACATTAACAAGAACTAGAGAAAGGAGGGAGGAGACAACATTTTGGTACACTAGGAAATAAACTTGCAAACAAAATTCAGAAAAAAATATTTCAGGTCCACTGTCAGTTATTTTTTATTTTTTTATGATGTCTGTAGGCTATAGTCCACACATTTTTTGCTATTTTTGTATAAAATACTTGTACATATTCATATCAATACAATAATACCTCTAGGAAAGTCTTATATGGCCTCTTCAGATTTAAGATGTGCAGGTTACCAATGATTGGCAAGGGTTTGGGCCCAGGAGGGAAGTTTTCGTAACTTTTGCCTTTTGACTTTTTGAAAATCTTAATGAAAAATAGGCCAAATAAAATCCCAACAAGAACGGTGAACGGGTCAATAGAGAACATGATTGCGTCAGTCCTGAAATAGAAAGCAGCATCATTTAACCAATTCAGAATTTTTTCTAAAACAACAAAAAAAAAATCCAACAGTATCCTCATGCAGCATTTCGTATGCCTTGTTCTTAACCCCTTCCCGACCTCCGCCGTACTATTACAGCGGAGGTCGGGTCCCCTGCTTTGATGTGGGCTCCGGCAGTGAGCCCACCTCAAAGCCAGAACATGTCAGCTGTTTTGAGCAGCTGACATGTACCCGCAATAGCGGCGGGTGAAATCGTGATTCACCAGTTACATGCCGCTGCCAAACGCTGATAGCGGCATTTAACCGGCACTACCGGCCGCGCGGCCAGAAATGAGCACATCGCCGACCCCTGTCACATGATCGGGGGTCGGCGATGTGTCAGGATGGTAATCATAGAGGTCCTTGAGACCTGTATGGTTACTGATGCCGGCCTGCTGTGAGCGCCACCCTGTGGTCGGCGCTCATAGCACACCTGCATTTCAGCTAGATAGCAGCGATCTGATGATCTCTGCTATGTAGCTGGGCCGATCCAGTTGTGCCAGCTTCTAGCCTCCCATGGAGGCTATAGAAGCATGGCAAAAGTAAAAAAAAAAAGTTTTAAAAAATGAAAAAAAAAAATAAAAAAATATAAAAGTTTAAATCGCCCCCCTTTCACCCCATTCAAAATAAAATAAAAAAAAAATAAAAAAATCAAACCTACACATATTTGGTATCGCCGCATTCAGAATCGCCCGATCAATAAAAAAAAAGTATTAAGCTGATCGCTAAATGGCATAGCGAGAAAAAAATTCGAAACGCCAGAATTATGTTTTTTTGGTCGCCACAACATTGCATTAAAATGTAATAACGGGCGATCAAAATAACATATCTGCACCAAAATGGTACAATTAAAAACGTCAGCTCGGCACGCAAAAAAAAAACAACACTCACCCGACCCCAGATCACGAAAAATGGAGACGCTACGGGTATCAGAAAATGGCATTTTTAAAAAAAAAAAAATTTTAAGCAAAGTTTGGAATTTCTTTTTACCACTTAGATAAAATGTAACCTAGCCATGTTTGGTGTCTATGAACTTGTAATGACCTGGAGAATCATAATGGCAGGTTAGTTTTAGCATTAAGGGTATGTGCACACGTTGTGGATTCTCTGCAGATCCGCAGCGTTTTTTGCAGTGCAGAAAGACTGCAGATCCGCAATTGATTTAAAGTACAATGTAAATCAATGAGAAAAAAAAATGCTGTGCACACTTTGCGGAAAATCCACTGCAGAAACGCTATGGAAGAAGTAGCATGTCACTTCTTTTTTGTGAATCTGCAGCGTTTTTGTACCCATTCCATTATAGAAAACCGCAGGGGTAAAAAACGCAGCAAATCCGCAAGAAAACCACAGCAAAAACACGCTGCGGAACCGTACAAAAAACCGCAGGTGCATTTTCTGCCAGGAGAGACAGAATCCGCACCAGAAATTCCGAAGCCTAATCCGCAATGCGTGCACATAGCCTTAGTGAACCTAGCAAAAAAGCCAAACAAAAGACAAGTGTGGGATTGAACTTTTTTTTGCAATTTCACTGCACTTGGAATTTTTTTCCCGTTTTCTAGTACACAACATTCTAAAACCAATTATGTCTTTGAAAAGGTTAGTATCAGCTAGAAGAGTATCACCCATATAAAAAACATAACTTTTACTTACTAATATTGTTAAAATTGGACAAACAATACAAAACACATAAAAGTGCTCACGCCGAAAACCGTGCAGAAGATAAAAAACTGGTTGAATCTAGATTTTGCTCAGATAAACAGAGTTGAGGATATCAGCAGTGGCTGTATATCATACGGTGATATGCAAAATCTAGCTCATGGACTTTTGGAACTCCCCTGATGAATCTCCGTGATCGGGGAAGAAACGCGTTGGGAGGCGCTTACTACACTACATATGGTGGGGGGTGTCCAGTGTAGGGCTTATCTTGGCCTGTCCTTGTAAGGACAGGAGTCACTGCTGGGGCACGACAGGGGAGTAGGAAATTGGTCCCCGTCCGCTACACTTACTGCTCTACCATCCCTGGACCCTCCCTGGGACCCCCATTCATCTATGAGGGTACACCCAGTCCGCAATTGGTGAGATTCAACCAGTTTTTTATCTTCTGCACGGTTTTCGGCGTGAGCACTTTTATGTGTTTTGTATTGTTTGTCCAATTTTAACAATATTAGTAAGAGTTATGTTTTATATATGGGTGATACTCTTCTAGCTGATACTAACTGTTTACCCTAAGAGTTGTGCAACAGTTTGGCCATCCCAAGCTGCAGCTGTTTATCGGTCTTTGAAAAGGGCAACTTGTCCCGCAAAAAACAAGCCCTCACATGGCCATATTGATGGAAAAATAAAAAAAGTTATGGCTCTGGTAAGGAGGGGAGCGAAAAACGAGAATGCAGAAACGGAAAAGGGCAAGGTCGTGAAGGGGTTAATGGAGAAACAAATGAAATTTACAAGAAGTCCCTCTCAAGGAGATTTTTTTTCCCTTGCACTTTTTATAAAATAAAATAACGAGGCGATTCTTTCAGCGTTTTTAATGCACTTTTCCCAAATTGAGATCAAGACGGCGCAGCACACAAATAAAAAACAGATAAAACAAGTTTTACTGAGGTTTTTTTTTCAAACATGGCTTATATTTTTCCTGCAGAAAAAAAATAGTCTGTATGAACACACTATCATTCGACCTGAAAAGGAAATCGGTCACCTCCAAAATGCTAAATAAACCACTTGTACAAGTTACTAAGGGACTTTACCATTACAAAAATGGTACCTGCAGTATTGCTTCTAGTAGTAGAAGTATGTGAAAGTTTTGTGGATGCAGCTAACACCGTCCAATATATGTGCGTTGTTCAGGCTGGTTCCTGTGTAATCCCCTCTGTGCACGGATAAGGCTGGTGAGGTATCCAGCAGCTGTGGGCAAAATGATCAGAAACTTAAAAAAATGACAACACCCCTGGTATAAAAACACATAATTCCCACTAATTAGATGACTTCACATATTGACAGCACCCGAAAAGCAAAGTGTTAACCCTAGAATAGTATGGCGTAGACATGCATGTGTCTCATAGGCAACTATGTGACAAAAAAAAAAAGAAGAACATTTATTGTAAATAAAAGTAATTTCTAATGCGGTTTCAGACGAGTCACTAATTATAATACGGCTGATAACGTTACTTTAATGTTTAGTGCTTGTAACTCCATGAACGCTACAAAGTGATGCAAATTGTACTTAGAACAGCGACGTTTTATGATTCATAATTTAATTCTAAAATCATATAAATTAACGGTTTCCCATATGCAATCAAAAATAAATAATGCCATTAAAGCACCACTCCAGGTTTTTTTTTAATTGCACTGCTTGAGTGTTGCTTTAAATGTAGCGCCCTTGCTCCCTGTCTTTTACTTACCTGCCTCCGACTTCATCTTTTTCCAGTGTCGCTCCAGTGAAAAGAGACCTGCTGGTAGTTCCAGTGTTTCAAGGAGTGACGCAGAGGTCACTTTACAATAAAAGTCTAAGGCTACTTTCACACTAGCGTTGGTACGGGGCCGTCGCGTTGCGTCGGCCCGACGTACCGACACATACTGTGCAAGAGCCGCACAACGGGGGCGGCGGATGCATTTTTTCAATGCATCCGCTGCCCCATTGTAAGGTCCGGGGAGGAGGGGGCAGAGTTCCGGCTGCGCATGCGCGGTCGGAAATGGCGGACCGTCGGCACAAAATAAGTTACATGTAGCGTTTTTTTGTGCCGACGGTCCGCCAAAGCACGACGCATCCATCGCACAACGGATGCGACGTGTGGCAATCCGTCGCAATGCGTCGCTAATGCAAGTCAATGGAGAAAAAACGCATCCTGCAAGCACTTTTGCAGGATGCGTTTTTTCTCCAAAACGACGCATTGCAACGGAGGCCAAACGACGCTAGTGTGAAAGTAGCCTAAGTATGTATTGAGAGGTTGTGACGCAGCTTCTGACTTTCACACTGGAGTGGTGCCAAAAACCGGTGAAGATACCGGAGGGTGAGTATATGGCCAAGGGCAGGTGATTTACTTTTAAAGCACCACTCCAGCAGTGAATAAAAGCAAAAACTGGAGCAGTGCTTTAACATAAGACTGTAATTCAACTGTTTGGCCGTTCCATGGACTATTCAGTAAATCGACTGTAATCACATTATAAATTAGTTCTTTTATTTTCGTTACATGGTTGTCTATCGGACGCATGCATGCCCACAACATCCCTTTCTAGGGTTATCACTTTGCATTTCAGGTGCTGAATATATGATATCATCTAACTAATGGTTTTATGTGTTTTTAGACCAGTAGTTTTGTCATTTTTTTAAATTCTATCTACAATGAAGAGTCAGTTCGATTCAAAACGCATCATCTATTTTTCTCTGACTATTTTAATGGAGTCACAATAAAAAAAAAAATATTGCTTTTAATTTTCTGTGCTGGATGGAGAAATCTTTTACTAATATTAGTTTTAATGGTTTCGATGAAGGAAATAAAAACAGTTTATTTCATATGTGAATGAGGAGGCTTCAGCGCACTGTTACGGCCCTTTGACTTACATACCAGTCACTTTCTGGTATCTTGATTGGCAGCACTCAAGTGAGTGCAGCCTAAACTCAATGATCGGCTCTGCACCTCCGCACAGACGCTGAAACCGAGCTCACATAGTGACAATGTTGGTTCCCTGGGTATGGTTTGCGTCCATCACTTAGATTGCTGTATCCAGGGCCGGACTGGCCATCTGGCAATTCTGGCAAATACCAGAAGGGCCTGTCTGGTCGTGGGCCACCTTGTCTGCTACGTTGTTAACAGAATCAGTGTTCTTAAGACACCCATGCTGTTAAGAGTTGTGATGGAGCACAAAGTCGCTGACTCCGTCACTTACCCCAGCAGCCACGGCTATCATTAGTATATTGGTCTTGTAGGAAACCTTCCTTTCCTCCATCCAGGGTAATATTAGTAATATATCCCATCTGGTGCTTGGGGACAGGGATGGCATGAGCCTGTGTGATCTCAAATGCCAGGGCTGAATTTCAGTCCCAGTCCGTACCTGGTGGTAACGATTGCAATCTGAAAGAGTGCAGCCATGATAGGGTGTGGGGAGTCATCAGGCCTGCTGATGCCAGCTTCATTAAATGTATTGTGGTGCACAGAGCCGTCAACTCCCTGCACCGCAATGCCAAAAGCCAATCAGGGTCTGGCAACTAATGATGGCGTGTCCATCACGGGTTGCACATGATGTCACTGTCATGGCGCATCTACCCCCCTGATCTAGCTACAGAGTATGAATAAGATACTCCTCTCAGCAAGGACAGGTGAAAATTACAGGATAGAAGACATTCTTATAGGAAGGGGCCAGGGCCGAGAACTTTATCATACGTTTGGGCCCTGGATGGGGGATATTATTACAGGAAGGAGCCAGGATGTTGGAAATTGTTACAGGATGGGACTCCGGACAGGGGTGGGGCCCAGGACCGTAGATATCATTACAGGTTGGGACCCAGGATGGGGGGGGACAATATTACAACTTGGGAGCTAGGACGGGCAACATTCTTATCGTATGGGGCCAGGATGGGGAGACATTTTACAGATTATGGCCCAGGACAATGGACACCATTGCACGAAGAGGGCAGGATGGGGACATTATTACAGAATGGGGCCCAGGAGGAGGGAAATAATTACAGAATGGAGGACATTTTTACAGGATATTAGCTATTATTACACGACGGGGCCCAAGATGAGATATTATTACAGGACAGGTCCCAGGACAGGAGACATAATGACAGGATGGAGGAAATTTTTACAGGACAGAGGAAAATACAGGTTTGGGGACGTCATTGCAAGAAGAGGGCAAGATGGAACACTATTACAGGATGGGGCCCTGCATTGGAGATATAAATATAGGCTGGAGTCCAAGAAGGGGATATTAATCAGGATGAGTACCAGGACAGGGAACAATATTACATGATGGGGCCCAGAATGTAGACATCATTTCAGGATGGAGGGCATTCTTACAAATTGTGACTCAGGACAGTAGACATTGCTACAGGATGGAGCCCAGCAGAAGAGATTATATGACAGGAAGGTGCCCTGGACAGAGAACATTATTACGGGATGGATACATAATTACAGGAATGGGGGGACATTTTTATTGGATGGGACCCGGGACAAGGACAAAAATTACAGTATTAGACACAAGATGGGAGACATAATTACAGAATGGGGCTTAAGACAGAGGATATTATGACAGGAAGGGGCCCAGAATAGAGGCTATTATTACAAGAAGGAGAATAGGATATGGGATATATAATATATAATAATAATAATAATAACAATGATAATGGGACATTGTTACAGGAAGGGGTCCAGGACAGGGGATGTTAGTACGGGGTGATGCCCAGGACAGGGGATATAATAACAGGATGGGGGAATTTTTTACATAATGGGACACATGACAGGAGATATTATAACAGGGCGGGGTCCAGGATCATAAACATAATTACAGGTTTGGGCCAAGGACAGGGAATATTATTATGGGATGGGACCAGGATGGGGGACATTATTATTGTTTGGGGTCCAGGATAGTGGACAGGACAGGGGAAATAAATACAGAATGGGGAACATTTTTACAATATACAGTTCAGAACAAGTTTGGACACACCTTCTCATTTAAAGATTTTTCTGAATTTTCATGACTATAAAAATGGTAAATTCACACTGAAGGCATCAAAACTATGAATTAACACATGTGGAATTATATACTTAACAAAAAAGTGTGAAACAACTGAAAATATGTCTTATATTGTAGGTTCTTCAAAGTAGCCACCTTTTGCTTTGATGACTGCTTTGCACACGCTTGGCATTCTCTTGATGAGCTTCAAGAAGTAGTCACCGGGAATGGTCTTCCAACAATCTTGAAGGAGTTCCCAGAGATGCTTAGCACTTGTTGGCCCTTTTGCCTTCACTCTGCGGTCCAGCTCACCCCAAACCATCTCAATTGGGTTCAGGTCTGGTGACTGTGGAGGCCAGGTCATCTGGCGTAGCACCCCATCACTCTCCTTCTAGGTCAAATAGCCCTTACACAGCCTGGAGGTGTGTTTGGGGTCATTGTCCTGTTGAAAAATAATTGATGGTCCAACTAAACGCAAACTGGATGGAATAGCATGCCGCCGCAAGATGCTGTGGTAGCCATGCTGGTTCAGTATGCCTTCAATTTTTAATAAATCCCCAACAGTGTCACCAGCAAAGCACCCCCACACCATCACACCTCCTCCTCCATGCTTCACGGTGGGAACCAGGCATGTAAAGTTCAACTTTTCTGCGTCGCACAAAGACACTGTGGTTGGAACCAAAAATCTCAAATTTGGACTCATCAGACCAAAGACAAGATTTCCACTGGTCTAATGTCCATTCCTTGTGTTCTTTAGCACAGTCTCTTCTGCTTGTTGCCTGTCCTTAGCAGTGGTTTCCTAGCAGCTATTTTACCATGAAGGCCTGCTGCACAAAGTCTCCTCTTAACAGTTGTTGTAGAGATGTGTCTGCTGCTAGAACTCTGTGTGGCATTGACCTGGTCTCTAATCTGAGCTGCTGTTAACCTGCGATTTCTGAGGCTGGTGACTCGGATAAACTTATCCTCAGAAGCAGAGGTGACTCTTGGTCTTCCTTTCCTGGGGCAGTCCTCATGTGAGCCAGTTTCTTTGTAGCGCTTGATGGTTTTTGCAACTGCACTTGGGGACACTTTCAAACTTTTCACAATTTCCAGACTGACTGACCTTCATTTCTTAAAGTAATGATGGCCACTCGTTTTTCTTTACTTGGCTGCTTTTTTCTTGCCATAATACAAATTCTAACAGTCTATTCAGTAGGACTATCAGCTGTGTATCCACCAGACTTCTGCACAACACAACTGATGGTCCCAACCCCATTTATAAGGCAAGAAATCCCACTTAGACCAGTCTCACAGATCCAGATAATTACGGTACCGGAGAAAACGGTACCGGAGTTATCCGTGTCCGTGTGCTCACGTAGACTATCCATGTGGGATCCGTGTGATGTCCGTGAGTGCGTTTTTAAAACACTGTGTCCGTGTCCGTGTATTGCAACAATTTTTACAATTTTAACCCTATGACAGGAAAAACGTACATGAACAGCACACGGACAGCACACAGATGGCACATGGACAGCATCCGTGTGCGGTACGTGTTTACACAGACCCAGTGACTTTAATGGTTCCGTATGATCCGTGCGCTCCCACGAACACTGACATGTCTCCGTGTTTTGCACACGGACACACGGTCCTCGAAAAATCACTGACATCTGCAGAGACACATTGATTTTAATTTGTCTACGTGTGTCAGTGTCTCCGGTACATGAGGAAGCTGTCACCACATGTACCGGAGCCACTGATGTGTGAAACCAGCCTTACTAAACCTGACAGGGCACACCTGTGAAGTGAAGACCATTCCCAGTGACTACCTCTTGAAGCTCATCAAGAGAATGCCAAGACTGTGCAAAGCAGTCATCAAAGCAAAAGGTGGCTACTTTGAAGAACCTAGAATATAAGACATATTTTCAGTTGTTTCACACTTTTTTGTTAAGTATATAATTCAACATGTGTTATTTCATAGTTTTGATGCCTTCGGTGTGAATGTACAATTTTCATAGTCATGAAAATACAGAAAAATCTTTAAATGAGAAGGTGTGTCCAAACTTTTGGTCTGTACTGTACATTACAGCATCGGGCCCAAGACGGTGATATTATTACTAGATGGGGATAAGGACAGGACCATTATTACATGAAGGGGCACAGACAGGGGATATTATTACAGGAAGGGCACAGAATGGGAAATATTATTAGAGGACTAAATTCAGGACATAGGACATTATTACAGGATGGGGGCCAGGACAGGGGACATTTTTCTACAGGATATGGGCCAGAATGAGGATCTTTATTACAGAATGGGGGACATTATTACAAGATGGGACCCAGAATGGCTGGTATCATTACAGGAAAGGCACAAAATAGGGGCCTTTATTACTGGATGGGGCCAATATTACAGGATAGTGGCTAGGATGGGGAAATTATTACAGCATCTTATAGATTGTAGCTTGTGAGCAGCCGGACGCTCACTTCTCCTGTGAATGTTGAACTATATGTTACGTTGTATTGTATTTATTGTATGTACATGTCCTTGCTTAATTGAAAAGTGCTGCAGAATATATTGGTTCTATATAAATAAAATTATTATTATCATTATTATAGAGCACATTATTATAGAATAGGGACTAATGCATTATTAAAGGATAGAGCTATTATTTCCGGATGGTAGTAAGAATGGGGATACTATTACAGGAAGGGGCTTGGACAGGTGACATCATTGCAGAATGGGGCACAGGACTGAACACTTTATTACAGGATGGAACCAACGATGGGGAATATTATTACAGGAAGGAACCTAGAACATGGGCCGCTGTTACAGTAAGTGATTCAGGATTAAGGACTTTCTCAAAGAAATGGCATAGGATAGGGGCCATTATTCAGGATAGGAGTTAGGACAGGGGATATTATTACAGTAAACAACAAGGATATGGGACTTTATTACTGGATGGGGGCCAGGACAGGGGACATTTTTACAGAATGGGGGCCATGGAGTTGATCATTATTACATATTGGAAGACATTATTACAGAGAGGGACCCAGGACAGGGAACATTATTACAGAAAAGGCACAAGATAGTGGCTTCTATTACAGGAACATTCTAGAACAGGACAGTAAATATTATAATGGTATATAAGGCAATATTACAGTAATGGGGCATAGAATAGTGGGCTTTATTGCAGGAAGGAGCCAGGAAAGGGAACATTATTAAAGTATGAAAGAAGGGGCCATTATGGGGGATATTATGACAGGATGGGGACATTAATACAGGCTGGGGGCCAGGATGCGGGATATCATTGCACGAAGAGACCCAGGAAAGGGGACACTATCATATGAAGGGACCCAGGACAGGGGACATTATTACAAAATGGGGGACATTATTAGAGAATAGGGCCAGGACGGAGGACATAATTACAGTGGCCCATTCATCTGACGAATATGCTGATGAGGGCCCATTTCCAAATTTGAACCAGCCCATAGGACTCTAGTTACGTCACTGGACACTTAAACCTGCACTGCCAAGATGCGACCGTCCAGACTGAAAACCACTGGGGAATGAGCTGCTGAGGGCGCAGCCTCATTCACCAACGGTGACATCATCACTGGCATTTTCCCACGGTCCTGAGGTCACCGCAGTTCAGCCCGGCCTCGATGATGTCACCACTGGTGAATGATGCTGCGCCCTCAGCAGCTTATTCCCCAGTGGTTCTCAGCCTGGACGGTCGCATCCTGGCACCGTAGAGGTTGAAAACTATTTAGCCCTCAGACATGGTTTACGGAAAGATGCCTCACACATATTAGTGAACAGTTGACAAACCTGACTACAGCTTCTGTACATACTATTACTTTAGAATATTTGTGGATACATCTAGGGCAACCACTTAGATGTGACTGCTACATCTGAGTACTGTATGATTTTTATTATAATTGTGTTTCAGTCTTATGTGAACCACAGACAATATTGTAATATCATTATCCACAGATGCAGAAATCTAATCACAGTATATTACCATATTACACAACTATGAAGTCTTAGGCCGGGGTCACACTATCAGTATTTGGTCAGTATTTTACATCAGCATTTGTAGCCAAAACCTGGAGTGGGTGATAAATCCAGAAGTGGTGCATATGTTTCTATTATACTTTTCCTCTGACTGTCCCACTCCTGGTTTTGGCTACAAATACTGATGTAAAATACTGACCAAATACTGATAGTGTGACCCCGGCCTTAGGCTTTGATACATTATTTACAATTTATTGTCACTTTTCCTTTTCCCTTACTTGCTGAAAGCTTTATGCCAAATTCTTCTAAATGATTCATGAATTTGGCGTAAAACAAAAATGCTCTTTGTTTTTGCCTTTTGAAAAAAAAAATATTTACCTGCATATGTAGGTTTATTCCAGAAATAAAAAGACTTCCAATGCTGCCAGTAGAAAATCCATTACTGTATTTCATCCAGGGAGACGGACTTTCTGTCATTGGGGCATGCACGGAGTGATCCAGTCATTTAGTTCTCCCGCACTCTGGAGAAATGCATCTTTTTGCCCCCACAGACTATTTATCCTCCCTCAAAGCCTACCAGCACAATGTTAGTTTCCTCTGACATGAATCTTACCCCGTTACCATCTCCCAATACTATAATTCTGCCCTTTTTTACCCCATCTACAATACCCATTCCCATACATGTAGTTGAGCTGAGTCGGTCAGATGGCTTAACGGCAGGGCTTATTCACAGTTACGTCATTTGGTTCCTTATTACTGTAGCTTTTTTGCTTGCCCAATCATTGCCGGCTCAAACTGTTCATTCCCGTTTTTTTTGTTTTTTTTTTTCTTACATACTAAATTCTGTCATTTTTCAGTTTGCAGCTCTATAGGCCCATATCTGGAATTTAAAAAACGACGTGATCCTTATTTGGGCAGTTCACAAGTGCAGATTTTTTTTTTTTATACATTTTTATTTCAGCAATGTTACAAAAAAATACAATCAAACAAGAGAGTTATGGATGAGAAGCAAACAAATTGTATAAAAAAGAAATCCCTATAGTTGAACCATATTTATATTAAAACCCCCAAAAACTGATATGTAAGTGTAAGGATGATTCACACATTTCACGGACAATCTTCAAGAAAAAAAAAAGTGCATATACCCTGCAGGAAGTAAATAAGTAAAGATCAATAGTACATGCAAATAGTATAGGATACTTGGTTAATATTATTTTTTATTAAAAAATTAAAAGCCATCCCTATACAATAAGATGTACCCATTGGGACCTTGTCATGCTGGGATGGCTTTTATGCCTTTTTAATGAAAATAATGTTAATTAAGTATTCTATGCTATTTACATATATCATTATAATTTACATATTTACTTGCTGTGGGGTACATGCTCATTTTCTGATTTATTTATTTATTTATTTTTCTTGAGTTTTCACACTTATATTAAATAAAGTGCGAATAAGCCCATGGACAGTCCTGGACAATCTGAATTCCTCCGATATAGTAGATCTCAGTTGGTCTGATGTAAAGCTTAGTTTGAGTCATCTTGTACGAATGCATTTTTACTCACAAAAGAGCATACGGCATATTTAAAGAGACAGATCTCTGCTACATTTGCATATTTAGGATATTAATTCATATCTCATCCTATTTATCAGAATCGATCACTTACCTGAGTTGCTCTGTCTCTTTGCAGGAAAAGCGGCAGCTTGTTTTCAGCACATTGCTGTGTTTGTGAGTGTTGGATGCCTACAACTCCACCCTGGTTCTCCTATTACTTTCCCAACAAAAGAAGGTTTTTTTTTTGTTTTTTTTTAAAAGACACATGGCAGGAAAATGGTGAAACCAAGGTTGTGTAAAACCTGTGAGGACAAGCCTTTCCTGATCCTTATCACAAAGGAAATTATGTTTCTTTGGAACTGGTGATGCATAGAACTAACACCATCTCTCTGAGAAGTTTAGGAAAAAACATTGCTAAAAAAAAGTTTTGGTCCTCACTAGGGGAGAAATGGTGATTGAATATTACGATAAATGTGAGATGTATAAGTCCATATACAGAACGCTCCTTCTACTGGTGGCTGCAAGGCAGAAAAAAAGTATATCATATGCTTAGATGGTTATGTTTTGGGAAGGAAAGGATTATAAATATTCTATCGAGAATCAATAGTTCTCCTGCTCCCTCTTTAAACCCATTTAGGTTAAAGGAAATGTATTATTGTTACACTTTGTAGTTCTAATCCCCTTAGTCAAGTTACTCTCCATCTTTAACCCCTTAAGCCCCGAGGGTGGTTTGCACGTTAATGACCGGGCCAATTTTTACAATTCTGACCACTGTCCTTTTATGAGGTTATAACTCTGGAACGCTTCAACGGATCTTGGCGATTCTGACATTGTTTTCTCGTGACATATTGTACTTCATGCTAGTGGTAAAATTTCTTCGATATAACTTGCGTTTATTTGTGAAAAAAATGAACATTTGGCGAAAATTTTGAAAATTTCGCAATTTTCCAACTTTGAATTTTTATGCCCTTAAATCACAGACATATGTCACACAAAATACTTAATAAATAACATTTCCCACATGTCTACTTTACATCAGCACAATTTTGGAACCAAATTTTTTTTTTGTGACGGAGTTATAAGGGTTAAAAGTTGACCAGCAATTTCTCATTTTTACAACACCATTTTTTTTTAGGGACCACATCTCATTTGAAGTCATTTTGACGGGTCTATATGATAGAAAATACCCAAGTGTGACACCATTCTAAAAACTGCACCCCTCAAGGTACTCAAAACCACTTTCAAGAAGTTTATTAACCCTTCAGGTGTTTCACAGGAATTTTTGGAATGTTTAAATAAAAATGAACATTTAACTTTTTTTCACACAAAATTTATTTCAGCTCCAATTTGTTTTATTTTACCAAGGGTAACAGGAGAAAATAGACCCCAAAAGTTGTTGTACAATTTGTCCTGAGTACGCTGATACCCCATATGTGGGGGTAAACCACAGTTTGGGCGCATGGCAGAGCTTGGAAGCAAAGGAGCGCCATTTGACTTTTCAATGCAAAATTGACTGGAATTGAGATGGGACGCCATGTTGCATTTGGAGAGCCCCTGATGTGCCTAAACATTGAAACCCCCCACAAGTGACACCATTTTGGAAAGTAGACCCCCTAAGGAACTTATCTAGATGTGTGGTGAGCACTTTGACCCAACAAGTGCTTTACAGAAGTTTATAATGCAGAGCCGTAAAAATAAAAAATCATATTTTTTCACAAAAATTATCTTTTCACCCCCAATTTTTTATTTTCCCAAGGGTGAGAGAAGAAATTGGACCCCAAAAATTGTTGTGCAATTTGTCCTGAGTATGCTGATACCCCATATGTGGGTGTAAACCATTGTTTGGGCGCAGGGCAGAGCTCGGAAGGGAAGGAGCGCCATTTGACTTTTCAATGCAAAATTGACTGGAATTGAGATGGGACGCCATGTTGCATTTAGAGAGCCCTTGATGTGCCTAAACATTGAAACCCCTAACAAGTGACACCATTTTGGAAAGTAGACCCCCTAAGGAACTTATCTAGATGTGTGGTGAGCACTTTGACCCAACAAGTGCTTTACAGAAGTTTATAATGCAGAGCCGTAAAAATAAAAAATCATATTTTTTCACAAAAATGATTTTTCACCCCCAATTTTTTATTTTCCCAAGGGTAAGAGAAGAAATTGGACCCCAAAAATTGTTGTGCAATTTGTCCTGAGTACACTGATACCCCATATGTGGGTGTAAACCATTGTTTGGGCGCAGGGCAGAGCTCAGAAGGGAAGGAGCGCCATTTGACTTTTCAATGCAAAATTGACTGGAATTGAGATGGGACGCCATGTTGCGTTTGGAGAGCCCCTAATGTGCCTAAACATTGAAACCCCCCACGAGTGACATCATTTTGGAAAGTAGACCCCTTAAGGAACTTATCTAGATGTGTTTTGAGAGCTTTGAACCCCCAAGTGTTTCACTACAGTTTATAACGCAGAGCCGTGAAAATAAAAATTATTTTTTTTTTTCACAAAAATGATTTTTTAGCCCCCAGTTTTGTATTTTCACAAGGGTATCAGGATAAATTGGACCCCAAAAGTTGTTGTCCAATTTGTCTGGAGTACGCTGATACCCCATTTGTGGGGAGGGACCACTGTTTGGGCGCATGACAGAGCTCGGAAGGGAAGGAGCGCCATTTGGAATGCAGACTTAAATGGATTGGTCTGCAGGCGTCACGTTGCATTTGCAGAGCCCCTGATGTACCCAAACAGTACAAACCCCCCACAAGTGACCCCATATTGGAAACTAGACCCCCCAAGGAACTTATCTAGATGTGTTGTGAGAACTTTGAACCCCCAAGTGTTTCACTACAGTTTATAACGCAGAGCCGTGAAAATAATTTTTTTTTTTTTTCACAAAAATGAAATTTAGCCCCCAGTTTTGTATTTTCACAAGGGTATCAGGATAAATTGGACCCTAAAAGTTGTTGTCCAATTTGTCCTGAGTACGCTGATACCCCCTATGTGGGGGGGAACCACTGTTTGGGCGCATGACAGAGCTCGGAAGGGAAGGAGCGCCATTTGGAATTCAGACTTAAATGGATTGGTCTGCAGGCGTCACGTTGCATTTGCAGAGCCCCTGATGTACCCAAACAGTACAAACCCCCCACAAGTGACCCCATATTGGAAACTAGACCCCCCAAGGAACTTATCTAGATGTGTTGTGAGAACTTTGAACCCCCAAGTGTTTCACTACAGTTTATAACGCAGAGCCGTGAAAATAAAAATTATTTTTCTTTTTCACAAAAATGATTTTTTAGCCCCCAGTTTTGTATTTTCACAAGGGTATCAGGATAAATTGGACCCTAAAAGTTGTTGTCCAATTTGTCCTGAGTACGCTGATACCCCCTATGTGGGGGGGAACCACTGTTTGGGCGCATGACAGAGCTCGGAAGGGAAGGAGCGCCATTTGGAATGCAGACTTAAATGGATTGGTCTGCAGGCGTCACGTTGCATTTGCAGAGCCCCTGATGTACCCAAATAGTACAAACCCCCCACAAGTGACCCCATATTGGAAACTAGACCTCCCAAGGAACTTATCTAGATGTGTTGTGAGAACTTTGAACCCCCAAGTGTTTCACTACAGTTTACAACGCAGAGCCGTGAAAATAAAACATATTTTTTTTCCCACAAAAATGATTTTTAGCCCCCCAAATTTTTATTTTCCCAAGGATAACAAGAGAACTTGGACCCCAGAAGTTGTTGTTCAATTTGTCCCTAGTACGCTGATACCCCATATGTTGGGGTAAACCCCTTTTTGGACGCACAGGAGAGCTCGGAAGGGAAGGAGCACTGTTTTACTTTTTCAATGCAGAATTGGCTGGAATTGAGATTGGACGCCATGTCGCGTTTGGAGAGCCCCTGATGTGCCTGAACAGTGGAAACTCCCCAATTCTACCTGAAACCCTACCCCTAACCGTTTACTGAACATTTTCTGACAGTCATAAGTGCCACGTATATAAGTGCCACGTATTTAAGTGCCACGTATTTAAGTGCCACGTATTTAAGTGCCACGTATTTAAGTGCCACGATATTTCAGTGCCACGATATTTCAGTGCCACGTATTTCAGTGCCACGTATTTCAGTGCCACGTATTTCAGTGCCACGTATTTCAGTGCCACGTATTTCAGGCACTGAAAAATACGTGGCACGTAAATACTTCAGTGCCACGAGATTTCAGTGCCACGATATTTCAGTGCCACGATATTTCAGTGCCACGTATTTCAGGCACTGAAAAATACGTGGCACGTAAATACGTGGCACGTAAATATGTGGCACTTAAATACGTGGCACTTAAATATGTGGCACTTAAATACGTGGCACTTAAATACGTGGCACTTATATACGTGGCCACTGAAATATCGTGGCACTTATATACGTATATACGTATATAAACGTATATTTCAGTGCCACGTATTTCAGTGCCACGTATTTCAGTGCCACGTATTTCAGGCACTGAAAAATATGTGGCACGTAAATACGTGGCACTTAAATACGTGGCACTTAAATACGTGGCACTTAAATACGTGGCACTTAAATACGTGGCACTTAAATATGTGGCACTTATATACGTGGCCACTGAAATATCGTGGCACTTATATACGTATATACGTATATAAACGTATATTTCAGTGCCACGTATTTCAGTGCCACGTATTTCAGGCACTGAAAAATACGTGGCACGTAAATACATGGCACGTAAATACGTGGCACGTAAATACGTGGCACTTAAATACGTGGCACTTAAATACGTGGCACTTAAATACGTGGCACTTATATACGTGGCCACTGAAATATCGTGGCACTTATATACGTATATACGTATATAAACGTATATTTCAGTGCCACGTATTTCAGTGCCACGTATTTCAGGTTAGGGGTAGGTTTAGGGGTAGGGTTAGGGTTTTTTGTTTTTTTCTTGTTTTCTTGTGTTTTTCTATAAAAACGCATGCGTTTTACCGCGTTTACATGCATTTTTTCACACATGCGGTTTTTTTAAAAAACGCATGCAGATAAAAACGCAAGTGTGAAACCAGACTAAAAGACGCTTTTTATAGCAAAAAAGTTTTTGCGTCTCCACATTTTGAGACCTATAATTTTTCCACATTTTGGTCCACAGAGTCATGTGAGGTCTTGTTTTTTGCGGGACGAGTTGACGTTTTTATTGGTAACATTTTCGGACACGTGACCATTTTTTATCACTTTTTATTCCGATTTTTGTGAGGCAGAATAACCAAAAACCAGCTATTCATGAATTTCTTTTGGGAGAGGCGTTTATACCGTTCTGCGCTTGGTAAAATTGATAAAGCAGTTTTATTCGTCGGGTCAGTACGATTACAGCGATACCTCATTTATATCATTTTTTTATGTTTTGACGCTTTTATACGATAAAAACTATTTTATAGAAAAAATAATTATTTTGGCATCGCTTTATTCTGAGGACTATAACTTTTTTATTTTTTTGCTGATGATGCTGTATGGCGGCTCGTTTTTTGTGGGACAAGATGATGTTTTCAGCGGTAACATGGTTATTTATATCCGTCTTTTTGATCGCGTGTTATTCCACTTTTTGTTCGGCGGTATGGTAATAAAGCGTTGTTTTTTGCCTCGTTTTTTTTTTTTTTTCTTACGGTGTTTACTGAAGGGGTTAACTAGTGGGCCAGTTTTATAGGTTGGGTCGTTACGGACGCGGCGATACTAAATATGTGTACTTTTATTGTTTTTGTTTGTTTTTTTTAGATAAAGAAATGTATTTATGGGAATAATATTTTTTTTTTTATTATTATTTATTTAGGAATTTTTTTTTTTTTTTTTTTACACATGTGGAAATTTTTTTTTTTACTTTGTCCCGGGGGGGACATCACAGATCGCAGATCTGATAGTGTGCACAGCACTCTATTAGATCTGCGATCATACTTTCATCGGAGCAGGCTGCAGCTTTCATCTGCAGCCTGCTCCGACCCGGAAGTGCTCCCTGCAGGACCCGGATACAGCCCCTCGGCCATTTTGGATCCGGGGCCTGCAGGGAGAAGACGTTCGGTACGAGGTGAGTACATCACCTTGTACCGATCGTCTCAGGGAAGCACGCAGGGAGCCCCCTCCCTGCGCGATGCTTCCCTGTACCGCCGGTACACCGCGATCATGTTTGATCGCGGTGTGCCGGGGGTTAATGTGCCGGGGGCGGTCCGTGAGCGCGGCCGATCGCGTATGACGTACTATACCGTCACCGGGAATTAAGGCCCACCCCACCTCGACGGTATAGTACGTCATATGGGATTAAGGGGTTAAGCAATGATAAACTACAATCATGGCTGAAAGTGTTGGCACAATTGTAATTCTTATAGAAAATTACATGTTTCTCCCCCCAAATTCTTGCAATTACGCATGCTTTGTTACACACATGTTTATTTCCTTTGTGTGTTTTAAAACCACGCAAATAAAAGAGAAAAAAGGCAAATTGGACATCATTTCTCACAAAACCCCCAAAATGGGCCAGGCAAAATTGTTGGCACCTTTCCAAAATTGTGGACACGCAACTTTGTTTCAATCATGTGATGCTCATTCAAACTCACCTGTGGCAAGTAAAGGTACCTTCACACTAAGCGACGCTGCAGCGATATCGACAACGATGCCAATCGCTGCAGCGTCGCTGTTTGGTCGCTGGAGAGCTGTCACACAGACAGCTCTCCAGCGACCAACGATGCCGAAGTCCCCGGGTAACCAGGGTAAACATCGGGTTGCTAAGCACAGGGCCGCGCTTAGTAACCCAATGTTTACCCTGGTTACCAGTGTTAAATGTAAAAAAACAAACACTACATACTTACATTCGCGTCCCCCGGCGTCCGCTTCCCTGCAGTGTGTGAGCGTCGGCCCTAACAGCAGAGCGGTGACGTCACCGCTGTGCTTTGCTTTACGGCCGGCACTGACACACTCAGTGCAGGAAGCTCTGAGCAGCGGCGCGGACGCCGGGGGACGTGACAGACATCAGAGGGTGAGTATGTACTGTTTTTTTTTTTACTTTTACAATGGTAACCAGGGTAAATATCGGGTTACTAAGCGCGGCCCTGCGCTTAGTAACCCGATATTTACCCTGGTTACCATTGTAAAACATCGCTGGCATCGTTGCTTTTGCTGTCAAACACGACGATACATGCTGATCTGACGACCAAATAAAGTTCTGGACTTTCAGCAACGACCAGCGATATCACAGCGGGATCCAGATCGCTGCTGCGTGTCAAACACAACGATATCGCTAGCCAGGACGCTGCAACGTCACGGATCGCTATCGTTATCGTTGTAAAGTCGCTTAGTGTGAAGGTACCTTAACAGGTTTGAGCAATATGAAAATCACACTTCTAACCAAATAAAAAATGGCGAACTTGATATTTGCAGTGTGTGTCTGTGTGTGCCACACTAAACATGGAGAACAGAAAGATTTCAACAATCTCAAGGTTATAAGTCCATCTCCAGAGATCTTGGCTTACCTTTGTCCACAGTGCACAATATAATTAAGAAGTTTACAACCCATGGCATCGTAGCTAATCTCCCTGAATGTGGACTGCAGAGAAAAATTGATGAAATGGTTGCAAAACAGGATAGTCCAGATGGTGGATAAGCAACACCAACAAAGTTCTAAAGAAATTCAAGCTGTCCTGCAGGCTCAGGGTGCATCAATATCAGCACAAACTATCCATAGATATTGAATGAAATGAAACGCCATAGCAAGAGATTCAGGAGGACTCCACTGCTGACACAGAGACATAAAAAAGCTAGACTGCAAATTGTATGTAAGTAAGCTAAAATCCTTCTGAAAAAGCATCTTTAGACAGTAGAGACATAGATAGAGCCTCTTGGTAAAGCAGATGATTCTACTATTTACCGAAAATGCAATGAGGCCTACAAAGAAAAGAACAGAGTACCTTCAGTTAAACATGGTGAATTTTCAAAGATGTTTTCGGGTTGTTTTGCTGCCTCTGGCACTGAGTGCCTTGATTGTGTGCAAGGCTTCATAAAATCTGAAAAATACCAATGGATTCTGGGTCGCCATGTAGAGCCCAGTGTAAGAAAGCTAAGTTTGAGGCCTAGGTCATGGGTCTTCCAGTCGTGTTTAGAGTTTATGCTGCCATAGGCACTTTTAGTGCTGCCTCTCCCATTGGTGAGTATGACTAATACAGACACTGTCGGCAGTGACTTAGGCTACTTTCACATCAGCGATTTTTGCCACTTGCGGCAGATCCAGTAGCCAACACAAGGGGTCAGAATAGGCATTTTCCTTTAAATGCGAACAAACCTGGGAATGAGAAAGGGTTGTTCAAATAGCAATAGCAGTTAACATTAAATTACAACAAGAACTAGTGCAATTGTAAACTTTCTTTTGATCCTTGCTTATCATCAAAAACGTGGTGAAAATAAATAATCAAAATTAACAATAATATAGAGCAATGACGACATATTACCACCACATAGTGACAGAATAATACCACATACCACATACAAGGAACAAGTACCTCCATACCATGACCAGATCACATATTACCATCACATAGTGACCAGATAATACCACATACAGGGAGAAGTACTGCCACATCATAAACAGATCACATACTACCACCACATAGTGACCGAATACTACAATACTGATCAATAATAAAAAAACACAACACTAATGCCATTATACACAGGAGCTCTGTATATAATGTCAATGTGCAGGTAATACAGTGACCACTGGTGACATTGTACACAGGAGCTCTGTATATAGTGTCAGTGTACAGGTAACACACTAACTCACCAGTGACGTCTCTAGCTGAAGTCCTTCATCTTTGCTTTTCATTTTCATGCATCGCAGACTGGCATCATTTCTTCAAGCCAGGACTCGTCTCTGCATAAAATAACACATAGTTACCTGGAGCACCACTTCCAGAGCACATTCCCCACTATTCCCTTTCTTCTACACTACACATCTGAATACAGATGTGCACCCACCATTAATATATAATTAGTTATTTTTAATCCACCACTGCACCCCACCAACAATAAATAGCCATTTTCCCACTTAATAAACATATACATTAATTAGCCCCTGTACTTTTCCCGCAATTCATTATCAGTCACTGCATCCTCCACGCCCCCCACTGTGTGCCTCCATCTTCCCGATTCAATATATTTACATGCCCCTTCCACCCCAATTCATTGTCACATCTTCTCTCTCTCCCACCCCCACCCCATTCATTATAAACTGCTCTCCCCCCACATTCAATACATCATTTACTCCCACCACCCTTAAAATTCATCATTATTTGCTCTCCCCTAGGTCCTCATTTGCTCTCCCTGTCCCCACCTTCAATTGAATTGCTGTCCCTGTCCCTCACATCATCATTTGCTGTCCTCCTCCCCCTCACTTCATCATTTGCAGCCCCCTTCCCCCTCACTTCATCATTTGCAGTATCTCTCCCCCTCACATCATCATTTGTATTCCCCCTTCCCCCTCATTTCATCATGTGCAGTCCCTTTCTGTTCCATTTCAGTCCCCAGACCCCTCCCTCACATCATTTGCAGCCCCCTCCATCATTTGCAACCCCCTCCATCATTTGTAACCCCCACTCCATCATTGGCAAATGACAGCACCCCTCCATCATTTGCAGGCCCCTGTCATCATCATTTCAAGCCCCCCTCCATAATTTGCAGTCCCTCCATTATTTGCAGATCCCCTCTTTCATCATGTGCAAATCCCCCTTTCATCATGTGCAGACCCCCTTTCATCATGTGCAGACTCCCCTTTCATCATGTGCAAATCCATCATTTCATCATATGCAGATCCCCCTCTTTCATTATATGCAGATCCCCTTTAATCATGTGCAGATTCCCCCTTTCATCATAGGCAGACCCCTCTTTTCATCATGTGCAGAACCCCCACTTTCCTCATGTGCAGAACTTCCCCTTTCATCATCTGCAGAACACCCCTTTCATCATATGCAGAACCCAGCTTTCATCATGTGCATAACACCTCCTTTCATCATGTGAAGAACCCCACTTTCATCATGTGCAGAACCCCTCCTTTCATCATGTGCAAAATCCCCCATATCATCATGTCCAGACCTCCTTCATCATGTGCAGAACCCCCTCCCTTTCATCATGTGCATAACAACCCCTTTCATCATGTGCAGAAACCCTTTTCATCATGTACAGAACCACCTTTCATCATTCATGTGCAGACTCCTCTTTCATCATGTGCAGTCCCCACTTTCATCATGTACAGGCCCCTCCCTTTCATCATATGCAGACCCCTCTTTCATCATGAGCAGAACTCCCATTTGATCATATGCAGACCCCCTTTCATCATGTGCAGACCCCCCTTTCATCATGTGCAGACCCCCTTCATCATGTGCAGAAACCCCTTCATCATGTGCAGAACTCCTCTTTCATCATGTGCAGACTCCCCTTTCATCATGTGCAGACCTCCCTTTCATCATGTGCAGACTCCCCTTTCATCATATCCAGACCTCCCTTTCATCATGTATGTGCAGATCCCACCTTTCATCATATGCAGATCCCCCTTTCATAATGTGCAGACTCCCCTTTCATCATGTGCAGATTCATCCCTTTCATCATGTGCAGATCCCCCCTTTCATCATATGCAGATCCCCCCTTTCATGATGTGCAGAACCCCCTTTCATCATATGCAGATCCCCCTTTCATCATGTGCAGAACCCCTCTTTCATCATATGCAGATCCCCTTTCATCATGTGCAGAACCCCTCTTTCATCATATGCAGATCCCCTTTCAACATGTGCAGATCCCCCTTTCGTCATGTGCAGATTCCCCCTTTCATCATATGCAGATCCACCTTTTCAGCATGTGCAGAACCTCCTTCATCATGTGCAGAACCCCACTTTCATCATGTGCAGACTCCCCTTTCATCATGTGCAGAACTCCCTTTCACCATGTATGTGCAGTCCTCCCTTTCATCATGTGCAGACCGCCCTTTCATTATGTGCAGATCCATCCCTTTCATCATGTGCAGATCCCCTCTTTCATCATGTGCAGACCCCATTTCATCATGTGCAGACCCCCTTTTCATAATGTGCAGATTCCCTTTCATAATGTGCAGTTCCCCCTTTCAACATGTGCAAAACCCCCTTCATCATGTGCAGAACCCCCCTTTCATCACATGCAAAAACCCCTTCATCATGTGCAGACTCCCCTTTCATCATGTGCAGATCCATCCCTTTCATGATGTGCAGATCCCATATCATCATGTGCAGACCCCCTTTCATCACGTGCAGATCCCACCTTTCATCATTTGCAGATCCTCCCCTTCATCATATGCAGATCCCTCCTTTCATGATGTGCAGGACCCCCCTTTCATCATATGCAGATCCCCTTTCATCATGTGCAGAACCCCTCTTTCATCATATGCAGATCCCCTTTCATCATGTGCAGATCCCCCTTTCGTCATGTGCAGACCTCCCTTTCATCATGTATGTGCAGTCCCCCCTTTCATCATGTGCAGACCCACATTTCATCATGTGCAGATCCATCCCTTTCATCATGTGCAGATCCCCCCTTTCATCATGTGCAGACCCCCTTTCATCACGTGCAGATCCCACCTTTCATCATTTGCAGATCCTACATTTCATCATGTGCAGATCACCCTTTCGTCATGTGCAGATTCCCTCTTTCATCATATGCAGATCCCCTTTCATCATGTGCAGATCACCCTTTCGTCATGTGCAGATTCCCGCTTTCATCATATGCAGATCCCCCTTTTCATCATGTGCAGAACCTCCTTCATCATGTGCAGAACCCCTCTTTCATCATGTGCAGATTCCCTTTCATCATGTGCAGACCTCCCTTTCATCATGTATGTGCAGTCCTCCCTTTCATCATGTGTAGACCGCCTTTTCATCATGTGCAGATCCATCCCTTTCATCATGTGCAGATCCCCGCTTTCATCATGTGCAGACCCCCTTTCATCACGTGCAGATCCCACTTTTCATTATTTGCAGATCCTACCTTTCATCATGTGCAGATCCCCCTTTCATCATGTGCAGACCCCCTTTCATCATGTGCAGATCCCCTTTCATCATGTGAAGAACCCCCTTTCATCATGTGCAGACTCCCCTTTCATCATGTGTAGACATCCCTTTCATCATGTATGTGCAGGCCCCTCTTTCATCATTTGCAGACCCCCCTTTCATCATGTGCAGATCCATCCTTTTCATCATGTGCAGATCCCCTTTCATCATGTGCAGACCCCCTTTCATCACGTGCAGATCCCACCTTTCATCATTTGCAGATCCTCCCTTTCATCATATGTAGATCCCTCCTTTCATAATGTGCAGGACCCCACTTTTATCATATGCAGATCCCCTTTCATCATGTGCAGAACCCCACTTTCATCATATGCAGATCCCCTTTCATCATGTGTAGACCCCCCTTTCATTATTTGCAGATCCCCCTTTCGTCATGTTCAGTTTCCCCTTCATCATGTGCAGAACTCCCCTTTCATCATGTGCAGACTCCCCTTTCATCATGTGCAGACCCACATTTCATCATGTGCAGATCCATCCCTTTCATCATGTGCAGATCCCCCCTTTCATCATGTGCAGACCCCCTTTCATCACGTGCAGATCCCACCTTTCATCATTTGCAGATCCCACCTTTCATCATTTGCAGATCCTCCCTTTCATCATATGTAGATCCCTCCTTTCATAATGTGCAGGACCCCACTTTTATCATATGCAGATCCCCTTTCATCATGTGCAGAACCCCACTTTCATCATATGCAGATCCCCTTTCATCATGTGCAGACCCCCCTTTCATTATTTGCAGATCCCCCTTTCGTCATGTTCAGTTTCCCCCTTCATCATGTGCAGAACTCCCCTTTCATCATGTGCAGACTCCCCTTTCATCATGTGCAGACCCACATTTCATCATGTGCAGATCCATCCCTTTCATCATGTGCAGATCCCCCCTTTCATCATGTGCAGACCCCCTTTCATCACGTGCAGATCCCACCTTTCATCATTTGCAGATCCTACCTTTCATCATGTGCAGAACCCCTCTTTCATCATGTGCAGATCACCCTTTCGTCATGTGCAGATTCCCCCTTTCATCATATGCAGATCCCCTTTTCATCATGTGCAGAACCTCCTTCATCATGTGCAGAACTGTTGTGAATTGGATTATTTGGCTCCCTCTTGTGGTCACTAGCGACATGACACTTTGAGTTTCTTTCCCCAGCTTGGTACCCACCTGGCTCGTTAGTCCAGGGGTGTTGCTATTTATGCTTCCTGGATTTTCAGTCTGGTGCCTGGCAGCGTTGTAATCAGTTCCTTTCTGTTTGCTCCTGTCTGCTGGTCCTGGTTCTTGCAAAATAAGCTAAGTCCTGCTTCCTTGTTTTTTGGTTATTTACATTGCTCTTATTTTTTGTCCAGCTTGCACTAAATGTGATTCCTGATTTTGCTGGAAGCTCTAGGGGGCTGATATTCTCCCCCCGGGCCGTTAGACGGTTCGGGGGTTCTTGAATATCCAGCGTGGAAATTTTGATAGGGTTTTTGCTGACCGTATAAGTCATCTTACTATATTCTGCTATTAGTCAGTGGGTCTATCTTTTCCCTTCTAGGGTTAGTTAGTTCTCCGGCTGGCACGAGACGTCTAGAACCAACGTAGGTACGTTCCCCAGCTGCTGCTATTTGTGGTGCTAGGATCAGGTATACGGTCAGCCTAGTTACCACTGCCCTATGAGCTGTTTTTTTGTGTTTGCAGACTTGGTAATAACTTCTGAGACCCTCTGCCATTGGGGTCATATGTTGTGAATTTGGATTCTGGGCTCCCCCGGTGGCCGCTTGTGGAATTGGACTTGTCATCCTCTTTCCTGTTTCACCTGGTTCCATCAGTAGTGGGTGTCGCTATTTAAGCTCATTTCTCTGGTGGTTTCTTGCCGGTCAACAATGTTATCTGATGCCTCTCAGTGCTTGTTCCTGCTTCTAGACAACTACTAGTTAAGTTGGACTTTTGTCCATGTTTTGTTTTGCCTATTTGTTCCAGTTCACAGCTGAAGTTTTGTTACTGTGTCTGGAAAGCTCTCGTTGATCAGGGATTGCTACTCTGGCGTTATGAGTTAATGCCAGAGTTTAAGGTAATCTCTGGATGGTGTTTTGTTAGTGTTTTTCTGCTGACCATGAAAGTATACTATCTGTCTTCTGCTATCTAGTAAGCGGACCTCAAATTTGCTAAGACTATTTTCCTGCTGCGTTTGTAGTTTCATCTGAACTCACCGTCATTATATGTGGGGGGCTACTGTCTTCTTTGGAATATTTCTCTAGAGGTGAGCCAGGTCTTATATTTCCCTCTGCTAGCTATTTAGGTCTTAGGCCAGAGCTGGGCATCTAGCGATAAATAGGAAATGCTACCTGGCTATTTCTAGTTGCGCGGCAGGCTTAGTTCATGGTCAGTATAGTTCCATCTTCCGAGAGCTTGTCCCTCTATAGGCTTGCTATGATCTCTGCCTGCAGAGATCATGACAGTTTGACCGGCCTATAAAGTGTTAAAGACCCAGGTTGAGAAAGGAGAGTTATAAGAAGTCTGCTGGAATTTTTTTTTTTTTTTCCTCCAGTCTGCCTTGCTGCAGTCTTTTTTCTCTCTCTCCTCCTAATCTCTGTATGCTCTGTGTGCACCTGACAATAATGGATCTCCAGAGTGTAACTGCGGGTTTGAATAATCTCATCACGAAAGTACAAAATTTACAAGATTTTGTGGTACATGCTCCGGTATCTGAGCCGAGAATTCCTTTGCCGGAGTTCTTCACAGGGAATAGAGCTAGCTTCCAGAATTTCCGAAATAATTGTAAGCTTTATTTGTCCCTGAAGTCTCGTTCAGCTGGAGACCCTGCTCAGCAGGTTAGGATTGTGATTTCCTTGCTCAGGGGTGACCCTCAAGATTGGGCCTTCTCATTGCCAGCAGGGGATCCTGCGTTACGCGATGTGGATGCGTTTTTTCTGGCCTTGGGCTTGCTTTATGAGGAACCTCATTTGGAACTTCAGGCAGAAAAAACTTTGATGGCACTATCTCAGGGGCAAGACGAAGCTGAAGTTTTCTGCCAAAAATTCCGTAAATGGTCTGTGCTTACTCAGTGGAATGAGTGCGCTTTGGCGGCAACTTTCAGAGAAGGTCTCTCTGATGCTGTTAAGGATGTTATGGTGGGGTTCCCTTTGCCTGCAGGTCTGAATGAGTCCATGACAATGGCTATTCAGATTGATAGGCGTCTGCGGGAGCGCAAACCGGTGCACCATCTGGTGGTGTCTATGGAAAAGACGCCAGAAAGTATGCAGTGTGATAGAATTCTGTCCAGGAGCGAGCGACAGAATTTTAGACGGAAGAATGGATTGTGTTTCTATTGTGGGGATTCTACTCATGTTATATCAGCATGCTCTAGGCGTACAAAGAAGCTTGATAAGTCTGTTTCCATTGGCACCATTCAGTCTAAGTTTATTTTGTCTGTAACCCTGATTTGCTCTTTGTCATCCATTGCCACGGACGCCTATGTTGACTCTGGCGCCGCTCTGAGTCTTATGGATTGGTCCTTTGCCAATCGTTGTGGTTTTAATTTAGAGCCTTTGGAGACTCTTATTCCTCTGAAGGGGATTGACTCCACCCCATTGGCTAATAATAAACCACAATACTGGACACAAGTAACCATGCTTATCAATCCGGATCACCAGGAGATTATTCGTTTCCTGGTGCTGTATAATTTACATGACGATTTGGTACTGGGATTGCCATGGTTGCAGTCTCACAACCCAGTCTTGGACTGGAGAGCAATGTCTGTGTTGAGCTGGGGATGTAAGGGTATTCATGGGGACGTACCTTTGGTTTCTATTTCGTCGTCCATTCCCTCTGAAGTCCCTGAGTTCCTCTCTGATTATCAAGACGTCTTTGACGAACCCAAGCTTGGGTCGTTACCTCCGCACCGTGAGTGCGATTGTGCCATAGATTTGATACCGGGTTGTAAATATCCAAAGGGTCGTTTGTTTAATTTGTCTGTGCCGGAACATGCTGCTATGCGGGAATATATAAAGGAGTCTTTGGAAAAGGGACATATTCGTCCATCTTCTTCTCCCTTGGGAGCTGGGTTTTTCTTTGTCTCAAAAAAAGACGGCTCTTTGAGACCATGTATTGATTATCGGCTTCTGAATAAGATCACTGTTAAGTATCAATACCCATTGCCATTGCTTACTGATTTGTTTGCTCGTATAGAGGGTGCTAAGTGGTTCTCTAAAATTGATCTTCGTGGGGCGTATAATTTGGTGCGGATCAGGCAGGGGGATGAGTGGAAGACCGCATTTAATACGCCCGAGGGCCACTTTGAGTATTTGGTCATGCCTTTTGGTCTTTCTAATGCCCCTTCAGTTTTTCAGTCTTTTATGCATGATATTTTCCGCGATTTTCTGGATAAATTTATGATAATATATCTGGATGATATTCTGATTTTTTCTGATGACTGGGACTCTCATGTCCAGCAGGTCAGGAGAGTTTTTCAGGTTCTGCGGTCTAATTCTTTATGTGTGAAGGGGTCTAAGTGCGTTTTTGGGGTCCAGAAAATTTCCTTTTTGGGGTATATTTTTTCTCCCTCTTCCATTGAGATGGATCCCGTCAAGGTGCAAGCTATTTGTGACTGGACTCAGCCCTCCTCTCTTAAGGGTCTTCAGAGATTTTTGGGCTTTGCCAACTTTTACCGCCGATTTATTGCTGGTTTTTCGGATGTCGTTAAACCACTGACTGATTTGACCAGACAAGGCGCTGATGTTGCTAATTGGTCCCCTCATGCTGTAGAGGCCTTTCAGGAGCTTAAGCGCCGTTTTGCCTCTGCCCCTGTGTTGCGTCAGCCTGATGTGAATCTGCCTTTTCAGGTTGAGGTTGACGCTTCGGAGATCGGAGCTGGGGCAGTGTTGTCGCAGAAAGGTTCCGACTGCTCCGTCATTAGGCCTTGTGCCTTCTTTTCTCGCAAATTTTCGCCCGCAGAGCGGAATTATGATGTTGGGAATCGGGAGCTTTTGGCCATGAAGTGGGCGTTTGAGGAGTGGCGCCATTGGCTCGAGGGGGCTAGGCATCAGGTGGTGGTATTGACTGACCACAAAAATTTGATTTATCTTGAGACTGCCAGACGCCTGAATCCTAGACAGGCGCGCTGGTCTTTATTTTTTTCTCGCTTTAATTTTGTGGTGTCATACCTACCGGGTTCTAAGAATGTTAAGGCAGATGCCCTTTCTAGGAGTTTTGACCCGGACTCTCCTGGTAATTCTGAACCCACAGGTATCCTTAGGGAGGGAGTAATTTTGTCGGCTGTTTCTCCTGATCTGCGGCGGTCCTTGCAAGAGTTTCAGGCGGATAGACCGGATCGTTGTCCGCCTGATAGACTGTTTGTTCCGGATGATTGGACCAGCAGAGTCATCTCTGAGGTACATTCTTCTGCATTGGCAGGTCATCCCGGAATTTTTGGTACCAGGGATTTGGTGGCAAGATCCTTCTGGTGGCCTTCTCTGTCACGAGATGTGCGAGTCTTTGTGCAGTCATGTGACGTTTGTGCTCGGGCCAAGTCTTGTAGTTCTCGGGCTAGCGGACTGCTGTTGCCCTTGCCTATTCCTAAGAGGCCTTGGACACACATCTCGATGGATTTTATTTCAGATCTGCCTGTTTCCCAGAAGATGTCTGTCATCTGGGTGGTCTGTGACCGTTTCTCTAAAATGGTCCATTTGGTTCCTCTGCCCAAGTTGCCTTCTTCTTCTGAGTTGGTTCCTCTGTTTTTTCAGAATGTTGTCCGATTGCACGGTATTCCTGAGAATATTGTTTCTGACAGAGGTACCCAATTTGTGTCTAGATTTTGGCGGGCATTCTGTGCTAGGATGGGCATAGATTTGTCTTTTTCATCTGCTTTTCACCCTCAGACTAATGGCCAGACCGAGCGGACTAATCAGACCCTTGAGACATATCTGAGGTGTTTTGTCTCTGCTGACCAGGATGATTGGGTTGCTTTTTTGCCATTGGCAGAGTTCGCCCTTAATAATCGGGCCAGTTCTTCCACCTTGGTGTCCCCGTTTTTCTGTAATTCGGGGTTTCACCCTCGATTTTCCTCCGGTCAGGTGGAATCCTCGGATTGTCCTGGAGTGGATGCGGTGGTGGAGAGATTGCATCACATCTGGGGGCAGGTTATGGACAATTTGAAGTTGTCCCAGGAGAAGACTCAGCGTTTTGCCAACCGTCATCGTCGTGTTGGTTCTCGGCTTTGTGTTGGAGATTTAGTGTGGTTGTCTTCTCGTTTTGTCCCTATGAGGGTCTCTTCTCCTAAGTTTAAACCTCGGTTCATCGGCCCTTATAGAATATTGGAGATTCTTAATCCTGTTTCTTTCCGTTTGGACCTCCCTGCGTCCTTTTCCATTCATAACGTTTTTCATCGGTCGTTATTGCGCAGGTATGAGGTACCTGTTGTACCTTCAGTTGAGCCTCCTGCTCCGGTGTTGGTTGAGGGTGAGTTGGAGTACGTTGTGGAGAAAATTTTGGACTCTCGTGTTTCCAGACGGAAACTCCAGTATCTGGTCAACTGGAAGGGTTACGGCCAGGAGGATAATTCTTGGGTCAATGCATCTGATGTTCATGCTTCTGATCTTGTTCGTGCCTTCCATAGGGCTCATCCTGGTCGCCCTGGTGGATCTGGTGAGGGTTCGGTGCCCCCTCCTTGAGGGGGGGGTACTGTTGTGAATTTGGATTCTGGGCTCCCCCGGTGGCCGCTTGTGGAATTGGACTTGTCATCCTCTTTCCTGTTTCACCTGGTTCCATCAGTAGTGGGTGTCGCTATTTAAGCTCATTTCTCTGGTGGTTTCTTGCCGGTCAACAATGTTATCTGATGCCTCTCAGTGCTTGTTCCTGCTTCTAGACAACTACTAGTTAAGTTGGACTTTTGTCCATGTTTTGTTTTGCCTATTTGTTCCAGTTCACAGCTGAAGTTTTGTTACTGTGTCTGGAAAGCTCTCGTTGATCAGGGATTGCTACTCTGGCGTTATGAGTTAATGCCAGAGTTTAAGGTAATCTCTGGATGGTGTTTTGTTAGTGTTTTTCTGCTGACCATGAAAGTATACTATCTGTCTTCTGCTATCTAGTAAGCGGACCTCAAATTTGCTAAGACTATTTTCCTGCTGCGTTTGTAGTTTCATCTGAACTCACCGTCATTATATGTGGGGGGCTACTGTCTTCTTTGGAATATTTCTCTAGAGGTGAGCCAGGTCTTATATTTCCCTCTGCTAGCTATTTAGGTCTTAGGCCAGAGCTGGGCATCTAGCGATAAATAGGAAATGCTACCTGGCTATTTCTAGTTGCGCGGCAGGCTTAGTTCATGGTCAGTATAGTTCCATCTTCCGAGAGCTTGTCCCTCTATAGGCTTGCTATGATCTCTGCCTGCAGAGATCATGACAGTCATAACAGTATGCCAGGCCGAAGGTGAATGTTTAATGCATTGCAGAAGTGGGATAATAAGAAAGGAAATTCTGAGGTTTTTTTTTTTTTCTCTTTCTTCCTCCCCTTTACTTCTGAGTGGCTTGAGCTTGCTGCAGACATGAATGTCCAGACTTTGATTACTAGTGTGGATCAGCTTGCTGCTCGTGTGCAGGGCATTCAAGATTTTGTTACCAGTAGTCCTATGTCTGAACCTAAAATACCTATTCCTGATCTTTTCTCTGGAGACCGATTTAAGTTTAGGAATTTCAGGAATAATTGTAAATTGTTTCTATCTCTGAGACCCTGTTCGTCTGGAGACTCAGCTTAGCAAGTTAAAATTGTTATCTCTTTCTTGCGGGGCGACCCTCAGGATTGGGCCTTCTCGTTAGCGCCAGGAGATCCGGCATTGGCAAATATTGATGCGTTTTTTCTGGCGCTCGGGTTGCTTTACGAGGAACCCAATCTTGAAATTCAGGCAGAAAAAGCCTTGCTGGCTATCTCTCAGGGCCAGGATGAAGCTGAAGTGTATTGCCAAAAATTTCGGAAATGGTCCGTGCTTACTCAGTGGAATGAGTGTGCTCTGGCCGCAAATTTCAGAAATGGCCTTTCTGAAGCCATTAAGAATGTGATGGTGGGTTTCTCCATTCCTACAAGTCTGAATGATTCCATGGCGCTGGCTATTCAAATTGACCGGCGTTTGCGGGCGCGCAAAGCCGCTAATCCTCTGGTGGTGTTGTCTGAACAAACACCTGATTTAATGCAATGTGGTAGAATTCAGACTAGAAATGAACGGAAAAATCATAGACATCAGAATGGGTTGTGTTTTTACTGTGGTGATTCTACACATGTTATATCAGCATGCTCTAAACGCCTAACAAGGGTTGTTAGTCCTGTCGCCATTGGTAATTTGCAACCTAAATTTATTTTGTCTGTGACTTTAATTTGCTCATTGTCTTCCTACCCTGTTATGGCGTTTGTGGATTCAGGAGCTGCCCTGAGTCTTATGGATCTGTCATTTGCCAAGCGCTGTGGTTTTGTTCTTGAGCCGTTGGTAAATCCTATCCCTCTTAGAGGTATTGATGCTACGCCATTGGCGGAATATAAGCCACAGTTTTGGACACAGGTAACCATGTGCATGACTCCTGAACATCGGGAGGTGATTCGTTTTCTTGTTCTGCATAAAATGCATGATTTGGTTGTTTTGGGTCTGCCATGGTTACAGACCCATAATCCAGTCTTGGATTGGAAGGCAATGTCTGTGTCAAGTTGGGGCTGTCAGGGAATTCATGGTGATTCCCCGCCGGTGTCTATTGCTTCCTCTACTCTTTCGGAAGTTCCTGAGTATTTCTGATTATCAGGATGTATTCAGCGAGTCCAGGTCCAGTGCTCTTCCTCCTCATAGGGACTGTGACTGCGCTATAGATTTGATTCCAGGTAGTAAATTTCCTAAGGGAAGATTATTTAATCTGTCTGTACCTGAGCATACCGCAATGCGTTCGTATATCAAGGAGTCTCTGGAGAAGGGGCATATCCGTCCATCCTCTTCCCCTCTTGGTGCGGGATTCTTTTTTGTGGCCAAGAAGGACGGATCTTTGAGACCTTGTATAGACTATCGGCTTCTGAATAAAATCACTGTTAAATTTCAGTATCATTTGCCTCTGTTGTTTGGACTTGTTTGCCCGGATTAAGGGTGCCAAGTGGTTCACCAAGATAGATCTTCGTGGTGCGTACAACCTTGTGCGCATTAAGCAAGGAGATGAATGGAAAACTGCATTTAATACGCCCGAAGGTCATTTTGAGTACTTGGTGATGCCTTTTGGGCTCTCTAATGCTCCTTCAGTGTTTCAGTCCTTTATGCATGATTTCTTCCGGAAGTATCTGGATAAATTTATGATTGTTTATCTGGATGATATTCTGGTTTTTTCTGATGATTGGGACTCCCATGTAAAGAAGGTCAGGATGGTGTTTCAGGTTTTGCGTGAGAATGCTTTGTTTGTTAAGGGCTCAAAGTGTCTCTTTGGAGTGCAGAAGGTTCCCTTTTTGGGTTTTATTTTTTTCCCCTTCTGCGGTGGAGATGGACCGAGTCAAGGTCCGAGCTATTCATGATTGGACTCAACCCACGTCAGTTAAGAGTCTTCAGAAGTTCTTGGGTTTTGCTAACTTCTACCATCGTTTTATCGCTAACTTTTCTAGCGTTGTTAAACCTTTGACGGATATGACCAAGAAAGGTTCTGATGTTGCTAACTGGGCTCCTGCAGCCGTGGAAGCTTTCCAAGAGCTGAAGCGCCGGTTTACTTCGGCGCCTGTTTTGTGCCAGCCTGATGTCTCACTTCCCTTTCAGGTTGAAGTGGATGCTTCTGAGATCGGGGCAGGGGCCGTTTTGTCGCAGAGAGGCCCTGGTTGCTCTGTAATGAGACCATGTGCTTTTTTTTCTAGGAAGTTTTCGCCTGCTGAGCAGAATTATGATGTTGGCAATCGGGAGTTGTTGGCCATGAAGTGGGCATTTGAGGAGTGGCGTCATTGGCTCGAGGGTGCTAAGCATCGTGTGGTGGTCTTGACTGATCACAAAAATCTGATGTATCTCGAGTCTGCTAAACGCCTGAATCCTAGACAGGCCCGTTGGTCATTGTTTTTCTCCCGTTTTGACTTTGTGGTCTCGTATTTACCAGGTTCAAAGAATGTGAAGGTTGATGCTCTTTCAAGGAGCTTTGTGCCTGACTCTCCTGGAGTCTCAGAGCCAGCTGGTATTCTTAAAGAGGGAGTAATCTTGTCAGCCATTTCTCCGGATTTGCGACGTGTGTTGCAGAGATTTCAGGCTGGTAGACCTGACTCTTGTCCACCTGACAGACTGTTTGTTCCTGATAAATGGACCAGCAGAGTCATTTCCGAGGTTCATTCCTCGGTGTTGGCAGGGCATCCGGGGATTTTTGGTACCAGAGATTTGGTGGCTAGGTCCTTTTGGTGGCCTTCCTTGTCGCGGGATGTGCGGTCATTTGTGCAGTCCTGTGGGACTTGTGCTCGAGCTAAGCCTTGCTGTTCTCGTGCCAGCGGGTTGCTCTTGCCCTTGCCTGTCCCAAAGAGGCCTTGGACACACATTTCCATGGATTTCATTTCGGATCTTCCGGTGTCTCAGGGCATGTCTGTCATCTGGGTGGTATGTGATCGCTTTTCCAAGATGGTCCATTTGGTGTCTTTGCCTAAGCTGCCTTCCTCTTCCGATCTGGTTCCTTTGTTCTTTCAGAATGTGGTTCGTTTGCACGGCATTCCTGAGAATATCGTGTCTGACAGAGGATCCCAGTTTGTTTCCAGGTTCTGGCGATCCTTTTGTGCTAAGATGGGCATTGATTTGTCGTTTCCGTCTGCCTTTCATCCTCAGACTTATGGCCAAACGGAGCGAACAAATCAGACTCTGGAGGCTTATTTGAGGTGTTTTGTTTCTGCAGATCAGGATGATTGGGTGACCTTCTTGCCATTGGCTGAGTTTGCCCTTAATAATCGGGCTAGTTCCGCTACTTTGGTTTCGCCATTTTTCTGCAACTCTGGCTTTCATCCTCTTTTTTCCTCGGGACATGTTGAGCCCTCTGACTGTCCTGGGGTGGATTCTGTGGTGGATAGGTTGCAGCGGATCTGGAATCATGTGGTGGACAACTTAAAGTTGTCACAGGAGAAGGCTCAGCGTTTTGCCAACCGCCGCCGCGGTGTGGGTCCCCGACTTCGTGTTGGGGATTTGGTGTGGCTGTCTTCTCGGTTTGTTCCTATGAAGGTCTCCTCTCCTAAATTTAAGCCTCGCTTCATCGGTCCTTATAAGATTTTGGAAATCCTTAATCCAGTGTCCTTTCGCTTGGCTCTTCCGGTGTCGTTTGCCATTCACAACGTGTTCCATAGGTCTTTGTTTTGCGGCGCTACGTTGTGCCTGTGGTTCCTTCTGTTGAGCCTCCTGCTCCGGTGTTGGTTGAGGGCGAGTTGGAGTACGTGGTGGAGAAGATCTTGGATTCTCGTCTCTCCAGATGGAGGCTTCAGTATCTGGTCAAGTGGAAGGGCTATGGTCCGGAGGATAATTCCTGGGTGGTCGCCTCTGATGTTCATGCGGCCGATTTGGTTCGTGCCTTTCACGTTGCTCATCCTGATCGTCCTGGTGGTCTTGGTGAGGGTTCGGTGACCCCTCCTTAAGGGGGGGTACTGTTGTGAATTGGATTATTTGGCTCCCTCTTGTGGTCACTAGCGACATGACACTTTGAGTTTCTTTCCCCAGCTTGGTACCCACCTGGCTCGTTAGTCCAGGGGTGTTGCTATTTAAGCTTCCTGGATTTTCAGTCTGGTGCCTGGCAGCGTTGTAATCAGTTCCTCTCTGTTTGCTCCTGTCTGCTGGTCCTGGTTCTTGCAAAATAAGCTTAGTCCTGCTTCCTTGTTTTTTGGTTATTTGCATTGCTCTTATTTTTTGTCCAGCTTGCACTAAATGTGATTCCTGATTTTGCTGGAAGCTCTAGGGGGCTGATATTCTCCCCCCGGGCCGTTAGACGGTTCGGGGGTTCTTGAATATCCAGCGTGGAAATTTTGATAGGGTTTTTGCTGACCGTATAAGTCATCTTACTATATTCTGCTATTAGTCAGTGGGCCTCTCTTTGCTAAAAACCTAGTTCATTCTTACGTTTGTCTTTTCTTCTTACCTCACCGTTATTATTTGTTGGGGGCTTGTATCCAACTTTTGGGGTCTTTTCTCTGGAGGCAAGAAAGGTCTATCTTTTCCCTTCTAGGGTTAGTTAGTTCTCCGGCTGGCGCGAGACGTCTAGAACCAACGTAGGTACGTTCCCCGGCTGCTGCTATTTGTGGTGCTAGGATCAGGTATACGGTCAGCCTAGTTACCACTGCCCTATGAGCTGGTTTTTTGTGTTTGCAGACTTGGTAATAACTTCTGAGACCCTCTGCCATTGGGGTCATAACACAGAACCCCTCTTTCATCATGTGCAGACTCCCCTTTCATCATGTGCAGACCTCCCTTTCATCATGTATGTGCAGTCCTCCCTTTCATCATGTGTAGACCGCCTTTTCATCATGTGCAGATCCATCCCTTTCATCATGTGCAAATCCCCTCTTTCATCATGTGCAGACGCCCTTTCATCACGTGCAGATCCCACTTTTCATTATTTGCAGATCCTACCTTTCATCATGTGCAGATCCCCCTTTCATCATGTGCAGATCCCCCTTTCATCATGTGCAGATCCCCCTTCATCATGTGCAGAACCCCCTTTCATCATGTGCAGACTCCCCTTTCATCATGTGTAGACATCCCTTTCATCATGTATGTGCAGGCCCCTCTTTCATCATTTGCAGACCCCCCTTTCATCATGTGCAGATCCATCCTTTTCATCATGTGCAGATCCCCTTTCATCATGTGCAGACCCCCTTTCATCACGTGCAGATCCCACCTTTCATCATTTGCAGATCCTCCCTTTCATCATATGTAGATCCCTCCTTTCATGATGTGCAGGACCCCACTTTTATCATATGCAGATCCCCTTTCATCATGTGCAGAACCCCACTTTCATCATATGCAGATCCCCTTTCATCATGTGCAGACCCCCCTTTCATTATTTGCAGATCCCCCTTTCGTCATGTTCAGTTTCCCCCTTCATCATGTGCAGAACACCCCTTTCATCATGTGCAGACTCCCCTTTCATCATGTGCAGGACCCCCTTCTTCATGTGCAGAACTCCCCTTTCATCATGTGCATACTCCCCTTTCATCATGTGCAGACACCCCTTCATCATGTGTAGAACCCCCTTCATCATGTGCAGAACCCCCTTCATCATGTGCAGAACTCCTTTTTCATCAAGTGCAGACTCCCCTTTCATCATGTGCAGACACCCCTTCATCAGGTGCAGAACCCCCTTCATCATGTGCAGAACCCCCCTTTCATCATGTGCAGACTCCCCTTTCATCATTTCCAGACCTCCCTTTCATCATGTATGTGCAGAAAGCCCTTTCATCATGTGCAGACCGCCCTTTCATCATGTGTAGATCCATCCCTTTCATCATGTGCAGATCCCCTCTTTCATCATGTGCAGACTGTTGTGAACTATGTTTCTGGGCTCCCTCTAGCGGTATGGTATGAGTCTTGTCTTTCCTCAGGCTTGGACTCAGCTGTTTCATTAAGCTGTGGGTGTTTTCCTATTTAGCTTTCCTGGTAACTCAGTCTTGTGCCTGGTATCGATGTATTCAGTCCAAATTGGTCTCCTCCTGATTCCTTGCCATCTGTCTCAAGCAAGAAAAGCTAAGTTCTGTTTGCATACTTTGGATCATTTGCATTATCAGTGTTTTTGTCCAGCTTGCCCAAAATGTGATTTTCTAGCTTGCTGGAAGCTCTAGGGGGCTGGTATTCTCCCCTCACACCATTAGTCGGTGCGGGGGTTCTTGAATATTCAGCGTGGATGTTTTTGCAGGGTTTTCTGCTGACCGCATAGTTCACTTTCTATTTTCTGCCTTTCAATATTAGTGGGCCTCACTTTGCTGAATCTAGTTCATCTCTACGTTTGTGTTTTCCTCTTACCTCACCGTTATTATTTGTTGGGGGCTTTCTGTATCTTTGGGGTTAATTTCCCTAGAGGCAAGTGAGGTCTTATTTTCTCTTTAGGGGTAGTCAGTTCTCCGTCTGGCTCGAGACGTCTAGGAACAACGTAGGCACGTTCACCGGCTACTGCTAGTTGTGTGTTAGGATCAGGTATGCGGTCAGCCCAGTTTCCACCTCCCTAGAGCTGGTTCTATGCTTTTGCAGACTTAGCCGGAATACCAGAGATCCTCTCCCACTAGGATCATAACAGTATACCAGGCCAAAAGGAAATATTTAATGCATTGCAGAAGCGGGATTAAAAAGAAGTTCTGAGTACTTTTTTTTTTTTCTTTTTTCCCCCTTATTCTCTGAGTGGCTTGGAGCTCTGCTGCAGACATGGATGTTCAGACTCTGATTACTAGTGTGGATCAGCTTGCTGCAAGGGTGCAAGGCATTCAGGATTTTGTTATTCGTAGTCCTGTGTCTGAGCCAAAGATACCTATTCCTGAGCTATTCTTTGGAGATAAATCTAAGTTTTCGAATTTTAGGAATAATTGTAAATTGTTTCTGTCTTTGAGACCTTGTTCCTCTGGTGATTCTACTCAGCAAGTTAAAATTGTTATCTCCTTCTTGCGTGGCGACCCTCAAGATTGGTCCTTCTCACTGGCGCCAGGAGTTCCTGCATTGGTGATTGTAGATGCGTTTTTTCTGGCGCTTGGATTGCTTTATGAGGAGTCTAATCTTGAAAAACAGGCAGAAAAGGCGTTGCTGGCTATCTCTCAGGGTCAGGATGAAGCTGAGGTGTATTGTCAAAAATTTCGGAAATGGTCCGTGCTTACTCAATGGAATGAGTGTGCCCTGGCCGCAAATTTCAGAGATGGTCTTTCTGAAGCCATTAAGAATGTGATGGTGGGTTTTCCCATCCCTACAAGTCTGAGTGATTCTATGGCTCTGGCCATTCAGATTGATCGGCGTTTGCGGGAGCGCAAATCTGCTAATCCTCTGGCGGTGCCTGACTCTATGCAATGTGACAGAATTCAGACCAGAGCCGAACGGCAAAATCATAGACGTCAAAATGGGTTGTGTTTTTACTGTGGTGATTCTACACGTTATCTCAGCATGCTCTAAACGCTTAAAAAAAGTCGTTAATCCTGTCGCCATTGGTACTTTGCAGCCTAAATTTATTTTGTCTGTGACTTTAATTTGTTCATTATATTCTTACTCAGTTATGGCTTTTGTGGATTCTGATGCTGCCCTGAGTCTGATGGACTTGTCGTTTGCCAGGCGCTGTGGTTTTGTCCTGGAGCCTTTGGAAATTCTTATTCCTCTTAGAGGAATTGATGTACGCCATTGGCAGAGACTAAACCTCAGTATTGGACGCAAGTGACCATGTGCATGACTCCTGTACATCAGGAGGTGATTCGTTTTCTTGTACTGCATAAAATGCATGATGTTGTCGTTTTGGTCTGCCATGGTTACAGGCCCATAATCCAGTTTTAGATTGGAAAGCTATGACTGTGTCAAGTTGGGGTTGTCAGGGGATTCATGGCGATTCTCCGTTGGTGTCAATTGCTTCTTCTACTCCTTCTGAGATCCCTGAGTTTTTGTCAGACTATCAGGATGTATTTAATGAGCCCAGGTCCAGTGCCCTTCCTCCTCATAGGGACTGTGATTGTGCTATAAATTTGATTCCTGGTAGTAAATTTCCTAAGGGACGACTCTTTAATTTATCTGTGCCAGAGCATGCCGCGATGCGGAGTAATATATAGGAGTCTTTGGAGAAGGGACATATTCGCCCATCCTCTTCCCCTCTTGGTGCAGGATTTTTTTTTGTGGCCAAGAAAGACGGGTCTTTGAGACCTTGTATAGATTATCGTCTTCTAAATAAAATCACGGTCAAATTTCAGTATCCTTTGCCATTATTGTCTGATCTGTTTGCTCGGATTAAGGGTGCCAGTTGGTTCACCAAGATAGATCTTCGTGGTGCATATAACCTTGTGCGTATTAAGCAGGGAGATGAATGGAAAACAGCATTTAATACGCCCGAAGGCCATTTTGAGTACTTGGTGATGCCTTTTGGACTTTCTAATGCTCCTTCTGTGTTTCAGTCCTTCATGCATGACATCTTCCGGAAGTATCTGGATAAATTTATGATTGTTTATCTGGATGATATTCTGTTTTTTTCTGATGATTGGGATTCCCTTGTGAAGCAGGTCAGGATGGTGTTTCAGGTTCTGCGTGATAATGCTTTATTTGTGAAGGGCTCAAAATGTCTCTTTGGAGTACAGAAGGTTTCCTTTTTGGGTTTTATTTTTTCCCCTTCTACGGTGGAGATGGACCCAGTCAAGGTCCGAGCCATTCATGACTGGACTCAGCCCACGTCTGTTAAGAGTCTTCAGAAATTCTTGGGCTTTGCTAATTTTTACCGTCGTTTTATCGCTAATTTTTCTAGCGTAGTTAAACCTTTGACGGATATGACCAAGAAAGGTTCTGATGTTACTAATTGGTCTCCTGCGGCCGTGGAGGCCTTTCGGGAGCTGAAGCGCCGGTTTACTTCAGCACCAGTCTTGTGCTAGCCAGATGTCTCACTTCCCTTTCAGGTTGAAGTTGATGCTTCTGAGATTGGTGCAGGGGCTGTTTTGTCACAGAGAAGCTCTGATGGCTCTGTGATGAAGCCATGTGCTTTTTTTTCAAGGAAATTTTCGCCTGCTGAGCGGAACTATGATGTCGGTAATCGGGAGTTGTTGGCTATGAAGTGGGCATTTGAGGAGTGGCGACATTGGCTCGAGGGAGCTAAGCATCGTGTGATGGTCTTGACTGATCACAAAAATCTGATGTATCTCGAGTCTGCCAAGCGCCTGAATCCTAGACAGGCTCGTTGGTCGTTGTTTTTCTCCCGTTTCGACTTTGTGGTCTCGTACCTGCCTGGTTCGAAGAACGTGAAGGCTGATGCTCTTTCTAGGAGTTTTGTGCCTGACTCTCCGGGAGTCTCAGAACCGGCTGGTATTCTTAGAGAGGGAGTTATTTTGTCTGCCATTTCCCCAGATTTGCGACGAGTGCTGCAGAAATTTCAGGCTGATAGACCTGATCATTGCCCACCAGAGAGACTGTTTGTCCCTGATAGATGGACCAGCAGAGTTATTTCCGAGGTTCATTCTTCGGTGTTGGCGGGGCATCCTGGGATTTTTGGTACCAGAGATTTGGTGGCTAGGTCCTTTTGGTGGCCTTCCTTGTCACGGGATGTGCGCTCCTTTGTGCAGTCCTGTGGGATTTGTGCTCGGGCTAAGCCTTGCTGTTCTCGTGCCAGCGGTTTGCTTTTGCCCTTGCCTATCCCGAAGAGGCCTTGGACGCACATTTCCATGGATTACATTTCAGATCTTCCAGTATCTCAGGGAAGGTCTGTCGTCTGGGTGGTGTGTGATCGTTTTTCCAAGATGGTCCATTTGGTGCCCTTGCCTAAGTTGCCTTCCTCCTCCGATTTGGTTCCTTTGTTCTTTCAGAATGTGGTTCGTTTGCATGGCATTCCTGAGAATATCGTGTCTGACAGAGGATCCCAGTTTGTGTCCAGATTCTGGCGATTCTTTTGTGCTAAGATGGGCATTGATTTGTCTTTTTCATCGGCCTTTCATCCTCAGACTAATGGCCAAACTGAGCGAGCTAATCAGACGTTGGAAACGTATTTAAGATGTTTTGTTTCTGCTGATCAGGATGATTGGGTGACCTTTTTGCCACTGGCCGAGTTTGCCCTTAATAATCGGGCTAGTTCGGCTACTTTGGTTTCGCCCTTTTTCTGCAATTCTGGTTTTCATCCTCGTTTTTCCTCGGGTCAGGTTGAGCCTTCTGACTGTCCTGGGGTGGATTCCGTGGTGGATAGGTTGCAGCGGATTTGGAACCATGTGGTGGACAATTTGAAATTGTCACAGGAGAAGGCTCAGCGTTTTGCCAACCGCCGCTGCGGTGTGGGTCCCCGACTTCGTGTTGGGGATTTGGTTTGGTTGTCTTCTCGGTGTGTTCCTCTGAAGGTCTCCTCTCCTAAGTTCAAGCCTCGTTTTATCGGTCCTTATAAGATTTTGGAAGTCCTTAACCCGGTGTCTTTTCGTTTGGACCTTCCGGTGTTGTTTGCCATCTTGGATTCTCGTATCTCTAGATGGAGGCTTCAGTATCTGGTTAAGTGGAAGGGCTATTGTCAGGAGGATAATTCCTGGGTTGTCGCCTCTGATGTTCATGCGGCTGATTTGGTTCGTGCCTTTCACGCTGCTCATCCTGATCGCCCTGGGGGTCTTGGTGAGGGTTCGGTGACCCCTCCTCCAGGGGGGGGGGTACTGTTGTGAACTATGTTTCTGGGCTCCCTCTAGTGGTCACAAGCGGTATGGTATGAGTCTTGTCTTTCCTCAGGCTTGGACTCAGCTGTTTCATTAAGCTGTGGGTGTTTTCCTATTTAGCTTTCCTGGAAACTCAGTCTTGTGCCTGGTATTGATGTATTCAGTCCAAATTGGTCTCCTCCTGATTCCTTGCCATCTGTCTCAAGCAAGAAAAGCTAAGTTCTGTTTGCATACTTTGGATCATTTGCATTATCAGTGTTTTTGTCCAGCTTGCCCAAAATGTGATTTTCTAGCTTGCTGGAAGCTCTAGGGGGCTGGTATTCTCCCCTCACACCATTAGTCGGTGCGGGGGTTCTTGAATATTCAGCGTGGATGTTTTTGCAGGGTTTTCTGCTGACCGCATAGTTCACTTTCTATTTTCTGCCTTTCAATATTAGTGGGCCTCACTTTGCTGAATCTAGTTCATCTCTACGTTTGTGTTTTCCTCTTACCTCACCGTTATTATTTGTTGGGGGCTTTCTGTATCTTTGGGGTTAATTTCCCTAGAGGCAAGTGAGGTCTTATTTTCTCTTTAGGGGTAGTCAGTTCTCCGTCTGGCTCGAGACGTCTAGGAACAACGTAGGCACGTTCACCGGCTACTGCTAGTTGTGTGTTAGGATCAGGTATGCGGTCAGCCCAGTTTCCACCTCCCTAGAGCTGGTTCTATGCTTTTGCAGACTTAGCCGGAATACCAGAGATCCTCTCCCACTAGGATCATAACAGTATACCAGGCCAAAAGGAAATATTTAATGCATTGCAGAAGCGGGATTAAAAAGAAGTTCTGAGTACTTTTTTTTTTTTCTTTTTTCCCCCTTATTCTCTGAGTGGCTTGGAGCTCTGCTGCAGACATGGATGTTCAGACTCTGATTACTAGTGTGGATCAGCTTGCTGCAAGGGTGCAAGGCATTCAGGATTTTGTTATTCGTAGTCCTGTGTCTGAGCCAAAGATACCTATTCCTGAGCTATTCTTTGGAGATAAATCTAAGTTTTCGAATTTTAGGAATAATTGTAAATTGTTTCTGTCTTTGAGACCTTGTTCCTCTGGTGATTCTACTCAGCAAGTTAAAATTGTTATCTCCTTCTTGCGTGGCGACCCTCAAGATTGGTCCTTCTCACTGGCGCCAGGAGTTCCTGCATTGGTGATTGTAGATGCGTTTTTTCTGGCGCTTGGATTGCTTTATGAGGAGTCTAATCTTGAAAAACAGGCAGAAAAGGCGTTGCTGGCTATCTCTCAGGGTCAGGATGAAGCTGAGGTGTATTGTCAAAAATTTCGGAAATGGTCCGTGCTTACTCAATGGAATGAGTGTGCCCTGGCCGCAAATTTCAGAGATGGTCTTTCTGAAGCCATTAAGAATGTGATGGTGGGTTTTCCCATCCCTACAAGTCTGAGTGATTCTATGGCTCTGGCCATTCAGATTGATCGGCGTTTGCGGGAGCGCAAATCTGCTAATCCTCTGGCGGTGCCTGACTCTATGCAATGTGACAGAATTCAGACCAGAGCCGAACGGCAAAATCATAGACGTCAAAATGGGTTGTGTTTTTACTGTGGTGATTCTACACGTTATCTCAGCATGCTCTAAACGCTTAAAAAAAGTCGTTAATCCTGTCGCCATTGGTACTTTGCAGCCTAAATTTATTTTGTCTGTGACTTTAATTTGTTCATTATATTCTTACTCAGTTATGGCTTTTGTGGATTCTGATGCTGCCCTGAGTCTGATGGACTTGTCGTTTGCCAGGCGCTGTGGTTTTGTCCTGGAGCCTTTGGAAATTCTTATTCCTCTTAGAGGAATTGATGTACGCCATTGGCAGAGACTAAACCTCAGTATTGGACGCAAGTGACCATGTGCATGACTCCTGTACATCAGGAGGTGATTCGTTTTCTTGTACTGCATAAAATGCATGATGTTGTCGTTTTGGTCTGCCATGGTTACAGGCCCATAATCCAGTTTTAGATTGGAAAGCTATGACTGTGTCAAGTTGGGGTTGTCAGGGGATTCATGGCGATTCTCCGTTGGTGTCAATTGCTTCTTCTACTCCTTCTGAGATCCCTGAGTTTTTGTCAGACTATCAGGATGTATTTAATGAGCCCAGGTCCAGTGCCCTTCCTCCTCATAGGGACTGTGATTGTGCTATAAATTTGATTCCTGGTAGTAAATTTCCTAAGGGACGACTCTTTAATTTATCTGTGCCAGAGCATGCCGCGATGCGGAGTAATATATAGGAGTCTTTGGAGAAGGGACATATTCGCCCATCCTCTTCCCCTCTTGGTGCAGGATTTTTTTTTGTGGCCAAGAAAGACGGGTCTTTGAGACCTTGTATAGATTATCGTCTTCTAAATAAAATCACGGTCAAATTTCAGTATCCTTTGCCATTATTGTCTGATCTGTTTGCTCGGATTAAGGGTGCCAGTTGGTTCACCAAGATAGATCTTCGTGGTGCATATAACCTTGTGCGTATTAAGCAGGGAGATGAATGGAAAACAGCATTTAATACGCCCGAAGGCCATTTTGAGTACTTGGTGATGCCTTTTGGACTTTCTAATGCTCCTTCTGTGTTTCAGTCCTTCATGCATGACATCTTCCGGAAGTATCTGGATAAATTTATGATTGTTTATCTGGATGATATTCTGTTTTTTTCTGATGATTGGGATTCCCTTGTGAAGCAGGTCAGGATGGTGTTTCAGGTTCTGCGTGATAATGCTTTATTTGTGAAGGGCTCAAAATGTCTCTTTGGAGTACAGAAGGTTTCCTTTTTGGGTTTTATTTTTTCCCCTTCTACGGTGGAGATGGACCCAGTCAAGGTCCGAGCCATTCATGACTGGACTCAGCCCACGTCTGTTAAGAGTCTTCAGAAATTCTTGGGCTTTGCTAATTTTTACCGTCGTTTTATCGCTAATTTTTCTAGCGTAGTTAAACCTTTGACGGATATGACCAAGAAAGGTTCTGATGTTACTAATTGGTCTCCTGCGGCCGTGGAGGCCTTTCGGGAGCTGAAGCGCCGGTTTACTTCAGCACCAGTCTTGTGCTAGCCAGATGTCTCACTTCCCTTTCAGGTTGAAGTTGATGCTTCTGAGATTGGTGCAGGGGCTGTTTTGTCACAGAGAAGCTCTGATGGCTCTGTGATGAAGCCATGTGCTTTTTTTTCAAGGAAATTTTCGCCTGCTGAGCGGAACTATGATGTCGGTAATCGGGAGTTGTTGGCTATGAAGTGGGCATTTGAGGAGTGGCGACATTGGCTCGAGGGAGCTAAGCATCGTGTGATGGTCTTGACTGATCACAAAAATCTGATGTATCTCGAGTCTGCCAAGCGCCTGAATCCTAGACAGGCTCGTTGGTCGTTGTTTTTCTCCCGTTTCGACTTTGTGGTCTCGTACCTGCCTGGTTCGAAGAACGTGAAGGCTGATGCTCTTTCTAGGAGTTTTGTGCCTGACTCTCCGGGAGTCTCAGAACCGGCTGGTATTCTTAGAGAGGGAGTTATTTTGTCTGCCATTTCCCCAGATTTGCGACGAGTGCTGCAGAAATTTCAGGCTGATAGACCTGATCATTGCCCACCAGAGAGACTGTTTGTCCCTGATAGATGGACCAGCAGAGTTATTTCCGAGGTTCATTCTTCGGTGTTGGCGGGGCATCCTGGGATTTTTGGTACCAGAGATTTGGTGGCTAGGTCCTTTTGGTGGCCTTCCTTGTCACGGGATGTGCGCTCCTTTGTGCAGTCCTGTGGGATTTGTGCTCGGGCTAAGCCTTGCTGTTCTCGTGCCAGCGGTTTGCTTTTGCCCTTGCCTATCCCGAAGAGGCCTTGGACGCACATTTCCATGGATTACATTTCAGATCTTCCAGTATCTCAGGGAAGGTCTGTCGTCTGGGTGGTGTGTGATCGTTTTTCCAAGATGGTCCATTTGGTGCCCTTGCCTAAGTTGCCTTCCTCCTCCGATTTGGTTCCTTTGTTCTTTCAGAATGTGGTTCGTTTGCATGGCATTCCTGAGAATATCGTGTCTGACAGAGGATCCCAGTTTGTGTCCAGATTCTGGCGATTCTTTTGTGCTAAGATGGGCATTGATTTGTCTTTTTCATCGGCCTTTCATCCTCAGACTAATGGCCAAACTGAGCGAGCTAATCAGACGTTGGAAACGTATTTAAGATGTTTTGTTTCTGCTGATCAGGATGATTGGGTGACCTTTTTGCCACTGGCCGAGTTTGCCCTTAATAATCGGGCTAGTTCGGCTACTTTGGTTTCGCCCTTTTTCTGCAATTCTGGTTTTCATCCTCGTTTTTCCTCGGGTCAGGTTGAGCCTTCTGACTGTCCTGGGGTGGATTCCGTGGTGGATAGGTTGCAGCGGATTTGGAACCATGTGGTGGACAATTTGAAATTGTCACAGGAGAAGGCTCAGCGTTTTGCCAACCGCCGCTGCGGTGTGGGTCCCCGACTTCGTGTTGGGGATTTGGTTTGGTTGTCTTCTCGGTGTGTTTCTCTGAAGGTCTCCTCTCCTAAGTTCAAGCCTCGTTTTATCGGTCCTTATAAGATTTTGGAAGTCCTTAACCCGGTGTCTTTTCGTTTGGACCTTCCGGTGTTGTTTGCCATCTTGGATTCTCGTATCTCTAGATGGAGGCTTCAGTATCTGGTTAAGTGGAAGGGCTATTGTCAGGAGGATAATTCCTGGGTTGTCGCCTCTGATGTTCATGCGGCTGATTTGGTTCGTGCCTTTCACGCTGCTCATCCTGATCGCCCTGGGGGTCTTGGTGAGGGTTCGGTGACCCCTCCTCCAGGGGGGGGGGTACTGTTGTGAACTATGTTTCTGGGCTCCCTCTAGTGGTCACAAGCGGTATGGTATGAGTCTTGTCTTTCCTCAGGCTTGGACTCAGCTGTTTCATTAAGCTGTGGGTGTTTTCCTATTTAGCTTTCCTGGAAACTCAGTCTTGTGCCTGGTATTGATGTATTCAGTCCAAATTGGTCTCCTCCTGATTCCTTGCCATCTGTCTCAAGCAAGAAAAGCTAAGTTCTGTTTGCATACTTTGGATCATTTGCATTATCAGTGTTTTTGTCCAGCTTGCCCAAAATGTGATTTTCTAGCTTGCTGGAAGCTCTAGGGGGCTGATATTCTCCCCTCACACCGTTAGTCAGTGCGGGGGTTCTTGAATATTCAGCGTGGATGTTTTTGCAGGGTTTTCTGCTGACCGCATAGTTCACTTTCTATTTTCTGTCTATCTATATTAGTGGGCCTCACTTTGCTGAATCTAGTTCATCTCTACGTTTGTGTTTTCCTCTTACCTCACCGTTATTATTTGTTGGGGGCTTTCTGTATCTTTGGGGTTAATTTCCCTAGAGGCAAGTGAGGTCTTATTTTCTCTTTAGGGGTAGTCAGTTCTCCGGCTGGCTCGAGACGTCTAGGAACAACGTAGGCACGTTCACCGGCTACTGCTAGTTGTGTGTTAGGATCAGGTATGCGGTCAGTCCAGTTTCCACCTCCCTAGAGCTGGTTCTATGTTTTTGCAGACTTAGCCAGAATACCAGAGATCCTCTCCCACTAGGATCATAACAGCAGACCCCCATTCATCACGTGCAGATCTCCCTTTTCATTATGTGCAGATTCCCCCTTTCATCATATGCAAAACCCCTTCATCGTGTGCAGAACCCCCTTCATCATGTGCAGACTCCCCTTTCATCATGTGCAGATCCATCCTTTTTATGATGTGCAGATCCCCTTTCATCATGTGCAGACCCCCTTTCATCATGTGCAGATCCCACCTTTCATCATTTGCAGATCCTCCCCTTCATAATATGCAGATCCCTCATTTCATGATGTGCAGCACCCCCCTTTCATCATATGCAGATTACCTTTCATTATGTGCAGAACCCCACTTTCACCATATGCAGATCCCCTTTCATCATGTGCAGATCCCCCTTTCGTCATGTGCAGTTTCCCCATTTCATCATATGCAGATTCCCCATTTCATCATATGTAGTTTCCCCTTTTCATCATGTGCAGACCCCATTTCATCATGTGCAGATCCCGTTTTCATCACGTGCAGATCCCACCTTTCATCATTTGCAGATCCTCCCCTTCATCATATGCAGATCCCTCCTTTCATGATGTGCAGGACCCCCCTTTCATCATATGCATATCCCCTTTCATCATGTGCAGAACCCCACTTTCATCATATGCAGATCCCCTTTCATCATGTGCAGACACCCCTTTCATCATGTGCAGATCCCCCTTTCGTCATGTTCAGTTTCCCCCTTCATCATGTGCAGAACCCCCTTCATCATGTGCAGAACTCCCCTTTCATCATGTGCAGACACCATTTCATCATGTGCAGAACTCCCCTTTCATCATGTGCAGACTCCCCTTTCATCATGTGCAGAACCCCCTTCATCATGTGCAGAACCCCCTTCATCATGTGCAGAACCCCCCTTTCATCATGTGCAGACTCCCCTTTCATCATGTCCAGACCTCCCTTTCATCATGTGCAGACCGCCCTTTCATCATGTGCAGATCCATCCCTTTCATCATGTGCAGATCCCCTCTTTCATCATGTGCAGACCCCCTTTCATCACGTGCAGATCTCCCTTTTCATCATGTGCAGATTCCCCTTTCATCATATGCAAAACCCCCTTCATCATGTGCAGAACCCCCATCATCATGTGCAGACTCACCTTTCATTATGTGCAGATCCATCCCTTTCATGATGTGCAGATCCCCTTTCATCATGTGCAGACCCCCTTTCATCACGTGCAGATCCCACCTTTCATCATTTGCAGATCCTCCCCTTCATCATATGCAGATCCCTCCTTTCATGATGTGCAGGACCCCCCTTTCATCATATGCAGATCCCCTTTCATCATGTGCAGAACCCACTTTCACCATATGCAGATCCCCTTTCATCATGTGCAGACCCACCTTTCATCATGTGCATATCCCCTTTTCGTCATGTGCAGTTTCCCCCTTTCATCATATGCAGATCCCCCCTTTCATCATGTGCAGAATCCCCTTCATCATGTGCAGAACCCCTCTTTCATCATGTGCAGACTCCCCTTTCATCATGTGCAGACCTCCCTTTCATCATGTATGTGCAGTCCCCCCTTTAATTATGTGCAGACCCACATTTCATCATGTGCAGATCCATCCCTTCCATCATGTGCAGATCCTCCCTTTCATCATGTGCAGACCCCCTTTCATCACGTGCAGATCCCACCTTTCATCATTAGCAGATCCTCCTTTTCATCATATGCAGATCCCCATTTCATCATGTGCAGAACCCCTTTTTCATTATATGCAGATCCCCTTTCATCATGTGTAGACCCCCCTTTCATCATGTGCAGATTCCCCCTTTCATCATATGCAGATCCCCCTTTTCATCATGTGCAGAACCTCCTTCATCATGTGCAGACTCCCCTTTCATCATGTGCAGACCTCCCTTTCATCATGTATATGCAGTCCTCCCTTTCATCATGTGTAGACCGCCCTTTCATCATGTGCAGATCCATCCCTTTCATCACGTGCAGATAGATCCCCTCTTTCATCATATGCAGACCCCCTTTCATTACGTGCAGATCCCACCTTTCATTATTTGCAGATCCTCATTTCATCATATGCAGATCCCCCTTTCATCATGTGCAGATCCTCCTTTCATCATGTGCAGATCCCCCTTCATCATGTGCAGAACCCCCTTTCATCATGTGCAGACTCCCCTTTCATCATGTGTAGACATCCTTTCATCATGTATGTGCAGGCCCCCCTTTCATCATTTGCAGACCCCCCTTTCATCATGTGCAGATCCATCCCTTTCATTATATTCAGATCCCTTTTCATCACGTGCAGACCCCCTTTCATTACATGCAGATCCCACCTTTCATCATTTGCAGATCCCCTTTCATCATATGCAGATCCCCCTTTCATCACGTGCAGACCCCCCTTTCGTCATGTGCAGACCTCCCTTTCATCATGTTTGTGCAGTCCCCCCTTTCATCATGTGCAGGCTCCCCTTTCATCATGTGCAGACCTCCCTTTCATCATGTATGTGCAGTCCCCCCTTTCATTATATGCAGACCCCCTTTCATTTTCTGCAGATCCATCCCTTTCATCATGTGCTGACCCCCTTTCATCATGTGCAGATTCCACCTTTCATCATTTGCAGATCCTCCCTTTCATCATATGCAGATCCCCTTTCATCATATGCAGATCCCCTTTCATCATGTGCAGAACCCCTCTTTCATCATATACAGATCCCCTTTCATCATGTGCAGACCCCCGTTTCATCATGTGCAGATTCCCCCTTTCATCATGTGCAGATCTCCCTTTTCATTATGTGAAGAACCCCCTTCATCATGTGCAGAACCCCCCTTTCATCATGTGCAGACCCCATTTCATCATGTGCAGATCCATCCCTTTCATTATGTGCAGATCCCCTTTCATCATGTGCAGATCCCCTTTCATAATGTGCAGATTCCCCCTTTCATCATATGCAAAACCCCCTTCATCATGTGCAGAACCCCCTTCATCTTGTGCAGACTCCCCTTTCATCATGTGCAGATCCATCCCTTTCATTATGTGCAGATCCCCTTTCATCATGTGCAGACCCCCTTTCATCACGTGCAGATCCCACCTTTCATAATTTCCAGATCCTCCCGTTCATCATATGCAGATCCCCCTTTTCATCATGTGCAGAATCCCCTTCATCATGTGCAGAACCCCTCTTTCATCAGGTGCAGACTCCCCTTTCATCATGTGCAGACCTCCCTTTCATCATGTATGTGCAGTCCCCCCTTTCATCATGTGCAGACCGCCCTTTCATCATGTGCAGATCCATCCCTTTCATCATGTGCAGATCCCCTCTTTCATCATGTGCAGACCCCCTTTCATCACGTGCAGATCTCCCTTTTCATCATGTGCAGATTCCCCTTTCATCATATGCAAAACCCCCTTCATCATGTGCAGAACCCCCATCATCATGTGCAGACTCACCTTTCATTATGTGCAGATCCATCCCTTTCATGATGTGCAGATCCCCTTTCATCATGTGCAGACCCCCTTTCATCACGTGCAGATCCCACCTTTCATCATTTGCAGATCCTCCCCTTCATCATATGCAGATCCCTCCTTTCATGATGTGCAGGACCCCCCTTCCATCATATGCAGATCCCCTTTCATCATGTGCAGAACCCACTTTCACCATATGCAGATCCCCTTTCATCATGTGCAGACCCACCTTTCATCATGTGCATATCCCCCTTTCGTCATGTGCAGTTTCCCCCTTTCATCATATGCAGATCCCCCTTTTATCATATGTACATTCCCCTTTTCATCATGTGCAGAATCCCCTTCATCATGTGCAGAACCCCTCTTTCATCATGTGCAGACTCCCCTTTCATCATGTGCAGACCTCCCTTTCATCATGTATGTGCAGTCCCCCCTTTAATTATGTGCAGACCCACATTTCATCATGTGCAGATCCATCCCTTTCATCATGTGCAGACCCCCTTTCATCACGTTCAGATCCCACCTTTCATCATTTGCAGATCCTCCTTTTCATCATATGCAGATCCCCATTTCATCATGTGCAGAACCCCTTTTTCATTATATGCAGATCCCCTTTCATCATGTGTAGACCCCCCTTTCATCATGTGCAGATCCCCCTTTCGTCATGTGCAGATTCCCCCTTTCATCATATGCAGATCCCCCTTTTCATCATGTGCAGAACCTCCTTCATCATGTGCAGACTCCCCTTTCATCATGTGCAGACCTCCCTTTCATCATGTATGTGCAGTCCTCCCTTTCATCATGTGTAGACCACCCTTTCATCATGTGCAGATCCATCCCTTTCATCACGTGCAGATCCCCTCTTTCATCATGTGCAGACCCCCTTTCATTACGTGCAGATCCCACCTTTCATTATTTGCAGATCCTCATTTCATCATATGCAGATCCCCCTTTCATCATGTGCAGATGCTCCTTTCATCATGTGCAGATCCCCCTTCATCATGTGCAGAACCCCCTTTCATCATGTGCAGACTCCCCTTTCATCATGTGTAGACATCCCTTTCATCATGTATGTGCAGGTCCCCCTTTAATTATGTGCAGACCCACATTTCATCATGTGCAGATCCATCCCTTCCATCATGTGCAGATCCTCCCTTTCATCATGTGCAGACCCCCTTTCATCATATGCAGATCCCCTTTCATCATGTGCAGAACCCCTCTTTCATCATATACAGATCCCCTTTCATCATGTGCAGACCCCCGTTTCATCATGTGCAGATTCCCCCTTTCATCATGTGCAGATCTCCCTTTTCATTATGTGAAGAACCCCCTTCATCATGTGCAGAACCCCCCTTTCATCATGTGCAGACCCCATTTCATCATGTGCAGATCCATCCCTTTCATTATGTGCAGATCCCCTTTCATCATGTGCAGATCCCCTTTCATAATGTGCAGATTCCCCCTTTCATCATATGCAAAACCCCCTTCATCATGTGCAGAACCCCCTTCATCTTGTGCAGACTCCCCTTTCATCATGTGCAGATCCATCCCTTTCATTATGTGCAGATCCCCTTTCATCATGTGCAGACCCCCTTTCATCACGTGCAGATCCCACCTTTCATAATTTCCAGATCCTCCCGTTCATCATATGCAGATCCCCCTTTTCATCATGTGCAGAATCCCCTTCATCATGTGCAGAACCCCTCTTTCATCAGGTGCAGACTCCCCTTTCATCATGTGCAGACCTCCCTTTCATCATGTATGTGCAGTCCCCCCTTTCATCATGTGCAGACCGCCCTTTCATCATGTGCAGATCCATCCCTTTCATCATGTGCAGATCCCCTCTTTCATCATGTGCAGACCCCCTTTCATCACGTGCAGATCTCCCTTTTCATCATGTGCAGATTCCCCTTTCATCATATGCAAAACCCCCTTCATCATGTGCAGAACCCCCATCATCATGTGCAGACTCACCTTTCATTATGTGCAGATCCATCCCTTTCATGATGTGCAGATCCCCTTTCATCATGTGCAGACCCCCTTTCATTACGTGCAGATCCCACCTTTCATCATTTGCAGATCCTCCCCTTCATCATATGCAGATCCCTCCTTTCATGATGTGCAGGACCCCCCTTCCATCATATGCAGATCCCCTTTCATCATGTGCAGAACCCACTTTCACCATATGCAGATCCCCTTTCATCATGTGCAGACCCACCTTTCATCATGTGCATATCCCCCTTTCGTCATGTGCAGTTTCCCCCTTTCATCATATGCAGATCCCCCTTTTATCATATGTACATTCCCCTTTTCATCATGTGCAGAATCCCCTTCATCATGTGCAGAACCCCTCTTTCATCATGTGCAGACTCCCCTTTCATCATGTGCAGACCTCCCTTTCATCATGTATGTGCAGTCCCCCCTTTAATTATGTGCAGACCCACATTTCATCATGTGCAGATCCATCCCTTTCATCATGTGCAGACCCCCTTTCATCACGTTCAGATCCCACCTTTCATCATTTGCAGATCCTCCTTTTCATCATATGCAGATCCCCATTTCATCATGTGCAGAACCCCTTTTTCATTATATGCAGATCCCCTTTCATCATGTGTAGACCCCCCTTTCATCATGTGCAGATCCCCCTTTCGTCATGTGCAGATTCCCCCTTTCATCATATGCAGATCCCCCTTTTCATCATGTGCAGAACCTCCTTCATCATGTGCAGACTCCCCTTTCATCATGTGCAGACCTCCCTTTCATCATGTATGTGCAGTCCTCCCTTTCATCATGTGTAGACCACCCTTTCATCATGTGCAGATCCATCCCTTTCATCACGTGCAGATCCCCTCTTTCATCATGTGCAGACCCCCTTTCATTACGTGCAGATCACACCTTTCATTATTTGCAGATCCTCATTTCATCATATGCAGATCCCCCTTTCATCATGTGCAGATGCTCCTTTCATCATGTGCAGATCCCCCTTCATCATGTGCAGAACCCCCTTTCATCATGTGCAGACTCCCCTTTCATCATGTGTAGACATCCCTTTCATCATGTATGTGCAGGCCCCCCTTTCATCATTTGCAGACCCCCCTTTCATCATGTGCAGATCCATCCCTTTCATCATATTCAGATCCCTTTTCATCACGTGCAGACCCCCTTTCATTACATGCAGATCCCACCTTTCATCATTTGCAGATCCCCTTTCATCATATGCAGATCCCCCTTTCATCACGTGCAGACCCCCCTTTCGTCATGTGCAGACTCCCCTTTCATCATGTGCAGACCTCCCTTTCATCATGTATGTGCAGTCCCCCCTTTCATCATGTGCAGGCTCCCCTTTCATCATGTGCAGACCTCCCTTTCATCATGTATGTGCAGTCCCCCCTTTCATTATATGCAGACCCCCTTTCATTATCCGCAGATCCATCCCTTTCATCATGTGCTGACCCCCTTTCATCATGTGCAGATTCCACCTTTCATCATTTGCAGATCCTCCCTTTCATCATATGCAGATCCCCTTTCATCATATGCAGATCCCCCTTCATCATGTGCAGAACCCCCTTTCATCATGTGCAGACTCCCCTTTCATCATGTGTAGACATCCCTTTCATCATGTATGTGCAGGCCCCCCTTTCATCATTTGCAGACCCCCTTTCATCATGTGCAGATCCATCCCTTTCATGATATTCAGATCCCTTTTCATCACGTGCAGACCCCCTTTCATTACATGCAGATCCCACCTTTCATCATTTGCAGATCCCCTTTCTTCATATGCAGATCCCCCTTTCATCACGTGCAGACCCCCCTTTCGTCATGTGCAGACTCCCCTTTCATCATGTGCAGACCTCCCTTTCATCATGTATGTGCAGTCCCCCCTTTCATCATGTGCAGGCTCCCCTTTCATCATGTGTAGACCTCCCTTTCATCATGTATGTGCAGTCCCCCCTTTCATTATATGCAGACCCCCTTTCATTATCTGCAGATCCATCCCTTTCATCATGTGCTGACCCTTTCATCATGTGCAGATTCCACCTTTCATAATTTGCAGATCCTCCCTTTCATCATATGCAGATCCCCTTTCATCATATGCAGATCCCCTTTCATCATGTGCAGAACCCCTCTTTCATCATATAGAGATCCCCTTTCATCATGTGCAGATTCCCCCTTTCATCATGTGCAGATCTCCCTTTTCATTATGTGAAGAACCCCCTTCATCATGTGCAGAACCCCCCTTTCATAATGTGCAGACCCCATTTCATCATGTGCAGATCCATCCCTTTCATTATGTGCAGATACCCTTTCATCATGTGCAGATCCCATTTCATAATGTGCAGATTCCCCCTTTCATCATATGCAAAACCCCCTTCATCATGTGCAGAACCCCCTTCATCTTGTGCAGACTCCCCTTTCATCATGTGCAGATCCATCCCTTTCATTATGTGCAGATCCCCTTTCATCATGTGCAGACCCCCTTTCATCACGTGCAGATCCCACCTTTCATAATTTCCAGATCCTCCCGTTCATCATATGCAGATCCCCCTTTTCATTATGTGCAGAATCCCCTTCATCATGTGCAGAACCCCTCTTTCATCATGTGCAGATTCCCCTTTCATCATGTGCAGACCTCCCTTTCATCATGTGCAGATCCATCCCTTTCATCATGTGCAGATCCCCTCTTTCATCATGTGCAGACCCCCTTTCATCACGTGCAGATCTCCCTTTTCATCATGTGCAGATTCCCCTTTCATCATATGCAAAACCCCCTTCATCATGTGCAGAACCCCCATCATCATGTGCAGACTCACCTTTCATTATGTGCAGATCCATCCCTTTCATGATGTGCAGATCCCCTTTCATCATGTGCAGACCCCCTTTCATCACGTGCAGATCCCACCTTTCATCATTTGCAGATCCTCCCCTTCATCATATGCAGATCCCTCCTTTCATGATGTGCAGGACCCCCCTTCCATCATATGCAGATCCCCTTTCATCATGTGCAGAACCCACTTTCACCATATGCAGATCCCCTTTCATCATGTGCAGACCCACCTTTCGTCATGTGCAGTTTCCCCCTTTCATCATATGCAGATCCCCCTTTTATCATATGTACATTCCCCTTTTCATCATGTGCAGAATCCCCTTCATCATGTGCAGAACCCCTCTTTCATCATGTGCAGACTCCCCTTTCATCATGTGCAGACCTCCCTTTCATCATGTATGTGCAGTCCCCCCTTTAATTATGTGCAGACCCACATTTCATCATGTGCAGATCCATCCCTTTCATCCTGTGCAGATCCCCATTTCATCATGTGCAGAACCCCTTTTTCATTATATGCAGATCCCCTTTCATCATGTGTAGACCCCCCTTTCATCATGTGCAGATCCCCCTTTCGTCATGTGCAGATTCCCCCTTTCATCATATGCAGATCCCCCTTTTATCATATGTACATTCCCCTTTTCATCATGTGCAGAATCCCCTTCATCATGTGCAGAACCCCTCTTTCATCATGTGCAGACTCCCCTTTCATCATGTGCAGACCTCCCTTTCATCATGTATGTGCAGTCCCCCCTTTAATTATGTGCAGACCCACATTTCATCATGTGCAGATCCATCCCTTTCATCCTGTGCAGATCCCCATTTCATCATGTGCAGAACCCCTTTTTCATTATATGCAGATCTCCTTTCATCATGTGTAGACCCCCCTTTCATCATGTGCAGATCCCCCTTTCGTCATGTGCAGATTCCCCCTTTCATCATATGCAGATCCCCCTTTTCATCATGTGCAGAACCTCCTTCATCATGTGCAGACTCCCCTTTCATCATGTGCAGACCTCCCTTTCATCATGTGCAGATCCCCCTTTCGTCATGTGTAGACCGCCCTTTCATCATGTGCAGATCCATCCCTTTCATCACGTGCAGATCCCCTCTTTCATCATGTGCAGACCCCCTTTCATTACGTGCAGATCCCACCTTTCATTATTTGCAGATCCTCATTTCATCATATGCAGATCCCCCTTTCATCATGTGCAGATGCTCCTTTCATCATGTGCAGATCCCCCTTCATCATGTGCAGAACCCCCTTTCATCATGTGCAGACTCCCCTTTCATCATGTGTAGACATCCCTTTCATCATGTATGTGCAGGCCCCCCTTTCATCATTTGCAGACCCCCCTTTCATCATGTGCAGATCCATCCCTTTCATCATATTCAGATCCCTTTTCATCACGTGCAGACCCCCTTTCATTACATGCAGATCCCACCTTTCATCATTTGCAGATCCCCTTTCATCATATGCAGATCCCCCTTTCATCACGTGCAGACCCCCCTTTCGTCATGTGCAGACCTCCCTTTCATCATGTACGTGCAGTCCCCCCTTTCATCATGTGCAGGCTCCCCTTTCATCATGTGCAGACCTCCCTTTCATCATGTATGTGCAGTCCCCCCTTTCATTATATGCAGACCCCCTTTCATTATCTGCAGATCCATCCCTTTCATCATGTGCTGACCCCCTTTCATCATGTGCAGATTCCACCTTTCATCATTTGCAGATCCTCCCTTTCATCATATGCAGATCCCCTTTCATCATATGCAGATCCCCTTTCATCATGTGCAGAACCCCTCTTTCATCATATACAGATCTCCTTTCATCATGTGCAGACCCCCGTTTCATCATGTGCAGATTCCCCCTTTCATCATGTGCAGATCTCCCTTTTCATTATGTGAAGAACCCCCTTCATCATGTGCAGAACCCCCCTTTCATCATGTGCAGACCCCATTTCATCATGTGCAGATCCATCCCTTTCATTATGTGCAGATCCCCTTTCATCATGTGCAGATCCCCTTTCATAATGTGCAGATTCCCCCTTTCATTATATGCAAAACCCCCTTCATCATGTGCAGAACCCCCTTCATCTTGTGCAGACTCCCCTTTCATCATGTGCAGATCCATCCCTTTCATTATGTGCAGATCCCCTTTCATCATGTGCAGACCCCCTTTCATCACGTGCAGATCCCACCTTTCATAATTTCCAGATCCTCCCGTTCATCATATGCAGATCCCCCTTTTCATCATGTGCAGAATCCCCTTCATCATGTGCAGAACCCCTCTTTAATCATGTGCAGACTCCCCTTTCATCATGTGCAGACCTCCCTTTCATCATGTATGTGCAGTCCCCCCTTTCATCATGTGCAGACCCCCATTTCATCATGTGCAGATCCATCCCATTCATCATGTGCAGATCCCCCTTTCATCATATGCAGACCCCCTTTCGTCACGTGCAGATCCCACCTTTCATCATTTGCAGATCCTCCCTTTTATCATATGCAGATCCCACTTTCATCATGTGCAGACCCCCTTTCATCATGTGCAGACCTCCCTTTCATCATGAATGTGCAGTCCCCCCTTTCATCATGTGAAGAACCCCCTTTCATCATGTGCAGTCTCCCCTTTTATCATGTGCAGACCTCCCTTTCATCATGTATGTGCAGTCCCCCCTTTCATCATGTGCAGACCCCTCTTTCATCATGTGCAGATCCATCCCTTTCATCATGTGCAGAACCCCTTTCATCATGTGCAGAACCCCCTTTCATCATGTGCAGACCTCCCTTTCATCATGTATGTGCAGACCCCCCTTTCATCATATGCAGACTCCCTTCATCATGTGCAGAACCCCCCTTTCATCATGTGCAGACTCCCCTTTCATCATGTGCAGACCTCCCTTTCATCATGTATGTGCAGTCCCCCCTTTCATCATGTGCAGACCCTCTTTCATCATGTGCAGTACCCCCTTGCATCTTGTGCAGACCCCTCCTTTTCATGATATGCAGACGCCCCCTTTCATCATATGCAGAACCCCTTTCATCATATGCAGAACCCCCTTTTCATCATGTCCAGACCCCCATTTCATAATGTGCAGACCTCCTCTTTCATCATGTGCAGACCCCCTTTCATCATCCATTTAATTCATTTTAGAAAGAAAAACAAATGTTTTTCATACTTACCTCATAAGTGATCCCCAGCAGTTGCAGGTACTCTTCTGGTCACAGTGTCCTCGTACATGTTGGCGCCTGAACCGCTCGCCGTTACCTTATTACACCCTGATAGAAGACTGCTTTCATTAAGTGAGTGCAAAGCACTGGCTCGCCTGCAGTCTAGCACGGTAGTTCACAATCTTAAGAATATATATATATATATATATATATATATATATATATATATATATATATATACTGTATATATATATATATATATATATATATATATTTACACTGCTCAAAAAAATAAAGGGAACACTTGAACAACAGAATCTAACTCCAAGTAAATCAAACTTCTGTAAAATCAAACTGTCCACTTCGGAAGCAACACTGATTGACAATCAATTTCACACACTGTTGTGCAAATGGAATAGACAACAGATGGAAATTATTGGCAATTAGCAAGACACCCTCAATAAAGGAGTGGTTGTGCAGGTGGGGACCACAGACCAAATCTCAGTACCAATGCTTTCTGGCTGATGTTTTGGTCACTTTTGAATGTTGTGCTTTCATACTCGTGGTGACATGAGATGGACTCTACAACCCACACAAGTGGCTCAGGTAGTTCAGCTCATCCAGGATGGCACATCAATGCGAGCTGTGGCAAGAAGGTTTGCTGTGTCTGTCAGAGTAGTGTCCCAAGGCTGGAGGTGCTATCAGGAGACAGACCAGTACACCAGGAGATGTGGAGGGGGCCATAGAAGGGCAACAACCAAGCAGCAGGACTGCTACCTCCACCTTTGTGCAGGGAGGAACAGTAGGAGCACTGCCAGGGCCCTGCTAAATGACCTCCAGTAGGCCAAACATGTGCGTGTTTCTCTGCACAAACGGTTAGAAACTGACTCCATGAGGATGGTCTGAGGGCCCGATGTCCACTGATGGGGGTTGTGCTCACAGCCCAACACCGTGCAGGTCACTTGGCATTTGCCACAGAACACCAGGATTGGCAAATTCACCAATGGTGCCCTGTGCTCTTGACAGATGAAAGCAGGTTCACACTGAGCACATGTGACAGAAGTGACAGAGTCTGGAGATGCCGTGGAAAGCAATATGCTGCCTGCAACATTTTTCAGCATGACCGGTTTGGCAGTTGGTCAGTAATGGTGTGGGTGGCATTTCTTTGGAGGGCCGCACAGCCATCCATGTGCTTGGCAGAGGTAGCCTGACTGCCATTTTAGCTACCAAGATGAGATCGTCAGACCCCTTGTGAGGCCATATCCTGGTGTGGTTGGCCATGGTTTTCTCCTAATGCAGGACAATGCCAGACCTCATATAGCTGGAGTGTGTCAGCAGTTCCAGCAAGATGAAGGCATTGAAGCTATGGGCTAGCCCGCCCATTCCCCAGACCTGAATCCAATTGAGCATATCTGGGACATCATCTCTCACTCCATCCAGCAACGTCACATTGCACCACAGACTGTCCAGGAGTTGGCGGATGCTTTAGTCCAGGTCCGGGAGGAGATCCCTCAGGAGACCATCCACCGCCTCATCAGGAGCATGCACAGGCATTTTAGGTAGTTCATACAGGCACGTGGAAGCCACACACAATACTGAGCATCTTTTCCTTGTCATGAGGCATTTCCACTGAAGTTGGATCAAACTGTAATTTGATTTTCCACTTTGATTTTGAGTATCATTCCAAATCCAGACCTCTATGGGATATTAATTTTGATTTACATTGATAATTGTTATGGTTTACTGTTATGAACACTTTCCACTATGCAATGAATAAAAATTTGCAGCTGGATCATTTCATTCAGAGATATCTAGGATGTGGGATTTTAGTGTTCCATTGTTCTTTTGAGCAGTATATATATATATATATATATATATATATATATATATATATATATATATATATATATATATACAGTATATATATATATATATATATATATATATATATATATATATATATATATATATATATACGTATATATATCCGATACCTGGTCATAAAGTTTTCTAGGATGATAAAAAGCCACCTGATAATAAGCCGCGACAGTGCAGATGGAAAATACTGATAAAATAATCACTCACACACTTGCCGATTCATGGGGGGTTGATTGTCTGACATTCTTAATGCCAATAGATATGGCTAATAAAAGGTGCCAGTCACATAGTCTGTGTAACACCAGTATATATCTGATATGCTGTATATGGCTTCAGTCAGCTAACAAGTTCATCCTTCCAATTTTAGAGTAGCATACTAACATAGAGATGAGGAAAGGTCGTGGTTATGCATAAACTGAGAGGGAAAAATGCACCTAGATTTTGCATACAGGAGGGCTACATTTAATGGGGCTATTGTTTGCTATTACATGGCAGCTTTAATAATGACTACTACAGACAGTCTTGGCTTTAGCCCTTCATTTACCAGATCCCTGGGATGTCCTGGCCTTCAAAATTGTACCTTTGTTTTGGGATCTGTACTTACACAGGGTCCCCTGGGTTGGGGTCATGGAGTAGGCAATTGCCTGGTGGTGCAGGCTGACAGGATTGTTCAAGTCACCAATGTAGAATCAGGAGGGCAGAGATAGTACAAAATCGGAAGGCAGAAAAATCGTTAGGAAAAGGTCTGACATCAAAACAAGTGCAGCTCTGGCTTAACGTGCTGGAAAGAGATGTAGATAAGGGCTAGTAAAACTGTATCTGGCAGATCTCAGCAGACAACTGGGAGTATTAGTAGGGTGTTTTTTGTCCCAATGGCCAAAGCAGGGAGGGACAGCATACACAGTCAAATTTCCAGACTGGACAGCATTACAAGTCCAACTTCTGCATCACCAGCGATGCACACAGAAAGAATATGATGATAGTGGTCTATGAAAACAGTGACTGTGTTCTGCACCTTCTAGGAAATAACATTGTTCCTAAAAATGGTCACTAGATTGCTAACAATTCACAGGTATCAGTTTAATTTGTCTGTTTTATGAAAAGTGTTGGTGTACTTTGAGATAACACTGAACCATCTCCACTGAAAGATCCATGCAAATGAAGATAATTTAGAAATTTGCTTAACCCCTTAACGACCGCCGATACGCCTTTTAATGGCAGCCGCTAAGGGTACTTAAATCACAAAGTGAATATGATTCGGGGGTTTTTTACCGACCCCCGAGTTGCGATCGCCGGTGATTAACCGTTTACCGGCGATTGCAAAAAAAAACGTGATCTCCCTTTTAATTTCTCTGTCCTCCGATGTGATCGCACATCAGAGGACAGAGAAATGGGGTCCCCGATAGCCCCCCGATACTCATCTGTCTCCCCCTGTGCTCCTCGTGGCTTCCGATGGGCGCCGCCATCTTCCTCCTGCAAAAAAATGGCGGTTGCATGCGCAGTGCGCCCGCCGGCCGGTACCAGGAGGATCTTTGGGGTCTCGGCTGCTGGGGGTAGCCGAGACCCCAAAGAACATGATCGGGGTCAGTTCTTACCGACCCCTGTTTTGCGATCGCCGGTAATTAACTGTTTACCGGCGGTCGCCAAAAAAAATAAAAGAAAAAGTGATCGGTAATTCTCTGTCCTCTGATGTGATTGGACATCAGAGGACAGAGAAATAGGGGGTTTCGGGACCCTGCTATACTTACTGGTGTCCCTGGGTCCTCCTGCATCCTGTCCTGCCCGCCGGCTTCTTCCTATGGAAAGAAAATGGCGGGCGCATGCGCAGTGCTCCCGCTCTCTGCTGCCATCTGCCGGCCGGCAGGAGAGAGGAGTTGGGGATAAAATTAGGGTTAGGGTTGGGGCTAATTTAGGGTTAGGGTTGGGGCTAAATTTAGGGTTAAGGCTAGGGTTAGGGTTGGAGCTAATTTAGGGTTAGGGTTGGGGCTAAATTTAGGGTTAGGGCTAGGGTTAGGGTTGGGGCTAATTTAGGGTTAGGGTTGGGGCTAAATTTAGGGTTAGGGTTAGGGCTAAGGTTAGGGCTAGGGTTAGGGTTAGGGCTAGGGTTAGGCTTCTTTCACACTTGCGTCGGTACGGGGCCGTTGCAATGTGTCGTCCCGACGTACCGACACACCTTGTGAAAATTGTGCACAACGTGGGCAGCGGATGCAGTTTTTCAATGCATCCGCTGCCCAGTCTATGTCCTGGGGAGGAGGGGGCAGAGTTACAGCCACGCATGAGTGGAAATGGTGGACAAGATGTACAAAAAAAAGGTTACATTGAACTTTTTTTTGTGACGACGGTCCGCCAAAACACAACGGATCCAGTGCAAGACGGACGCAACATGTGGCCGTCCGTCGACAATACAAGTCTATGGGCAAAAAAGGCATCCTGCGGGCACATTTGCAGGATCCGTTTTTTTGTCTAAAATGACGTATTGCGACAGATGCCACATGATGCAAGTGTGAAAGTAGCCTTAGGGCTAGGGTTAGGGTTGGGGCTAAAGTTAGGGCTAGAGTTAGGGTTAAATTTAAGGTTAGGGTTGGGGCTAAATTTAGGGTTAGGGTTAGGGATAAAGTTAGGGTTAGGGCTAGGGTTGGGGCTAAAATTAGGGTTAGGGCTAGGGTTAGGTTTGGGACTAAAGTTAGGGTTAGAGTTGGGATTAGGGTTTGGATTGGGGTTGGTATTAGGGTTAGGGTTGGCATTAGGGTTATGTTTGGGATTACGGTTAGGTTTGGGATTAGGTTTAAGGTTAGGGTTGGGATTAGGGTTAGGGGTGTATTGGGATTAGGGTTAGGTTTGAGGTTTAAGATTGAGATTAGGATTAGGGGTGTGTTGGTTTAGGGTTTTGATTAGGGTTATGGTTAGGGTTGAGATTAGGGTTGTTTTGGGGCTAGGGTTGTGATTATCGTGAGGGTTGTGATTAGGATTATGGATCGGGTTGGGATTAGGGTTAGGGGTGTGTTGGGGTTAGGGTTGGAGTTAGAATTGGGGGGTTTCCACTGTTTAGGTACATCAGGGGGTCTCCAAAAACGACAGCCAATTTTGTTCTCAAAAAGTCAAATGGTGCTCCCTCCCTTCTGAGCTCTGCCGTGCGCCTAAACAGTGGTTTACCCCCACTATGGGGCATCAGCGTACTCGGGATAAATTGGACAACAACTTTTGGGGTCCAATTTCTCCTGTTATTCTTGTGAAAATAAAAACTTGGGGGCTAAAAAATCTTTCTTGTGGAAAAAAATATATTTTTTATTTTTCACGACTCTGCTTTATAAACTTCTGTGAAGCTCTTGGGCATTCAAAGTTCTCACCACATATCTAGATAAGTTCCTTGGGGGGTCTAGTTTGCAAAATGGGGTCAATTGTGGGGGGTCTCTACTGTTTAGGTACATCAGGCGCTCTGCAAACGCAACATAACGCCCGCAGATCATTATATCAAAGTCTGCATTCGAAAATGGCGCTCCTTCCCTTCCGAGCTCTGCCGTGCACCCAAACAGTGGTTTACCCCCACATATGGGGTACCAGCATACTCAGGACAAATTGGACAACTTATGGGGTCTGATTTCTCTTGTTACCCTTGTGAAAATAAAAACTTGGGGGCTAAAAAATCTTTTTTGTGGAAAAAAATATATTTTTTATTTTCACGACTCTGCATTATAATCTTCTGTGAAGCACTTGTGCATTCAAAGTTCTCACCACATATCTAGATAAGTTCCTTGGGGGGTCTAGCTTCCAAAATGGGGTCACTTGTGGGGTTTCTACTGTTTAGGTACATCAGGGGCTCTGCAAATGCAACATAATGCCCGCAGACCATTCTATCAAAGTCTGCATTCCAAAACGGCGCTCCTTCCCTTCCAAGCTCTGCCATGCACCCAAACAGTGGTTTACCCCAACATATGGGGTACCACCATACTCAGGACAAATTGGACAACAACTTTTGGGGTCCAATTTCTCTTGGTACCCTTGTGAAAATAAAAAATTGGGGGCTAAAAAATCTTTTTTGTGGAAAAAAAAAATAATTTTTATTTTCACGACTCTGCATTATAAACTTCTGTGAAGCACTTGGGCATTCAAAGTTCTCACCACATATCTAGATAAGTTCCTTGGGGGTTCTAGTTTCCAAAATGGGGTCACTTGGGGGTTTTCTACTGTTTAGGCACATCAGGGGCTCTCCAAACGCGACATGGCGTCCGATCTCAATTCCAGCCAATTCTACATTGAAAAAGTAAAACGGCACTCCTTCTCTTCCAAGCTCTGTGGTGCGCCCAAACAGTGGTTTACCCCCACATATGGGGTATCGACGTACTCAGGAGAAATTGGATAACAAGGTTTGTGGTCTAATTTCTCCTGTTACCCTTGTAAAAATAAGAATTTGTGGGCGAAAATTCATTTTTGTGTAAACAAATGCGATTTTTTATTTTCACGGCTCTACGTTATAAACTTCTGTGAAGCACTTGGGAGTTCAAAGTGCTCAACACACATCTAGATAAGTTCCTTAAGGGGTCAAGTTTCCAAAATGGTGTCACTTGTGGGGGGTTTCCACTGTTTAGGCACATCGGGGGCTCTCTAAACGTGACATGGCATCCAATCTCAATTCCAGCCAATTCTGCATTGAAAAAGTCAAACGGCGCTCCTTCACTTCCAAGCTCTGCGGTGCGCCCAAACAGTGGTTTACCCCCACATATGGGGTATCGGCGTATTCAGCAGAAATTGCACAACAAAATTTGTGGTTAAATTTTTGTTTTTACACTTGTGAAAATAAAAAAAATGGTTCTGAAATAAAATGTTTGCAAAAAAAAGTTAAATGTTCATTTTTTCCTTCCACATTGTTTCAGTTCCTGTGAAGCACGTAAAGGGTTAATTAACTTCTTGAATGTGGTTTTGAACACCTTGAGGGGTGCAGTTTTAAGAATGGTGTCACACTTGGTTATTTTCTATCATATAGACCCCTCAAAATGACTTCAAATGTGATGTGGTCCCTAAAAAAAAAATGGTGTTGTAAAAATGAGAAATTGCTGGTCAGATTTTAACCCTTATAACTCCCTAACAAAAAAAAATTTTGGTTCCAAAATTGTGCTGATGTAAAGAAAACTTGTGGGAAATGTTATTTATTAACTATTTTTTTGCGACATATCTCTGTGATTTAAGGGAATAAAAATACACATTTTGAAAATTGCAAAATTTTAAAATTTTTTGACATATTTCCATTTTTTTCATAAATATTCGCAAGTAATATCGAAGAAATGTTACCACTATCATGAAGAACAGTATGTCATGAAAAAACAGTCTCAGAATCAGCGGGATCCGTTAAAGCGTTCCAGACTTATAACCTCTTAAATTGACAGTGGTCAGAATTGTAAAAATTGGCTCGGTCATTAAGTACCAAATTGGCTCTGTCACTAAGGGGCTAATTTAGCATTTATAAAGCGATCACACAATAATGTTTAATGGCTGACACAGCATGACATTCATTTTGCTGTACAACTGTACATCACACATATATTACAGAAAAGTTCAATTTTTCTAGATACTGTATCATTCACAAATATTCCCATGTATTCTATAACTAGCTTTCTATGCATCTTCTTGGATCCGTGGAATAGCACAAATCTTTTGAGGAACTGGAGGTCGAGTAAGTCCAACAGTTGTGGTTAGATTTGCCTCACTGACCCCAGGAGGAAGCCGGAAAGTAAATTTCTGTAAAAGGCTGGTAAAAAAGAGGAAAAGCTCCATTCTTGCCAAATTTTCTCCTGCACATACTCTACGACCTGCAGAATAAAGCAAAGGCAATAAATATGAAGTTAACAGCAAAGACATGATTGCATTGCTTTGCAGATACAGTGAATCATTTAAAAGTAAAAGATGGAGAGATGCGAAAGATAAATATGAGATAGATAGATAGATAGATAGATAGATAGATAGATAGATAGATAGATAGACTTTCTTTGTCTAGGTTACTCTTAAAGCTATTAAGGACCTCTTATACAGTTCAAAAACTATAGAGACTTCCCAATCTGGAGAAACAATGAATTAGAAGCTTATGAATTTTAATGTTCAGGAACCCACTGCTGCCATGCTTTACATATACTCTTTCATCCTATATAAAAATTCCCCCTTACGATGTGTCTTTTTTGTAGTGAGATATGTGAGACAAAATAGAAAAGGTAGTGGTGTCAAGATATTGGTGAGGTTACCTATGAAAAATTCCATCTATACAATGTAAATCTCATGTCTGGTTGTGATGTCCTCCTCTAGACTTCCATTTGGCTAATGGCACCTAATTGTGACTGGAATTAAAGAAATGTATGAAGCGAATACCTGCTGAAAATGCCAAGAAGGCTTCATTCTTCACGAACTGCCCATTTGAGTCGAGGAAATTATTTGGGTCAAATTCTTTTGGGACTTTGAATTGTTTCTTGTCATGTAAGACAGATGTCAGCAATGGAATGATGTATGTACCCTATAAAAAAGGCATGACATATATGATATATCTCTCATACTTGCTAACATTTATGACTATGATATTTTTTATTTACATTAACTCATTGACATAAATTTTCATGATAAGTCATTAAGGAAAGTATGGAGCCAGCCCAGGAGCTACAGTAAGTCTGGTTTATTTGTGGCAGATGCCGGCTGTGTTATGTTTAGGATAATGTAGCCTTCCCATGCCAAAGTCTTTGTTATCTTTAACCTAAATCTCTAAGGCCGGTGTCACACTTGGCGTAAGACAATACGCCACGTATTATACGTCCGTATTACGCGTTCAATACGCCAAAATGTCTCCGTAATCGACTTCCGTAGGTAATGCGTTGCTTAGGTGTGGTCGCGTATTTTGCGCATGTGCTTGTGCGTGTGTAATCCGTATGTGATCCGTATGGCATATTTTTCACGCACCATCACAAAATGGACATTTAACGGTTTTCAGGCCTGCAAATCATTTAAACCATCATTAACCACACTATTTAAGACCTCTACAACAGGTGGAGCCCTCCCATCTGCCCTATATGTTCTCTAGCATATTTTGGCTGTGTTGCTTTGAGATTACAAACATGTCTGGCCCTGTGTATTTAAGCACAACTCAGCGGGTGTTGCTTCACTGGGTGTTGTCTCGTCGCTTTGGCCAGCCATATCAGATCAATGTGGATCCGCGAAGGAGGAGATGAAGATTGTGGGTACATCCTATATTGTCCCAACGCCAGAGTAAAGGCCATTTCCAGAGACTATATTCAGCTTTGAGGGCACATCCAGAGAAGTTTTACCTGTATACTCGCATGTCCATCAGGACTTTTGACATGTTGTTGGAGATCTTACGTCCTGGCCTCACCTTTCAGGACACCTGGATGAGAAAAGCCATCTCTGCTGAGGAGCGTCTGCTCCTAACCTTACGGTATGTATTCCACATTCGCACATACTGTTTTGTTATTTTGTTTTCTGTCAAAATGTGTGGTGTCCTACTATGTTTCATTAGCTTCACTTGGACATGAAGCCACAAGCACATATAAAAGAATGGTGTAAATATTCTAGTATATTAAGATTTTCAAATGAAACTTTTTCTATTGTAAATAATGTAATAGTAAATGAAATATACACTTGTGCTTATTCCTGTTTTCGTAGTCCTCATGTTTATTTTGTTTTTCCCTTTTTGTTGTATTGCAGCTTCCTGTCCACAGGCTTGTCCTATGTGGGTCTACACCTGGAGTTTCTGATTGGGCGGTCGACCATTTCAGGCATTGTTAGGACAACCTGTTCACAAATCTGGCAGAAACTACATGAAGTTGTGTTGCCTGAGCCAAAACAGGACGATTGGCTTAAAATCGCCACAGGTTTCAAAAATAATTGTGACTTCCCAAATTGCATTGGAGCTGTGGATGGGAAACATATCAGGGTGCGTAAGCCGCCGAACTCTGGTTCCCAATTCTACAATTACAAGCAGTTTTTCTCTGTAGTTCTGTTAGCAGTTGCTGACAGTAACTACAGGTTTATAATTGTAGACATTGGGGCCTATGGGCGAACTGGAGACTCTAGGGTCTTCAATTCGTCCATAATGGGTCGGCGGCTACGTGACAACCAGTTGAACCTCCCACCACCACAACAACTCCCAGGCTCCAATGCGGAAGCAGTGCCTTTTGTTTTGGTTGGAGATGAGGCCTTCCAACTGTCGAGGCATGTCATGAGGCCTTACCCCAGGCGCAATCTTGACCACCGGCGGAGGGTGTTTAATTTGAGACTTGCCAGGGCACGGAGACTGGTTGAGTGTGCCTTTGGGATTCTTGTTGCCAAATGGCGTGTTCTTCAGTCTGCCCTCCAGCTGAGTGAGGCTACAATCAACGAAGTGATAAAAGCCTGTGTAATTCTACATAATTTCACAAGAATACATGATTGTTCCTCTCCAAATTTTGAAGATAACCTCATGAACAATGTTAGTAGGCCTACCCCATATGTCCCTCCTCCGCGTCGTCCACTTTCTGGTCTTAAAGTTCGTGATATCTTTACAAATTATTTTTTGACTCCTCAAGGTGCTACTCCCTGGCAGGACTATGCATTTTTGCATGTGTAATTAATTAGATGTATAAAATATGTGTTAACCAAGTTAAAAACTCGGTCTGTTGTATTTTATTATTTCACATATGGTTATCAGCATATCATGTGTGTGTGATGGAAGAATGAATACAGCGCATCCAGACGTTGTTTGTTATTAATATAACGTTTTACTGTATACATTTTTTAAATGTCTAGGTTATTTTTTTGACATAACCAATTTTTGGCCTCTAAATGGCCTATTTTTGTGGGCCCCAAAAATTTGTTACAACATCCACAATAAACACTGCTCTGTAGGGACAATACAAACGAAAATTGTGGTTAAAAATCATATTAAAAAAAAAAATGGTAAAAGAAACATAAAAAAACAAAAAAAAATGAAAATAAAAAAATTACAAGTCCTGGTAGGTTGGTGCAGGAGATGTAGCTTGCTCAGGGTCAGCATCAGGTGGCCTTTGTAGGCCCAATTGTCCAGCACCCTGTGCAGATGTTGTAGTGGCCTGAGGGACATTAGCCCAGCTATGATGCTGGGAACTTGGAAGAGTGGGACGAGGATTTGGGAGATACCCCTGCTGTTGATGACCATATGGCCGGGAATCATAACCCAACCCAAAATGACCATATTGTCCATACCCAGGTTGGGACCAGCCTCCAGCACTGGGTTTGGACAAGTGGCCATATTGGGGTGGTTGATGATATCCCGCCATATGTTGCTGAGGTGGCCATTGTGTGTTCGTTGTCGGTTGGGGCTGAGGTGTTGGCTGACGTGGAGGGGGTGCTTCAGATCCTTGTTGAGCAGCCAGGCCTTGTAATCTCTGAGGCCGCAGAATATTTTCAGGTGACATCTGCCACTGTTCAATCATCTGCATGAGATTGTATGGGTTATTTGGGGGGGTGCATGCATCAACAAGGATCTGAAAACAGCCTCTCACACGAAGCCTTAACTCCCGCTCTATGGACCTTAAGTACTGGGCAAGGCTCCTGGTAAAGCCCTCCTCCCCATCATCCTCTCGAACACGTGCCAAATAGCTCATGACCCCAGCATCCACGTTTCGCCGGCTTTGGATCAGCTCTCTTCTGCGGCGTGCACGCTGTGGTCTGACTGCAGCCTGTGGGGATGGATCCAGGGCAACAGTTGGGCTGCTGCTATTTCCAGGGTCATCCTGGCTAGATGGTGGTGCTGCTGATGATGCTGCAGCGGAAGATGCAAACTGTGGGTCCTCTTGGTGTGGTTCGGATGCAGATGGAGCTGCCTGACCAGATGAGGAGGATCCAGGAGGGGTGGAGCCTGAGGGAGCAGCAGATGGACCAGCCACCTCTTCACCTTCCCCAACTGGGTCAATGACCAATTCCGAGTCAGACCCTGTCTCCCTGTCAGTGAGGTTAGACTGAGTTCTGAAAAAGAACAATGTTTTATGTTCCAAATTTCTAAATAAAAATTTGCTCCAAAAAAGAAAGTATCAAAAGTTATTGATGTTGTAACTTACGGCCTGAGGTCCATGCTGGGATTCAGAAAGTTTAGGCGGTCAAAATATATATATATTTTTTTTGGAGGTCCCCCGGCTCCACTTCTCTCCCGCTGCTGCCTCTCCCTCCTGTACTGATCGCGGATACTCCGCCACCTTGTTGTAACATCACCCACTGAAACAACAAAAAATACACACATTATTTAGTCCATTAAGCAGAGAGCTCACAAAAGGTGTAAATGACTACACAGATTTAAGTGTAGCATCCAAATAGGCATTTGTGGAGCACATTTAATATTAAAACTAAAAAACACACACAATTATCAAGCAAGGCCACAAGGACAGAGTCCCCTAACCTCTATCACAGAAAGGACAAATAATGGGAAACACTGTTAGTAAAAGGGACACCGATTGTAATCATTAATGAAATCCGTTTATCATGTACAACACCATGTATCTACTGGTGTGCTTTCTATTTCCTTCATGAATATTTTAGAAATTCTTGATGAGAAATTCAACGTAGTAAGCGCCTGATGATTCACAATAACATTAAATTTAAAACATGGGTGTACTTACTTATCTGTCGCTGTGCCGCACGTGGCTGGTGGTCATAATGTGGGAAGAGGGCCACACACGCTCCTCCATGCTGCCTCTTTTTGTGCCCTGTTGGCATAATTTGGGTCTCTTTGGTCCCAGATGACAGGCCTCTCTTGTACCAAAATGATCAGCATGTCCGCGTTCACAATGTTTGCCATGCTGAATATCACTCCGTGGAGGCGTGCAGCAGACTTCCGGGTTCACTGTCTGGCTTTTTCAGCTAATTAGCATGTCTCACCTGCCTAATTGAGGCCTTTGGACATTTCAGGACATCTGCCAGTAAGTTGCGTATTTCTCGCAAGGCACACGCATGGTCCGTAAGCATTCAGTATTATACGCTCTCCCATAGACTTGCATTGGCGTATTTTTTGCGCGATACGCTGACAAACGCAGCATGCTGCGATTTTCTGCGCCCGTAGAACACTGTATATTACGGATCCGTAATATACGGCTGATAGGACTAGACCCATTGAGAATCATTGTGCCGTATGTAATGCGAGTTTTACGCACGTAGTTTCTGCGCTCTTACGTCCGTAAAACACGCATGTGTGACGGCGGCCTAAGACTAAGGAGACACCCAGTAGTCTTGTTGTACTTTTCTATTTTTGTTTCTTTTTTACCACTACTCGGCAAGATATCAGTCCTTGCCATAAGAAGATTTTCTGTGTTATGAAGAGAACCTACCCAAAGCAAGAAATGGTAATAAAATAAAAAAATAATCTGTACCTTCCAAATTACTTTGCTGCTTAAATGCCATATCATTGTTCATCCAGCCGCTTTCAGTGCACATACAGGTGCCTCTCACAAAATTAGAATATCATCAAAAAGTTAATTTATTTCAGTTTTTCAATACAAAAAGTGAAACTCATATATTATATAGAGTCATTACAAACAGAGCGATCTATTTCAAGTGTTTATTTCTGTTAATGTTGATGATTATAGCTTACAGCCAATGAAAGCACAAAAGTCATAATAAGTTATGAATACTTTATAGAATACTTTATAACACTAGCTTGAAAAATTATTTTAAAATCCGAAATGTTGGCCTACTGAAATGCATGTTCAGTAAATGCACTAAATACTTGGTCGGGGCTGCTTTTGCATCAATTACTGCATCAATGCGTTGTGGCATGGAGGCGAACAGCCTATGACACTGCTAAGGTGTTATGGAAGCCCAGGTTGCTATGATATCAGCCTTCAGCTCGTCTGCATTGTTGGGTCTGGTGTTCATGCATTGTGGGGTCTGGTGTTTCATCTTCCTCTTGCCAATACCCCATAGATTCTCTATGGGTTTAAGGTCAGGTGAGTTTGCTGGCCAATCAAGCACAGTGATACTGTTGTTTTTAAACCAGGTATTGATATTTTTGGCAGTGAGGACAGGTGCCAAGTCCTGCTGGAGAATCAAATTTCTATCTCCGTAAAGCTTGTTGGCAGAGGGAAGCATAAATTGATCTAAAATTTCCTGATAGACGGCTGTGCTGACTTGTTGTCTTGATAAAACACAGTGGACCTACACCAGCAGATGACATGTCTCACCAAACCATTACTGATTGTGGAAACTTCACACTAGACCTCCAGCAGCTTGGATTGTGGCCTTTACACTCTTCCTCCAGACTCTGGGACCTTGATTTACAAATGAAATGCAAAATGTACTTTCATCTGAAAACAACACCTTGGACCACTGATCAACAGTCCAGTTCTTTTTCTCCTTGGCCCAGGTAACAAACTTCTGACCTTGTCTATTAGTTATGAGTGGCTTGACACAAGGAATGAGACCCTTGCAGCCCATGTCCTGGATACGTCTGTGTGTGGTGGCTCTTGGAACAATGACTCTAGCAGCAGTCCACTCCTTATGAATCTCCTCCAATTTTTGAAAGGCCTTTTCTTAACAATCCTTTCAAGGCTGCGGTTATCCCAGTTGCTTGTGCACCTTTTTCTACCACACTTTTTCCTTCCACTCAACTTTCCATTAATATGCTTGGATACAGCCCTCTGTGAACAGCCAGCTTCTTTAGCAATGACCTTTAGTAGCTTACCCTCCTTTTGGGGTTTGTCAATGACTGCATTAGGAACATCTGTCAAGCCAGCAGTCTTCCCCATGATTGTGGAGCCTACTGAAACAGACTAAAGGACCTTTTTAAATGCTTAGGAAGCCTTTGCAGATGTTTTTTGTTAATTATTCTAATTTACTGGGATAATGCTCTTGGGTTTTCATTGGCTGTAAGCCATAATCATCAACATTAAGTCTCCATCCCAACCCTAACCCATCTCTTCAACCTATCACTAACAAGTGGTGTTTTCACCTCAAGCTTTAAACATGCCTCAATCACACCTATCCTCAAAAATCCCTCTCTTGACCCATCCTCTGTATCTAGCTATTACCCTATATCACATCTCCCCTATGTCTCAAAACTACTGGAACAACACGTCTGTCAGGACTCTGAACATTTTTTATTACCTTTTTGTGCATTACTGCCCTTTTCCAAGATGGCGTCTTTGGTCTCATGTGCACTGTGTCTTCCTGCTATAAAACTCCACCCCAGCCTTCAGTCTGTGCTAGAGTATTCTGCCGTGCATCCAGCTCCTGACCTCTGGTGACTCCCTGGCTATATACCTGCTCCTGTGAACCTGTGTGGTGATCCTGCTACTCTGCTCTGAGTTCCTGCTGCATACACCAGTTCCAGTAATCCTCCTTCATCTGCTGCTCATGTTTACTTCCATCTGCATTTGCTGGACATGTAAGCTGTTGCTGCTCTGCAAGAACCTGAGACTATTAACCAGACCTTCCTGGTTGAGCTAAGATATTATTTGAACTGCCTTATAAGCATATCTATCTGTGTTTTGGACTAAGCAAGGACTTATTCGTGTCAAGTATCCTCAAGAATAATTGTGCTTCATAGACTTTCTGTGTGATTGCATTTTCCTCTGAAGTTTCCTATAGACTGCTGAGCTGCATTTGATATTTGCACCAAGTGTTGTGGACTTGAGTTTCTATCTGCACCTGTTTTAATCACCGTGTGATAATAAAGACTTTACCACTTATGAAACTGTGTCCTGTAGTTGTCTTGTTCCACGCAGAGTCTCCTGAGTTATCCCCTATAATTATTACAACATCCATCTTGAACTGTCCTCCCATCTCTCTTCCTGCTCCCACTTCGACCGCTTAGAATCTGGCTTCTGGCAACACCACTCCACTGAAACTGCCCTAACTAAGGTCACCAATGACCTATTAACCGCCAAAAGCAAGCGACACTACTCTGTCCTCCTCCTCCTGGACCTGTCCTCTGCCTTTGACACAGTGGACAATTCCCTATTATTACAGACCCTCTCATCCCTTGGCATCACAGACTTGGCCCTATCCTGGATCTCATCATGCCTAACAGACTGGACATTCAGCATTTCCCACTCACACACGACCTCCTTACCTCGCCCCCATCTGTTGGAGTCCCGCAAGGTTCAGTGCTAGGGCCACTGCTCTTCTCTATTTGCACCTTTGGCCTGGGATAGCTCATAGAATCTCACGGCTTTCAGTATCACCTCTATGCTGATGACACACAGATCTACATCTCTGGACCAGATATCACCACCCTACTAACCAGAATCCCTCAATGTCTGTCCGCTATTTCATCCTTCTTCTCCACTAGATTTCTAAAACTTAACATGGAGAAAACAGAATTCATCATCTTTCCCCCATCTCACGCAACCCCCCCAACGAACCTATTCATTACAGTAAACAGCTGCCCACTCTCCCCTGTCCCACATGCTCACTGCCTCGGGGTAATCCTTGACACTGATCTCTCCTCCAAACCACATGTCCAAGCCCTTTCCACTTCCTGCTGCATTCAACTAAAAAATATTTAATGGATCCGTACATTCCTCAACCAAGAATCTGCAAAAACCCTAGTCCATGCCCACATCATCTCCCGATTTGACTACTGCAGCCTCCTGCTCTGTGGCTTCCCCTCGAACACTCTCGCATACCTCCAAACTATTCTAAACTCTAATGCCCTAATAATCCACCTGTCCCCCGACTGTTCCCCAGCCTCTTCCCTCTGCCAATTCCTTCACTGGCTCCCCATTGCCCAGAGACTCCAGTACAAAACCTTTAACTATGACATACAAAGCCATCCACAACCTGTCTCCTCCATACATCTGTGACCTCATCTCCGTTACTTACCTGCATGCAACCTCCGATCCTCACAAGATCTCATTCTCTACTCGCCTCTTATCTCCTCTTCCCACAGTCGCATACAAGATTTCTCTTGCCCATCACCCCTACTCTGGAACCCTCCACCACAACATATCAGACTCTTGCCTATCGTCGAAACCTTCAAAAGAACCTGAAGACCTACCTCTTCTGACAAGCCTACAACCTGCAGTAACCACCAATCGACCAACTCGCTGCACAACCAGCTCTACCCTCACCTATTGTATCCTCACACATCCCTTGTAGATTGCTATATAAATAATAATAAAATTGCGAGTCGTCGCGGGCAGGGTCCTCTCTCCTCCTGTACCAGTTGTGACTTGTATTGTTTAAGATTATTGTACTTGTTTTTATTATGTATACCCCTCCTCACATGTAAAGCACCATGGACTAAATGGTGCTATAATAATAATGAATAATAATAATAATAATATTAAATAAACACTTGAAATAGATCATTCTGATTGTAATGACTATAGATAATACAGCTCTGTCAAAATTTAAGAGGTCAGACTCACCACATCAAAACCATGTCTTGGGCAGCCCAATCTACAGACCTGAACCCCATTGAAAACCTCTTGAATGTAATCAAGAGGATGATGGGTAGTCACAAGCCATCAAACAAAGAAGAACTGCTTACATTTTTGTGCAAGAAGCAGTGTGAAAGATTGGTGGAAAGTATGCCAAAACGCATGAAAGCTGTGATTAAAAATCATGGTTATTCCACAAAATATTGATTTCTGAACTCTTCTTGAGTTAAAACATTAATATTGATACAGGACAGATATATATCATGGTACCGTGTTAGCCAGTAAATAGAAAAATATTTAGAAGTCTTTGCCTGATGAAGAGACCTGTGTAGTCTCCAAAGCTTGCAATTTGTTACCATCTTTTCAGCTAGCCATTAAAAGGTATCCACCACTGAGGAATCTCAATTCTAAATATTAGTATTGTTGCTTCTAAATGATAATGAACTTGCTTTATTTGCATTACTTGAGTTCTGAAAGCACTGGGTGTTTGTTTTTAATTTTGACCATTTCTCCTTTTCAGAAAAAAAATACAAAATGTATTGCTTGGAAATTCGGAGACATGTTGCCAGAAGTTTATAGAGTAAATGAACAATTTGCATTTTACTCAAAAATATACCTATAAAGAGAAAAATCAGACAAACTGAACATTTTGCAGTGGTCTCTTAATTTTTGCCAGAGCTGTATAATAAATGAGTTTCACTTTTTGTATTGAAGAACTGAAATAAATTAGTTTTTTGATGATATTCTTATTTTGTGAGAAGCACCTGTATATAAGTACCTTAATGAGATGCAAATGTCTATGACTATGGAAATGTTTTAAATAAATAATATTTTGGATGGTAGACCCAAAGAAATGGGAAAATTATAGTTTTTTTGATGCTTCACTTACTTTTGGAAGATGGTAGCCTCTAAAGTTGACATCTCTTGTTGTTTCATGTGGCAAGCTCAATGGTGCAATGTCTGTGAATCTCTGGGTCTCGTGTATGACTGCATTGGTGAAGGGCATTTGTAGACGATGGCTACAATTGGGTTCAGCTGCTCCAATTACTTTTGAAATTTCTTCTTGTACTTTCTCTAAAAAAATAGAATTAAGTGATTCATTGGATACTGATTGGCACAAAAAAACATTGAGAACACTCAACTACCATATATACTCGAGTATAAGCCAAATTTTTTAGCACATTTTTTGTGCTGAAAAAGCCCCCAATATGTTATGCTTGAGTGAGGGTCCCACAAGACAGAGGGGGAGCGGCAGTGGCGGAGTATCGGTTCACAGGAGGCAGGAGTCGGCTGCTGCGTTTAATGCCTGTGCCCACTGCTAAATAGAAATGACTATTCACTGCTCTTTATTACAGTAGTCGCAGCCTCTGGCTGCTGCTGACGGGCAGTCACGTGTGTCTGCTAATTAAGGGAATGAGTATTCACTGCCCTCTACTCCCATGGGCGTGGAGAGCAGTGAATATTCATTCCCTTTAGTAGTGGGCACACATCATTGCCTGAGAGCTGCAGCAAGCCAGCGGCTAAGGTTACTGTGCTTGCTATTAAAAGGCAATGAATATTCACTGCCCTTCATGCACATTGTCTCGGCGGGGGGAGCAGTGAGTATTTCGGTAGCTGTCCTCGGCTTGTAAGCAGTGCATGACATCACTGCCATGCGCTGCTTACAACCATAAATCAGTTGCTGGTATTGGAACAAGACACTGCGAGGGAGCACAGGAAGGTAAGCAGGATTTTTTTAAGCTTTTCTGATGCAGGCCATGTTTTCCAGGAGAGGATAGGGATATGGTGGCCATGCATACTAGGATAAGGATGAGGAGACCATGCATCCAAGGATTGGGATGAGGAGGCCATGCATATCAGGATAGGGATTAGGAGGCCATGCATACTAGGATGGGGATGAGGGGGCCAGGAATACCAGGATGGGGATGAGGAGGCCATGCATACCGGGATAGGGATGAGGAGGCCATGCATACCAGGATAGGGATGAGGAGGCCATGCATACCAGGATAGGGATGAGGAGGCCATGCATACCAGGATGGGGATGAGGGGGCCAGGAATACCAGGATGGGGATGAGGAGGCCATGCATACCGGGATAGGGATGAGGAGGCCATGCATACCAGGATAGGGATGAGGAGGCCATGCATACCAGGATAGGGATGAGGAGGCCATGCATACCGGGATGGGGATGAGGGGGCCAGGAATACCAGGATGGGGATGAGGAGGCCATGCATACCGGGATAGGGATGAGGAGGCCATGCATACCAGGATAGGGATGAGGAGGCCATGCATACCAGGATAGGGATGAGGAGGCCATGCATACCGGGATGGGGATGAGGGGGCCAGGAATACCAGGATGGGGATGAGGAGGCCATGCATACCGGGATAGGGATGAGGAGGCCATGCATACCAGGATAGGGATGAGGAGGCCATGCATACCAGGATAGGGATGAGGAGGCCATGCATACCGGGATGAGGATGAGGGGGCCAGGAATACCAGGATGGGGATGAGGAGGCCATGCATACCAGGATAGGGATGAGGGGGCGTGTATACCAGGATAGGGATGAGGGGGCCATGCATACCAGGCTTATACTCAAGTCCTTAAGTTCTCAGTTTTTTGTCGCAAAATTAAGTTTCCTCCAGATATCCCAGTTTTTTCCTACACTACCTACTGATAGGGGATGTAGACAGTGATGATAATATCTGTACAGTGCTGCAGAAAATGTTTACATTGTATAAGCAAGCAGAATAAATATTAACTTTTGGTGCATCTTAACTCCTGTGAAATACAACAGTGTTAATGAATTTTCCATAATAAATGAGTTGTCCGGTCTTCTGCTTAATATCTGCAGTCACTCTATGTGACTTCAGACTTATGAATCCTTACAGAATGCACACTGTGATTTAGATAGATTGCAACTAGACTTGCTAGGCCTCACTCAATACTAATGAATTGAGCTAAGCCACAGTCTTCTAGTTGGAAATAGCATACAAATTGCACACTTGTGGTCAGCACCCTGTTCCGTCAAAAATGCCGGAGAATCCTGACAGCGTACAGTGTGCAATCTGCAAGCATTCAGAAAACTTTTTGCAAAAGACTGGAAAACAATCACAAGTACATTTTCTTGCCCTAAGCCCAATTCATTAACCCTTACCCTGTCCATAAGTTGTTTTTCCTAGTTTGTATAAAATTATTGCACAAACCATGCTGTCATAAATAAATTACCTTGATAAAGAGGATATTTAATCATCATCAGTATACACCAGCGGATTGTGGTAGATGTGGTCTCTGTCCCCGCTGTAAAAAGAGATCTTATCAAAGCGGTCAGGTTGTCATTATGAAAATAGGACTGGGCATTTGCCTTTTCCTAAAATATCCAAAAATAAAAGTTTTAGATTTTTTTTTCTTATATTTCCATTTGAAAATTTCTAATGTGTCTTTTAGTAATTACTTATTAAGACACATCATTGTAAACTAGATAATCTTGGAACTTTAAATGGAAGAATTGAAAAACAAAAAAGAAAGTAGCCAATTATGTTTTTCAGGTTAGAGTGGAGAGGTTGAAGATGCAGATCCTAATTCATCATTGGATTTCCACCAGTTTTTTTTAGATGAAATGTAAATCGAATGTGTCCTTATTGCCATTACAAAAGCTGCTTTTTAATACACTAAAGCATCCTGACCCAAAGAATAATTAACAGATGTAGAGAATTTCACTGCTGTGAATTTGGTCCAGCTGTGAATGCAGCCTCAGTGACCTGCGGTAACCTCGATGAGGACACCGCTGCTCATTAATGCTGCTCTTGCAGCAGCTCATTCATCAGTGGTTCTCAGGCTGGATGGTCAAATCTTGTCACCCTCCATGTTGTAAACTATTTGTCCCCAAGACATGGATTACAACATGGGGCGGAACGTCGGATAGGTGAGGGATACTGTTTTTTTATTTGTATTTATTTATTACAGGAGACAAGGGTTTCAATGGAATGGACGTTAGATGAATAAAACTGCGTTTGTTATTTTTAAATAAAAAAGGAAAAGTGTGGCTTGTTTTTATTTCAAATGAAAGACATTATTCTGGCTGTGTCTTAATATACCATTAGTGATGAGAAAGTATACTCGTTGCTGGGGTTTTCCCGACCAGGCTTGGGTGATCTCCGAGTATTTATTAGTGCTCGGAGATTTAGTTTTCCTCCCCTCAGCTGCATGATTTATGGCTGCTGGACAGCCTGAATACATGTGGGAATTCCTTGGAGACTCGGAGACCACCCGAGCATGCTCAGGAAAACTAGAGCAATGAGTATACTCTCTCATCACTATTTACCAGGTAACTATAGGATTACTTATGGATATAGACACCTCTCCACTACTAATCCGTGGGCTTGATGTAACCAGAAAATGCAAAGGTGACACCAACCCCACAAATATGAACCTCTCCTGCCACCACTACAGGCCAAGTAGGAAGAGCAGGGCAAAGCACAAAAATTGGCGCATCTAATAGATGTGCCTTTTCTGAGGCAGCTGTGGGCTGCTATTTTTAGGTGGGAGGGTCAATATCCATGGTTCATTACCAGCTGAGAATACCAGCCTCAAGCCTTCTGCTTTAGCAAGGCTGGTTGTCAAGAATCGGGGGACCCTACGCCGTTTTTTTTAAATTGTTTATTTAAATAATTTTAAAAAAGCTTGGGGAATCCTCTATTCCTGAAAACCAACCTTGCTGACACTGACAGCTGAGGGTTGCAGCCCGCAGCTGTCAGTTTTGCCTGGCTTATTATCAAAAACACAGGGGAACCTACATTTTTTTTTATCATTATTTATTTAGAACGCAGGCGCCAGGTAATGAATATTCCCATCAGCTGCCGTCTGCTTTCGCTGTTAGTTGCGGCAGAAGGCCTTGGTTAATGGGAGCAGTAGTCCCATCAGCCAACACCAATGACTGGAGGTAAACTTTATACCTCCAATCACCCATGCGGGTTCACACTGTCATTTGACAGCGTGGGAACCGTGGCTGTCTGACTGGCAGTAATGATTTTACCGCCAATAAGAAGGAGTGTTTACTGCGCTGTCACGTACATGACTGCATGGCAAACATTGGATGTTCGGACCCCCCATTCAAGCGAATGGGGTTCAGGTTTGGGCCCGGGTACTGTTCTGGTACCCGAACCTGAACTTTTTTTAAACTGTTTGGCCAAACCCGCCAGACCCAAACATCCAGAGGTCCACCCATCTCTAACAGGGACACCATATTATGTACATAAGAGTCATTTTGAGGTGAAAATTCTTACAAAATGGATTTTTAATCTGTGAAGAGACTTTGAGTGCAAAGCTAAAGAGCATGTTATATATTTGTGGGGGAAGATTCACTATTAGTGTTGAGCATTCCAATACTGCAATATCGGGTATCAGCCGATATTCGCGGTATCGGAGTTCCGATACTGAGTTCCGATACTTTCAGTATATCGAATACCGGAATCGGAAGTTCCCATAATGCAATGACCCAGTTTGATTTAATTCAGCCAATGGGGAATCCTAAGAAGTGTGGGCACATCCTGTTATGCATGTTAGGCATGTAAGTAATGGTATGGCTGTGATTGGCTACTGAAATGATGTCATGATGCACTATAAAAGCTGCTGCCGCCGTTTTGAGTTCACTTTGCTATGAATTCAGTTAGGGACAGGATGCTGCTGTTCTGACTGAGGGATAGTTTGAGATAGCGATTTGCTTTATTGTGCTTTACGCAGGCTACTTTAGCAAACGCTGTGTGAGAAGCTTTTTTTTGCCTTGCAGCGCTGTTCATGGCTGTCTGCAAGGTCTCTGTGTGTGAGTGCAGCTCACGCTGTAGTCTGTTCTGCAGCCACATCTGGTTGTAGTCTGCTCAGCGTGCATCACTGCCTCATACTGTTACATTGTACTTTTTTGCATTACTGCTGCTGCACTTTTTTTTGCTAATTTCTAATGTGGAAGCGATACCTTCCGATATCCAGAAGTATCGGTATCGGATTGGATCGGCCGATATCCAAAAAATATCGGATATCGCCGATACCAATACCCGATGCCAATGCAAGTCAATGGGACACAAATATCGGAATGTAAATAAGCCCTTTCTGTCCTTCTACATCCTTTTCCGGAGGGGGGAAGAGTGTGGGCGGTGCGTAAGTGGACACTGTGCGTGTCTGTGTGTGCGGGTGGGGTCTGTTCGGGCCTTCCGGGGCTCTGTATGGGCTGCTGGTGGTCTGTGCGGGCCTCCCGGGGCTCTGCATGGGCTGCCGGTGGTCTGTGCGGGCCTCCCCGGGCTCTGTATGGGCTGTTGGTGGTTCTATATGGGCCTCCCGGTGCTCTGTATGGGCTGCCGGTGGTCTGTGCGGGCCTCCCGGGGCCCTGTATGGGTTGCTGGGGCTCTGTGCGGTGTGCAGGCATCATCCGATGGGACTAAAAGTCCCATCAGATGATGCCTGCTACAGTGACAGTGATTGACACACTAGCCAATGATGGGACAGTAGTAGTCCCATCAAACGGCTAATGTGTTGAATGTAAAAAAAATACTACATACATGCTACATACATACTACATACATGCTACGTACATACTACATACATACTACATACTACATACATGCTACATACGTGCTACATGCATACTACATACATACATACATGCTACATACATGCTACATAGATGCTACATACATGCTACATACTACATACATACTACATACATGCTACATACATCCTACATACATACTACATGCTACATACATGCTACATACATACTACATACATACTACAATCTACATACATGCTACACACACGCTACATACATACTACATAAAGGCTACATACATACTACATGCTACATACATACTACATACACACCACATACATACTACATGCTACATACATACCACATACATACAATACATTCATACATTACATACAATACATACATACAGACATACAACATATAACATAGAGTACATACTCACCATTATTTGTCACTTTGTTCCCCGAAGCCAGTGTCATCTGTAAAAAAGATTAAAATAACAAACAACCAATATACTCCCTGTCCACAGAAATCCACGAGAGTCCCATGACGATCTCCCATGGAGAACAGCAGCATCAGCTGATGCGACCGCTCACCAGGGGCTCCAGGAACACAATGACGGGAGGAAGGTATCCTTCCGCACTGTATTCCTCTGCCGCTGTAAAAAAAATAGTCCCTAGTCTCACTTTATGCCATTGCTGTGTGAGAAATTTTCCCACGCAGCAATTGCCATAAAGTAAGACTTTGAACTCAAGTAACCTCTCAGTGATGCACTGCAGGAGCCATTGTCTCCTGTCAGTGTGTCACTGAAGGTCCTATAGAGCAGTGACATCACCCAATGTCACTGTTCTATAGGGGAGATCGTTGTGGGACACTCAATATTAATTGGACTACGGCGGACAGGTAGCATACGGTTTATTATTTTACGTTTTTTGCAGGAGCTGAAGTATGGTGAAATGAAGAATAGTAAAATACTTTTTTTCTAATGTGTGTGTGTTTTATTAACCCTTTACTAGTATTGGATTAATAACGGATAGGCGTCTTATTGACGCCTCTCCGTTATTTACCCAGCTTAATGTCACCTTACAATAGCAAGGTGACATTAACCCCTTATTACCCCATATCCCACCGCTACACGGGAGTGGGAAGAGAGAGGCTAAGTGCCTGAATTGGTGCACCTTACAGATGCACCATTTCCGGGGCGGCTGCGGACTGGTATTTGTAGCCAGGGGGGCGCAATATCCATGGCCCCTCTGTAGGCTATGAATATCAGTCCGCAGCAGTCTGTTTGGCCTTTCTGGCTACAAAATATAGGGAGACACCACGTCATTTTTTGGGGGGGTCCCCCTATTATAATAGCCAGTAAAGGCTACGCAGACAGCTGTGGGCTGATATTCATAGCAGGCTACAAATATTGGCCCCCGGCATTGGCTTTCTGCCTCTGGTGCAAAAAATAGCACGGGAGCCCACGCCGTTTTTTTTAAATTCAATGCTCATTTCACCTTTGCGTCGGTACCGGTCCGTCGCCATGCGTCAGGCCAATGTACCGATGCACATTGTGAAATTTGTGCACGACGTGGGCAGTGGATGCAGTGTTTCAATGCACCTGCTGCCCATTCTGAAGTCCGGGGAGGAGGGGGAGGGGTTTCGGCAGCGAATGTGTGGTAGAAAATGGCGGACGCGACGGACAAAAAAACGTTCACTTGAATGTTTTTTCGTACCAACGGTCCGGCAAAACACGATGGATCTGTTGCATGATGGACGCGACGTGTGGCCATCCATCGCGATCCATCGCTAATACAAGTCTATGGGTAAAAAAACGCATCCTGCGAGCATATTTGCAGGATCTGTTTTTTTCAGCCGGATCAGTTTTTTACCGCTGGATCAGTTTTTTTTTGCCAGATCCGTTCTTTCTCGCTGTATTAGTGCCGGATTGAGACTGATGGCCACACGTTTCATCGATTTTTTGCCGGATCCATCAAAAAAGCTGTTTCCGCCTGACGGAAAACATATACAGTGGAACGTTTCTTTCTGTCCGGCAAAAACACGCACAGTGACGGATCCGGCAAAAAACGTATGAAACTGAGATGTGAAATGATGAATCCGGCCTCCGAATCAGTTTTTTTCAGGTATGTTTCCATTCAAATCATGCACATTTTCCATTTATTTATTTATTTTCCAAAAACCGCATCAAAACCTGCATCAAAAACTGCATCAAAACTGCACCAAAAACTGCATCAAAAACTGCTTCAAAAACCGCACGAAAACCTGCATTAAAAAAGCACAAAAAACAGCATCAATAACCGCACCAAAAACCTACATCAAAAACATCACCAAAAACTGCACCAAAAACCTACATCAAAAAAGCACCAAACACAGCACCAAAAACTGCACCAAAAACTGCATCAAAAACAGTATCAAAAACCACACAAAAAACTTGCATCAAAAACTGCACCAAAACAGCATCAAAAACAGCACCAAAAAAAGCATCAAAATCTGCATAAAAATCTGCACCAAAAACGGCATCAAAACATGCATCAAAAACTGGTGCAGTTTTGATGTCATTTTTGATGCTGTTTTTATGCTGTTTTTGATGCAGTTTTTGTTGCAGGTTTTTGGCTCGGTTTTTGATGCTGTCTTTGATGCAGTTTCTGTTGCAGGTTTTTGGCGCGGTTTTTGATGCTGTTTATGATGCTGTTTTTGTTGCTGTTTTTGATGCAGTTTTTGGTGCAGGTTTTTGGTGCAGTTTTTGATGCTGTTTATGATACGTTTTTGGTGCGATTTTTGATGCAATTTTTGGTGCTGTTTTTGGTGTGGTTTTTGATGCTGTTTTTGATACAGGTTTTGGTGCAGCTTTTGGTGCTTTTTTATGCAGGTTATTGGTGTGTTTTTTTATGCGGTTTTTGATGCAGTTTTTGGTGCAGTTTTGATGCAGTTTTTGATGCAGTTTTTGATGTGGTTTTTGGAAAAAAAAAATTAATGGAAAATGTGCATGATTTGAATGGAAACATGCATGAAAAAATGTATTCGGAGGCCGGATTCATCATGTCACATCTCAGTTTCATACGTTTTTTGCCGGATCCGTCACTGTGTGTTTTTTCATCGCACATAAAAAACGTTCCTCTGTATGTGTTTTCTGTCCGGTGGAAACAGCTTTTTTGACGAAAAACGGCAAAAAATGGATGAAACGTGTGGACATCAGGGGCAATCTGGCGTTAATACAACTCTATGAGAAAAAACAGATCCGGTGATAAAAACCGGATCCAGCGGAAAAAAACAGATCCGGCGGAAAAAAATGGATCCTACAAATGTGCTTGCAGAATGCGTTTTTTTTCCCATAGACTTGTATTAGCGACGGATCACGAAAGATGGCCACTGTTGTGAACTCTGTTTCCAGGCTCCCTCCTGTGGTCATGAGTGGTACTGTGTGAGTTCTCTCTTTGGGCTTCTCCTGGTGGCTCTTTTTGTTATTTTGCAGGTTTGTGGCAGGATCAGCTGTCTCGTCATCTGCTAGTTAGGTTTCCTATTTAATCCACCTGGTCCTTCATTCCTTGCCTGTTGCCGTTGTATTCAGTGCTATTCTGATTGCTCCTGTCTACATCCGTTATCAGTCTCTCCAAGAGAAGCTAAGTCCTGTTTGCTTATTTTTGCTCATCTGTGTTCAAGATGTTTCCTAGTATATGATGAGTTTTTGTCCAGCTTGCTAATATGTGATTTCCCTGCTTGCTGGTGCTCTGGGGTGCTGAGTTGCTCCCCCCACATCGTTAGTTGGTGTGGGGGTTCTCGCATTCTCTGCGTGGATATTTTTGCATAGGGTTTTTTACTGACCGCACAGATCCCTTGCTATTTTCTGCTATCTAGCGTTAGCGGGCCTCATTTGCTTAACCTGTTTCATCTCTGCATTTGTCTTTTCCTCTTAACTCACCGTTATTATTTGTGGGGGGCTTCTATATCTCTGGGGGATTTCTCTGAGGCAAGTGAGGTCTTTACTTTCTCTTTAGGGGTAGTCAGTTTCTCAGGCTGTGAAGAGACGTCTAGGATTTCAGGAAACGTTCCACGGCTGCCTATAGTGTGTGCGGTTAGGATCAGGTTTGCGGTTAGTCCAGTTACCACATCCCCAGAGCTCGTCCTATTATTTTCTACTTAGCTGGTTAGATTTGTGATCCCTAGCCACTAGGATCATAACAGTGCAACAGGCCAAAAGTGTTAATTGCATCGCAAAAGTGGGATAAGAGAAATCCTGAGTTCAATTTTTTTTTCTGCTCTGCAGTCTGTCCTGCTTCTCTCCTCCCCTTAATCTCTGGGTGGCTTTGAGTTCTGCTGCAGACATGAATATTCAGAGTCTGACTTCTAGTGTGGATCATCTTGCTGCAAGGGTACAAAGCATTCAGGATTTTGTTGTTCACAGTCCTATGTCTGAGCCAAAAGTACCTATTCCTGATTTTTTTTCTGGAGATAGATCTAGGTTTCTGAATTTTAAGAATAATTGTAAATTATTTCTTTCTTTGAGACCTCGTTCCTCTGGTGATTGCACTCAGCAAGTTAGAATTGTTATCTCTCTGTTATGCGGCGACCCTCAAGATTGGGCCTTCTCCCTGGCGCCAGGAGATCCTGCATTGCTGAATGTGGATGCGTTTTTTCTGGCGCTTGGATTGCTTTATGAGGAACCTAATCTGGAGAACCAGGCAGAAAAGGCCTTGCTGGCTCTCTCTCAGGGTCAGGATGAAGCTGAGGTGTATTGTCACAAATTTCGGAAATGGTCGGTGCTTACTCAATGGAATGAGTGTGCCCTGGCTGCAAATTTCAGAGAAGATCTTTCTGAAGCCATTAAGAATGTTATGGTGGGGTTCCCCACGCCTGCGAGTCTGAATGAGTCAATGTCTTTGGCCATTCAGATTGATCGGCGTTTGCGGGAGCGCAAACCTGCGCACCATCTGGCGGTGTTTTTCTGAACAGAAACCTGAGTCTATGCAATGTGATAGGATTCTGACCAGAATGGAACGGCAAAATCATAAACGTCAGAATGGGTTGTGCTTTTACTGTGGTGATTCAGCTCATGTTATCTCAGCATGCTCTAAGCGCACAAAAAACTTTGCTAGATCTGTCACCATTGGTACTGTACAGCCTAAATTCATTTTGTCTGTTACTTTGATTTGCTCTCTGTCATCCTACTCAGTTATGGCTTTTGTAGATTCAGGTGCCGCCCTGAATCTGATGGATTTGTCATTTGCCAAGCGCTGTGGTTTTATCCTTGAGCCATTACAGTTCCCTATTCCATTGAAGGGAATTGATGCTACACCATTGGCCAAGAATAAACCTCAATACTGGACTCAAGTGACCATGTGTATGACTCCTGCACATCAGGAGGTGATTCGCTTTCTTGTGTTATATAATTTGCATGACGTTGTCGTGTTGGATCTGCCATGGTTGCAGGCTCATAATCCAGTCCTGGATTGGAAAGCTATGTCTGTGTTGAGTTGGGGTTGCCAGGGAATTCATGGCGATGCTCCCTTGGTATCAATTGCTTCCTCTACTCCTTCTGAAGTCCCTGAGTTTTTGTCGGACTACCTGGATGTATTTGATGAGCCCAAATCCAGTGCAATACCTCCTCATAGGGATTGTGATTGTGCTATAAATTTGATTCCTGGTAAAAAGTTCCCTAAGGGACGACTGTTTAATTTGTCTGTACCAGAGCATGCCGCTATGCGGAGCTATGTAAAGGAGTCATTGGAGAAGGGACATATTCGCCCCTCCTCGTCCCCTCTTGGTGCGGGATTCTTTTTTGTGGCCAAGAAGGATGGTTCTTTGAGACCCTGTATAGATTATCGCCTTCTAAATAAAATCACGGTCAAATTCCAGTATCCCTTGCCATTGTTGTCTGATCTGTTTGCTCGGATTAGGGGGTCTAGTTGGTTCACCAAGATAGATCTTAGTGGCGCGTATAATCTTGTGCGTATAAAACAGGGCGATGAATGGAAAACAGCATTTAATACGCCCGAAGGCCATTTTGAGTACTTGGTGATGCCTTTTGGACTTTCTAATGCCCCTTCTGTGTTTCAGTCCTTCATGCACGATATCTTCCGAGAATATCTGGTTAAATTTATGATTGTGTATCTGGATGATATTTTGGTCTTTTTAGATGATTGGGAATCCCATGTGAAGCAGGTCAGGATGGTATTTCAGGTCCTGCGTGCCAATGCCTTGCTTGTGAAGGGTTCCAAATGTCTCTTCGGAGTCCAGAAAGTTTCCTTTTTGGGCTTTATTTTTTCTTCTTCTATTGAGATGGACCCAGTCAAGGTCCAGGCTATTCATGATTGGACTCAACCTACATCAGTTAAGAGTCTTCAGAAGTTCTTGGGTTTTGCTAATTTTTACCATCGCTTCATTGCTAATTTTTCTGGTGTGGTTAAACCTTTGACGGATTTGACCAAGAAGGGTTCTGATGTGACTAACTGGTCTCCTGCGGCCGTTGAGGCCTTTCAGGAGCTGAAGCGCCGGTTTTCTTCGGCTCCAGTTTTATGTCAGCCAGATGTCTCTCTTCCCTTCCAGGTCGAGGTTGATGCTTCTGAAATTGGAGCAGGGGCTGTTTTGTCACAGAGAAGCTCTGATTGCTCTGTGATGAAGCCATGTGCCTTCTTTTCAAGAAAATTTTCGCCGGCCGAACGAAATTATGATGTTGGTAATCGGGAGTTGTTGGCAATGAAGTGGGCATTTGAGGAGTGGCAACACTGGCTAGAGGGAGCTAAGCATCGTGTGGTGGTCTTGACTGATCATAAAAATTTGATTTATCTTGAGTCGGCCAAGCGGTTGAGTCCTAGACAGGCTCGTTGGTCGTTGTTTTTCTCACGTTTCGATTTCGTGGTCTCGTACCTTCCTGGTTCGAAGAACGTGAAGGCTGCTGCTCTTTCTAGGAGTTTTGTGCCTGACTCCCCTGGAGTTTCTGAGCCGGTTGGTATCCTCAAAGAGGGGGTAATTTTGTCTGCCATTTCCCCAGATTTGCGACGGGTGTTACAGGAATTTCAGGTGGATAGACCTGACCGTTGTCCATCAGAGAGACTGTTTGTCCCAGATAGATGGACCAGCAGAGTTATTTCCGAGGTCCATTCTTCAGTGTTGGCGGGTCATCCTGGGATTTTTGGTACCAGAGATTTGGTGGCTAGATCCTTCTGGTGGCCTTCCTTGTCGTGGGATGTGTGTTCCTTTGTGCAGTCCTGTGGGATTTGTGCTCGGGCTAAGCCTTGCTGTTCTCGTGCCAGTGGTTTGCTTTTGCCTTTGCCGGTTCCTAAGAGGCCTTGGATGCATATTTCCATGGATTTTATTTCGGATCTTCCGGTCTCTCAGAGAATGTCTGTCATCTGGGTGGTTTGTGATCGTTTTTCTAAAATGGTCCATTTGGTGCCCTTGCCTAAGTTGCCTTCTTCCTCCGATTTGGTTACGTTATTTTTTCAGAATGTGGTTCGTCTGCACGGCATCCCTGAAAACATTGTGTCTGACAGAGGATCCCAGTTTGTGTCCAGATTTTGGTGGTCCTTTTGTGCTAAGATGGGCATTGATTTGTCTTTTTCGTCGGCCTTCCATCCTCAGACGAATGGCCAAACCGAGCGAACTAACCAGACCTTGGAAACTTATTTGAGATGTTTTGTTTCTGCTGACCAGGATGATTGGGTGACTTTTTTGCCATTGGCCGAGTTTGCCCTTAATAATCGGGCTAGTTCGGCTACTTTGGTTTCGCCTTTTTTTTGTAATTCTGGTTTTCATCCTCGTTTTTCCTCGGGTCAGGTTGAATCTTCAGACTGTCCTGGGGTGGATTCTGTGGTGGATAGGTTGCAGCAGATTTGGAACCATGTGGTGGACAATTTGATGTTGTCACAAGAGAAGGCTCAGCGCTTTGCTAACCGTCGTCGCTGTGTGGGTCCCCGACTTCGTGTGGGGGATTTGGTGTGGTTGTCTTCTCGTTATGTTCCTATGAAGGTTTCTTCTCCTAAGTTTAAACCTCTTTTTATCTGTCCTTATAAAATTTTGGAAATCCTCAACCCTGTGTCATTTTGCTTGGACCTCCCGGTATCGTTTACCATCCATAATGTGTTCCATAGGTCTTTGTTGCGGAGGTATGTGGTGCCTGTGGTTCCTTCTGTTGAGCCTCCTGCTCCAGTGCTGGTTGAGGGAGAATTGGAATACGTGGTGGAGAAGATCTTGGATTCTCGTATTTCTAGACGGAGGCTTCAGTATTTGGTTAAGTGGAAGGGCTATGGTCAGGAGGATAATTCCTGGGTTGTCGCCTCTGATGTTCATGCGGCCGATTTGGTTCATGCCTTCCATGTGGCTCGCCCTGGGGGTTCTGGTGAGGGTTCGGTGACCCCTCCTCAAGGGGGGGTACTGTTGTGAACTCTGTTTCCGGGCTCCCTCCTGTGGTCATGAGTGGTACTGTGTGAGTTCTTTCTTTGGGCTCCTCCTGGTGGCTCTTTTTGTTATTTTGCAGGTTTCTGGCAGGATCAGCTGTCTCGTCATCTGCTAGTTAGGTTTCCTATTTAATCCACCTGGTCCTTCATTCCTTGCCTGTTGCCGTTGTATTCAGTGCTATTCTGATTGCTCCTGTCTACATCCGTTATCAGTCTCTCCAAGAGAAGCTAAGTTCTGTTTGCTTATTTTTTCTCATCTGTGTTCAAGATGTTTCCTAGTATATGATGAGTTTTTGTCCAGCTTTCTAATATGTGATTTCCCTGCTTGCTGGTGCTCTGGGGTGCTGAGTTGCTCCCCCCACATCGTTAGTTGGTGTGGGGGTTCTCGCATTCTCTGCGTGGATATTTTTGCATAGGGTTTTTTACTGACCGCACAGATCCCTTGCTATTTTCTGCTATCTAGCGTTAGCGGGCCTCATTTGCTTAACCTGTTTCATCTCTGCGTTTGTCTTTTCCTCTTAACTCACCGTTATTATTTGTGGGGGGCTTCTATATCTCTGGGGGATTTCTCTGAGGCAAGTGAGGTCTTTACTTTCTCTTTAGGGGTAGTCAGTTTCTCAGGCCGTGAAGAGACGTCTAGGATTTCAGGAAACGTTCCACGGCTGCCTATAGTGTGTGCGGTTAGGATCAGGTTTGCGGTTAGTCCAGTTACCACATCCCCAGAGCTCATCCTATTATTTTCTACTTAGCTGGTTAGATTTGTGATCCTTAGCCACTAGGATCATAACAGGCCACACGTCACGTCCGTCGTGCAATGGATCCGTCATGCTTTGTCGGACCGTCGGCACGAAAAAACGTTCAAGTGAACGTTTTTTGTCCTTCACGTCCACCATTTTCTACCACGCATGCGCGGCCGAAACTCTGCCCCCTCCTCCCCGGACTTCAGAATGTCATGCATAAATTTCACAACGTGCGTTAGTACGTTGGCCTGACGCACAGCGACGAACCCGTACCGACACAAGGGTGAAAGAGGCCTTAATGAGCGTTTAATTAAAAAAAACCAGAAAAAAAGGCATGGGCTCCTGTGCAATTTTCTACGCCAGAGGCGGAAAGCCGACGGCCGGGGGCCAATATTTGTAGCCTGCTATGAATATCAGCCCACAGCTGTCTGCGTAGCCTTTACTGGCTATTAAAATTGGGGAAGCCAAAAAAAATGGCGTGGGGTCCCCCTATATTTTATAGCCAGAAAGGCTACGCAGACAGCTATGGGCTCACATTCATAGCCTAGAGAGGGGCCATGGATATTGGCCCCCCGGCTACAAATACCAGTCCGCAGCTGCCCCGGAAATGGCGCATCTGAAAGATGTGCCAATTCCGGCACTTAGCCCCTCTCTTCCCACTCTCGTGTAGCGGTGGGATATGGGGTAATAAGGGGTTAATGTCACCTTGCTATTGTAAGGTGACATTTAGAAAGGTTAATAACGGAGAGGTGTCAATCAGACGCCTATCCGTTATTAATCCAATACTAGTAAAGGGTTAATAAAACACACACACAATAGGAAAAAAGTATTTTAATATTCTTCATTTCACCATACTTACCTGTTGTGAATTCTGCTCTTGGGCTCCCTCCGGTCGTTATAAGTGGTAGTGCTGCTGTCTTTGGATCGCAGCAATCATCAGGTGTTTCCACTTTTTTCAATTCTGACTGGGCTATTTAGTCTTGCTTGACCCTTTGGTTAGTGCCAGTTGTCCATTGTTTCCTGGAGGATTCACTTCCCTGCCTGGTCTCTCGTACTTGCTGATCATTTCAACAAAGATAAGTGCTGGCTTTGTTTTTTGCAGTCCACATGCTGTGGATCTGATCGTTCTAGTTACCTTCCATGTTTTGTCTTGTCCAGCTTGGTCTGTATAAGGATTTGTTTAGCCAAGCTGGTATCTCTGGAGATGCAGATATACCCTCCATGCCTTTAGTTAGATGTGGAGTTTTTGTATTTTCTGTGGTGGATATTTTCTAGTGTTTTAATACTGACCGCATAGTACTCTGTCCTATCCTTTCTATTTAGCTAGAATTGACCTCCTTTGCTAAATCCTGATTTCAGTCTGCATATGTTATTTCCCTCTCTTCTCACAGTCAATATTTGTGGGGGGCTGTCTATCCTTTGGGGGGATTTTCTCTGAGGCAAGATAGTTTTCCCCTTTCTATCTCTAGGGGTAATTAGTCCTCCGGCTGTGTCGAGATGTCTAGGGAGTGACAGGTACATTCCACGGCTACTTCTAGTTGCGGTGTTAAGTTCAGGGTCTGCGGTCAGTACAGGTACCACCTTCTCCAGAGTACGTCTCATGCTGCTCCTAGGCCACCAGTTCATAACAGTACAACTGGCCGACAATGAGTTAATTGCATCTCAGAAGAAGGAAAGGAAAGTGCTGAGCCATTTTTTTTTCTGCAGTCTGTTGTGCCTTTTCTTTCCTCTTTACCTCTGGGTGGTTCAGGAGTTTGGCGCTGGTATGGATGTTCAGGGATTGGCTTCTCGTGTGGATCAGCTTGCTGCTAGAATACAGGGTATTTCCGATTATATCGTTCAGACTCCGGTTTTAGAGCCTAGAATTCCAACTCCTGATTTGTTCTTTGGAGACAGGTCCAAATTTCTGAGCTTTAAAAATAACTGTAAACTGTTTGTAGCACTGAAACTCCGTTCCTCTGGTGATCCCATCCAGCAGGTTAAAATAATCATTTCTCTGCTGCGCATGACCCTCAGGATTGGGCGTTCTCCCTGGAAGCTGGAAATCCTGCGCTAGGGTTATTGTATGATGAACCTAATTCGGTGGATCATGCTGAGAAGACCTTGTTGGCCCAGTCTCAGGGTCAAGAAGCGGCAGAATTATATTGCCAGAAATTTAGAAAATGGTCTGTGCTGACTAAGTGGAATGAGGATGCCTTGGCTGCAATTTTCAGAAAGGGTCTTTCGGAATCTGTTAAAGATGTTATGGTGGGGTTTCCCACGCCTGCTGGTCTGAGTGATTCTATGTCTTTGGCCATTCAGATTGATCGGCGCTTACGCGAGCGCAGAGTTGTGCGCGCTGTGGCGTTGTCTTCCGAGTGGAGTCCTGAGCCTATGCAATGTGATAGGATTGTGTCTAGAGCGGAACGACAAGGATTCAGACATCAGAATGGGTTGTGTTTTTACTGTGGCGATTCTGCTCATGTTATTTCTGATTGCCCTAAGCGTGCTAAGAGAATCGCTAGTTCTGTTACCATCAGTACTGTACAACCTAAATTTCTGTTATCTGTGACCCTGATCTGCTCATTATCGTCATTTTCTGTCATGGCATTTGTGGATTCAGGCACCGCTTTAAACTTAATGGACTTAGAATTTGCCAGACGTTGTGGGTTCCCTTTGCAACCTTTGCAGAATCCGATTCCTTTGAGGGGCATTGATGCTACACCGCTGGCAAAAAATAAACCTCAGTTTTGGACACAGCTGACCATGTGTATGGCGCCAGCTCATCAGGAAGATTGTCGTTTTCTGGTGTTGCATAATTTGCATGATGCTATTGTGCTGGGTTTCCCATGGTTACAGGTGCATAATCCGGTATTAGATTGGAAATCTATGTCTGTGACTAGTAGGGGTTGTCAGGGGGTTCAAGGTGACGTCCATTTGATGTCAATTACCTCCTCCCCCTCTTCTGAAATTCCTGAGTTTTTGTCAGATTTCCAGGATGTATTTGATGAGCCCAAGTCCAGTTCCCTTCCACCGCATAGGGACTGTGATTGTGCTATCGACTTGATTCCAGGTTGTAAGTTCCCTAAGGGCCGACTTTTTAACCTGTCTGTGAAAGAACATACCGCCATGCGGAGCTATGTAAAGGAATCTTTGGAGAAGGGGCATATTCGGCCATCTTCTTCATTATTGGGAGCAGGTTTCTTTTTTGTTGCCAAGAAGGATGGCTCTTTGAGACCCTGTATTGATTATCGCCTCTTGAATAAGATCACGGTCAAATTCCAATACCCTTTGCCTTTGCTTTCTGATTTGTTTGCTAGGATTAAGGGGGCTAGTTGGTTTACTAAGATTGACCTTCGAGGGGCATATAATCTTGTTCGTATTAAGCAGGGTGACGAATGGAAAACTGCATTTAATACACCCGAAGGCCATTTTGAATATCTTGTGATGCCATTCGGGCTCTCTAATGCCCCATCTGTGTTTCAGTCCTTTATGCATGATATATTTTGGAATTATCTTGATAAATTCATGATTGTATATTTGGATGATATTTTGATTTTTTCAGATGATTGGGAGTCTCAGGTGAAACAAGTCAGGATGGTATTTCAGATCCTTCGTGAGAATGCTTTGTTCGTGAAGGGGTCTAAGTGCCTTTTTGGCGTACAGAAGGTTTCTTTTTTGGGCTTAGTTTTTTCTCCCTCATCTATAGAAATGGATCCGGTTAAGGTTCAGGCCATTCATGATTGGATCCAGCCCACTTCTGTGAAGAGCCTTCAGAAATTTCTGGGCTTGCTAATTTTTATCGCCGCTTTATTACCAACTTCTCCAGTGTGGTTAAACCCCTGACCGATTTGACGAAGAAGGGCGCTGATGTGGCGAATTGGTCCTCTGCGGCTGTTTCTGCCTTTCAGGAGCTTAAACGCTGATTTACTTCTGCCCCTGTGTTGCTTCAGCCGGATGTCTCCCTTCCATTTCAGGTTGAGGTTGACGCTTTTGAGATTGGGGCAGGGGCCGTTTTGTCTCAGAGGAATTCTGATGGTTCCTTGTTGAAACCGTGTGCCTTCTTTTCTCGAAAGTTTTCGCCTGCGGAACGCAATTATGATGTCGGCAATCGTGAGTTGTTGGCTATGAAGTGGGCATTCGAGGAGTGGCGTCATTGGCTTGAGGGGGCCAAGCACCGTATTGTGGTCTTGACCGATCATAAGAATCTGATTTACCTCGAGTCTGCCAGACGGCTGAATCCTAGACAGGCTCGATAATTCTTGTTTTTTTTTCGTTTTGATTTTGTGGTCTCGTATCTTCCGGGTTCTAAGAATGTTAAGGCGGATGCCCTCTCTTGGAGTTTTTTGCCTGATTCTCCTGGGGTCCTTGAGCCGGTCGGCATTCTGAAGGAAGGGGTGATTCTTTCTGCCATCTCCCCTGATTTACGTCGGGCTCTTCAGGAGTTTCAGGCCGACAAGCCTGATCGCTGTCCAGTGGGGAAATTGTTTGTTCCTGACAGATGGACTAGCAAAGTGATTTCTGAGATTCATTGTTCTGTGTTGGCTGGCCATCCTGGGATTTTTGGTACCAGAGATCTGGTTGGTAGGTCCTTTTGGTGGCCTTCTTTGTCACGGGATGTGCGTTCATTTGTGCAGACCTGTGGGACTTGTGCGCGGGCCAAGCCTTGCTGTTCCCGCGCTAGTGGGTTGCTTTTGCCTTTGCCGGTCCCTGAGAGGCCTTGGATGCATATTTCTATGGATTTTATTTCAGATCTTCCAGTTTCCCAGAGGATGTTGGTTATCTGGGTGGTTTGTGACCGGTTTTCTAAGATGGTTCATTTGGTACCTTTGCCTAAATTGCCTTCCTCTTCTGATTTGGTTCCGTTGTTTTCAGCATGTGGTTCGTTTGCATGGCATTCCGGAGAATATTGTGTCCAACAGAGGGTCTCAGTTTGTTTCTAGGTTTTGGCAAGCCTTTTGTGCTAGACTCGTCATTGATTTGTCTTTTTCTTCCGTGTTTCATCCTCAGACAAATGGCCAAACCGAGCGAACTAATCAGACCTTGGAAACTTATTTGAGATGCTTTGTGTCTGCTGATCAGGACGATTGGGTGGCCTTCTTGCCATTGGCCGAGTTTGCCCTTAATAATCGGGCTAGTTCTGCTACCTTGGTTTCACCCTTCTTTTGTAATTCTGGTTTTCATCCTCGTTTTTCTTCAGGGCAGGTAGAGCCTTCTGATTGTCCTGGGGTGGACTCTGTGGTTGACAGGTTGCAGCAGATTTGGGCTCATGTTGTGGACAATTTGGTGTTGTCTCAGGAGGAGGCTCAGCGTTTTGCTAACCGTTGTCGGTGTGTTGGTTCCCGGCTTTGGGTTGGGGATTTGGTTTGATTGTCTTCCCGTCATGTTCCTATGAAGGTTTCTTCCCCTAAGTTTAAGCCTCGGTTTATTGGTCCTTATAGGATTTCTGAGATTGTCAATCCGGTGTCTTTTCGTTTGGCCCTTCCGGCCTCTTTTTCCATCCATAATGTTTTTCATAGATCTTTGTTGCGGAAATATGTGGTGCCTGTTGTTCCCTCTGTTGATCCTCCTGCCCCGGTGTTGGTAGATGGGGAGTTGGAGTATGTGGTTGAGAAGATGGTTGATGGTTGAGAAGATTTTGGATTCTCGTTTTTCGAGATGGAAACTTCAGTATCTTGTCAAATGGAAGGGTTACGGCCAGGAGGATAATTCTTCGGTTTTTGCCTCGGATGTCCATGCTACTGATTTGGTTCGGGCCTTTCATCTGGCTCATCCTAATCGGCCTGGGGGCTCTGGTGAGGGTTCGGTGACCCCTCTTCAAGGGGGGGTACTGTTGTGAATTCTGCTCTTGGGCTCCCTCCGGTGGTTATAAGTGGTAGTGCTGCTGTCTTTGGATCGCAGCAATCATCAGGTGTTTCCACTTTTTGCAATTCTGACTGGGCTATTTATTCTTGCTGACCCTTTGGTTAGTGCCAGTTGTCCATTGTTTCCTGGAGGATTCACTTCCCTGCCTGGTCTCTCTTACTTGCTGATCATTTCAACAAAGATAAGTGCTGGCTTTGTTTTCTGCAGTCCACATGCTGTGGATCTGTTCGTTCTAGTTACCTTCCATGTTTTGTCTTGTCCAGCTTGGTCTGTATAAGGATTTGTTTAGCCAAGCTGGTATCTCTGGAGATGCAGATATACCATCCATGCCTTTAGTTAGATGTGGAGTTTTTGTATTTTCTGTGGTGGATATTTTCTAGTGTTTTAATACTGACCGCATAGTACTCTGTCCTATCCTTTCTATTTAGCTAGAATTGGCCTCCTTTGCTAAATCCTGATTTCAGTCTGCGTATGTTGTTTCCCTCTCTTCTCACAGTCAATATTTGTGGGGGGCTGTCTATCCTTTGGGAGGATTTTCTCTGAGGCAAGATAGTTTTCCCCTTTCTATCTCTAGGGGTAATTAGTCCTCCGGCTGTGTCGAGATGTCTAGGGAGTGACAGGTACATTCCACGGCTACTTCAATTTGCGGTGTTAAGTTCAGGGTCTGCAGTCAGTACAGGTACCACCTTCTCCAGAGTACATCTCATGCTGCTCCTAGGCCACCAGTTCATAACACTTACCATACTTCAGCGCCTGCAAAAAACATAAAATAATAAACCGTATGCTACCTGTCTGCCGTAGTCCAATTAATATTGAGTGTCCCACGACGATCTCCCCTATAGAAAAGTGACATTGGGTGATGTCACTGCTCTATAGGACCTTCAGTGACACACTGACTGGAGACAATGGCTCCTGCAGTGCATCACTGAGAGGTTACTTGAGTTCAAAGTCTTACTTTATGGCAATTGCTGCGTGGGAAAATTTCTCACACAGCAATGGCATAAAGTGAGACTAGGGACTATTTTTTTTACAGCGGCGGAGGAATACAGTGCGGAAGGATACCTTCCTCCCGTCATTGTGTTCCTGGAGCCCCAAGACAGTGGTCGCATCAGTTGATGCTGCCATTCTTCACGGGAGATCGTCTTGGGACTCTCGTGGATTTCTGCAGACAGGGAGTATATTGGTTGTTTGTTCCCCGAAGCCAGTGTCATCTGTAAAAAAGGTTAAAATAACAAAGTGACAAGTAATGGTGAGTATGAAATATGTTTAATGTACTATATGTCTATATGTATGTATTGTATGTAATGTATGAATGTATTGTATGTAGTATGTATGTAGTATGTATGTATGCATGTAGTATGTATGTAATGTGTGTAATATGTATGTAGTACGTATGTAGAATGTAGCATGTATGCAGCATGTATGTAGCTTGTAGTATGTATGTAGCATGTATGTAGCATGTATGTAGTATGTAGTATGTATGTGGCATGTAGTATGTATGTAGCATGTATGTAGTATGTATGTAGTATGTAGCATGTATCTAGCATATGTGTAGCATGTATGTAGCATGTTGTATGTATGTAGTATGTATGCAGAATGTATGTAGCATGTATGTGGCATGTATGTAGCATGTATGTAGTATGTAGTATGTTTGTATCATGTATGTAGCATGTATGTATTATGTATGTAGTATGTAGCATGTATGTAGCATGTATGTAGTTTGTAGCATGTATGTAGCATGTATGTAGTATGTAGCATATATGTAGCATGTATGTAGTATGTAGCATGTATGTAGCATGTATGTGGTATGTATTTAGTATGTGTGTAGAATGTATGTAGCACGTATGTAGTATGTATGTAGTATGTATGTAGTATGTATATAGCATGTATGTAGCATGTTTGTTGTATATAGTATGTATGTAGTATGCATGTAATATGTATGTAGCATGTATCTAGTATTTTTTTTACATTCAACACATTAGCCGTATGATGGGACTAGTACTGTCCCATCATTGGCTAATGTGTCAATCACTGTCATTGTAGCAGGCATAGCCCGATGGGACTTGTAGTCCCATTGGACGATGCCTGCACAGACAAAAAGATCCCCGGCAGGCTGCACAGACCCCCCGGCATGCCGCACAGACCCCCCGACAAGCCGCACAGACCCCAGAGAGGCAGCACACACACCCCGGCAGGCCGCACAGACCCCGCGGCAGGCACGCGCAGACCACCCACGGTCCTGCACAGACACCCGAGAGGCCACACAGACCCCCCGGCAGGCTGCACAGACCCCCCCCCCCGGCAGGCCACACAGACCCCCAGCAGGCACACACAGACCACCCACGGTCACGCACAGTCCCTACCCGCAGAGAGAGATGCAGTCTCCGCCCACGCACTGCCCACACTCAGTTATACTGTGGGAACTTCTGATTCCGGTATCCGATATCGCAAATATATCGTAACTCGGTATCAGAATTCCGATACAGCGAATATCGGCCGATACCCGATATTTGCAGTATCGGAATGCTCAACACTACTGATTTCTCCCTTTAGTGTGGTTCCATCCGTATCTAGCTAGATTACGTGCACACACTATATAGGAGTAGATAGAGGGACTTTTCTGCAGACTTGCTGCGCTGTTCACGGATGTCTGCGAGGTCTCTGTGTGTGAGTGCAGCTCACGCTGTAGTCTGTTCTGCAGCCACATCTAGTTGTAGTCTGCTCAGCGTGCGTCACTGCCTCATACTGTTCCATTGTCTTTTTTTGCATTACTGCTGCTGCACATTTTTCCTGAATTCTCCTATTAGTGTGGTTCCATCCGTATCTAGCTAGATTGCATGCAAACACTATATAGGAGTAGATAGAGGAGCTTTTCTGCAGCCTTGCAGCGCTGTTCACGGCTGTCTGCGAGGTCTCTGTGTATGAGTGCAGCTCACGCTGTAGTCTGTTCTGCAGCCACATCTGGTTGTAGTCCGCTCAGCGTGCGTCACTGCCTCATACTGTTCCATTGTCCTTTTTTGCATTAGTGCTGCTGCGTGCAAACACTATATAGTAGTAGAGAGAGGAGCCTTTCTGCAGACTTGTGCCCTGCAGCCCCAGCCAGATTAGTATTATCCTATTTTTTGGAGCCTCATCTATTGCATTGTAGGTTACCATCCTGCTTTGTAATAGCTACAAAACGTTTGTGATACTATCGGTTTGACATCTTTGGGCACATCCAGTGTCTTTTTGTTAAAAAAAAACCTAAATAAAGTTTACCAAAAACTCCACTTTACAGTTGTGTAGGCCACATTAGCTCATATTAAAGTGTAGTCCACACTTTATAAAATTAGTGTTTCTTATACCTGTTAGCAGTTCAGGAATAAGCACACTAAGCCCTTAGTACTTTTCTGCCTATCTTTATCAGTCTACCAAGATGAAGAAGGCATGGAGTAAAGCACGTGGTCGTTTGCGTGGAGTTTCTGCAGGGAGAGGACATGGGGATTCTGTGCCTACTGCGGGCACCAGTGACTCAGCATCCCACAGTTTTACCAGGGAACAGTCCTTTATGCGCAGCTTTGTAGGAGCTCGCCGTACCCCACTGCTGCGGGACGAACAAATTGAAGCCGTTGTTGGATGGATGGCAGCTAATGCATCAACTTCAATTAGTGCCACATCCGCTTAGGTCCAGAGCACTGAAGTACACCCATCTGTCTCTTCACCACCTGCCAAATTGCCCAGGCAGTCAGAGCTCTGGAAAGGAGCCGTCTCTACTTCTTTTCTCTGAATCTCTTGGCTTGGAAAGAGGGGGCCAGCCAAGCAGCATTCGACAAATTGAAGAAGAGGCAGTATACAGTGATGTGCAAATGCTTTGTCTCTCTGAATCTGAAGAGGCCAGTGCCTACTGTCAGCACACCTCAATGCGCATCTGATGAAGAGACTCAGGTGCCACTTTTTGGTGCATACTGTGCTGCCGAGACTACCCAGGAGAAGCAGTTGTTTGAAGAGGGTAGTGTAGATGATGAGGTCTTTGACCCATCATGGCGTGAGGTACAGGAGGGTGGTGGGAGCAGCTCTGAGGAAGAGATTCCCAGAATGGCCCAAAAAGGAGGGAGAGGGAGGAGGCAGACTGGTTTGCCTGTAGCCTCCACTTTGTCACCCATTAGGAGCATGCCTCTTCCAAAACCCAAAACGGGCACTCCCAAAACTTGCAGTGACTGGTCCTTTTTTGACACAGTTGCAGATGACATTTGCTTTGTCAAATGCAAGCTGTGTCATCAGAAAGTGAAAAGAGGGAAAAGTGTCAGCAACCTCAAAACCACAAATATGTGGAAACATGTGCGGACCAAGCACGTGGTGGAGTTACAAAGACACACTGAAGACCTAGTCCAACCTATAGCACCACCTACCACCTCTTCAGCTCATGTTGTAGCCTCTTTCTCCAGCTCACACACAGCTGGTTCGGCTTTTTCACAGGATCACCATGGAAGAACCTCTGGCACTGTTGGCAGAGACACAGTGTAATTCCACCAACAGCACCATGTTCCCTGTCATCCTCACACTCCCATGCCAGTCTACAGCCATCAGTAGCACAGGCATGGGAGAAAAGACGTCCATACTCGGAAAACCACCCCCGAGCACAGGCTCTGAATGCTGGCATTACAAAACTACTGTCCCTTGAAATGCTCTCATTCAGGCTGGTGGAGACTGACACCTTCCGTAACTTCATGGCATTGGCAGTCCCACAATACAACGTGCCCAGCCGCTTTTATTTCAGCAGGCAAGCCGTCCCTGCCCTGCAAAAGCATGTGGAGGGAAAAACTAAACATGCGCTACTAAACACCGTCAGTAGCAAGGTCCACCTGACCACCGATGCGTGGACCAGTAACCATGGACAGGAACAATACCTGTCCCTCACTGCCCTTTGGGTAAATGTTGTGAAATCAGGTACAGATCTTGAGAGTGGCGCTGCACGTGTTCTGCCAACTCCAAGGATTGCAGGAATCCAGTCTGTACACATTGACGCCTCCTCATTAGTGTTGAGCATTCTGATACTGCAAATATCGGGTATCAGCTGATATTCGCTGTATCGGAATTCCGATACCGAGTTCCGATATTTTTGCGATATCGGAAATCGGAATCAGGATCCATATTCATGTAAAAAATAAAGAATAAAAATAAAAAATATGGATATACTCACCCACCGACGGCCCCTGGCTCTCAGCGGTGCAACCGGCAGCCTCCGTTCCTAAGAATGCAGTGAGTGTAGGACCTGCGATGACGTCGCGGTCTTGTGATTGGTTGCGTGACCGCTCATATAACCTCTCATGTGATCGCGATGTCATCGAAGGTCCTTCACTCACTGCATTGTTAGGAACGGAGGCTGCCGGTTGCACCGCTGAGAGCCAGGGGCTGTCCGAGGGTGAGTATATCCATATTTTTTATTTTTATTCTTTAGTTTTTACATGAATATGGATCCCAGGGCCTGAAGGAGACTTTCCTCTCCTTCAGACCCTGGGAACCATCCAGGATCGCTACCTATTACGTTTCGATATTTGTGTCCCATTGACTTGTATTGGTATCGGGTGTCGGTATTGGCGATATCCGATATTTTTTGGATATCGGCCGATCCAATCCAATACCGATACTTTCAAATATCGGAAGGTATCGCTCAACACTACTCCTCATACTCCAGTTCCTCTGAATTAGCGATGCAGGAGCCGTCACAGTCTACCTCCACATGGACCCGTGAACGTTTACCTGTTACGACCGATATGAGCACAGCCATGGCCAAACATCAACAGGCCGTATTGAAATTAATTTCTTTGGGGAATCGAAGCCACACAGCGCAGGAGCTCTGGAATGCCATCAAGCAGCACAGCGACGTGTGGTTTGTGCCAGCGAATCTCCAGCCAGGCATGGTAATGTGTGACAATGGCCGAAATGTGGTGGCCGCTCTGGGCCTAGCCAACCTCACTCACATCCCATGTCTGGCACACGTGCTTAACTTGGTCGTGCAGAGTTTTTTGAGGGACTATCCGGATCTTGATGCACTGCTGCACAAGGTCCTCCTAGAGTGCGCTCACTTGCGGCGTTCCAGCAATAATGGAGTACCAGCTGCATCAGGCACAAACAAGTCGCACTGCGCGCCGTTCACACTTCACCACCACTGAGTGGGCCTCTATGAATGACATCTGCCACATTTTGCGTGCCTTCGATGATTCCACGCGGATGGCGAGTGCAGATGATGCACTAGTCAGCATGACTATCCCCCTTATCTGCCTGATTGAAAAAACACTGCAAGCACTAAGGGATGAGGTTGTGGAAGAGGTAGAGGATGAGGAGTCACAAATGCCATCTGCTTCTGGACAGTCTGCGCAACGTGGTTCCTCACAAAGGCCTAGGCAGGAGATACTTTGTGAGGAGGATGAGTAGGAGTCAATGGAGGAGGAAAACATCTGTCCAGAGGAGGGAGGTACACAATGCTCTAGTAGTCAGTATGTAGAGCAAGGGTGGGGTGCTGCAGAGCAGGCAGAGATGACGTATCAAGCAGGGGACAGCATTTCTTGGCCAGTTGGCAGTCTGCAGCACATGGTTGATTTCATGCTGCAGTGCCTGAGAAACAACCGCCGCATCGCCAACATTTTCAACACGGCTGATTATTGGGTGTACACCCTCCTAGATTCTCGCTACCGGGACAACTTACAAAGCCTCATAACACCGTTGAACTGGGAGCGTAAAATGCGGGAGTATCAAGGCACACTGGTGCATTCCATCATGTTCTCCATTCCAACCGAGTGCAGTGCTGCTAGTGCTTTACAAAGCAGCTCAGTGCGTCGAGGCAGTGGAGGAAGGTCTGCACAAAGAGGGAGCAGAAGTAGCGCCTCAGCACAAGGCAAGACCAGTATGGCCCAAATGTGGCAAAGTTTTGTGTCCCCGCCACAAATGTCTACACCATCACAGACGGCTCCAGTCAGCAGGAGGCAACGTTTCCGTCAGATGGTGACAGACTACATGTCTTGCCCTCTCAGTGTTCTCCCACACGGCTCTTCCCCCTTCAAGTTTTGGGTCTCTAAGCTAGATACATGGCCAGAGCTTAGCCAGTATGCATTGGAGGTGCTGGCTTGCCCTGCTGCTAGTGTATTATGAGAACGCGTCTTTAGAGCCACAGGTGGTGTACTAACAGACCGTCGCTTGCGACTATCCTCCGATAACGTTGACCGGCTTACATTTCTGAAAATGAACAAGGCCTGGATCTCGCAGGAATTTGCCAGTCCTCTTCCAGATTAAATAATTGGTTGGCAACAGTATCCAGGTCTCCTGTTGTGTTCATGTTTCTACCATCTGAACTGTAATACCTGGGCTCCAACACCACCAATTGCTACTCAGAAGTGCCGTCTGCACAGCCAACACATGCTCCAGTGTTATTGGGGTTCAATAACGTCAGCTGATCCCCTGCTGTGTATCCGGCAATTTCTCCTGCTCCGTCCACACTCACACTACTACAGATATTAAACTTGCTCCAGTTAGGCCTCTGCCTACACTGTTTCTCCTTTAATCCTAAACACTGTCAGTTGCTGCTCAGAAGTGCTGTCTGCACAGTCAACACTTGCTGCCGTGTTATTGGGGTTCAGTAACGTCAGCTGATCCCCTGCTGTGTATCTGGCAATTTCTCCTGCTCCATCTACACTCACACTACAACAGATATTAAACTTGCTCCAATTAGGCCTCTGGCTACACTCTGTTTCTAGCATTGACCCTGGGCTCCAAAACTGCCAGTTGCTGCTCAGAAGTGCCGTTTGCACAGTCAACACCTGCTCCTGTGTTATTTGGGTTCAGTAATGTCAGCTGATCCCCTGCTGTGTATCTGTCAATTGCTCCTGCTCCGTCCACACTCACACTCACATTACTACAGATATTAAACTTGCTCCATTTAGGCCTCTGCCTACACTCTGTTTCTCCTGTAATCCCTGGGCTCCAACACTGCCAGTTGCTGCTCAGAAGTGCCGTCTGGACAGTCAACACTTACTGCCATGTTATTTGGGTCCAGTAACGTCAGTTGATCCCCAGCTGTGTGTCTGGCAATTTCTCCTGTTCTTTCCACATTCACACTACTACTGATTTAAAACTTGCTCCAATTAGGCCTCTGGCTACACTCTGTTTCTAGTTTTTACCCTGGGTTCCAGCACCGCCAGCTGTTTCCCAGCAGTGTCTCTGTCATGGGTACTCCCTCCTGCCTAGCCTGGTTCCAGCAAGCCAGCTGTTTCCGGGGAGTGTCAACGTCACTTTGCCTCCAATACGTTGTCCTGTCGTGTTGCGGTCTGGTAAGCTGACTCTATGGTGCCTGCAGTTTAGGTGCTGCCTATGTGGGCTGCGGAATCTGGCAATCAAGGCTGATTCCATAGTGCCAATAGGACAAGCTCCCCATGTAGGACTGTGGGTTTCGGTAACTGCGGCCAGCTCGCGGCCTTGCAATTTTTTTTTCATGTGGACCTTCTGCTGCCTATCTGAGTTCCAGTACCGTCAGCTGTTTCTCGGCAGAGCCATTGGCTTAGGTGCCTCCTTCACAGTATCTGAGTTCCAGCAACATCTGGTGGTCCTTGGTAGTGATTTCTGGCACGGATACTTCCTGCTTAGTAACCGGGTTCCAGTACCGTCAGCTGGTCCTCAGTAGTTCAATTGGATCTTGTACCTTCTGCTACCCATCCGGGTTCCAGCACCGCCAGCTGGTTCTTGGCAATGTCTTTGGCACGGGTACTCCCTCCTGCCCAGCCTGGTTCCAGCACGCCAGCTGTTTCTGGGTAGTGTCAATGTCACTTTGCCTCCAATACGTTGTCCTTTCGGGTTGCGGTCGGGTTAGCCGACTCTATGGTGCATGCAGTTTAGGTGCTTCCTATGTGGGCTGCGGGATCTGGCAATCAAGGCTTGTTCCATAGTGCCAATAGGACAAGCTCCCCCTGTAGGACTGTCAGTTTCGGTAACTGCGGCCGGCTCGCGGTCTTGCTACTTTTTTTTCATGTGGACCTCCTGCTGCCTATCTGAGTTCCAGCACCATTATCTGGTTCTTTGGAAGTCAATCTTGAATAGGTCTCCCTGGGTTCCAGTACCGTCAGCTGGTTCCTTGCAGAGCCTTTGGCTTAGGTGCCTCCTTCTCGGTATCCGAGTTCCAGCAACATCTGCTGGTCCTTGGTAGTGCTTTCTGGCACAGGTACTTCCTGCTTAGTAACCAGGTTCCAGTACCATCAGCTGGTCCTCGGTAGTTCCATTGGCTCTTGTAACTTCTGCTACCCATCCGGGTTCCAGTACTGTCAGCTGGTTCTCGGCAGTGTCTTTGGCTCTTGTACCTTCTGCTTCCATCCAGATTCCAATACCATCAGCTGGCTCCAGGCAGAGCCTTTGGCTTAGGTGCCTCCTTCTTGGTATCCGAGTTCAACCAACGTCTGGTGGTCCTTGGTAGTGCTTTCTGGCACGGGTTCCTCCTGCTTAGTGACCGGGTTCCAGTACCGTCAGCTGGTCCTCGGTAGTTCCATTGGCTCTTGTACCTTCTGCTACCAATCTGGGTTCCAGTACCATCAGCTGGTCCTTGGTAGTTCCATTGGCTCTTGTACCTTCTGCTACCCATCCGGGTTCCAGTACCATCAGCTGGTTCCAGGCAGAGCCTTTGGCTTAGATGCCTCCTTCTCGGTATCTGAGTTCCACCAACTTCTGGTGGTCCTTGTTAGTGCTTTCTGGCACGGGTACTTCCTGCTTAGTAACCGGGTTCCAGTACCATCAGCTGGTCCTCGGTAGTTCCATTGGCTCTTATACCTTTGGCTACCCATCTGGGTTCCAGTACCCTCAGCTGGTTCTCGGCACTGTCTTTGGCTCTTGTACCTTCTGGTACCCATCCTGGTTCCAGTACCATCAGCTGGTTCCAGGCAGAGCCTTTGGCTTAGATGCCTCCTTCTCGGTATCTGAGTTCCACCAACGTCTGGTGGTCCTTGTTAGTGCTTTCTGGCACGGGTACTTCCTGCTTAGTAACCGGGTTCCAGTACCATCAGCTGGTCCTCGGTAGTTCCATTGGCTCTTGTACCTTTGGCTACCCATCCGGGTTCCAGTACCGTCAGCTGGTTCTCGGCAGTTCCTCAGCCTTCTTGTACCTTCTGTTACATTTCCAAGTTCAAGCTTTTTGAAATGGTTTTTGGTAATCACTCTGGATCTCCCTGACGACGACCCTAAAGACGACAACCCTGAAGACCACCCCGAAGAAGACGACGACCCCAGAGAAGATGACCAAAAGGACAAAGAGCAAAAAGACAACCACCAAGATACAGAAGAACAAGAGACAGAAGACCAAGAAGCAGAAGAACAAGAAGCTGCAGAACAAAAAGCAGAAGAACATTACACATAAGACTAAAAATCAGAGCAAAAGATATTATCTAAATTATAAGCAGAAGAAGACTAAGCAGTGTATGGGGTGAGTCAGTTCCTCCTCGTGGTGCCCCTGGAAAAAACCTGCTGCTCCAGGCGAAACTGAACGCGGACAAATCCTGTTGTAAATCTTTTGTGACAGGCAGAACGGAAGGTGTAATCTTCAAACTTTTATAGATAACAACTACAGGAATGTCTGTCACAAATAAGAATATGATAAAGAAGAAGAATATGAATTAGATGAAGAAGCAGAATATGAAGAAGAATAATAGTTGAATAAGAAGAATATGAAGAATGTAAAAAAAAGAATAATTGGAAGAAGGTGAAGAAGAAGATGAATTAGGTGAAGAAGTTGATGAAAAAGATGCTGCTGCTGAGGATGATGAAGGAGAAAGTGTGGGAGAAGTAAAAAAGAAGGTGAAGAGAACTGAAGTAGTGAAACATAAATATCTGACAAAATATAAGAATGCTTAATATAGTCAGTATCTTTGTAACTCCGAACATCTTAAAAAAAAATTAATTCCTGCTATTCCATTTGATTGGGCTAAACCTCTATGCCTTTAATGTCTCCTCCACCTCCCCCAATACATTCTACATTATTCTAAGTTGTTTTCCTTCATGTAGAGTTAACCTACAAGGAAAGAAAGGGTTTATTTTAATTCCGATATGTGTGTCGCATTGACTTGCATTGGTTTCAGGTATCGGAATCGGCGATACCCGATATTTTTTGGGTATCGGTCCAATCCAATCCAATCCAATATTTCCCAATATCAGAAGGTATCGCTCAACACTATTCACTATAACTTGTGTTATATTCACAGCAGTAGTCCCATCAGCTAACACCAGTGACTGGTGGCAAACTTTATACCTCCAATCACAGCTGCGGGCTCACACTGTCATTTGACAGCGTGGGAACCGCAGATCGCTGTCTTGCAGTAATCATTTTACTGCCGATTAGAAGCAGTGTTTGCTACACTGTTATGCACATGACAGTGTGACAAATACCCAGTGTTTGGGGGCCAAATCAGAACTGTAGCATAGATTTTCTGGTGAAGTCCGTGTTCAGTGTCCGTTCCCAAACAGCAGTGTGAAGAAACCAGATTGTATCTTAATTTCCCAGAGAGCCATGTTTTTGCAAACCAAAAAGAACTGACTTTTTATCTGTATATTGGCTTGTGGATTGAAGTGTTTATGTCTGATGGGTCAAGAAGACAGACTTGCAAACTGTGCAGCGTCCTCTCATTTAGAGCTGCCCGTCGACTATTACCGGCATTCCCTTGATGAACCCCTCTGGATTGTCAAGCAGGGGAAACGCGTCGGGATAGGATGGGACACCAATTCCTCAAGATAAGTTTGTTCCATCATGTTCTTAATTAGGGTTTTGCACTTGTGCTGCTAGATTGGCTGTCTTTTTCTATAATTGTTTGATCCTTTCTAATTAGGTGGTCTACACCTGTGGTATATACAATGGGCCCCATTATACATGTAGGACTATACCTTGTGACTACCTAAATGGATTTATGACTACTAGCTATCTAACATTTCTATTTGAATATTTAATGTGCACACTAAGGTTGAATTATTGACTATCCATTATACTTCAGGCGATGATGCCTTTATGTCTGTACATAGCTTACAGGCCTGGGGTATAAAAGAGACTTCTTTTATTCTGGTTAAATAAAGCTCTTCAGGATCTCAGCTGAGGGTACATCAGACCTGGCTGAAAGAACACAGTACTGCTCTCGGATATCACCCTACGCTTGTCGTTACCTCTTCTCTGCGTGCATACCACAGATATAGTAGCGACCCTGGGAGCTCCGACATAACATCTACCATTATCTCGGCGAGTCAGCGGAAGGGTGAGGCCCTGTAATGTGCACCATCTTGGTGTAGTTGCTGAGATTGTTCTGTTTGCTATTGTGTGTTGTGGTTCAATAAAGTATTGCCACACTGTTTTACCTTAACCCTGTTTTGTCTGTGTAGTGCATTGCCCACCGGGAGATAGAGCGGGAGTTCAGTGGTAAGAGCTCTGGTCAATGCAGTCTTGCTAAAGACAGCCGGGCCAGCAGACGTGAGCATTCACTGACCCGGTTTCTCCATAAGTAGGTATCCGGTAAGGACGCCAAACTTTACTGTTCGGGTTCGCATATCTCTAGTCCCTATGTTAAGGAAAATAACAATGAATTGACAAGTGTGTCAGCAGTCCTAGACAAAAAAAATAGTGTACCATGCTCTGTTTTGCAAGAAATGCATCAATGAAGCTTCGCTGATCATTCATGTCCAACTCTTTAAGATTTTTCATAAATGTGCACTGAATGAATGTATGCAGCTCCGTGACATTCTTCTGAAATCTTTTGTGGCTTCCTGGTAAAATTCCCAGAACTGGATATAAATTGTATAACTGGAATGATAAAATGTAGAAAAAAAAAATGTATAAAGTTAACTGTACATGATAGTGTAAAACAACATGGACACCTCTCCTAATATATGTATATTGGAATTACATATCTGCTAGATCTGCCCTGGTCACCTGTAAGTGTTATTATTGTGAAGTGTTTAGTAGTAACAACAGTTGAAATGGTTGTTTCTAGTGTTCAGACACTCTGAGGTCTCTTACGACTGTATCCATCCCTTTTCAAGTTAGTTAGAGCAATTACAATCTTAGTAATGCCAAAGTGATGCTCAACATATTTATTTATTTTTATATCCACAATATTGGTGGCTTGCTTCAACTTAAATGCATAGATACAGTGTTACTGAATTGCAGCAGCACTATAACCTCACTGGTAAAGCAAGCAGCAACTTTGTTTTCCTCCATGGTCATGCTTCACAGGCAAAAAAACTTTGCAATGTCTCACCCTTACAATTAAATCTGTGTTATTCTCTTTCCTCACACCCTAATCTTCTTTACTTTTCTGCGGTCACACATGATTTTTACAGTTTTTAGTGATTTATGGCTTTTTCTCCCCATAGTTATGGCTAAGCTGTGAGTTGTGATGTTGCTTTACTATCCAGATTCACCACAGAATGGATGCTGCATTCCCTGCTTTAGCTTTTACACAGGCTATGATACTAACTGCTGTATATATGGGCTTTAACATGTGATGAGGTATGTTGTGAACTCTATTTTTGGGCTCCCTCTAGTGGTCACAAGCGGTACTGTGTAGTGTTGTCTTTCTGCAGGTTGGCTTCATCACCTGGTTCGTTATCCTTGGTTGGTTTCCTATTTAGCTCACCTGGATACTCAGTTCCTTGCCTGCTATCAATGTATTCAGTGCTCTTCAGATTCCTGGTGACTACCTTGCTCCCAGTCTCTCCAAGACAAGCTAAGTTTTTGTTTGTTCAGTTTCTGATTATCAGCGTTCATCATGTTTTTTGTCCAGCTTGTTAAAATGTGATTTCTTACTTGCTGGTTGCTCTAGGGGACCGAGTTTCTCCCCTCACACCGTTAGTTGGTGTGGGGGTTCTTGAAATCTCAGTGTGGATATTTTGTAAGGGTTTTTTACTGACCGCATAGACCCCTTTTCTATTTTCTGCTATCTAGAATTAGTGGGCCTCTTTTGCTGAATCTGCTTTCACCCCTGTGTATGTGCCTTCCTCTTACCTCACCGTTATTATCTGTTGGGGGCTTCTATATCTTTTGGGGATTATTTCTCTGGAGGCAAGAGAGGTCTTTCTTTCTCTCTAGGGGTAGTTAGTTCCTCAGGCTGGCTCGAGACGTCTAGGATTTTAGACACGTTCACCGGCTGCCTCTAGTGTGGTTGGATAGGTTCAGTTTTGCGGTCAGTCCAGTTTTCCACCTCCCTAGAGCTAGTCCTATGTTTAGTCACCTTGCTGGAGTAATTTGTGATCCTCAAGCACTAAGGATCATAACAGTATAGCAGGCCAAAAAGTGTTTTATGCATCGCAGAAGTGGGATTAAAAGAAGACCTGAGTACATTTTTTTTTTTTTTTTTTTTTTTGTGCTGCAGTCTGTTTAGCTTCTTTCATCCCCTTGAACTCTGAGTGGTTTTGAGCTCAGCTGCAGACATGGATGTTCAGACTCTGACTTCTAGTGTGGATCATCTTGCTGCATGGGTGCAAAGTATTCAGGATTTTGTTATTCATAGCCCTATGTCAGAACCAAAGATACCCATTCCTGAGTTGTTTTCTGGAGATAGATCTAGGTTTCAGAATTTTAAGAATAATTGTAAGTTATTTCTATCTCTGAGACCTCGTTCCTCTGGTGATTCCGCTCAGCAAGTAAAAATTGTTATCTCCTTGTTGCGTGGCGACCCGCAGGATTGGGCTTTCTCTCTGGCGCCAGGAGATCCTGCATTGCTTAATGTGGATGCGTTTTTTCTCGCTCTTGGATTGCTTTATGAGGAGCCTAATCTTGAGAATCAGGCAGAAAAAGCGTTGCTGGCCCTCTCTCAAGGGCAGGATGAAGCAGAGGTGTATTGTCAAAAATTTCGGAAATGGTCAATGCTTACTCAATGGAATGAGTGTGCCCTGGCTGCAAATTTCAGAGAAGGTCTTTCTGAAGCCATTAAGGATGTTATGGTGGGGTTCCCCACCCCTACAAGTCTGAGTGATTCTATGGCTTTAGCCATTCAGGTTGATCGGCGTTTGCGGGAGCGCAAATCTGCTCATCCTTTGGCGGTATTTTCTGAACAGGGACCTGAGTCTATGCAATGTGATCGAACTCTGACCAGAATTGAGCGACAAAGTCATAGACGTCAAAATGGGTTGTGCTTTTACTGTGGTGATTCTGCTCATGTTATCTCAGCATGCTCTAAACGCTTAAAAAAGGTTGCTAAACCTGTCACCATTGGTAATATACAGCCTAAATTTATTTTGTCTGTTACTTTGATTTGTTCTTTGTCGTCCTATGGCCGGTTATGGCCTTTGTGGATTCGGGTGCTGCCCTGAATCTGATGGATTTGTCATTTGCCAGGCGCTGTGGTTTTGTCCTGGAGCCTTTGGAATTTCCTATTCCTCTGAGGGGAATTGATGCTATGCCATTGGCTGAGAATAAACCTCAGTATTGGACGCAAATGACCATGTGCATGACTCGCGTTCATCAGGAGGTGATTTGCTTTCTTGTTCTGCATAATTTACATGATGTTGTCGTTTTGGGTCTGCCATGGCTGCAGGCTCATAATCCAGTTTTAGATTGGAAAGCAATGTCTGTGTCTAGTTGGGGTTGTCAGGGAATTCATGGCGATACTCCATTGGTGTCTATTGCTTCTTCCACTCCTTCTGTGGTCCCTGAGTTTTTGTCTGACTACCAGGATGTATTTGATGAGCCCAGGTCCAGTGTCCTGCCCCCTCATAGGGATTGTGACTGTGCTATAAATTTAATTCCTGGTAGTAAATTCCCTAAGGGACGACTTTTTAATTTGTCTATACCAGAGTGTTGTGAATTTGGATTCTGGGCTCCCCCGGTGGCCGCTTGTGGAATTGGACTTGTCATCCTCTTTCCTGTTTCACCTGATTCCATCAGTAGTGGGTGTCGCTATTTAAGCTCATTTCTCTGGTGGTTTCTTGCCGGTCAACAATGTTATCTGATGCCTCTCAGTGCTTGTTCCTGCTTCAAGACTACTACTAGATAAGTTGGACTTTTGTCCATGTTTTGTTTTGCCTATTTGTTCCAGTTCACAGCTGTAGTTTTGTTACTGTGTCTGGAAAGCTCTCGTTGATCAGGGATTGCTACTCTGGCGTTATGAGTTAATGCCAGAGTTTAAGGTAATCTCTGGATGGTGTTTTGTTAGTGTTTTTCTGCTGACCATGAAAGTATACTATCTGTCTTCTGCTATCTAGTAAGCGGACCTCAAATTTGCTAAGACTATTTTCCTGCTGCGTTTGTTGTTTCATCTGAACTCACCGTCATTATATGTGGGGGGCTACTGTCTTCTTTGGAATATTTCTCTAGAGGTGAGCCAGGTCTTATATTTCCCTCTGCTAGCTATTTAGGTCTTAGGCCAGAGCTGGGCATCTAGCGATAAATAGGAAATGCTACCTGGCTATTTCTAGTTGCGCGGCAGGCTTAGTTCATGGTCAGTATAGTTCCATCTTCCGAGAGCTTGTCCCTCTATAGGCTTGCTATGATCTCTGCCTGCAGAGATCATGACAGTTTGACCGGCCGTTTCTCCTGATCTGCGGCGGTCCTTGCAAGAGTTTCAGGCGGATAGACCGGATCGTTGTCCGCCTGATAGACTGTTTGTTCCGGATGATTGGACCAGCAGAGTCATCTCTGAGGTACATTCTTCTGCATTGGCAGGTCATCCCGGAATTTTTGGTACCAGGGATTTGGTGGCAAGATCCTTCTGGTGGCCTTCTCTGTCACGAGATGTGCGAGTCTTTGTGCAGTCATGTGACGTTTGTGCTCGGGCCAAGTCTTGTAGTTCTCGGGCTAGCGGACTGCTGTTGCCCTTGCCTATTCCTAAGAGGCCTTGGACACACATCTCGATGGATTTTATTTCAGATCTGCCTGTTTCCCAGAAGATGTCTGTCATCTGGGTGGTCTGTGACCGTTTCTCTAAAATGGTCCATTTGGTTCCTCTGCCCAAGTTGCCTTCTTCTTCTGAGTTGGTTCCTCTGTTTTTTCAGAGTGTTGTCCGATTGCACGGTATTCCTGAGAATATTGTTTCTGACAGAGGTACCCAATTTGTGTCTAGATTTTGGCGGGCATTCTGTGCTAGGATGGGCATAGATTTGTCTTTTTCGTCTGCTTTTCACCCTCAGACTAATGGCCAGACCGAGCGGACTAATCAGACCCTTGAGACATATCTGAGGTGTTTTGTCTCTGCTGACCAGGATGATTGGGTTGCTTTTTTGCCATTGGCAGAGTTCGCCCTCAATAATCGGGCCAGTTCTTCCACCTTGGTGTCCCCGTTTTTCTGTAATTCGGGGTTTCACCCTCGATTTTCCTCCGGTCAGGTGGAATCCTCGGATTGTCCTGGAGTGGATGCGGTGGTAGAGAGATTGCATCACATTTGGGGGCAGGTTATGGACAATTTGAAGTTGTCCCAGGAGAAGACTCAGCGTTTTGCCAACCGTCATCGTCGTGTTGGTTCTCGGCTTTGTGTTGGAGATTTAGTGTGGTTGTCTTCTCGTTTTGTCCCTATGAGGGTCTCTTCTCCTAAGTTTAAACCTCGGTTCATCGGCCCTTATAGAATATTGGAGATTCTTAATCCTGTTTCTTTCCGTTTGGACCTCCCTGCGTCCTTTTCCATTCATAACGTTTTTCATCGGTCGTTATTGCGCAGGTATGAGGTACCTGTTGTACCTTCAGTTGAGCCTCCTGCTCCGGTGTTGGTTGAGGGTGAGTTGGAGTACGTTGTGGAGAAAATTTTGGACTCTCGTGTTTCCAGACGGAAACTCCAGTATCTGGTCAACTGGAAGGGTTACGGCCAGGAGGATAATTCTTGGGTCAATGCATCTGATGTTCATGCTTCTGATCTTGTTCGTGCCTTCCATAGGGCTCATCCTGGTCGCCCTGGTGGATCTGGTGAGGGTTCGGTGCCCCCTCCTTGAGGGGGGGGTACTGTTGTGAATTTGGATTCTGGGCTCCCCCGGTGGCCGCTTGTGGAATTGGACTTGTCATCCTCTTTCCTGTTTCACCTGATTCCATCAGTAGTGGGTGTCGCTATTTAAGCTCATTTCTCTGGTGGTTTCTTGCCGGTCAACAATGTTATCTGATGCCTCTCAGTGCTTGTTCCTGCTTCAAGACTACTACTAGATAAGTTGGACTTTTGTCCATGTTTTGTTTTGCCTATTTGTTCCAGTTCACAGCTGAAGTTTTGTTACTGTGTCTGGAAAGCTCTCGTTGATCAGGGATTGCTACTCTGGCGTTATGAGTTAATGCCAGAGTTTAAGGTAATCTCTGGATGGTGTTTTGTTAGTGTTTTTCTGCTGACCATGAAAGTATACTATCTGTCTTCTGCTATCTAGTAAGCGGACCTCAAATTTGCTAAGACTATTTTCCTGCTGCGTTTGTTGTTTCATCTGAACTCACCGTCATTATATGTGGGGGGCTACTGTCTTCTTTGGAATATTTCTCTAGAGGTGAGCCAGGTCTTATATTTCCCTCTGCTAGCTATTTAGGTCTTAGGCCAGAGCTGGGCATCTAGCGATAAATAGGAAATGCTACCTGGCTATTTCTAGTTGCGCGGCAGGCTTAGTTCATGGTCAGTATAGTTCCATCTTCCGAGAGCTTGTCCCTCTATAGGCTTGCTATGATCTCTGCCTGCAGAGATCATGACACCAGAGCATGCCGCGATGCGGAGTTATATAAAGGAGTCTTTGGAGAAGGGACATATTCGCCCATCCTCTTTCTCTCTTGGTGCAGGATTCTTTTTTGTGGCCAAGAAGGACGGTTCTTTGAGACCGTGTATAGATTATCGCCTTCTGAATAAAATCACAGTCAAATTTCAGTATCCTTTGCCACTATTGTCTGATTTGTTTGCTCGGATTAAGGGTGCCAGTTGGTTCACCAAGATAGATCTCCGTGGTGCGTATAATCTTGTGCGCATTAAGCAGGGAGATGAATGGAAAACATCATTTAATACGCCCGAAGGCCATTTTGAGTACTTGGTGATGCCTTTTGGACTCTCTAATGCTCCTTCTGTGTTTCAGTCCTTCATGCATGACATTTTCCGAGAATATCTGGATAAATTTATGATTGTTTATCTGGATGACATTTTGGTTTTTTCTGATGATTGGGAGTCCCATGTGAAGCAGGTCAGGATGGTGTTTCAGGTCCTGCGTGCTAATGCTTTATTTGTGAAGGGCTCAAAATGTCTCTTCGGAGTACAGAAGGTCTCCTTTTTGGGTTTTATTTTTTCTCCTTCTACTGTGGAGATGGACCCAGTCAAGGTCCAGGCTATTCATGACTGGACTCAGCCCACGTCTGTTAAGAGTCTTCAGAAGTTCTTGGGTTTTGCTAATTTTTACCGTCGTTTCATCGCTAATTTTTCTAGTGTGGTTAAACCTTTGATGGATTTGACCAAGAAGGGCTCTGATGTGACTAAATGGTCTCCTGGGCCGTGGAGGCCTTTTGGGAGCTTAAGCACCGGTTTTCTTCAGCTCCAGTCTTATGTCAGCCAGATGTCTCTCTCCCCTTCCAGGTCGAGGTTGATGCTTCCGAGATTGGAGCAGGGGCTGTTTTGTCGCAGAGAAGCTCTGAGGGCTCTGTGATGAAGCCGTGTGCTTTCTTTTCAAGAAAGTTTTCGCCTGCCGAGCGAAATTATGATGTTGGTAATCGGGAGTTGTTGGCTATGAAGTGGGCATTTGAGGAGTAGCGACATTGGCTCGAAGGAGCTAAACATCGTGTGGTTGTCCTGACTGATCACAAAAATCTGATTTACCTCGAGTCTGCCAAGCGCCTGAATCCTAGACAGGCTCGTTGGTCATTGTTTTTCTCCCGTTTCAACTTCATGGTCTCGTACCTGCCTGGTTCGAAGAACGTGAAAGGTGATGCACTTTCTAGGAGTTTTGTGCCTGACTCTCCGGGAGTTTCTGAGCCGGCTGGTATTCTCAGAGAGGGAGTGATTTTGTCTGCCATTTCTCCAGATTTGCGACGAGTGCTGCAGAAATTTCAGGCGGATAGACCTGACCGTTGTCCACCAGAGAGACTGTTTGTCCCGGATAGATGGACCAGCAGAGTTATTTCCGAGGTTCATTCTTCGGTGTTGGCGGGTCATCCTGGGATTATTGGTACCAGAGATTTGGTGGCTAGGTCCTTCTGGTGGCCTTCCTTGTCGCGGGATGTGCGTTCCTTTGTGCAGTCTTGTGGGATTTGTGCTCGGGCTAAGCCTTGCTGTTCTCATGCCAGCGGTTTGCTTTTGCCTTTGCCTGTCCCGAAAAGGCCTTGGATGCACATTTCCATGGATTTTATTTCGGATCTGCCAGTATCTCAGAAAATGTCTGTCATCTGGGTAGTGTGTGATCGTTTTTCCAAGATGGTCCATTTGGTGCCCTTGCCTAAGCTGCCTTCCTCCTCCAATTTGGTTCCTCTATTTTTTCAGAATGTGGTTCACTTGCACGGCATTCCTGAAAATATTGTGTCTGATAGAGGATCCCAGTTTGTGTCCAGGTTTCGGCGAACTCTTTGTGCTAAGATGGGCATTGATTTGTTTTTTTTCGTCGGCCTTCCATCCTCAGACTAATGGCCAAACCAAGCGAACTAATCAGACGTTGGAGACTTATTTGAGATGTTTTGTTTCTGCTGATCAGGATGATTGGGTGAATTTTTTGCCATTGGCCGAGTTTGCCCTTAATAATCGGGCTAGTTCTGCTACCTTGGTTTCGCCTTTTTTCTGCAATTCTGGTTTCCATCCTCGTTTTTCCTTGGGTCAGGTTGAGTCTTCTGACTGTCCTGGGGTGGATTCTGTGGTGGATAGGTTGCAGCAGATTTGGAGCCATGTGGTGGACAATCTGAAATTGTCACAGGAGAGGGCTCAGCGCTTTGCCAACTGCCGCCGCGGTGAGGGTCCCCGACTTCGTGTTGGGGATTTGGTGTGGCTGTCTTCTCGGTATGTTCCTATGAAGGTTTCATCTCCTAAGTTTAAGCCTCGCTTCATCGGTCCTTATAAGATCTTGGAAATCCTTAACCCGGTGTCTTTTCGTTTGGATCTCCCGGCATCGTTTGCCATCCATAATGTGTTCCATAGGTCTTTGTTGCGGAGGTATGTGGTACCTGTGGTTCCTTCTGTTGAGCCTCCTGCTCCGGTGCTGGTCAAGGGCGAATTGGAGTACGTGGTGGAGAAGATTTTGGATTCTCATATCTCTAGACGGAGACTTCAGTATCTGGTTAAGTGGAAGGGCTATGGTCAGGAGGATAATTCCTTGGTTGTCGCCTCTGATGTTCATGCGGCCGATTTGGTTCGTGCCTTCCACGCAGCTCGTCCTGATCGCCCTGGGGGTCTTGATGAGGGTTCGGTGACCCCTCCTCAAGGGGGGGTACTTTTGTGAACTCTATTTTTGGGCTCCCTCTAGTGGTCACAAGCGGTACTGTGTAGTGTTGTCTTTCTGCAGGTTGGCTTCATCACCTGGTTTGTTATCCTTGGTTGGTTTCCTATTTAGCTCACCTGGATACTCAGTTCCTTGCCTGCTATCAATGTATTCAGTGCTCTTCAGATTCCTGGTGACTACCTTGCTCCCAGTCTCTCCAAGACAAGCTAAGTTTTTGTTTGTTCAGTTTCTGATTATCAGCATTCATCATGTTTTTTGTCCAGCTTGTTAAAATGTGATTTCTTACTTGCTGGTTTCTCTAGGGGACCGAGTTTCTCCCCTCACACCGTTAGTTGGTGTGGGGGTTCTTGAAATCTCAGTGTGGATATTTTGTAAGGGTTTTTTACTGTCCACATAGACCCCTTTTCTATTTTCTGCTATCTAGAATTAGTGGGCCTCTTTTGCTGAATCTGCTTTCACCCCTGTGTATGTGCTTTCCTCTTACCTCACCGTTATTATCTGTTGGGGGCTTCTATATCTTTTGGGGATTATTTCTCTGGAGGCAAGAGAGGTCTTTCTTTCTCTCTAGGGGTAGTTAGTTCCTCAGGCTGGCTCGAGACATCTAGGATTTTAGACACGTTCACCGGCTGCCTCTAGTGTGGTTGGATAGGTTCAGTTTTGCGGTCAGTCCAGTTTTCCACCTCCCTAGAGCTTGTCCTATGTTTAGTCACCTTGCTGGAGTAATTTGTGATCCTCAACCACTAAGGATCATAACAGAGGTAGCTGCAAAGTATTATGGGAATTTACAGATTGTTTAAATTTCACAGCTTTGGTTTATTTGTAAAAAAATAGACCTGATTCACATCAAATAAACTTGCTCATGTCTATATATACCCAAAGTTATGAAATATTCACAGTGTAAGATATAACTTGTAAAGGTCAATCCTGAGAACAAGTCTCCATTCCAACAAGGCATTTCAAATCTTCCATCACAGAATTGGTAGGGGTTCAAGTGTTTGGATAACCACAAATTCTTTGTTGCTAACCCTACTTGGTAGTTTTTGAGCAAACCAAGTTAAATTATTCATAGGTAGAACTGTCCATTGCCATTATATAGTGACATTTATATTAGAAATATTATACTACTGCATAAGAAAATAAAACAAGAAAAATAATAAGAGTAACCTAACTAAAACCATTTTGTCTGCCAGAAGCCGAATATTTTCATTAATTAAATCCAAGAGCCTGTTAAATTGTGGATCTTCATAATCCATACGATTCCCAAATAACATTGAGACGATGATATTGGAAACTGCTGAGGATATGATCCTGGTGTTATCAAATGGCTCTCCTGGAAATACAGAAATCCAAGTTATAAAATTTGTTCATCCCTCTATAAAACATATTGAAGATTAGACGAATTACCTTTTTTTAATTATCAAAGTTGGGAAAATTGTCTAAGCTAAATGCGTCAGAATTTTAGCTCAACTGTTGTAAGAAAAATGAAAAACATATCTGTGTCCAGTTTCGAGTAGAAAACTCATAAAAGGCACTCTGGTGTAGATAGATGAGGTTCCTGACCCAATCCGTACGAGTAGCAGTAGTAAAATTTGGCACTCAAGAGGATATGTTGCTAAACATGGTGAATTGATTTACAATGAATCAGTCTGTAGATAACACCTGGTAGATACAATCTTTCGGACCGCATGGATCTTCATCAGATAAATGCTGTATTGTTGTGATGGAGAGTGAGTAAAGGCCCCGTCTCACATAGCGAGATCGCTAGCGAGATCGCTGCTGAGTCACAAGTTTTGTGACGCAACAGCGACCTCAGTAGCGATCTCGCTATGTGTGACACGTACCAGCGATCAGGCCCCTGCTGTGAGATCGCTGGTCGTGTCAGAATGGCCTGGACCTTTTTTTGGTCGTTGAGGTCCCGCTGACATCGCTGAATAGGTGTGTGTGACACCGATCCAGCGATGTCTTCACTGGTAACCAGGGTAAACATCGGGTTACTAAGCGCAGGGCCGCGCTTAGTAACCTGATGTTTACCCTGGTTACCAAAAAAAAACAAACAGTACATACTCACCATCTGATGTCCGTCAGGTCCCTTGCCGTCCGCTTCCTGCTCTGACTGAGAGCCGCCGTACAGTGAGAGCAGAGCGCAGCGGTGATGTCACCGCTGTGCTGTACTTTCACTTTCACTTTGCGGCGCTCAGTCAGTGTGGGAAGCAGACGGCAAGGGACCTGACGGACATCAGATGGTGAGTATGTACTGTTTGTTTTTTTTGGTAACCAGGGTAAACATCAGGTTACTAAGCGTGGCCCTGCGCTTAGTAACCCGATGTTTACCCTGTTTACCAGTGAAGACATCGCTGGATCGGTGTCACACACACCGATTCAGCGATGTCAGCGGGACCTCAACGACCAAAAAAAGGTCCAGGCCATTCCGACACGACCAGCGATCTCACAGCAGGGGCCTGATCGCTGGTACGTGTCACACATAGCGGGATCGCTACTGAGGTCGCTGTTGCGTCACAAAACTTGTGACTCAGCAGCGATCTCGCTAGCGATCTCGCTATGTGAGACGGGGCCTTAATAGATACTCACTGGGGCCAGTGAAAATTACATGGAGTAAAGCTAGAAAAATGCGTAGGTATGTCTGTGCTGGAGTATGGTGGCAAGATCCCCTAAGAGGAAGTGCTTCCTGACAGTGGCCCTTCCCACCATACCCTCTTCACCACAATAATTCAGCATGTATCTGATGAAGGCCTGTGGGGACTGAAATGTTATATCTACTGGATTGATACATTGTAAATAAATATTCTACAACATATCCTCTTGAGTGCAGAGTTTACTACTAATTCTGTATCCAATTTTGTGTTTCAGATACTATTATCTTAGCTTTATTAGAGATTTTTGTATAGTGTATGCAAAAGGTAGAGATGGCTCATAGTGCATCAAAAATGGCCAGAATGTGCTAAGGTATGCCATAGGGGACAATGTAGAAAACGGTCAAAGGAGCGCAAAGAACACAAGGACAAGGTAGTAATTTCTTAAGCCCACAACGCGTTTCGACTGTAAACCGTCTTCATCAGCTGGCAAAGTATGTCACAGAACACAAATGCTTCACCTATTGCAAGCCTTGTTTTTAAAAACTGCATTGAAATCATAAACAATTACTGGAAAATAGTTTTTTTGCCTTTATCTTGATTTATCATGGCTGTGAACACCTTAATGAGTATCTTTTCAGTTGAAAACCAAACTGGTTCTGTAGCTCCACTCTAGGACTTCACTTTTCTCATTGGAATTTATAATAAGTCAATTAGTTTTGCTGCTTTTTGAAGACTATAGTAGTCTTTCTTATCTACTGCAATATCCAACTATTGTCTCTTATGTAAACTTTGCAGCTATACAATATTAAAGTGTTTTTTTTTGTTTCGACCATCTTTGTGTAACTCAATAACACAATCAAACATAAGAAACGTTATAAAATATTTCATCAGAGAATTATTTCTTTCCCCACTTATGAGTCATTTTTTCTGCTCCCTCTTTCCCTTAAACTTATCAATCACTCTGAAAAGCAGCAAAAACTTGCACTTCTCAAGACAAGAGGAACTTTTAGCTCACTGTGGGATCATACTATTGATGTCTATTCAAGATTATAGAAAGGGGAAGTTGTATCAGAATAAGAGTGAGCAGCAGACAGACATGCAGATCAAATGATAGCGGTATATAGTAATTTATTTTTCTCACCCCTGTAGCTGGATTCCCAGCTACACTGCTCAGTAGTGCTGCAAAATGTTCTTTATTCCAGCCCAGAGCTGGATTTCCAAGTACACTTCTCAGTACTGCTGTATAATATTTTTCATGCTACTGCTGCTCCCCAATACAGTCATTGCTGAAAATGCACTCTACATTGCTTTACTTACAGTGATACTGTAACCCAACACTGTTCTTTTTGTTTTAGAACTGACTTAAAACAACCTACAACTTATAAAACAAAATTAGCTATATCGAACAACGAGGCTTAATTCCAAGTGGAGGAAGAGGTGAAGGTGTCTATATGGGTGGAAGAAGCAAGGTAGTAGTAATCCAACTTTTTTTGTATGTTTTGTATTTTTTTTCCTTGCTTTTCTTTTTTTTATGTAGCACACTTAAAACAACCTAGAAGGGAGAGGTAAACCAACAATGAAGTCAGATCAATAAATAAAAATGGAACAAAGAATACAGAATGATCACAAAATAAATTAACAAGCTACCACCAGGCGGCAGAGGTCCAACTAGAGGAGTAGGTGGACATGGTAGTGTAGGTGTAAGAGGAGGAGGAGGAGATAGTCTGCATAGTTTATTGGGGAGGAGGCACCCAAATGGAACAAGTAGCAATAAGAGTCAAAGATTGGCTGAGTGTGGCTGTTCTAGTTGTCCAGTTATCCAAAAGTATGAGCAAGTCTTGTCGGATCCAAGACTGGTTCATTTTAAGGAATGTTTCCCCACGTTGTATATGAACAGGTGGATGCGTCTGCTGTGATCATACCCCCTGCAGTGCTAAATACACTTTCCGACAGTACACCTACTGCATGGGCAGTCCAGTACCTCCGTGCATCAAAGGAAAGCTCAGACTATGTACGATATGATACGATACACTTTCTTGATCACAGGGGAAATTGCGGTATTACAGCAGCAATACAAACAGCAGTACATAAAATATTAGAACACAAATCTTGCCAAGTATACCAACATTACATAACAAATAAATGTGGGTAGTTCAGGTATATAAGTCACTGTTAATTGACATTAGTACACCAGAAATCAGTCATTGTTGTCTACCACCCTTAGGAAATTATTATACATCCCCATAGCAGTAGGTACAAACGATTTCCTGAATTTCTCCTTCTTACTCCTTAGTAGGATTAGGCGGCTGCTGAATGTGCTCTTCTGCTTCAAGAACAGCTCATATAGGGGGTGAGTATTATTGATCATTATAGCCCTACACTTCTTCTGAATTCTCTCCTCCAATACTTCCTCAAAAGAGTCCAGATGGAGGCCAACAGCCGCCTTCTTGGTAAGTTTGTTGAGCTTATTAGCGTCAGATACTTGCACACTACTGCCCCAGCATATGATAGCAAAAACTACAAACAAAGTGAACAGCATTACTCAGCCAGTAAGTGTGCTCCCAAAGTAAGAAAGAACAGACATGTTCGACTTTGCGAGGTATTTGTTTTGCCGAGAATTCTCCAACACCGGTCTCACAAGGTTCAGCCACCAACTCGAAAACTACAGGGGTTGAAGTGTGCTTTTAAAACCACAACTAGTGACCGCTGCATTTCTGCTGCTGAACAGTTGGACCTGCTGATCAGGTGGCTGGGACCAAGATGCACTGAGCGAATCAAGACACTCAGATCCGTTTACATCAGCGATCCAGCGGCTGGTCTCACGACCGCATGGGACAGACTAGAGAAAAGTTTTGGCAGTCCTGAAGCTATAGAAGACCTACTGCTCAAACAATTACATGATTTTCCTAAAATATCCGGCAAGGACGCTTCAAAATTACAGGAACTCAACGACCTGCTGTTTGAACTCCAGTTGACCAAGACAGATACACATCTACCTAGCCTCAGCTACCTGGACATCACATGTTGGGTGAAACCCATAATCACGAAGCTGCCTTATAACGTGCAAGAAAGGTGGACTACACTAGGGACAAGATACAAAAAGGAACACCTGGTGTCCTTTCCTCTGTTCTACTTCTGCGAGTTCATCAAAGACATTGCAGAGCGTAAAGTCGACCCAAGCTTCACCTGTGGAGAACCCACTGACACTGCTTAATCCACTCCCAATAATGAGAGCCATTGTCAAATTGACAAAAACGTAGAGGCTCAGTATAAGTAAAAAAGACTGACGTTCTTCCCACACCAGCATTGGTTCCTGATGAGGGTGAAAGAGTTGAGAATCCATACCATCAGCATCCCATCCACAAGAAGCCACATCCGCTGAAGAAATGTATCAGCTTCAGAAAGAAACCACTCCAAGAACACAAGGAGCTTCTAAAGAAGTTTTGAGTATGCTTCAGATGTTGTGCTTCTACCGAACACCTTGCTAAGGACTGTAAGGTTACAATCAAGTGTATGGAGTGTGACAGAGAGGTCCACGTACAAGCACTTCATCCATCCCAGCTTAACCCTATGCCCATGCCCTCTCCCACCACAAGCCATGGCGGGGAGAGTACAGGCCTAGCAGCAAGTCTTCTCACAGTATCATCTTCATGCACAGAAGTCTGTGGAGAAGGTCTTTTGGAGAAGTCTTGTGCGAAGATTTGCCTGGTAAAGGTATATCCCAAGGGTCCCAGAGAAGGCTGTGAAGGTGTATAGCATCCTGGATGATCAGAGCAACCGATCACTAGCAAGGTCAGAACTCTTTGATCTGTTCGATGTAAAGGGAAGTGCCTAACCTTACACCTGTGGCACCTGCAGGAGCATTTCAGAAGTCTTCAGAAGAAGGGCCAGTGGTCTCATGGTAACATCTCTTGAAAATAATGCAGAAATATCTCTACCCACACTCGTCGAGTGCAATCAGATACCATCTAACAAGGAAGAGATCCCGTCACCTGAAGACTATAGCCAACAACATTCTAAGCTCTTGATCACAATGCAGAAATCCTGATTCTACTTGGGAGAGACATCCTCCCCTTACACAAGGTACGTCAGCAAATCAACGGTCCACACGACGCACCATTTTCCTCAGTGCTTCAACCTAGGCTGGGTGATCATAGGGAATGCCTGCGTAGACAAAATGAAGAGACCTAACACTATCTTCTCCCACAAGACACACATCCTGCCAAATGGTTGCAGCACTCATTTCCAGCCGTGCCCACATCATTACTGGGTGAAAGAGAAACTGAGCGACACCAAGTGGCCATTGTCACCATTTTGACAGCACAAAAATGGACAGTCCCTTGGACGATGACCTCGGGTCAACAGTGTTCAATTCCACAAGTGAAGACAACAAGTTGGCCCCCACAAGAGAAGATAAAGAATTTATAAGGGTTATGGACAAGGAATTCTCTCAAGATGACTACAACAGCTCGGTGGCTCTGTTACCCTTTCATTCTTCAAGACCAAGGTTGCAAAACAATCTGCAGCAAGCAACAGCAAGGTTCTCTTCTCTACAGCGCACTTTAAAAAGAAGGCCAGAGATGGAAAGACATTTCATCGATTTCATGCAAAACATCTTTGATAGAGATCATGCAGAACCCACGCTACAACTGAAGGAACGAGAAGAATGCTGGTACTTTCCTTACTTCAGGGTCTACCACCCTCGGAAACCTAACCAGATGAGGGTGGTATTTGACTCCAGTGCTCAGCACGAAGGCGCCTCCATCAAAAGCTTGCTTCTTACTGGACTCAACATGAATAATAGCCTGATAGGAGTGTTGATTTGCTTCAGGCAGGAACCCGTGGCGATAATGGCTGACATCCAGGAGATAATTCATTGCATCATCGTGAGGGAAGACAGTAGAAACTTTCTCAGGTTCCTATGGCACAAGGGCAATGATATCCACAATGAGGTCATGGACTACCAGATGAAGGTACACATTTTCAGCAACAGCCCTTCACCTGCTGTAGCAATCTATAGACTGAGACGGGCAGACCAGGAAGGTGAGAGAGAATATGGACGCGATGCTAATCAGTTTGTAGAGAAGAACTTCTACATGGATGACGGGTTCAAGTCTTTAACCTCGAGTGAAGAGGCTATCGATCTGCTCTCCAGGACTCAAGAAATGCTCTCTTCATCAAATCTCAGGCTCCACAAGAATATTTCCAACAGTCAAGAGGTAATGGAGGTGTTTTCATCTGAAGACTATGCCATGAGCTTAAGAGACCTCGATTTAGGTTTCAACATCCCTCCCATGCAACGCAGCCTCAGCCTGCTATGGGATATTAAACAGGGCACATTTTCTTTTCAAGTGTCACCCTGCGACAAACCATTCACTAAACGAGGAGTCCTATCTATCATAAACAGTATCTACGATCCTCTTGGATTCATCACACCCATCAGTATTCAAGGCAAGATTCTGTAAGACAGCTTACAACTGTACCGATTGGGATGCTCCAATACCATCCCAGAAACAGCAATGATGGGAGGCCGGGAAGAAGTCACTAAAGGTCTTAGAATAACTCCAAGTACCACGTTGTTACTCTGTAAATTCTTCTTCACTTGCCACCAGAAGAGAAGTCCACATTTTTTCCGATGCATCTATAGAAGTCATAGCCGCAGTAGCCTATCTGAAGACTTTGGGAGTGCACAATGAAGTGCACTGTGGTTTTATTCTGGGTAAGGCCAAATTAACCCCTAAACCTGCACACCCAGTGCCAAGACTTGAACTTTGTGCCGCAGTATTGGCGGTAGAAATCACTGAAGTAGTGAGAAATTAAATGGACATTGCAATTGATTCCTTTACATTCTACACAGATAGTAGAGTGGCACTCGGATATATATATATTATTTTAAATATATACAGTGCCTACAAGTAGTATTAAACCCCCTGCAGATTTAGCAGGTTTACACATTTGGAATTAACTTGGCATTGTGACATTTGGACTGTAGATCAGCCTGGAAGTGTGAAATGCACTGCAGCAAAAAAGAATGTTATTTCTTTGTTTATTTTTTTTTTTAAATTGGGAAAAGTTTTTTCAGAGGGTCATTTACTATTCAACCCCTCAACCCACCAGAATTCTGTTTGGTTCCCCTAAAGTATTAAGAAGTAGTTCAGGCACAAAGAACAATGAGCTTCACCTGTTTGGATTAATTATCTCTTTTTCCAGCCTTTTCTGACTATTTAAGACCCTCCCCAAACTTGTGAACAGCACTCAAACATGGTTAACATGGGAAAGACAAAGGAGCATTCCAAGGCCATCAGAGACAAGATCGTGGAGGGTCACAAGGCTGGCAAGGGGTACAAAACCCTTTCCAAGGAGTTGGGCCTACCTGTCTCCACTGTTGGGAGCATCATCCGGAAGTGGAAGGCTTATGGAACTAATGTTAGCCTTCCACGGCCTGGACAGCCTTGAAAGTTTCCTCCCGTGCCGAGGCCAGGCTTGTCCGAAGAGTCAAGGCTAACCCAAGGACAACAAGGAAGGAGCTCCGGGAAGATCTCATGGCAGTGGGGACATTGGTTTCAGTCAATACCATAAGTAACGTACTCCATTGCAATGGTCTCCATTCCAGAAGAGCCCGTAAGGTACCTTTACTTTCAAAGCGTCATGTCAAGGCTCGTCTACAGTTTGCTCATGATCACTTGGAGGACTATGAGACTGACTGGTTCAAGGTTCTCTGGTCTGATGAGACCAAGATCGAGATCTTTGGTACCAACCACACACGTGACGTTTGGAGACTGGATGGCACTGCATACGACCCCAAGAATACCATCCCTACAGTCAATCATGGTGGTGGCAGCATCATGCTGTGGGGCTGTTTCTCAGCCAAGGGGCCTGGCCATCTGGTCCGCATCCATGAGAAGATGGATAGCACGGCCTACCTGGAGATTTTGGCCAAGAACCTCCGCTCCTCCATCAAGGATCTTAAGATGGGTCATCATTTCATCTTCCAACAAGACAACGACCCAAAGCACACAGCCAAGAAAACCAAGGCCTGGTTCAAGAGGCAAAAAATCAAGGTGTTGCAGTGGCCTAGTCAGTCTCCTGACCTTAACCCAATTGAAAACTTGTGGAAGGAGCTCAAGATTAAAGTCCACATGAGACACCCAAAGAACCTAGATAACTTGGAGAAGATCTGCATGGAGGAGTGGGCCAAGATAACTCCAGAGACCTGTGCCAGCCTGATCAGGTCTTATAAAAGATGATTATTAGCTGTAATTGCAAACAAAGGTTATTCCACAAAATATTAAACCTAGGGGTTGAATAATAATTGACCCACACTTTTATGTTTAAAATTTATAAAAATTTAACTGAGTAACAAAACTTTTTGGTTTGTAAGATTTATGCATCTGTTAATAAATCCTGCTCTTGTTTGAAGTTTGAAGGCTCTAACTTATTTGCATCTTATTAAACCTGCTAAATCTGCAGGGGGTTGAATACTACTTGTAGGCACTGTATATAGCCAAATGAATCAATTCTACATCTACATGAGTAATAGATTAGAGCGCATCAGATGTTTTGCTACTAGTGTTGAGCATTCCGATACCGCAAGTATCGGGTATCGGCCGATACTTGCGGTATCGGAATTCCGATACCGGGATTCCGATACTTGCCGCGTATCGGACACCGGAATCGGAAGTTCCAAGATTCAAAATGCAGAAATTCAGCCATTGAGAATGATTCCAAGTGTGGGCACATCCTGTTTAGCATGGAGGGCATGAAACTACTGGCAAGGTTGTGATTGGCTGCTGAAATGATGTCATGATGCAGTTTAAAAGTCGCTGGCGCCATTTTGCGATCACTCTGCTGTGAATTCAGTTAGTGACAGGACGCTGTTTGCTGACTGAGGGACAGTTTAGAGATAGCGATTTGCTTCTTTGTGCTTTCAAAGGCTAATTTAGCAACCGCTGTGTTCACCTACTATTCACCTTGCTTTTGCCTTGTAGCGCTGTTTTCACAGCGATCTGCAAGGTCTGTGTGTGTGTGTGTGTGAGTGCAGCCCACTCTCTAGTCTGAGTGCAGCCACATAGGCCATCCATAGCTGGTTGTATTCAGTTCAGGGAGGGTGGTTCATTGCCTCATACTGTTCTTTTTTTTTTTTTTTTCAAGTAGTGTAGTCTGCTGCTAATTTATTCAAAAAAATCCTATTAGTGTCTTTCCACCCGTCTCCAGCTAATTTGTGGAAAAACACTACATAGGATAACGTAGAGGAGGGTTTTTGGGCCTTGCAGCGCCGTTTACGGCTGTCTGCACGGTCTCCGTGTGACTGCAGCTCGCCCTGTAGTCTGTGAGCAGCCATAGCCTGGTTGTCTCCAGCTCAGGGTTGTTCACTGCGTCATACCACCAAATCAATTTTCATTTAGTTTTAAGTAGTGCAGGCTGCTGCACATTTTTTCCAAAAATTCCTATTAGTGTCTTTCCACCCGTCTCCAGCTAACTTGTGGAAAAACACTACATAGGATAACGTAGAGGAGGGTTTTTGGGCCTTGCAGCGCCGTTTACGGCTGTCTGCACGGTCTCCGTGTGACTGCAGCTCGCCCTGTAGTCTGTGAGCAGCCATAGCCTGGTTGTCTCCAGCTCAGGGTTGTTCACTGCGTCATACCACCAAATCAATTTTCATTTAGTTTTAAGTAGTGCAGGCTGCTGCACATTTTTTCCAAAAATTCCTATTAGTGTCTTTCCACCCGTCTCCAGCTAACTTGTGGAAAAACACTACATAGGATAACGTAGAGGAGGGTTTTTGGGCCTTGCAGCGCCGTTTACGGCTGTCTGCACGGTCTCCGTGTGACTGCAGCTCGCCCTGTAGTCTGTGAGCAGCCATAGCCTGGTTGTCTCCAGCTCAGGGTTGTTCACTGCGTCATACCGCCAAATCAATTTTCATTTAGTTTTAAGTAGTGCAGGCTGCTGCACATTTTTTCCAAAAATTCCTATTAGTGTCTTTCCACCCGTCTCCAGCTAATTTGTGGAAAAACACTACATAGGATAACGTAGAGGAGGGTTTTTGGGCCTTGCAGCGCCGTTTACGGCTGTCTGCACGGTCTCCGTGTGACTGCAGCTCGCCCTGTAGTCTGTGAGCAGCCATAGCCTGGTTGTCTCCAGCTCAGGGTTGTTCACTGCGTCATACCGCCAAATCAATTTTCATTTTGTTTTAAGTAGTGCAGGCTGCTGCACATTTTTTCCAAAAATTCCTATTAGTGTCTTTCCACCCGTCTCCAGCTAATTTGTGGAAAAACACTACATAGGATAACATAGAGGAGGGTTTTTGGGCCTTGCAGCGCCGTTTACGGCTGTCTGCACGGTCTCCGTGTGACTGCAGCTCGCCCTGTAGTCTGTGAGCAGCCATAGCCTGGTTGTCTCCAGCTCAGGGTTGTTCACTGCGTCATACCGCCAAATCAATTTTCATTTTGTTTTAAGTAGTGCAGGCTGCTGCACATTTTTTCAAAAAAATCCTATTAGTGTCTTTCCACCCGTCTCCAGCTAACTTGTGGAAAAACACTACATAGGATAACGTAGAGGAGGGTTTTTGGGCCTTGCAGCGCCGTTTACGTCTGTCTGCACGGTCTCCGTGTGACTGCAGCTCTATCCGTTGTCAGTTCAGCCCCCAAAAAATAAATAAATAATAAAGTTCACCAAACACACCAGTTACACCACTTTACATTTGTGTAGGCCACATTAGCTCATATTAAAGTCTAGTCCACACTTTAGAAAATTAGTGTTTCTTATACCTGTTAGGAGGAGTTGCACAGGAATAAGCACACAAAGCCATTAGTACTTTTCTGCTTATCTTTATCAGTCAACCAAGATGAAGAAGGCAGTGAGTAAGGCACGTGGGCGTGGGCGCGGAGCAGGGAGGGGACGTGGGGATTCTGTGCCTGCTGCGGGCACCGGTGACTCATCAGCACCCACTTTCACCAGGCAACAGTCGTTCATGCGCAGCTTTGTGTCAGAGCGCCGTACACCGCTGCTGCGTGAAGACCAAATTGAAGCCGTTGTCGGATGGATGGCAGCTAATGCATCAACTTCAATTAGTGCCACATCCTCTCAGACACAGAGCACTGGAGAGCAGCCATCTGTCTCTTCACCACCTGCCAAATTGCCCAGGCAGACAGAGAGCCCAGGACAGGAGCCGTCTCTACTTCTGTTCTCTGAATCTCTTGGCTTGGAAACAGGGGGCCAGCCAAGCAGCATTGGAGAAATGGAAGAAGAGGCAGGGTGCAGTGATGCCCAACAGCTTTTTCTCTCTTCCTCTGAAGAGGCAGGTGGGCCAGTGGCTCCGGTCACCACATCGCAGGCCGCATCAGCTGATGATGACACTCAGGTGCCACTTACTGGTGCGTGCTCTGCTGCTGAGACTACCCAGGAGGAGCAGTTGGGGGCAGAGGGTAGTGTAGATGATGAGGTCCTTGACCCATCTTGGCGTGAGGGACAGGAAGGTGGTGGGAGCAGCTCTGAGGAAGAGATTCCCCGTACGGCCCAAAGAGGGAGAGGGAGGGGGAAGACTGCGGATCCTGCAGCCTCCGCTTTGGCACCCGTTAGGAGCATGTCTCTTCCAAAAGCCAAAAAGGGCGCTCCCAAGACTTGCAGTGCCTGATCCTTTTTTGACACAGTTGCAGATGACATTTGCTATGTCAGATGTAAGGTGTGTCATCAAAAAGTCAAAAGAGGTCGAAATGTCAGCAACCTCAATACCTCCAACATGTGGAAACATGTGCGCAACAGGCACCCGGCGGAGTTAGAAAAACACACTGAAGAGCTAGGCCAACCAACAGCGGCAGCTACCACCTCTTCAGCTCGTGTTGCCTCTTCCTCTAGCTCACACGCAGCTGGTTCGGCTTCCTCCCAGGATCGCCGTGGAAGAACCTCTGGCCCTGTTGTCCAGAGACCCGCTGTAATTCCACCCGTAGCACCACTTTCCCAGTCATCCACACACTCCCAGCCCAGTCTACAGCCATCGGTAGTACAGGCATGGGAGAAAAGGCGGCCTTTCTCGTCAAACCACCCACGAGCACAGGCTCTGACTGCAGGCATTGCCAAACTTCTGTCACTGGAAATGCTGTCATTCAGGCTGGTGGAGACTGACAGCTTCCGTGACTTGATGTCATTGGCAGTCCCACAGTACAATGTGCCTAGCCGCTTTTACTTCAGCAGGCAAGCCGTCCCTGCCCTGTCATGATCTCCATGGCCAGAGAACTAGCATGAGCCTCAATAGGAACAAGCTCTTGGAAGATGTAACTGTACTGACCATGAACTAAACCTACCGCATCATCTAGAAGTAGCCAGGTAGCATGTCCTACTTTTTATCCCTATATGCCCAGCGCCGGCCGGAGAACTAAATAATGCTAGCAGAGGGAAATATAAGACCTGACTCACCTCTAGAGAAATGCCCAAAAAGGAGACAGAAGCCCCCCACATATATTGGCGGTGATATGAGATGAAACAACAAACGCAGCAGGAAAATAGTTTTAGCAAATTTGAGGTCCGCTTTCTAGATAGCAGAAGACAGAAAGCATACTTTCATGGTCAGTAGAAAACCCTAACAAAACACATCCAGAAATTACTTTAGGACTCTGGCATTAACTCATAATACCAGAGTGGCAATTCCTGATCAACAAGAGCTTTCCAGACACAGTAACGAAACTGCAGCTGTGAACTGGAACCAAAATACAAAAACAAAACATGGACGAATGTCCAACTTATCTAGTAGATGTCTGGGAGCAGGAACAAGCACAGAGAGGCTTCTGATAACATTGTTGACCGGCAAGCATCTAACAGAGAAGCCAGGTTATATAGCGACACCCAGATCTAATCAGAACAGGTGAACAGGGAAGATGATGTCACAAGTTCAATTCCACCAGTAGCCACCGGGGGAGCCCAGAATCCAAATTCACAACAGTACCCCCCCCTCAAGGAGGGGGCACCGAACCCTCACCAGAACCACCAGGGCGATCAGGATGGGCCCTATGAAAGGCACGAACCAGATCAGAGGCATGAACATCAGATGCAGTGACCCAAGAATTATCCTCCTGGCCGTATCCCTTCCACTTGACCAGATACTGGAGTCTCCGTCTGGAAACACGGGAGTCTAGGATTTTTTCCACAACGTACTCCAACTCACCCTCAACCAACACCGGAGCAGGAGGCTCAACGGAAGGCACAACCGGTGCCTCATACCTGCGCAATAACGACCGATGAAAAACGTTATGAATAGAAAAGGATGCAGGGAGGTCCAAACGGAAGGAAACAGGGTTAAGAATCTCCAATATTTTATACGGACCGATGAACCGAGGCTTAAACTTAGGAGATGAGACCCTCATAGGGACAAAACGAGAAGACAACCACACCAAATCTCCAACACAAAGCCGAGGACCAACACGACGGTGACGGTTGGCAAAAAGCTGAGTCTTCTCCTGGGACAACTTTAAATTGTCCATCACCTGCCCCCAGATATGATGCAATCTCTCCACCACCGCATCCACTCCAGGACAATCCGAGGATTCCATCTGACCGGAGGAAAATCGAGGGTGGAACCCCGAATTACAGAAAAACGGGGACACCAAAGTGGCAGAGCTGGCCCGATTATTGAGGGCGAACTCCGCCAATGGCAAAAAAGCAACCCAATCATCCTGGTCAGCAGACACAAAACACCTCAGATATGTCTCCAGGGTCTGATTAGTCCGCTCGGTCTGGCCATTAGTCTGAGGGTGAAAAGCAGACGAAAAAGACAAATCTATGCCCATCCTAGCACAGAATGCCCGCCAAAATCTAGACACAAATTGGGTTCCTCTGTCAGAAACGATATTCTCAGGAATACCATGCAAACGAACAACATTTTGAAAAAACAGGGGCACCAACTCGGAAGAAGAAGGCAATTTGGGCAGGGGAACCAAATGGACCATCTTAGAAAAACGGTCACACACCACCCAGATGACAGACATCTTCTGAGAAACAGGCAGATCTGAAATAAAATCCATCGAGATGTGTGTCCAAGGCCTCTTAGGAATAGGCAAGGGCAACAATAATCCACTAGCCCGAGAACAACAAGGCTTGGCCCGAGCACAAACGTCACAAGACTGCACAAAGCCTCGCACATCTCGTGACAGGGAAGGCCACCAGAAGGATCTTGCCACCAAATCCCTGGTACCAAAAATTCCAGGATGACCTGCCAATGCAGAAGAATGTACCTCAGAGATGACTCTACTGGTCCAATCATCAGGAACAAACAACCTATCAGGCGGACAACGATCCGGTCTATCCGCCTGAAACTCCTGCAAGGCCCGCCGCAGGTCTGGAGAAACGGCTGACAAGATAACTCCCTCCTTAAGAATACCTGTGGGGTCAGAGTTGCCGGGTGAATCAGGCTCAAAACTCCTAGAAAGGGCATCCGCCTTAACATTCTTAGAACCCGGTAGGTACGATACCACAAAATTAAACCGAGAGAAAAATAATGACCAGCGCGCCTGTCTAGGATTCAGGCGCCTGGCGGTCTCAAGATAGATCAAATTTTTGTGGTCAGTCAATACCACCACCTGATGTCTGGCCCCCTCGAGCCAATGGCGCCACTCCTCAAACGCCCACTTCATGGCCAAAAGCTCCCGATTCCCAACATCATAATTCCGCTCAGCGGGCGAAAATTTACGGGAAAAGAAGGCACAAGGCCTCATCACGGCGCCGTCAGAACTTTTCTGCGACAACACTGCCCCAGCCCCGATCTCAGAAGCGTCGACCTCAACCTGAAAAGGAAGAGTCACATCAGGCTGACGCAACACAGGGGCAGAAGAAAAACGGCACTTAAGCTCCTGAAAGGCCTCCACAGCATCAGGGGACCAATTAGCAACATCAGCACCCTGTCTAGTCAAATCGGTCAATGGCTTAACGACATCCGAAAAACCAGAAATAAATCGACGATAAAAGTTGGCAAAGCCCAAAAATTTCTGAAGACTTTTAAGAGAAGAGGGCTGCGTCCAATCACAAATAGCTTGAACCTTGACAGGATCCATCTCAATGGAAGAGGGAGAAAAAATATATCCCAAAAAGGAAATTCTCTGAACCCCAAAAACGCACTTAGAACCCTTGACACACAGAGAATTAGACCGCAAAACCTGAAAAACCCTCTTAACTTGCCGGACATGAGAGTCCCAATCATCCGAAAAAATCAGAATATCATCCAGATACACTATCATAAATTTATCCAAAAAATCGCGGAAAATATCATGCATAAAGGACTGGAAGACTGAAGGGGCACCAAAAGGCATCACCAAATACTCAAAGTGGCCCTCGGGCGTATTAAATGCGGTTTTCCACTCATCCCCCTGCCTGATCCGCACCAAATTATACGCCCCACGGAGATCAATCTTAGAGAACCACTTGGCCCCCTTTATGCGAGCAAACAAATCAGTCAGCAACGGCAATGGGTATTGATATTTAACCGTGATTTTATTCAAAAGCCGATAATCAATACATGGTCTCAAAGAGCCGTCTTTTTTTGACACAAAGAAAAAACCGGCTCCTAAGGGAGATGACGATGGACGAATATGTCCCTTTTCCAAGGACTCCTTTATATATTCTCGCATAGCAGTATGTTCAGGCACAGACAGATTAAATAAACGACCCTTTGGGTATTTACTACCCGGAATTAAATCTATAGCACAATCGCACTCACGGTGCGGAGGTAGCGAACCCAGCTTGGGTTCTTCAAAGACGTCACGATAATCAGACAGGAACTCAGGGATTTCAGAGGGAATAGATGATGAAATGGACACCAAAGGTACGTCCCCATGAGTCCCCTTACATCCCCAGCTCAACACAGACATAGCTCTCCAGTCAAGGACTGGGTTGTGAGACTGCAGCCATGGCAATCCTAGCACCAAATCATCATGTAGATTATACAGCACCAGAAAACGAATAGTCTCCTGGTGATCCGGATTAATACACATAGTCACTTGTGTCCAGTATTGTGGTTTATTATTAGCCAATGGGGTGGAGTCAATCCCCTTCAGAGGAATAAGAGTCTCCAAAGGCTCTAAATCATACCCACAACGATTGGCAAAGGACCAATCCATAAGACTCAAAGCGGCGCCAGAGTCGATATAGGCGTCCGTAGTAATAGATGACAAAGAGCAAATCAGGGTCACAGACAAAATAAATTTAGACTGTAAAGTGCCAATGGGAACGGATTTATCAAGCTTTTTAGTACGCTTAGAGCATGCTGATATAACATGAGTAGAATCCCCACAATAGAAACACAACCCATTTTTCCGTCTAAAATTCTGCCGCTCGCTTCTGGACAGAATTCTATCACACTGCATGTTTTCTGGCGTCTTCTCAGTGGACACCGCCAGATGGTGCACTGGTTTGCGCTCCCGCAGACGCCTATCGATCTGAATGGCCATTGTCATGGACTCATTCAGACTTGCAGGCACAGGGAACCCCACCATAACATCCTTAATGGCATCAGAAAGACCCTCTCTGAAAGTAGCCGCCAAGGCGCACTCATTCCACTGAGTAAGCACAGACCATTTACGGAATCTTTGGCAGTAAATTTCAGCTTCATCTTGCCCCTGCGATAGGGACATCAAAGTTTTTTCTGCCTGAAGTTCCAAATGAGGTTCCTCATAAAGCAAGCCCAAGGCCAGAAAAAACGCATCCACATTGCGCAACGCAGGATCCCCTGGTGCCAATGCAAAAGCCCAATCTTGAGGGTCGCCGCGGAGCAAGGAAATCACAATCCCAACCTGCTGTGCAGGGTCTCCAGCAGAACGAGATTTCAGGGACAAAAATAACTTACAATTATTTCTAAAATTCTGAAAGCTAGATCTATTCCCTGAGAAGAATTCCGGCAAAGGAATTCTCGGCTCTGATACCGGAGCATGAACAACAAAATCTTGCAAACTTTGTACTTTCGTGGCGAGATTATTCAAACCTGCAGTTACACTCTGTAGATCCATTATAGACAGGTGAACATAGAGCCATTCAAAGATTAGAAGGAGAGAGAAAAAAAAGAAAGACTGCAGCATAGACAGACTGGCAAGTGATCCAATTAAGAGCACACTAACTACTAGAGAAGAAAAAAAAAAAAAAAAAAAAAAAAAAAATTTTCAGCAGACTTCTTATTTCTCTCCTTTCTCAGCCAAGGATTTTAACCCTTTAGTGGGCCGGTCAAACTGTCATGATCTCCATGGCCAGAGAACTAGCATGAGCCTCAATAGGAACAAGCTCTTGGAAGATGTAACTGTACTGACCATGAACTAAACCTACCGCATCATCTAGAAGTAGCCAGGTAGCATGTCCTACTTTTTATCCCTATATGCCCAGCGCCGGCCGGAGAACTAAATAATGCTAGCAGAGGGAAATATAAGACCTGACTCACCTCTAGAGAAATGCCCAAAAAGGAGACAGAAGCCCCCCACATATATTGGCGGTGATATGAGATGAAACAACAAACGCAGCAGGAAAATAGTTTTAGCAAATTTGAGGTCCACTTTCTAGATAGCAGAAGACAGAAAGCATACTTTCATGGTCAGTAGAAAACCCTAACAAAACACATCCAGAAATTACTTTAGGACTCTGGCATTAACTCATAATACCAGAGTGGCAATTCCTGATCAACAAGAGCTTTCCAGACACAGTAACGAAACTGCAGCTGTGAATTGGAACCAAAATACAAAAACAAAACATGGACGAATGTCCAACTTATCTAGTAGATGTCTGGGAGCAGGAACAAGCACAGAGAGGCTTCTGATAACATTGTTGACCGGCAAGCATCTAACAGAGAAGCCAGGTTATATAGCGACACCCAGATCTAATCAGAACAGGTGAACAGGGAAGATGATGTCACAAGTTCAATTCCACCAGTAGCCACCGGGGGAGCCCAGAATCCAAATTCACAACACTGCCCTGCACAAGCATGTGGAGGGACACATAAAACACGCGCTACTGAACGCCGTCAGTAGCAAGGTCCACGTCACCACCGATGCGTGGACCAGTCAACATGGACAGGGGCGATACCTTTCCCTCACTGCCCATTGGGTTAATGTTGTTGAGCCGGGTACAGACCGTGCGAGTGGCGCAGGACGTGTCCTGCCCACTCCAAGGATTGCAGGAATCCATTCTGTACGCATTGACTCCTCCTCTTACACCAGTTCCTCAGAATCATCGCTGCAGGAGCCGTCACAGTCCACCTCCACATGGACCCGTGATGAACGTGTACCTGTTACGACCGACATGAGCACAGCCGTGGCCAAACGTCAACAGGCCGTCTTGAAATTAATTTTTTTGGGGAATCGTAGCCACACAGCGCAGGAGCTCTGGAATGCCATCAAGCAGGAGAGCGATGTGTGGTTTGTGCCAGCGAATCTCCAGCCAGGCATGGTAGTGTGTGATAATGGCCGAAATCTGGTGGCAGCTCTGGGCCTCGGCAACCTCACTCACATCCCATGTCTGGCACATGTGCTCAATTTGGTCGTGCAGAGCTTTTTGAGGGACTATCCGGATCTTGATGCACTGCTGCACAAGGTCCGCCTAGAGTGTGCTCACTTGCGGCGTTCCAGCACGGCAAAAGCGCGCATTGCGGCTCTGCAGCGCCGACACCGCCTGCCGGAACATCGCATCATATGTGACCTACCTACCAGGTGGAATTCCACATTACATATGTTGGAGCGGTTGTGTGAGCAGCATCAAGCTGTAATGGAGTACCAGCTGCTTCAGGCGCAAAGAAGTCGCACTCAGCGCCGTACAGACTTCACAAACACAGAGTGGGCCACTATGAATGACGTCTGCCAGGTTTTGCGTCCCTTTGATTATTCCACGCGGATGGCGAGTGCAGATGATGCACTAGTCAGCATGACTGTCCCCCTTATCTGCCTGCTTGAAAAATCACTGCAAGCGCTAAGGGATGATGTTGTGGAAGAGGTGGAGGATGAGGATTCACCATTTCCATCATCTTCTGGACAGTCAGCGCCACGTGGTTCCTCACAAACGCGTAGGCAGGGGACAGTTTGTGAGGAGGATGAGGAGGAGTCAATGGAGGAGGAAGACATCCGTCCAGAGGAGGGAGTTACCGAATTGTCCAGTACTCAGTGTGTACAGCGAGGGTGGGGTGATGACGAGCGGGCAGATATCACGCCTCCAGCAGGGGACAGCGTTTCTTGGGCAGTTGGCAGTCTGCAGCACATGGTGGATTACATGCTGCAGTGCCTGAGAAACGACCGCCGCATCGCCCACATTCTCAACATGTCTGATTATTGGGTGTTCACCCTCCTCGATCCTCGCTACCGGGACAACGTAGAAAGCCTCATCACACCGTTGAACCGGGAGCGAAAAATGCGGGAGTACCAAGACACACTGGTCAATTCCATCATCTTCTCCATTCCAACTGAGAGAAGTGCTGCTAGTGCATTCCAAAGCAGCTCAGTGCGTCCAGGCAGTGGTGGAGGCTCTGCACAAAGAGGGAGCAGAAGCAGTGCCTCTGCCCAAGGCAAGACCAGTATGGCCCAACTGTGGCACAGTTTTCTGTGCCCCCCACAAAAGTCTACACCATCACAGACGGCTCCAGTCAGCAGGAGGCAACGGTTCCGTCAGATGGTGACAGACTACATGTCTTGCCCTCTTGCTGTACTCCCAGACGGCTCTTCCCCTTTCAAGTTTTGGGTCTCAAAGCTGGATACATGGCCAGAGCTAAGCCAGTATGCATTGGAGGTGCTGTCTTGCCCTGCGGCCAGTGTATTATCGGAACGTGTCTTTAGTGCTGCAGGTGGTGTACTAACTGACCGTCGCATGCGACTATCCTCCGATAACGTTGACCGGCTTACTTTCCTGAAAATGAACAAGGCCTGGATCTCGCAGGAATTTGCCACTCCTCCTCCTGATTAAATAATTAGGTCACTGTATACGTTATCCAGGTCTCCTGTTGTGTTCATCTTTCTACCACCTGAACTTAAAATCCTGGGCTCCAACACCGCCAGTTGAGGCTCAGAAGTGCCGTCTGCACAGTCAAAACATACGACCCAGTGTTATTGGGTTTCAGTAACGTCAGCTGATCCCCAGCTGTGTAGCCGGCAATGTGTCATGCAACCGCCACGCTGACACAACAACTGAAATGTAAGGGAATCTGTCCCCCCCCCCCAAGGCGTTTGTTACTGAAAGAGCCTCCTTGTGCAGCAGTAATGCTGCACAAGGAAAAGGTAGCTATTTTGGTTTAGGTCCTTGCACACGCAGAACTTAACACTTATAAAATGTGTCCACTGATACCGTAAAACCGTCCCGGAGGTGGGACTTTCCTTCGTAATATGACGCAGCACAGCCGTCATTCCTCCCCCCCCAGCGCCGCGCCCCTGCTCCTCAGCGTTGTTTGATTCCGTCCCGGAGCCTGCGCTGCTATGTTATCCCGTGGCCAGGCACACTTAGCGCTGCCCGTCTTCTGGCATCATTTGGTGTCAGGATGGCTGCGCCTGTGCGGCCGCGCTGGCCGAGAGCCCGCCTCACAGTGTCTTCTGATTTAATCCCACTGGGGGCCTGGGATCCATGGACATGCGCAGTGCATATCTGAACCTCCACCTCTCACTCATCTCCCTATGGCTTCTTCAGACTGTTCGGTGTCAGCTGGTCCCTAATAGCATGCCACGGCCGTGACACCGCACAGTCTGAAGAAGCCGTAGGGAGGGGAGTGAGAGGCGAGGATATGCACTGCGCATGGCCACGGATCCCAGGCCCGCGGTGGGATTACATTAGACGACACTGCGAGGCGGGCTCTCGGCCAGTGCGGCCGCACAGGCGCAGCCAGCCTGACACCAAATGATGTCAGAAGATGGGCAGCGCTAAGTGTGCCTGGCCAAGGGATAACATAACAGCGCAGGCTCCGGGACGGAATCAAACTACGCTGAGGAGCCGGGGCGCGGCGCCCGGGGGGGAGGAATGACGGCTGTGCTGCGTCATATTACGAAGGAAAGTCCCACCTCTGGGACGGTTTCACGGTTTCAGGGGACACATTTTATAAGTGTTTAGTTCTGTGTTTGCAAGGAGCATGATGAAAAGAGCCACCTTTTCCTTTTGCATCTTTTGTGCTGCACAAGCTGGCTCTTTCAGCTACAAACGCCTTGGGGGGGGTTAAAGGTTCCCTTTCGACTTTCTCAGGCTTCGGCCTACATTGTGTTCCTCTGCTTTTCCACCTGTCCCTGGGCTCCAACACCACCAGTTGCCGTCCAGAAGTGCTGTACGCACAGTCCCAACAGTCCCTCCTCTGTTATTGGGGTTCAGTAACGTCAGCTGTTCCCCTGCTGTGTGTGTGGCAATCCCTCCTACCTCCTCCTACCTCCTCCTCCTCCACCTGTCCCTGGGCTCCAACACCGCCAGTTGCCGTCCAGAAGTGCTGTCCGCACAGTCCCAACAGTCCCTCCTCTGTTATTGGGGTTCAGTAACGTCAGCTGTTCCCCTGCTGTGTGTGTGGCAATCCCTCCTACCTCCTCCACCTCCTCCTCCTCCACCTGTCCCTGGGCTCCAACACCGCCAGTTGCCATCCAGAAGTGCTGTCCGCACAGTCCCAACAGTCCCTCCTCTGTTATTGGGGTTCAGTAACGTCAGCTGTTCCCCTGCTGTGTGTGTGGCAATCCGTCCTACCTCCTCCTCCTCCACCTGTCCCTGGGCTCCAACACCGCCAGTTGCCGTCCAGAAGTGCTGTCCGCACAGTCCCAACAGTCCCTCCTCTGTTATTGGGGTTCAGTAACGTCAGCTGTTCCCCTGCTGTGTGTGTGGCAATCCCTCCTACCTCCTCCACCTCCACCTGTCCCTGGGCTCCAACACCGCCAGTTGCCGTCCAGAAGTGCTGTCCGCACAGTCCCAACGGTCCCTCCTCTGTTATTGGGGTTCAGTAACGTCAGCTGTTCCCCTGCTGTGTGTGTGGCAATCCCTCCTACCTCCTCCACCTCCTCCTCCTCCACCTGTCCCTGGGCTCCAACACCGCCAGTTGCCGTCCAGAAGTGCTGTCCGCACAGTCCCAACAGTCCCTCCTCTGTTATTGGGGTTCAGTAACGTCAGCTGTTCCCCTGCTGTGTGTGTGGCAATCCCTCCTACCTCCTCCTCCTCCACCTGTCCCTGGGCTCCAACACCGCCAGTTGCCGTCCAGAAGTGCTGTCCGCACAGTCCCAACAGTCCCTCCTCTGTTATTGGGGTTCAGTAACGTCAGCTGTTCCCCTGCTGTGTGTGTGGCAATCCCTCCTACCTCCTCCACCTCCTCCTCCTCCACCTGTCCCTGGGCTCCAACACTGCCAGTTGCCATCCAGAAGTGCTGTCCGCACAGTCTCAACAGTCCCTCCTCTGTTATTGGGGTTCAGTAATGTCAGCTGTTCCCCTGCTGTGTGTGGTGTGTGGCAATCCCTCCTACCTCCTCCACCTCCTCCTCCTCCACATGTCACTGGGCTCCAACACCGCCAGTTGCCATCCAGAAGTGCTGTCCGCACAGTCCCAACAGTCCCTCCTCTGTTATTGGGGTTCAGTAACGTCAGCTGTTCCCCTGCTGTGTGTGTGGCAATCCCTCCTACCTCCTCCACCTCCTCCTCCTCCACCTGTCCCTGGGCTCCAACACCGCCAGTTGCCGTCCAGAAGTGCTGTCCGCACAGTCCCAACAGTCCCTCCTCTGTTATTGGGGTTCAGTAACGTCAGCTGTTCCCCTGCTGTGTGTGTGGCAATCCCTCCTACCTCCTCCTCCTCCACCTGTCCCTGGGCTCCAACACCGCCAGTTGCCGTCCAGAAGTGCTGTCCGCACAGTCCCAACAGTCCCTCCTCTGCTATTGGGGTTCAGTAACGTCAGCTGTTCCCCTGCTGTGTGTGTGGCAATCCCTCCTACCTCCTCCACCTCCTCCTCCTCCACCTGTCCCTGGGCTCCAACACCGCCAGTTGCCATCCAGAAGTGCTGTCCGCACAGAGCCAAACACCTCGCCAATGTGTTAGTGGGGTTCAGCACCGCCAGCTGTTCCCCTGCTGTGCAGCCGGCAACGTGTACTGCGACCGCCACGCAGGCACAACAAGTTAAATTTAAGGGAACCTGCCCCCCCCCCCAGGCGTTTGTTACTGAAGGAGCCACCTTGTGCAGCAGTAATGATGCAAAGGGACAAAAGTGCCTCTTTTCGTGGTGCTCCTTGCACATGCTGATCCAAACACTTATGAAAAGTGCCCCCTCCTACCGTGATACCGTACGGTTGGTGGAACTTTCCTTTGTGATGTGACGCAGCACAGCCGTCATTCTTACCCCCTTGGAGCCGTGCGCCGCCTCCTCAGCGTTGTTTGAATCAGTCCCGGAGCCTGCGCTGTTAGGTTAGCCCTTGGCCATGCACACATTTTGTGCTGCCCGTCTTCTGACATCATTTGGTGTCAGGCTGGCTGCGCCTGTGCGGCCGCGCTGGCCGAGAGCCCGCCTCGTACTGTCTTCTGATTTAATCCCACTGGGGGCCTGAGATCCATGGACATGCGCAGTGCATATCTGAACCTCCACCTCTCACTCATCTCCCTATGGCTTCTTCAGACTGTTCGGTGTCAGCTGGTCCCTAATAGCATGCCACGGCCGTGACACCGCACAGTCAGAAGAAGCCGTAGGGAGATGAGTGAGAGGTGGAGGTTCAAATATGCACTGCGCATGTCCATGGATCTCAGGCCCCCAGTGGGATTAAATCAGAAGACAGTACGAGGCGGGCTCTCGGCCAGCGCGGCCGCACAGGCGCAGCCAGCCTGACACCAAATGATGTCAGAAGACGGGCAGCGCAAAATGTGTGCATGGCCAAGGGCTAACCTAACAGCGCAGGCTCCGGGACTGATTCAAACAACGCTGAGGAGGCGGCGCACGGCGCCAAGGGGGTAGGAATGACGGCTGTGCTGCGTCACATCACAAAGGAAAGTTCCACCTACCGGACGGTATCACGGTAGGAGGGGACACTTTTTATAAGTGTTAGGTTCAGCATGTGCAAGGACCATAATTAAAAGAGCTAAGTTTACCTTTTCCAGCATTAGTGCTGTACACGATGGCTCTTTCAGCTACAAACGCCTGGGGGGGGGTTAAAGTTTCCCTTTCAACTTGCTCCAGTGCAGGCTTCGGCCTACACTCTGCTCCCTCTCCTCCTCCTGCTGACCCTGGGCTCTAACACCGCCAGTTGGGGCCCAGATGTGCTAGCTGCACAGAGCCAAACACCAGCCAATGTGTCAGTGGGGTTCAGCACCGCCAGCTGTTCCCCTGCTGTGTAGCCGGCAACGTGTCCTGCAACAGCCACGCAGACACAAGAACTGAAATTGAAGGAAACCTGTCCCCCCTCCCCCAGGCGTTTTTACGTTTTACAGCCACCTTGTACGACAGTAATGCTGCATGTGTGCAAGGTGGCTCAGAAACTTAATCTCCTTGCCCATGTTGAAGTGAACACGTCTAAAAATGAGTCCTCTGCGACCATTAAAACGTCCCTCAGGTGTGATTTTCCTTTGTATTGACACGCAACAAGCACCTTGGTAGCGCTGCCCGTCTTCTGATATCATTGTTTGGCTGCCTGCGCCTCTGCGGCCGCCCTGACCCACACAACGCCCCTCGGTGTCTTATTTCTTGGGACTGCGAGGGTGTGATTGATGGGCATGAGCGGTGCATCACTTCGCCTGTCCCTCATCTCCTTCCGCCTTCCTCAGACTGTGCGGCTTCATGGCCGTGGCATGCGATAAGGGATCAGCTGACGCCGCACAGTCTGAAGCGGGTGTAAGGACCCGAGTGCGAGAGGCGAACATATGTGCTGCGCCAGGCCATGAATCCCAGCCCCGCAGTGTTTTAACAATGTTAAGACACTGCGGGGCTGGGATTCATGGTCATCGCGAACCGCACCGGCCGACATTAAATGAGGTCAGAAGATGGGCAGCGCTAACAGCGCTAGGCCAGGGGATAACACGACAGCGCAGACTCCTGTACAGCAAATAACAACGCTCAGGAGGCTGCACCCAGCACCAAGGTGGGATTCTTGACATCTGTGCTGCGTCTCATTACAAAGGGAACTCGCGCCTCCAACACAGTTTGACTGTATAAAGGGCTAAATGTTATACGTGTTTCATTCAGCGTGTGCAAGGAGCAAAATTAAAAGAGCAACCTTTGACTTGTGCGGCACTACTGCTGCATAAGCTGTGGCTCTTCTACTTTGTAACCCCTGAGGGGGGGTTAAAGGTTACCTTTGAAATTGGTTCAAGTAGGCTTCAACCTACACTCTGCTCCCCCTGCAGAGCCCGGGCTCCAACACCGCCAGTTGGGGCCCGGTACTGCTAGCTGCACAGAGCCAAACACCAGCCAATGTGTCAGTGGGGTTCAGCACCGCCAGCTGTTCCCCTGCTGTGCAGCCGGCAACGTGTCCTGCAACTGCCACGCAGGCACAACAGACCCAAAGCTGCCGCCAGTGCAGGCTTCGGCCTACACTCTGCTCCATCTCCTCCTCCTGCTGACCCCGGGCTCTAACACCGCCAGTTGGGGCCCGGTACTGCTAGCTGCACAGAGAAAAACACCAGCCAATGTGTCAGTGGGGTTCAGCACTGCCAGCTGTTCCCCTGCTGTGCAGCCGGCAACGTGTCCTGCGACCGCCACGCAGGCACAACAGACCCAAAGCTGCCGCCAGTGCAGTCTTCGGCCTACACTCCCCTCCCCCTTGCTCCTCCTCCTGCTCCTCCTCCTGCTGACCCTGGGCTCTAACACCGCCAGTTGGGGCCCGGTACTGCTAGCTGCACAGAGAAAAACACCAGCCAATGTGTCAGTGGGGTCCAGCACCGCCAGCTGTTCCCCTGCTGTGTAGCCGGCAACGTGTCCTGCAAAAGCCACGCAGACACAAGAACTGAAATTGAAGGGAACCTGTCCCCCCTCCCCCAGGCGTTTGTACGTTTTACAGCCACCTCGTACAGCGGGAATGCTGCATGTGTGCAAGGTGGCTCATAAACGTATTCTCCTCGCACATGTGGAACTGAAAACACGTCTAAAATGTGTCCTCTGTGTGACCATTTAACCGTCCCGGTGGTGTGACTTTCCTTTGTAATGACACGCTGCAACCCCCTTGGTAGCGCTGCCCGTCTTCTGGCATCATTGTTTGGCTGCCTGCGCCTCTGCGGCCGCCCTGACCCACACAACGCCCCTCGGTGTCTTATTTCTTGGGACTGCGAGGGTGTGATTGATGGGCAGGAGCGGTGCATATCTTCGCCTGTCCCTCATCTCCTTCCACCTTCTTCAGACTGTGCGGCTTCATGGCCGCGGCATGCGATAAGGGATCAGCTGACGCCGCACAGTCTGAAGCGGGTGTAAGGACCCGAGTGTCAGAGGTGAACATATGTGCTGCGCCAGGCCATGAATCCCAGCCCCGCAGTGTTTTAACAATGTTAAGACACTGCGGGGCTGGGATTCATGGTCATCGCGAACCGCACCGGCCGACATTACATGAGGTCAGAAGATGGGCAGCGCTAACAGCGCTAGGCCGGGGGATAACACGACAGCGCAGACTCCTGTACAGCAAATAACAACGCTCAGGAGGCTGCACCCAGCACCAAGGTGGGATTTTTGACATCTGTGCTGCGTCTCATTACGAAGGGAACTCGCGCCTCCAACACAGTTTGACTGTATAAAGGGCTAAATGTTATACGTGTTTCATTCGACGTGTGCAAGGAGAAAAATTAAAAGAGCAACCTTTGACTTGTGCGGCACTACTGCTGCCTAAGCTGTGGCTCTTCTAGTTTGTAACCCCTGAGGGGGGGTTAAAGGTTACCTTTGAAATCGGTTCAATTTGGCTTCGGCCTACACTCTGCTCCACCGGCAGAGCCCGGGCTCCAACAACGCTAGTTGCTGTCCGGAAGTGCTGGCTGCACAGAGCCAAACACCTCGCCAATGTGTCAGTGAGGTCCAGCACCGCCAGCTGTTCCCCTGCTGTGTAGCCGGCAACGTGTCCTGCGACCGCCACGCAGGCACAACAGACCCAAAGCTGCCGCCAGTGCAGGCTTCGGCCTACACTCCCCTCCCCCTTGCTCCTCCTCCTGCTCCTCCTCCTGCTGACCCCGGGCTCTAACACCGCCAGTTGGGGCCCGGTACTGCTAGCTGCACAGAGAAAAACACCAGCCAATGTGTCAGTGGGGTCCAGCACCGCCAGCTGTTCCCCTGCTGTGCAGCCGGCATCGTGTCCTGCAAAAGCCACGCAGACACAAGAACTGAAATTGAAGGGAACCTGTCCCCCCTCCCCCAGGCGTTTGTACGTTTTTAAGGCCACCTTGTACAGCGGGAATGCTGCATGTGTGCAAGGTGGCTCATAAACGTATTCTCCTCGCACATGTGGAACTGAAAACACGTCTAAAATGTGTCCTCTGTGTGACCATTTAACCGTCCCGGTGGTGTGACTTTCCTTTGTAATGACACGCTGCAACCCCCTTGGTAGCGCTGCCCGTCTTCTGGCATCATTGTTTGGCTGCCTGCGCCTCTGCGGCCGCCCTGACCCACACAACGCCCCTCGGTGTCTTATTTCTTGGGACTGCGAGGGTGTGATTGATGGGCAGGAGCGGTGCATATCTTCGCCTGTCCCTCATCTCCTTCCGCCTTCTTCAGACTGTGCGGCTTCATGGCCGCGGCATGCGATAAGGGATCAGCTGACGCCGCACAGTCTGAAGCGGGTGTAAGGACCCGAGTGTCAGAGGCGAACATATGTGCTGCGCCAGGCCATGAATCCCAGCCCCGCAGTGTTTTAACAATGTTAAGACACTGCGGGGCTGGGATTCATGGTCATCGCGAACCGCACCGGCCGACATTACATGAGGTCAGAAGATGGGCAGCGCTAACAGCGCTAGGCCGGGGGATAACACGACAGCGCAGACTCCTGTACAGCAAATAACAACGCTCAGGAGGCTGCACCCAGCACCAAGGTGGGATTCTTGACATCTGTGCTGCGTCTCATTACGAAGGGAACTCGCGCCTCCAACACAGTTTGACTGTATAAAGGGCTAAATGTTATACGTGTTTCATTCGGCGTGTGCAAGGAGAAAAATTAAAAGAGCAACCTTTGACTTGTGCGGCACTACTGCTGCCTAAGCTGTGGCTCTTCTAGTTTGTAACCCCTGAGGGGGGGTTAAAGGTTACCTTTGAAATCGGTTCAATTAGGCTTCGGCCTACACTCTGCTCCACCGGCAGAGCCCGGGCTCCAACAACGCTAGTTGCTGTCCGGAAGTGCTGGCTGCACAGAGCCAAACACCTCGCCAATGTGTCAGTGGGGTCCAGCACCGCCAGCTGTTCCCCTGCTGTGTAGCCAGCAACGTGTCCTGCGACCGCCACGCAGGCACAACAGACCCAAAGCTGCCGCCAGTGCAGGCTTCGGCCTACACTCTGCTCCATCTCCTCCTCCTGCTGACCCCGGGCTCTAACACCGCCAGTTGGGGCCCGGTACTGCTAGCTGCACAGAGAAAAACACCAGCCAATGTGTCAGTGGGGTCCAGCACCGCCAGCTGTTCCCCTGCTGTGTAGCCGGCAACGTGTCCTGCGACCGCCACGCAGGCACAACAGACCCAAAGCTGCCGCCAGTGCAGGCTTCGGCCTACACTCCCCTCCCCCTTGCTCCTCCTCCTGCTCCTCCTCCTGCTGACCCCGGGCTCTAACACCGCCAGTTGGGGCCCGGTACTGCTAGCTGCACAGAGAAAAACACCAGCCAATGTGTCAGTGGGGTCCAGCACCGCCAGCTGTTCCCCTGCTGTGCAGCCGGCATCGTGTCCTGCAAAAGCCACGCAGACACAAGAACTGAAATTGAAGAGAACCTGTCCCCCCTCCCCCAGGCGTTTGTACGTTTTTAAGGCCACCTTGTACAGCGGGAATGCTGCATGTGTGCAAGGTGGCTCATAAACGTATTCTCCTCGCACATGTGGAACTGAAAACACGTCTAAAATGTGTCCCCTGTGTGACCATTTAACCGTCCCGGTGGTGTGACTTTCCTTTGTAATGACACGCTGCAACCCCCTTGGTAGCGCTGCCCGTCTTCTGGCATCATTGTTTGGCTGCCTGCGCCTCTGCGGCCGCCCTGACCCACACAACGCCCCTCGGTGTCTTATTTCTTGGGACTGCGAGGGTGTGATTGATGGGCAGGAGCGGTGCATATCTTCGCCTGTCCCTCATCTCCTTCCGCCTTCTTCAGACTGTGCGGCTTCATGGCCGCGGCATGCGATAAGGGATCAGCTGACGCCGCACAGTCTGAAGCGGGTGTAAGGACCCGAGTGTCAGAGGCGAACATATGTGCTGCGCCAGGCCATGAATCCCAGCCCCGCAGTGTTTTAACAATGTTAAGACACTGCGGGGCTGGGATTCATGGTCATCGCGAACCACACCGGCCGACATTACATGAGGTCAGAAGATGGGCAGCGCTAACAGCGCTAGGCCGGGGGATAACACGACAGCGCAGACTCCTGTACAGCAAATAACAACGCTCAGGAGGCTGCACCCAGCACCAAGGTGGGATTCTTGACATCTGTGCTGCGTCTCATTACGAAGGGAACTTGCGCCTCCAACACAGTTTGACTGTATAAAGGGCTAAATGTAATACGTGTTTCATTCGGCGTGTGCAAGGAGAAAAATTAAAAGAGCAACCTTTGACTTGTGCGGCACTACTGCTGCCTAAGCTGTGGCTCTTCTAGTTTGTAACCCCTGAGGGGGGGTTAAAGGTTACCTTTGAAATCGGTTCAATTAGGCTTCGGCCTACACTCTGCTCCACCGGCAGAGCCCGGGCTCCAACAACGCTAGTTGCTGTCCGGAAGTGCTGGCTGCACAGAGCCAAACACCTCGCCAATGTGTCAGTGGGGTCCAGCACCACCAGCTGTTCCCCTGCTGTGTAGCCGGCAACGTGTCCTGCGACCGCCACGCAGGCACAACAGACCCAAAGCTGCCGCCAGTGCAGGCTTCAGCCTACACTCTGCTCCATCTCCTCCTCCTGCTGACCCCGGGCTCTAACACCGCCAGTTGGGGCCCGGTACTGCTAGCTGCACAGAGAAAAACACCAGCCAATGTGTCAGTGGGGTTCAGCACCGCCAGCTGTTCCCCTGCTGTGCAGCCGGCATCGTGTCCTGCAAAAGCCACGCAGACACTTGCTCTTGTACCTTCTGCTCCCCATCCTGGTTCCAGTACCGTCAGCTGGTTCTGGGCAGAGCCTTTGGCTTAGGTGCCTCCCTCTGGCTATCCGAGTTCCACCAACGTCAGGTGGTCCTTGGTAGTGCTTTCAGGCACGGGTACCTCCTGCTTAGTAACCGGGTTCCAGTAACGTCAGCTGGTCCTCGGTAGTTCCATTGGCTCTTGGACCTTCGGCTACCCATCCGGGTTCCAGCACCATCAGCTGGTTCTCGGCAGTGTCTTTTGCTCTTGTACCTTCTGCTCCCCATCCTGGTTCCAGTACCGTCAGCTGGTTCCGGGCAGAGCCTTTGGCTTAGGTGCCTCCCTCTGGGTATCCGAGTTCCACCAACGTCAGGTGGTCCTTGGTAGTGCTTTCAGGCACGGGTACCTCCTGCTTAGTAACCGGGTTCCAGTAACGTCAGCTGGTCCTCGGTAGTTCCATTGGCTCTTGGACCTTCGGCTACCCATCCGGGTTCCAGCACCGTCAGCTGGTTCTCGGCAGTGTCTTTTGCTCTTGTACCTTCTGCTCCCCATCCTGGTTCCAGTACCGTCAGCTGGTTCCGGGCAGAGCCTTTGGCTTAGGTGCCTCCCTCTGGGTATCCGAGTTCCACCAACGTCAGGTGGTCCTTGGTAGTGCTTTCAGGCACGGGTACCTCCTGCTTAGTAACCGGGTTCCAGTAACGTCAGCTGGTCCTCGGTAGTTCCATTGGCTCTTGGACCTTCGGGTAGCCATCCGAGTTCCAGTTCCATCAGCTGGTTCTCGGCATTTTCTCAGCCTTCTTGTACCTTCTGCTACATTTCCAAGTTCAAGAGACTAAACACGATGACCCGGAAGACCACCCCTAAGATGACGACGACACCAGAGACGACAACCACCGTGATGACGACGACCCTGGAGACGATGACCCTGAAGACCACCCCGATGACGACGACTCAGGAGACGACGACCCTGGAGACGACGACGACCTGGAAGACCGAGAAGCAGAAGAACAAGAGGCTGCAGAACAAAGAGCAGAAGAACATTAAGCATAACACTAAATATGAGAGCAAAAAATATTATCTAAATTATAAGCAGAAGAAGACTAAGCAGTGTATGGGGGTGAGTCCGTTCCTCCTCGTGGTGCCCCTGGATAAAGCCTGATGCTGCAGGCCAAACTGAACGCGGACAAATGTAACTCTTTTGTGACAGGCAGAACGGAAGGTTATATACTATATTTGTTTAAGTGGGCACCATCACAAAATCTTATAAGAATACTACTTGTCTGGGATCACCACCATGCATGTAAAACACAATAGTAACAACCATATAAGAAAAGCAGAAACATGCATATATTTGTAGGATCACCACACAAAACTCCAATAATTTCAAAAAATATAGATTTTATTTAGCACACCCAAAACAAGAAAAACAGACATTACACACTATTAAAAACATTTAAAACTTATTCCACATTGGAAAATATTTGTTAGATCCAAACAATAACATGTTCCAATAACAAGGTACACAAATATATATGTATAAGGTAGATTATATGCAGTATACCTTATTGCCCAACTACACAGATATCATTGTATGGTGGAGAAACCAATGCTGTATCTCATATTTATCCATACATATATATTTAGACCATTGGGTGCAGACTAGAGTGGTCAAAACGTCAAGGGGAAATCCACATTTGACCTGTGGCAGAGAGGCTCAGTATATTATGCAAAGTCTCACAGGGGACAAAATCCACCAACATCAGGTGTCCCAATTCGTATACAAATCCAAGGATATAATTAAATATGTATATCCATTCCCCTTTGCCTGAATAAGACAGCCACATGCAGAGGCATATTGTTTGGTTTTAAACACCGTCCATACTTCACCCTATACCGTCACTCAGTCAGCTACCGTCCAAATGGTCCTAGGTTACAGGTATAGTCCGGGCAAGGTTCGGGACCAAGGCAGAACGGAAGGTGTAATCTTCAAACTTTTATAGATAACAACTACGGGAATGCCTGTCACAAATAAGAATATGATGAAGAAGTAGAAAATGATGAAGATAATAGTAAAATAAAAAGAATATGAACAATGTAACCAAAAAAAATAATAGGTAGAAGATGAAGAAGAAGATGAATAAGGTGAAGATAGTTGATGTCAAAGAAGCTGATGATGAGG